>NC_135080.1:10472500-11072500 GCF_051107435.1 Chaetodon auriga
CCCTCTGAATCTCCCCTCTCCCCCCTCTGGTCTCAGGCTGTGTGTGCTGTCGGGATGTTCGAGCTCCAGATCCGTCACTTCCAGAACCCGCACGGACTTCTGCAGACCGGAGACTGTTGCGACCTCCAGGCCAGCGGGGGGCAGCGCTGCTCAGCCAGGGACCAATGTGACACTTTCTTTCAAGCCTGCCTCAAGGAGTACCAGGCCCGGGTCGTACCAACAGGAGCCTGCACCTTTGGGTCGGGCACCACAGGGATCCTGGGTGGAAACTCCCAGTCGCTCCGCCACCGAGGATACGATGGGGGAGGAGGAGGAGGAGGAGGAGGGGGAGGAGAGGATGGGACTAATGGACACATTGTCATTCCCTTCAAATACGCCTGGCCAGTAAGTACAGGGGCACTGCTGGTTATCAGTATGGTTACCAAGGGAACAGGCTAAGCTTGAAGTACAACAATACACTCAAACTCAGACTGGAGTGGAATAACAATGACAGTCAGAGTTCAGACTCACCTGCTTCTACAGCTTTTCTGTCCTCCGAGTGAAAAAAAATCTGAAGACCAGACCACCTTTAAAAAAGCCTATAGAGTCACAATCACAGTCTGTTTAGGTATGGGAAAAGTCCTCTGTTAAATAGAATAGTTAATGTCCATCACGTTGGACTCAAATGTGCCATTCTTGGAGAAAGACGTCTGCAATTGTTGGACAGCTTTAGTAACTCATTTCTGCACAGATTGAAATTTTACACACAAAACAAACTACAAGCTTCTAAAATGTGATGTTTTGCTATAAATGAAACTTTCAAAGAAGATTAGTGGGAACTATTTTGATAATCATTTCAGTAATTTCTCATGTAAAAATGCATTTCATGCGTCCAGCTTCTCAAATGAAGCCGACTAAGGTTGAACAAAGCAAACATTATAAAAGAGGCAATATTTTCTAAAATTTTGCAAATCAAACAATCAAATCGATTACTTGGGAAAATAAACAGCAGATTTATCCATTATGAAAATAATCAATAGTTTCAGTCTGGCACCAAGAAACAACATTACAAAAAGTCCTGTGATGTGATGATTACAGTCATAAATGAAATTACTCCACAATATTACAGAATCTCAGTTTGCTACTCGCTGTCCTTCATCACACAGCTGATCTCCTCAGAGTCTTCTCCCTCCTAAACTTTCTGTACACAAGCTGAAAACTTTTGGTCCTTTCATTGTTTTGTTCAGGGTGTATTGAACAATCTGCATCACGATCAAACATCACGCCGCCGGCTGCTCCATCTTGTGTCCTCATTAAAGAGCAGACCAATTAATCTGCCATTAGCGCAACACTGGGCGAGTGTGGCCGAGAAGAGATATCGATTATTCAATCCGACTTTCTCTTTCCTCCTCCAGTCCTTGCTCTCTCTCTCTCTCTCTCTTGCTTTGCTTTTTCCCCGATTATGCAGCAAGAAAAATGAACATTAGTGAGTAAGGCTGAAGGAGTTTTTCATCACACACATTATCACACGTTATAGTGGAAACCATTAGTGGACTAATCGATTAGTTGATTGACCGAAAACTGATTGGCAACTCTTTTGATCATGGCCTAACTTTAGGCAAAAATGCATCTTTTAGCCTCTAAAATATGAATATTTGAGTTTTTTATGACACTAAAATGGACTTTTTTTGTGTTTTTGGACCTTTGATGGGCCAAACAAGCGAATTGGAGACATCAACCTCTGGGTTCTGGAAAATGGAGATTAATCAATTAATTGCAGAAAATAATTAGCAAATGAAAGTAATGAAAATAAGCTGCAGTCCTGGTATAATATTTCTGCTCATTTCCCGTTGTTTTGTTTGCTTTGAGCCCTGAAGTCCTTACAAAGACGGAAAGTGAGAAGCAGTACAAGCAGTGAGTGACACCATCCCTCCATCATCATGCATTAGTCGCTTTTTTCCTTTCATTTCATCAATTATTGCTTGTTTATCAGTGAATCTAGAGCTTGAGAGAGTCCTCTCAAAATGACTTGGCGAGGACATGAAGGAGTGAGGCACAGTTTTTCTATGGATTGCAGAGGTTTTGTTTGTTTCTTAGTTTTTTTCTCTTGCAGTGAAAGTGATCCTGCTGTCTTTCTTTCTCTCTTTCTTTTTTGCCTTTGGTCGCTCTCAGCATGGTTGACTTCCTTTTCATAATGAAAGTCTTACAGAAATGGCAGCAAAAGGTCTTGTCGCTCTAATTCAATTCATATTGTGTTGTAAAAATGTTTCTAATATCGCACAAAACCCAGGATACACACACACCCAATATACCCACACTGACCTGAGCACACACAAGTGCCTCCACGCGTGCATACACACACACTAGAATGTAACACAGGGTTGTCTTGGGTTTCTTCTTCTTGATTAGTATCAGCCCATTTACCTGTGAGACTCTCTGTCCCAGAGCCAATTATCCTTCCTTATCTGTGTACAGTTTGCCTGCATTTCTGTGTGTGTGCTGCGTTCGCACTGCGTGTGTGTCACGCTTTCCTTGTGTGTGTGTGTGTGTTTTTCTCCTCCTGTGCATTGGGGAGGTGTGTGATTGGCAGGTACGAGTGTGAGAAAGTTCTCCGTCAGAAAAGCTACCTGGATCAGTTTCTGGGCCGGGCCGCATGGCGGGCTGGGCTGCAGGGGGAGAGAGAGAGAGAGGGCTGGGACACACAGGGGCAGCGTCAGGGCGTTTTGGGCTGAAAGACTCGCTTTATCTGGCCATCTCTGGGAGGTGGAGGGTGGAGGGAGTGGGGGGGGGGGGGAGAGAGTGATCCCCTTGCCCCAGGTGAGGGGATGAACAGGTGAGCGTAGTCATTATGAGGAAAGGTGAGCCCTCTCTGTCTCCTGCCCTCCCTCACTTGTTCAGCCTTTCTCTCTTTCTCCCGCTAATCTCTTCAGGGAACAGTGTGCGGTTGTGTGTGTGTGTGTGTCTGTATTTGCTTATGAATGTGAGCATAGTTGTAATTCGTTATGTTGTGTTTGTTTTGCGTATGATCTTGTCGTGATTGCCTGGAGGTTTTCATCCCCGTTAGGCTGCTGTAAGTCTGCGCTGTGATTGCTCTGGTTAAAGCTCGGGCCATGTTTACCAGCCGGTTATTGTAAACAATGAGATCTCTCTCGGTTTCTGTTACATGCGAGTCTCATGTATAATCTTTATAGGAGAATTTGTAACAAGTCCGAGCATCAAACAAAAGATCCAGCACCCTGTCTGGGGCAAGAGGGGATTTGCTGTAAGGACTAGAGGGGCAAAGGAGAGCTTTATGGGCAGTCAGAGACAAACACAATACACCATGTTAATTAAGCTTTAGATATGTTAGTAGGTGAGTTTTTGAACTTCCCACTGAGCCTGGCTAACTGCTCACCTCTACTTCCAGTCTTTATGCTAAGCTACGCTAACCTAATTCCAGATCCGTACCAACACACAGACATGTGAATGCTGTCTGAAGTCATATGAAAACTAGAATGACAAAGGAAGTGATACCATATCTCTGCTGGTTTCCTCGTCTGCTTTCAGATGTGAAACCCAGATTTAACTTTGCCTCCTGGACATCGGTAACCT
Organism: Chaetodon auriga; assembly: GCF_051107435.1. Taxonomy (NCBI): domain Eukaryota; kingdom Metazoa; phylum Chordata; class Actinopteri; order Chaetodontiformes; family Chaetodontidae; genus Chaetodon; species Chaetodon auriga. The sequence goes on from NC_135080.1 coordinate 10,476,071, forward strand.
TACAGATAGTCTGAGGGACATGGCTTCATTTTGACCCCGGCATTCGAATCACAGACACTCAGCGGTCTGGGATGTTTTAGCTGCGGCGCCTCCGCAGAGACGGGAAAAGTTCAAAGACTTCATAACTGAGAGGTCATATCTTCAAGCCGTCTCTCTGTTGGTGGTTTCACTGCTGAATCTGTTTGGACGTCGAAGGGAAACAGAGAAAACTGCCAAGAGAGTGTGCTCAGTTTGTTCCTGATGAATCTGTTTATCTGACAGCAGTGGGAACAAGTCAGTGAATGAATCAGGAGGATGAATGAAAAGCTAAAGAGGAGGCAAGCTGGCAGGCACGCAGCGCTAAATGACCAGGTGGTGATAGTGCAGAAAGCTGCAGTTGATGTGCTTATTCCTCTACAGGTATAGTCTCAGCATCAGACCGCGGCTCACCACACATTATGGGAACTCAATCTGACGCTTCCTGACCTTTTGTCACTTGGAACTAGTTCATCAACGTCTGGTTAAGGCCCGCTCTTTGTTAAAATGGCTTGTGACAAATGATAGTATGATGGGTGCTATAGAAATACTGAACTTGAAGTGAATGGAGTGAAGGCCCCGCTGTTTATAATCCCCATGTCAAGTGTTAAAACTCACTCACGGTCAGGTTCGCTGCCAGAGGCCATAGCTGACTGTTCCTGGGAAAGACTCACACTGGCCTGAGAGTGTGCGCACAAATGTGTGTGTTCGAGTTTTCAGTGCGCACCAACTTTGTTCTTCTTGGCTCGCCTCTTTCATTCCGGGTAAATGTATCATGTGTGTTTGCATACAGTAGATATAACTCTTACATATTTGTATTATCACAAACTGAATTAAATGCAAGGTCATGCAGCATATTCTGAGCACAAAGAAGAGAAATGTTGGTGTCAGAGCTACAAATTATTCTGTATTTGTAAAAAATAGGTAGAAAATAGCATGACATGGAAATGCTCAAAAGTACAGATACCGCAACATTTGAGTAATGCTTTTCTGTCTCTGTACGACCAAACAAAGGCAATAATGGCAAAAATGCGATTTTGAAAATTGCATTCCATAATATTTAATATATAATTCCTTCTAAATCTAATAATTTAATTATTAAATATAATTAATAGTGGATCCACTTCAGCTTTTCTGGACAGTTTTCATTGGAACCAATTTAGTGTTCTGCCAAAGAAATACAGTACGGTCCCTGTAATAATTGTCAAGGTCTGTAGAGTACCCAGAGTAATCATCACATTGTCTCTGAAAAGACACATTGTTGTTGAGTGTCTCATGGGTAATTTTTTGATGCTCTGAGTACCACAAATACCATTCCTTTCACTTCTATTGTGTCGGGGTGGCGGCAGACGTGTCAGAGACAGATTACTGAAAACCTCAGGACATAAAATCTAAACCAGAGTGCACGGCTCCACACCAGGAGGACTGAGTGAGAAAATGTGTTTTTTCTAATCTGATTGACGTAAGCTTGCATTTAGGTGAACAAAGCACTTCCTCCTCAGTGAAATTCAGGCAGCTTCAGCATGCAAAGTGTGGCCGTCATGCAAATATGTTCAGGTACTGCTGGTCAAGTCGTCTCATCTCTCTCTATCTGCTCTACTGTTATTCTACTGTCTTTCTTTATTAAAGCAAAAGTATCAATACAACAATGTGAAAAAGTCACACTTTCATAAAGGTACAGAAGCAAAATGTACTTAAAGTGAATGAAAACGCTCTTGGCCCAATGACTGATGTTATACATCATTAGATTGTTAACACTGGAGCATCATACTCTACATCATACATCATACTCTAAGTGGTATCTTACTGCTGTAGGTGGTTGAGGTGGAGATATCTTAATGACTTTATGTGGTTCAGTAATTTAATCCAGTTGTTTCCAATGTAGGGGTTGGGCCCCCGTAAGTGTGTCACAAGATAAATCTGAGGGGTCATTAGATGATTAATTGGGAAAAAGAAAAAAACAATTGTCATTTTTGGACTTTTCTTGTTGCCAATGAATTGTGTTTCATTAGCTTATGCTAAATGAAAATCTTATTTGAGAGTTAGATGAGAAGAGATACACCTAATGTCTGTCAGTTAGATATAAGATTACAGACATCAGCTGGTTATCTTAGCATGTCATAGCATGACAGCTCTCTGTTTTTTTTTGGGGGGGGGGGGGGGGTTGGGAGGCTAAGTTGTGAATTTTACTATGGTATAAGCAGCCCTGCTCTGCGTCTGATTGGCTAGTACTCGTTGCCTTTGTTGGTTGGATTGGTTAGACTTAGGCATGAGGATTGGTTTGAGTAAGGGTCAGGATATCAGGCAGTGGTTAGTCAAAGTAGGGTGGGTCATACCAGACTATTTCTTGCCACTTCCTGTAGTCTCTGCTGATTTTCTAGCAACTACTCAGAACCAAGTAAGAGTCCAGCACATGAACCCTTTACAAAATGGCTAATTGTCTTGCTTTGGTTTTTGCACAGACTAAACAAATGAAATATAACATGCTAATCAGTGACCATTAGACATGCAAGTGGGTGGATTTTGTAACCTTTCAACAGAGCCTGGCTAGCTGTTTCCCCCTGATTCCAATATTTGTGCTATGCTAAGCTAATAATAATCTAAAAGTAAGCCTAACTATAGCTCTCAGATGAACATAGTGGAGTAAAAAACACAATATTCACTCTGAAATTAAATGAAATAGAAGTGCAAAGCAGCATAAAGTTCTCTACTAATGTTCCTCAGAATTGCACTTAAATACGTCGTATTTTAGTTACTTTCCACTCAAAAACTGATCAGAAGAGACTTTCTTTACCATCACACACACGCACACTCACTCTCTGTCACACACACGGCTGTAACCTGTGCATTCCTGCTGTGTGGGAGCCGAAACAGGGAGAAGTCAGCGAAGGGAAACGAAAGGAGAGGAGCATAGTTGGAGCTTTCTTTCTCTCGCGAGTCTCTCTTTCACTCTTTCTCCTCCCATCGTTTGTGCTCTCCTCTCCTTTGTCCCCTAATTGACTCACCTACGCAGCCTCGCATACCTGCATGTACGCTGATACTGTTGTTCACATCGTCTGTGCACATAAACCTGCAGGCTTGTACACACACACACACACACACTTTTCTCCTTATAACCTTTTCTCTCACTCCCAGAAAACACACACAAAACACAAAGAAGGTTAATTCCGTCGGGATCTGGAGCTTGTGTTTTTTAGAGATAAGTTAATAACTCGGGGGTAAATGTCTCAAGGGAGGCGTGTTTTAATGATTTCATTTGTGTGCAAATTGGATTGAGAGTAGGAGTCTCTTTATTAGAAAAGAGGCATTTACATGATCACTGTGAAATTACAGTCTCTGAATGTCATTGTGTGTCATTGAATGGAAATCACAGGTGTACAGCCTTTAAAATGGATACACAGGTGTAATCAGAGCAAATAGTTGACTTTCTTCGCTATCGACCTCTTTCTCGTCGTATCTCCTTGCCCTCCTTCCTCAGCGCCTCTTATCCGTCATCTTGCTCCCACACACACCCTCTAACGCTCTCTCTTGTTCAGATCGCTCATTGTAAAGCTTTTGTTCTGCATGTCACTGCCCTCCAGTGATGTTCAGCCACATCACGTCCCTGTGGATTAGGCAGAGCAGTTACAGTATAGCTGTCGTCAATCCTCCCCGTCTCTCTGCGGTTTCTTGTGTTGCCGAAGCTTCACAGGAGCAACCACAAACATTTTGAGCCGTCACATTGTGAAACATGCTCTCACCAGAGTCCTCAGTGTGATTTCAGTTCTGTCCCATGACGCCTCTCCGGCTCTGGTCTGTCATTCCCATCGTCCTTACTTACCGTATCCTTAACTCAGTGTGTCTCATTATCACATGATAATCCTGTGCTCTCATTTTTGTGATGATTTTACTGGTTATGATTCCTACTTTACTCCACCTGTCATACCAGATTACTGAAAAGCTTTTAAATCCTCTTTATGCTGATTTATTGTATATTTTAATATAAGATTTATGTGAATTATCTGTCTGTTTATCTGTCTATCCGTATACTGGGTGATGTTTTCACATTCATCTCTTGTTAATTCGCCGACTGAAGCGTTTCGTATGGTATTTAGCTTGATGTCCCTTCCATGTTAAAAAAAAACATGGCTCTGATGGCTGATCTGACAGGTCTTTGGTGGTGTAGCTGAAAGTGCAAAAAACAATCCAGGAAGTCTTCCTTGATATCAAATGGAGCAGGCAACTAAAAACCAAGGCACTCAATCATCAGATGAAATAATGTTATTAGTTTATTCTTTCAGCAGCAAACAGCAAAGTCTGAGGGAGGATTTTTTTTTTTAACCTAACTACCTCTTTTGAAGGATGAGGGAGACAAACTGAAAGCATCTCTGGCTCTTTGTTTGAGCAGCTGTTAATTGACAGCAGTGTCTCTGCTGAAGGCCCTGCATACCCACACAGGTGTTTTCACTTACTGGCTTATTAGACCTCCGCTCAGGGTGAGGATGGGTGGGGCAATGCAGGAAATTATGTGACGTTATGTGATGTTCTAATATATAATGTTAGTTGAGAATAAAAAGAGAAAAGGTTTCCCTCCTACATCTAAACAATCATTTATTTCAACTTATCAAGACTGTATGAGTCAGTTTATGAGCGTGAAACTTCCCCATTCTTTTTATTTCTTTTCATCAGCCTACAAGCCAGCACCTCACCAGTGTAAGTGTGTGTTTCTCAGTTCTTCAAAGGTGTAAGTTTTACCATCTTAGCAGGTGCAACAAGACTAACAGGAGAATAAGAGTCATTGTCATTTTGTACAAACCTACATCGACCTGAGCAGAAGTCCAATCAGCCACATCAAGTGAAAACACCTGTGTGGTAGGAGACACTCAGAAAGCATTCAGACCTGAGTGCCCGGTGATACAGACAGTGACTCTTATTTTTATTATATTTATACAAGTATCGTGTTCACTCTGTCTTCAATATTTCCCCCAAAACCTTTCTCCAGCACCAATTTAACACTGTCAAGCTTAGGTGTGTTGGCGTCTCTGATAAGGTCATATGAAATGTACGCACCAGCTGCTTTATCACAGATGTACTGTAAGCGGGGTGGATTCCTTAAACGTAAGATTCGTGCTGTGATTCACATTTTCCTACTTTTTCTATTCTTGTTGGACAATTAGTTTGGCAAGACTTTGGGAAAATGCACACACACACACACACACACACACACACACACACACACACACACACACACAGACATACCACTCCCAGACTTGTTTCTCACTCATAATGGCTCTATCTGAAAGTGCAGCCGTGGATGTGAAGCATCCAGCGGCTAGACAAGGTAATTTCCTGCGGAAGTCAGAGAGGGGTGGGGGTTTGTGGGGGGTGAGGGCATTCGGTCTGGGTTGCGATGTCTGCTGTGAGGGAGGGGTGGAAGGTGGTAGAAGGAGTCGAGATTAATGAGCAAAAGGGTAAAGTTGATGCAGGCGCTGTGGAGGGGAGACTGAGTGAAGAAGAAGGAAGTGAGAGTCGGGGAGGGGAGGGAGGGTGTAGGGCTGTTGGTGGATGATCTCAGTGTGGAGCACAGGTGTTTTGGGTGGGGGGTGTAGACGTAGACAGGGAGCTGTGTGTGTGTCATAGTGGCTTACTCACTATGTTGAGAGAATCATAAGCAGCAGGAGGACAGGATGGAGATGGGGCAGGGCGACATGCAGGATGAGGGCAAGTCATGTCAAGAGGCCTCTGTTGTTCCACAGCGTTTGAAGTAGCTGCATAGTTTAGTTTAAGTCAATTAACTCGGCAGGAATGTGACAGTCAGACAGACAGAGAGGGATCGAGGATGAAGACAGGGTCAGACAGTGGAGGATAGAAGTACTGTACTTTACCTGAGTGTTTCCATTTCATGCTACTTCTCCAAATTGTGCTTTTTACTAAATCTAGATTAAGATTAAGATTCTACAGTGAAAAACAAATGATAATCCTATAAAATCCAATTAATTGTTTAAGATTAAACCAGTGTCTCCCAACCATGACCTCTTCCACAGAAATGAGCACACGAGCTTAAAGTCAGGGAACAATCAATTTCATTTCAATAACTATTCAAGGCCCAAAGATGTCAAATTATCGAATATTTTACCAAGAAGATTAGACAAAAGGCAAAAAAGCAATTTTTTTTCCTTTTTTTCCCCTCGATTAATCATCTCTCAACCCCTCAAATTTATCTTGTGACCCTTTGGAGGAGCCTGACCTTTAGCTTTGGAACCACCAAACTAAACTTCCTGGCTGTATATGAAATAGTTAAAACTAGCTCCACCTCGACCAGCTGTGACAGTAAAATACACATTTTACTGCAGAATGAGTACTTCTGCTTTGTGAGATTTGAAGTATGTTTCGCTGACGATACCTTCATATATTTACTTGAGCAGCATTTTGAATGCAGGACTTGTAATAGAAGATATTAAGTGAAGAATCAGAGTACCTCAGAGAGAGTCTGAAGGAAGACGGTGCGATGACAAGGGGGCAGCGGTGGTGCTGGTGGGTAAATGGAAAAAGAGCGAGGGTGGAGAAGGCAAGATAAAGTCTGATGCTAATTATGTGCAGAATGAAAGAAAAACAGAGGAGACGGCGAGAATGGGAGAACAGAGACATTTAATTATAGAGACAGGGTCATGGGAGCAGGGTGGGGTGGACTGCTTCACACCAGGGGTCTGATTCCACATCTCGTGCTGTGTGTGTGTGTGCGTGTGTGCGTGTGTGTGTGTGTTTTCTACCTGAGGGCAGGGAGATTGCTGGCATTGGATAATATCCGCAGAGACTTTAGAAATTCACAAATTAGCCACTCTAACATTGCTCTCCTGTGCACGGGCACCTCCTTGATCCAAACAGATTGATTTTTGTCTTTGTCAGCCAAGAATTCATCAATAACACAATAATCATGTTTGACACAAAGATGCTTAGATTGTGCGTCTGTGGGGAGCCTCAGTGGCTGGCTGACATTTTATTTATTCTTCAGCGGAGCAGAAATCAATCTGAAATGTCTTATATTTTCAGCTTTTTGGCCTTATTCGTTACACTCTAATACAAATAACATGAAGCTGGCAGCCAGCATCAGCATACTTTCATATTTACTGTATTACTTACATGTAAGCTTTGCTGCTGGAATAATGATGCCATTGTTACTGTGGTTACCTCCGCTACTAATTGTAGTGCAGGTGAGGCATCAGCCATCCAATCCGGCACCGGCACAGCTGCTGTCATGACAACGGTTTGCATGTTTGTGCCAGTCGTCTTTTGTGTTTGTGCATGTGTGAGTCTGTAATTACGTGAGCTTTCTGATGTTAAGGGTGAGAGTTGGCAGGTGTGTGGAAACAACAAACGTCCAGCTGCAGATTATGAATATTAAAAGTTGCATGACAGATTTGCTGTTAATTAAATTTTCTCTGTCATCTACACAGTCAGTGTTTAATGGTCAATTAAACTAGTCTCCTCTTCGTGTGTGTGTGTGTGTGTGTGTGTGTGTGTGTGTGAGTGAGCATACAAGATTTATACTGTGCCGTCTGAGCGCACTGATGTTTTATATGTGCATGCAGGCTTAAGTGCATTTGTTTAATTACTGTATGCAGATGTTACTTGATGTTAATGAGTTCAGACCTGTGAGTCAAACAGTGTAGGGCGTTTGATTTTATTTCTATTGTTATCAGAGGAGTCAAAAAATATAGTTTATACTGATAATGTACAGTTGAATAATTGAGTGTTGAAACAAATATCTTAATTGCATAACTAACAGTATTAGATTTCTGATGTAGTACTATTAGTACTAGTATTTTTGACTTGTCCTATCGTTTATTTTGTGGTAACACTTAATTTCACAGTTCTTTCATAATTTCCTAATGATTTCCAGGATGTCTAAAAAACAAAAATGTAATTATACGGAAAGTAGAGGCCGTGTTTAATTGGTACGCATCAGCTAATTGATTCCAGTTAATTACTTGCGCTGCAGAATAACTGAACAAAAAAAATTGAAATTAGCCTGCAAACAAAGCGTATTTTTATAGTAACACTGCATCAAATGATAATGTGAAAACATGTGAAAGGAGTCGCTCGTAGTGATGAACCTACAGAGAATCAGCACCTGAACCTGCAGCTCCGCTCGGCTTTAGCAGTATTCAGCTCACTGTTTAGCTGCCCGGCCACAAATTTTACCATTTTGGTTCCCTCTCACTCTCTCATGGTGTTGTTTTCAGTCGCACTGCTCAGCACCAAACAGCAGACAGACACTGTGAGCAAATAGCTGATGAGCATACTTTAGCATTTAGCTGCTAAAGAGGCAGATATTTCCTTCAGGAGTTGGTCATGACCAAGACCTGGTGACTTACGTTCACCCGGTAGTCAGAAATATGACTTGAAATGAACGATAATGTTGTTCTGTAACTGCTGGATGTGTAAATGAGCAATTGTATGTTAACAAGATCAACATATGAACTTAAAAAAAATCAGTAATTTAAGTTTTTAGGAGCCTTCAAAACACGGTGGAAACTTGATAAATTATTTGGAAACTACAGACTGATAAAATAAAATGTTTTGGTCTGTTTTCAGGCCTTCATAGATGGAGGCTATTGTTAAATGATAAAAGCACCAAATCCTGTTGTCTAAAATGACAAATGACACATTTTGTCTGCTACACTTTCCATTGTAGTACGTAGACTAATATTTTCAGGGCTGGAAGCATTGTATATGGAAACATAAAGACTGTGACCCGGGTAATATTGAATGACTGTGTGCGGCGGAGTTGCGTGCGTGTACACCAGCATATCTGGCTGTGTGTGTAAGCATGTATGCATTAGTGTGTGAGCTCTGAGGGGAAATTCCTCTCACAGGGCTGGGAGTTCTTCCTGTCGTAGAGCTGTGTTTGTACAGCCTGGCTTTGTCGGGATATCCTACCCTGCCCATGTCTGAGAGAGAGGGAGAGATGGAGGGAGGGAGGGATGGCAGGGGGTGAGAGAGGGGCACTGATGGGAGGTGGTGGGGGGATGGAGAGTCAGGGGTCAGGCTGAGAGACTGGAGGGATGAAACACGGAGCAGTGGAAGAGGCAGTGGTAGGAGTTTGGAGGATGGAAAACAAGGTTGAAACCGTCATTCAATAGAATTTGGCATGCCACCACAAATGTCTGCACAGTGGTTTGAATTAGCATAGTTAGCTCTAATCCCGAGCTTTACCGCTGTTAGACTGGTGTGAGGCTGGAGGCGAAGGGACAGGGCCAGACGACCAGACAGCTTACAGCCTGAGGGAAAGACAATTTATCATCAGGACTAATTCTCTTGTTTGATGTTTTTTTTTTTTTTTCTTTTTTGGGAAACCCCAGTTCTCTCCAGCCATGCCAGACGCAGACCATCTGCACATGGCATGACTGACGACAATCAGAGTGAGATCTGACTGTAAATGAGTTGCTTCTGTGCAGGACCTCACCTGAAAGAGATATCAGGCTCAGATGTTGCAGAGAAATCAATCCAAACTGCAGCTGAGGAGAAGTGGTTTGGACGGTGAGACGAGGAAACAGATGAGATGTGATTGTGGGCTTTCCTTGGATGGAGAGAAAATCAAATATCCACTTGTACTGTACACTCGAAAACATACTTTCACATGTGCTGAGTCCAGTGTTCTCAGCAGAAAGCTGACGCATGTATTTGATTACTTGTGTCTGATATTTTGTGTACAAAGTGAAATAGTGATGTTTCTCACAGTATTACATAAGCAGTTTTTGAGAGACTGAAGCGTTTAAACAGGAAGTATACAAGAGGGAGTTTCCCCTCTTTAGTTTCTATTTATTCTCCCACTAAATAATTAAACAACCAATGATACAGCTAAAAACGCACCACGGAGTCGACTAATGTGTCCAACCAAACACAAAAATTTGCATTGCTTTTGCAGGGTTCAGAAAACTCAGCTCTGTGCCCATGCAGAGCTTCATTTTCAGACATCCCCTCACACACAGCATAACTAAAATGGAAGGAGTCTGTCTGTTTGTACGTACGTATGACCGTCCTTCAATTTGTCAACATCCGTTCATCTGGCCGACTTCACACTTGGTGGGTGTATTGCTGAGAACTCAAGTGCAGTGTCCAGTGGGAGCTCTTGAGATTTAAGAGATCTATTTATTAGTAGTACGTTTGAATGAGAGTCATTCATCCAGTAACATGAACCACTCAGTCGCCTGATAGCGCCAAGTTGCAGCATTTTACTGGCCATCCAAGTGGAGTCCACCCTTGAGAATCACCTCTAGCTTTGCTGCTCTTGTTTTCATTTGATGATGGCAAGTCGCAAATTTGGCCGTTTTTGATTGTGAGATTTGAATCGTATGTTTCTTCAGGAGGAAGAAAGTTTTTTTTCTCTCAGCTGTGAAAGAGGACAAAATAATACTTTCCTTTTCCTCTTTTGTTTCTTGTCACTGTTTTTAGAGGCACTAATGTCCTCTGCTGGGTTAATCTTCCATCTCCTCAAACATACACACTTACTTGTACTTCTATTATTGTGAGGACCCTCATTGACATAATGGGTCCCTCGCCCCTTACCCTAACCTTAACCATCACAACTAAAACCTAACCTAACCCTAATTATAACCCAAGCCTTAAATCCAAGTCTTAACCTCCAAACAGCCCTTTGAGGTTGTGAAGATTGGAAAAAATGTCCTCTTTCAAACTTGTTCCTCACTATGTAGCAAATACAAGTACCCACACACACCTTTCCCATTATGTCATTTCCTTGCTGTCATCACGTCTGCCATTATCTCCACAAATGGCACAAATAACGCCGAGACGTTTGTGTCAGAACGAGTTAAAAATATCGCTTCATCACTGACTGTGATCTTATCAGCCTTTTCTTTGCGATGTTTACTGTTTGATTTTCCTCTCTGTGTGTTTTTTAACAGACTATGAGGTCACATTGCCTTCGCCTGGCCTCTAATGTCTTCAGGTCTCCCTGACATTACAGAGTTTGTGATTGCAAAACAAATTGCGATGGTGTCTGTGTGAGCGTGTGTGTGTGTGTGTGTGTGTGTGTGTGTGTGTGTGTTTTGGAAAGGTGTCAGGAAGCGTTTATGTAGGTGATTCTCTTAATCTTTTTACACACACGAGTCTTATCAGTTTGTGTTGTGATTTTAACTTGGTAACCATGGTTAGTTTGACCCCTCCTGGCCGCCATACAGGACCTCAACTGTAGCAGCAGGGCTTACCACAGATACACCCTTCCTGTATGGATGACAATATCATAACTTACCTGGCTGTGTGTACTTGTGGGTGAAGGGGTGAGGAGAAAAGAAAAGAACATGGCTCTGGACTTCCCACTTCGCTGCCGTAACATTTGGCAGATGGCGTGGGCAGAAAGAGGGAGAGGCACAGACAGTAGATGGAAGGAAGGGTGAGGGAAGAGGGAGGGCAATTGGAAGGATGATAAGGCTAAGAGGTCTGTGAGCAGGCTAACGGGGAAGTAATGCTGTGTGTGCATTTTAGAATAGTGGACGGTTCATCATAACCGGTCTGATCCCAAAGTCACTTCAACTCAAGTTGAAATACTGTACACTGCTCAAGAAAACTCCAGCTTAGTGATCTTCAGTGTCGAGCTGAGTTTCACTAGACCTCTGCAGCCCACTCCACTGCATTGTGGGTAATGTAGGTGCGGGTTTGACAAAGAAGAAGGTGTGGAGAAAAAAGACGATATCTCTGGTTCTGGTTTATAGGAGTGCAGTGCTAAATCAGGAGTGGTCTTTTAAAGATTAAACCAGTGTGTTGTTACCCTGTACAATGGAAGCATTGTCTAGTTGGGTTCCTTACAATTCAGGTGTCTATGAGTTGTTAGCAGCTACAACAGTAAAATGCTGCTGTTCTGTACTGTGTTGCATCATCATACACAGGGGTGAAAGATCTGAATACTTGTCAAGCCACTGAGAACTAACGTTCTTATAATCGACTGCAAGATTTCGTAGCGTAAAGATGGAAGTCATGAATACTAAACATTACTTCAGGTGAGAGTTGTAAGCAGAAGCTTAATGACTCCAGCTGGTCCATCTGTTGGCTACCTGCTATCTGCTGGCCTTAATAAACTGGCTCTGAGCCCTCTGCAACCCAACACATCTCATTAGCACCATGACTTCTAAGGACTGTGTGTGTGGGTGTTCTTCCACTTCTCCCTACTACTGTTTTTCTTATCTTTTCACCTCTCCTTTCTTTGTGCTCGTCTAATCTTGTCTTTTATCTCATCTTTTTCTTTCACCTCCCTCTGACCTTCTTTGTTTGGCCATCACATATCTGGAAGTCTGACCAGCTCCAGGAGTCCCGCAAATCGTTGTTCCACCACAGCTGCCACAGTTTCTCCTCTACCTTTCTTTGCCCACTTTCTTTACATACTCCCACATAATTATCCTTTTGAGCCCCTTTCACAGTCATTTTCTCCTTTGAACAGTCGCTCTGCTCACCTTCTCCTCCCATCTGTTGCAGCACAGATATGCTGGATGTGCCTCCCCTTGAAGCAAATCCCTGACTCAGTGCTTTCTGCCACACCAATTTTCCCTCCCCTAACATTTTGCAACTTCACTGCAGCCCTTCATCTTCTCTTCGCCTCAGTGCGTATCAGCTTTTTTTCCAACTCTAGATAACATTAGCGTCCTGCCCTTAACCATCCTCCAAATCCATCTCTCCCTCACTTCACACCTCAGCCACCTCCTGTGCCCATCACTTGCTTCCTATCTCTTCCTCCGTCCCACAGCACCTTGCTTCCTCTCCTCCCCCTCTTGCCTTGTGATCTCACCACAGAGATGTGACTACGCATCCACGTAGCCCTTTAGGAGAAACCGTACCCATAACGCACACGGTGGAGCAATTTGCATGGCAGGCGCTTGTGCGTTTCACAGAGCGATTGATGGATGAATGGAGAGAGATAGAGAAAGCCAAGAGAAAGAAGAGGGAGAGAGAGAGTTGTTGGAGGCGACGTTGGTCTGAATTATTCATTGCTGGTCTATAGGATGATGAATGCAACAGAAAAGAGGAAATCAGTAGAAAAAACATCTGTCCTGTGTTATCTCTCCAGAGTGTGATATCTCTGTAAGCTCAAAGTCATCATTTCAACATGTTGCGTTTATGCCAGAGTCCCCTGCTTGTGGTACTGCAGGATGGCCTTATACAGGCTGGCGTTATCTTTGCATGAGGCTATGAATTTTAATAAAATATCTAGATTTATTCAGACAGGCTGTACACACTTTGACCTGCCCCACCTATCCAGGATTAGCCTGGAAGGATTGTCAGAGAGTAAAACAGAGCACAATAAAGCATTGCACCTTGTCCAAGAGTGTGTTTGTTAATTGAACAGGGTTTTTTGGACATCCTCCTTCACCACGCTGATGTAATGACCCTATTCTCTCTCCATCTTTCTCTGTATGGCTGCAAGCGGAGGTTTTCTTGAATCAGCACTCCACTGCAGCCCTGGCATGTTCGGGCAGTGAATCACTTGTGATGCTTGTCCTTCTTTTTTTTTTTTTCAAGGCTCAGACCAGGGATAGAAACACGCACACAGTTTCCACGGTGGTTGAATGAGACTGGATACATTTGTTTTACTGCTATATTTACTACTTACCTGTCAGATCAAGATTTTCTGTGTGACTCTTTTGTAAAATATGATGCAGATTGAACTGTGGTATATAAAACTTTTAAAATTTGCTCTACCTTGAAAACATTAAAATGCTGCTTATACACTCATACATCATTAATGATATTACAGTATATGATCAATATAACACTATGAATGGTGCTGAATAGCTCTTTATTTATTTATTTATTTATATTTGTATGTTTTTTATCTTTTGGTAAATCTGCCAATTGTAAGCCACTAACAGTAAGTGATGCTAAATATCAGTATCATTAATCTACATTATAACACACTGATATATCCATCCAGCAAGTGTTATCCACAAAAAGTCTTATCCATGTACAGGTCAAACACAAAGCCCATCTCTATGATGATTAAAACTTCTGTTTGGCCTTCATCAACAAAAACAAACATCAGGGGTGTTACGGTGAGGATCCCCTGGAAGCAAACAAAGCACCTCCACCACCTCCTGCTGGAGTGAGACAATGGATGAAGCTGTAGAGGATAGAATTCATTTTTTTGTGATATTAAATTCAGAAAAACATATTTGTGGCACATGTTTGACGGATGTTTTCTCCTTGCTTTCTTCACAGAAGTCTTTCTCTCTGGTGTTGGAGGCTCTGGACTACGACAATGACACATCAGACTCAGGTGAAGCTGCAGTGTGTGTGTGTGTGTGTGTGTGTGTGTGTGTGTGTGTGTGTGTTTCCATGTGTGTCTGTATGTCTTCCTGTCCACGTGTAATAAGCTAAAATAATAAGCCTGATATTTTCCAGCAGACAAGGTGAATTGTGTTTGTGTTTTTAATGTGTTGGCATATGATCCTCCTCCTTAGAAATATTCTGTTTGTTTTGAAGTTTGAAGGTTACTTAATTTCAAGCTTTTTTCTCGCCATATCAGATAAAAACAGATGCTGCCATCTATGTTTGGCATGAGTTGGTGCTACTTTTTTCTCCATTATCATCATATTTACTCACTACCTTATTAATGTGGTAAAACAAATCAACCACTAGTTAGGATAGTTGATAAAAATAAGTTTTTCAATTGCATGAAATGAGCTGTTAAATTAGCTTTAGCTATGGCTATTTCTGACTGCACTCCGGCTAGCTTTAACGAGCTAGAGTTAAGGCGGTTTGGTTTTTCACCTCTGTTTTGTAGTTCCAGGGAATTTCTCATTTTGTTTTATACATTACATTTTTCTAAACAATTGTCAGAAAGAAAATGAAATGAAAGAAAAATAAGTCATAACTCAGTTTTGAACAATATGTCAAAACTGACATATTTTGTCATTTAAGCTAGGTTAGCTTTTAGCATTAGTTGACTAGTTAAATTTTTCTCCCTCATTATGATTCTATTTAGCCACTACCTTATTAATGTGGTATTACAAACTCAACTAGTAAGATACTGGAGTGTCAAAACTGATTTTTCAATTGCAGGAAATGGTTTGGAAAAAGCTATTAATTAGCTTTAGCTGAGGCTAGCATTGACTGCAGTCACAGGGGTTTGGTTTTGGTGTTCCTGGGAGTTTCATTTCATTCTTTATGGCATAATGATTTTTAGATGACAAAACAGATGTTAAAATGTCCAATTCTGGTCTTTACCTCATTATTCGACTTTCTACTTGTCTCTCCAAGGAAACATGTTCATCTTATCTATAAGTGTAGTTTTCAACAAGCAATATTTCCATCAAGCAAACAATTCATGAATGCTTGTTTACGTGTGTGTGTTGCTCAACATGGTGGAACAATGTGAAACTATCCTTTGTGTCTTAATGTCTGTGATCATGTAAGGCTAAAAGGTCTTTTATCCAGACCCTTTAATTTCCTGCTCCTCTCCTTGTTGTTTCTTCTCATAATCAGGAAAAGCTCCATGACAGAGAATGTGAGCTGCATGCTATAAAAAGCATAGCAAAAGCTCACACACACACACACACACACACACACGCGCACACACACACACACACACTCACCACAGATGGAGACAGATGTTCCTATGCCTTCCTCATTCCTGTCATGCCACAGTCATCCTTTCATCCCACCGTCCTCAGTTGTATCCAAAAGATGGCTGAGATAATGAGAAACTGGGAACTGCACCAGAGATCCTTCTCCCTCTCTACGGTTGTCTCTCCCGTCCTCTTCCACCTCGCCTTCCCTCTGCCCTCCAGAGCTGCTCCTACATATTGTTTGCATCATCTGTCGTTTCCACCTGAGCTCCTGACAGCCCTTACGTTGGGTCTAAAGCCGTTCACTAGGCCAGCAGCTTAGCTCAGCCCAAACACAGGCGTCCCGTAGCAGTCTGAATGGACTTATCAGGCCCTGCTGCTAATCAGAAAGGATTACCCAGCACGACTGTACCTTCTGAAATAGTCCTTGGAAATAGCGAGAAAATATGATGTCCTTTGAGTACCAGCAGTATGACCTTCACTGAGTTTTGTTTAAATAAAATGTAGCTAGTGTTAATGTGCAGGGGCGCACCGTTCTGTATTAAAGGATAATTCTAGTTTATTATAACTTTGGATCTTATTTCCATACTTTTGAAAGGAATTCAATATCGTGATGAACTACTTAGGCATCATTTTGTTTTATAAAAAGGAAAGTGAAGATTGTCAACCTGTCTATTACTGTGAGAGTGAATTTGAGAAACAGATGAGCAGAAGTTACTAAAAATGTGAGAAAGTGGAAAGAACATGTTCGCGCATATACCGGAAAACTACATTACACTTTTGATAGTTGTCAAAATGAGAAATAGGAAATGATTTCAAGTTGCAAATCGCAGCTGGCATGTGGCAGAGCTTTGTTGTCAGGATTATCTGATCTCTGGTGTTTCCTTCCCCAACTTGTTCCACTGACTTGTTTTTAGAGTACTTTGTGGAGTTTTCTTGTAAACGTCCAAAATTATTTTAATGTTTATGTTCACTGTCTCTCACCAAAACACATTGTGGCCATCTTTACAGCTTCACAAACTTGTTGAATGCATTTTCTTTGTTATTAAACATTTCCAGAGCTGATTTTTGAAAGACTGAAATCTACATAAATAACTGTCCTCTTCTTTTTTTTTTTCCTTTGTTAGTGTATTGCTACATTTCTTAAGACACTAAAACCGCCAACTGTCAATAAGTGGAATAGCATGAAACCACTGACAAGACTGTTGTGCACAAGGATGCTCATGCATGCATTTGTGTACAAGAAAACGGGCATAAACTCTTAAAAGCATTGCACCCCAGTTTTCCTGGTCAAAGCCACCACACAGATACTCTTACGTACAGTCTTGTAATGAACCAGAATTACCTTCAAATATCATCAGTCACATTTTCTCTATGTTTCTCCTTCTGTTCACATGTCTATGAGGTCATTTTGAGTGCAGATTTGCTGCTGTGCTCACCCATGTTTCAACTGTATTGACATAGCACTCTCAGCCACAAAATTGCCACCGCCGCAGAGAAAGTGAAATTCAATATTAGAGACGTTCTAATCCAGACCAGCTTGTCTATAAAATTCAAGACACATGTTTAGACTTACTGCTTCTATCCAGATGAGAATAATTTCATCTGGACATCATGCACTAGGATCTACACTGAAAACAAAAGCAAAGACTACTCTGAGAATTACCCACATACATCAAATATAGGGGAGACACAAACGCTATCCAGCTGATCTATTGGCTTCCATAGGTCTACACTATTGATTTGTTGGTTCAGGTGATGTGGAATAGCAAGTCAAAAGGGGGCATTTTCTCTCCTGGAGTGTTTTCTCAGCTTCTGTCAAGGGCATCACTCCATAGCTTTAATACCAGGCGCAGGGGGACAAACACCACAGGCCGGAGAAAGAGATTTAAGTGTTTCATCTACCTGCAGAAATGCTCCCTGTCTCTGCTGCTTAACATTTGCCTCACTGCAAAGTTTCTTCTTGTTGCTGCTGTTTGTGCCATCTAATATTTGAGCTTCTCTCTCTCTCTCCATTTGTCTCTCTCTTGTGCTCACTTACTATCGTGCCATCCTATCTAATCTCATTACAGAGGAAATCAGACTCTGTTATACACCTTCCCCGCTGTGCTGCCTGATAATGTCATTATTTTTTTCTACTCTTCTCGCTTCTGCTGTTCTTCCTATCTGGCAGAGAAATGGTGATGATGAAATTAGCCCTTTGGCATGTCAGAGCCATAAAATAATAAAAAACCCACAATGCACTGCAGTAGCGTGATGAGTGTTTGGAAAACCGGGCCTGCAGATTTGACTACAGGCGGAGGTCGGTGGAGGAAGGGGCCTATGGCTGAGCTAACAGGGCGCTCAGTGTCCGCTCTGTTCCCACTCCTCTTTTACTCTCTTAAACACACACACACAGGCAAACACACACACACACACACACACACACACACACACACACACACACACACGCACTGGCCAATATGTGCCCCTGTTTTCATTCTTTTGTGTCAAACCACAGTGATCTCATCTCTTCATCAGGCAGTTTGCAATGTGTGTGCCCTAATAGCTGCCTCCCTTCCTCTTTGGCTCTGTTTGCGTCTGTCTGTCTGTCTCTCTCTCTCTCTCTCTCTCTCTCTCTGTCTCTGTCTCTGTCTCTCTCTCTCTCTCTCTCTCTCTCTCACACACGCACACACACACACTGTACACCCTTCCTCACTCCATCACTGACTTATTTCCAACAAGACTTCCTTTTCTGTATTACTATCTTGTCGTCTTTCCCCTTATCCTTACCACCATCTCTTAAATACACACATACATACATAAGGACACACAGATGTACCCACACACACACACAGTGTTCAGTGCTTTGTGTGTGTTAATACCCTGTCAGAGGAGATTATAACTGAGTTGGGGATGACAGCGCCTCTGGGAAATCCCCTCCGGGGGTCAGCGCTGCCCCGCGGGCCTCATCTGGTGTTCAGGGTGCCCTCTCTCTCTGTGCTCTGCAGACCCCTCACCCCTTCTCTCTGGACCTATTGTCAGCCCTTGTCTCCACTGATATTCATACTGGAACTGTGCTAACTGGATGTACGTAAGAAATTCTGGCCGGAACAAAGGATGAAAGATCTTTGGGACGCTCACTTTCAGACCATAACACAGATCAATTTGAAAATGCACCTTTTTTTTTAGTCCTGTCCTCTGCGAACTTGCTGAAAATATATCAGTACGACAAACACAAAATGCCAAGTTCACATTGTTGTGTAAATGGGAAAGAAACCCCTTTTGGACACACTTTTGATTTGATTGTGTGATCCAAGCTGTAGCCACGTATCTAAAACAAGCGGGTGGAGTTTAAAGCTGATGTTTGTACTTTCCTCAAAAAGTCTTTTCCTTCTTTCCTTCTTCTCCCAGGAGAGTTGATTGAGCGAGTGCTCCTCTCCTCCATGTTGAACCCTGGTGAACAGTGGCAGACGTACCGTCACCACGGACGGACTCTCAGCCTGGAGTATCGGCTTCGCTTCCGCTGTGATTCAAACTACTACGGGCCTTTCTGCAACAAGTTCTGCAGGTCCCGCGACGACTTCTTTGGTCACTTCAACTGTGACCCCAGTGGTGCCAAAGTCTGCATGGAGGGCTGGACGGGATCAGAGTGCAAAGAAGGTGAGACGGGAAGCTTACATCTGCTGTGTGTTAGAGCACATCACACCATATGTCCTGTATGTGTTAAGGAAAATGTACAATGCATGTATATAATGAGTTCAAATCTTCAGTTTTGTTTGGTTTAGTCACATTCAGAACTGTGAAATACTCCAAAGCTCAGACCACATAACAATACCACGTAACAACACTTTTACCAATACATTCAAGGCTCCAGGCGCTTTATAGTCCCCAATAAAACCATTTTTACACTACAGTTTATGTCCCGATTAAAGCAATAAGATACGCATTCATTAGCGAGCTCTAAAGGTGCTGGTTGGTGGATTTTGTTACCTTTGGATAGAGCCAGGCTATCTCTTTCCCTGTATGAAGCCATGTTGTTGTCATGTTGAAAATTAGGGGGTTTAAAAGCAGTTTTAAGAAAGTGGATCTATATGTAGAGATGTAATACTATTTGAAATTGTTGTAAATGTGCTTTAAAAATGCAAAACCACCAGGAAGGGTCTTTATCAAAGTTATTTAACCTTCATTTATCCACCTGCTCAGCTGTTCAGTCAGTCATGTTTTGTTGAGTTTCACTCACTTTATCTATATGTATACATACACACACACACTATATTTGGGAAAATGTTTGCTGCCAGAAAATATTCAGCTCATATTTTCCTCAGGATGACTTGAGGCCACTGATGAGAAAAATTAGAGAATGTTTTTGCTTTTCATTTATTTTTCCATTATCCCTGGAAGGGGGTTTCCTCTGTAGCGAACTCTTCCAAGGTTTCTTAAAAGTTTTTTTCCATGAGAGAATCGTTGTTTTCCTTTCTGGTGTTGGCCTCTGTCGCCCTTTGAAATTGTTATTGTGACTAAGGGCTGTTAAAATAAACTTGACCCACGAGCCAGTGTCATCAGCTTTAATTGCTGGATGTGTTGTTTTGGATTCACACACACACTCACAAGCATACTTACTAACCCTAAAACCAAGCTGCAGCCCTCAAACAACCCTTGAGCAAGTAAGGATCAGCATCATGAATGTTTGCACTTTTGAGAATAAGCACACACAAGTACACACATCTACTCCTGTTGTCAATACTGATACACTGAAGCACAACACTAAATGCAGTTCGCTTCAGTGGACGGTGTGTGTGTGTGGGGGGGGGGGGGGGGGGGGATTATTCTCCGTCTGTCTGTGACTCATCAGCTGGACGACCTCACTGTGTGACCTCGGAGTGCTGCCATCGTGTCGCGGTGGTAAAAAGTGAATGGAGGAAACCAGAGTGGAAACCATGGGAACCCTGAAGGACACGCAGCTAGTTTACGGACATCCTCACTTCATCTGACTTCCTCCTCAGCAGGTCGTTGATTGGACTGCAGAGAAGCAGGAAGTCAGGAAAATTAGCCAGGGGTCCCTCTGTTACCCCCCGCAGCTTAATGACCGTGACGGAGTTCAGGGAGTTTTCAGTCTTGGGTTCTCCAACTGGAAACTTGTGAAAAGTTAGAAAGGACACGTTACAACAGCCTTCCAACATTTACGAGGCGCCTCCTCTACACGGATGATCTACGCCATGTTATGTGTGTTTTGTATATCTGATGATATGTGGGGTTATTTTCTGTCGACTGTTTTGAATTGTTATTTAAGTGGCAGATATATTCAGTGCTGACTGCAGGTTTTAATGCCCAGTAACTCAACTGAAAGTGATTTCAGTTTCATAGCTACTGTTTCCTCGTCTCTAATAGCTCATGTTTTGTGTGTGTGTGCATGTCTTGTTCACAGCGGTGTGCAAGCAGGGGTGTCATCAGGTCCACGGCTCCTGTACTGTACCTGGAGAATGCAAGTGAGTCTGATATGATTCAGGAAGATTTAGTCATTCCCTTCCACCATAACCACTGATGCAACAGACAGCAGGGCCAAATGATATGTAATTTCCACATCAATGTCATGATGAACAAAGCTACATTACATACAGAATCTAGCAGAATTCAGCAGTACGCTACGTTGTGCAGTATTGATATGTTGTTTTTAAACCTTAACCTGGATTAGATGTCTGCAATGGGGTCTTAAATCCTGCAGCAGGAGGCAGGTGTTTGTGGGTTTGTCTGCACTGATGTGCTATTTCCACTCTAAAATTGCTGATCTCTCATCAATATAACTGTTGAAGTTAAAAGCTGCGTATAACCTGTGAAATTATGCGTTTATTTCTACTGTAGCAGAAACCTCCAAAGAGCAAGTTACAATTTGTGCAACAGTAATTTACATGAACTTTCTCAAAGGTTAAGTAGCCATTTAAAGAAAACAAGTTCCACAACATTCAGTGAAAAGGAAAGCATCCGTCCCTTCAGCAGTTAAATTAATAAAGCAGCAACAATAGCTGCAGTGTGCACATAAAGTGACTAATGGAGCTGGTTCAAAACAGTTACTATCAATCCTGTGAACGTGATATGAACTTTGCACTTCCTCTTCAGGTGTCATTATGGCTGGAAGGGCCCTCTGTGTGACCAGTGTGTGACATTCCCCGGCTGTGTGTATGGAAGCTGCACTGAACCCTGGCAGTGTGTGTGCGACGTCAACTGGGGAGGACTGCTGTGTGACAAAGGTCAGACGTGTGGCCCGTTAAGTTGAATGTTTTGAAGACAGAATGAAAGAAAGCCTGGATGTACTAACATGGGATTTAGTTTGTCCTTGTTGATTTCTCATTTTAACATCCCATTTCGTACAAACAAGGTTCTTCACAGCTAAACTCAATATGTAGAGGACTGTGTAAAGATGAAAGAGGTCTGCTGTGTATTGTATGCTGGTGAAGGACTCGGTGTGTGTGTGTGTGTGTGTGTGTGTGTGTGTGTGTGTGTGTGTGTGAGAAAGACAGTGAGAGAAACATTGTTTGTTCATTATAATTGTTTGTCAGGCGTGGTTCTTCACACACTGGGCATGGTGTACTGATCTTCTGTATGAAATAAGACCCAGCTCCCTCAGGGCTTCACCTTCTTTAACTTTTCCCACCACATTGCAGCAAAGTTCCTCCAACATAATCCCAGAATATAACTGCCCACCTCCCACCTCTGTCCCGGTGTGGGAGCTGGGATCTGGGAGCCGAACGAGTGCCCACGGGACGCTGTATTGTGCAGAGGAAAGGCGATAGCCTTGGGTAAGGTGAATGTGAGCGGGGCTGGGCTGGGCCCTCTTAACTAGGTGCGGTCCTGAGCTGTTTCTGTGTATTCAGAAAGGCTCTGTAAAGAGCTGTGGTGAGACAAAGAGACTGTGGGCATGGAGGAGATCATTAGGAGAAAGCAAAGCTTTAATCAGCCTTAACACTGGAGACAACAGGCCCTGCAGCTACTGGCCTGCACAGTCAGCACGCTGAGCCAACCTGGATACACTTCAGCCTCTGTGCAGAGTGTGCGTGTGTGTGTGTGTGTGTGTGTGTGTGTGCTGCACTCTTTACCTGAGAACAAAGTCAAACTGAAGTTATCCTGGTACCATCTGCATCCTCATTCTTTTAGCTTTTCTTCCCTGAATGCTTTGTGTCTCTGCTGTTTTGCGCTGTGAAGTGAAACATAAAAGCAGGCTTTCATCAGACTTTTTTCTGCTTTCAGATCTGAACTACTGTGGCACCCACCAGCCCTGTAAGAACGGCGGGACCTGCACCAACACAGAACCAAACGAGTACCAGTGCGAGTGCCAGGAAGGTTTCAGAGGACGCAACTGTGACATTGGTGAGTGTAGCTTCACCACACAGGCACTGAACTGCTGAAAAAAACTGCATTTAAATACTGTATGTGGATACAGAAGATGACACATGCTGGTAGTGTGTCTGCATGAAAGAAAGAGAAAGAAGGATAACACTGTGTGGCACAGGGAGCAAAAAGTGAAGGTAAAATGTAACTATTTATATCATTGTCATCTGATCTTCTTTTTGTCTTTTGTCATGACATCTGTCACCCATCTCCTCCACCTCCTCCATCTTTCTCCACCCATCAGTGGAACATGCGTGCTTGTCGTCGCCGTGTATGAACGGAGCCACTTGTGTGGAAGACCCAACGGGCTTCAGCTGCATCTGTACCGACGGCTGGACCGGACACACCTGCGCTGATGGTGATTGTTAATTTCCCACACACACACACACACACACACACACACACACACACACACACACACACACACACACTCCTCACACTCCTCGTGGACACACACAACTCTGAGCTGAGGGGTTGAGCAGTGTGAGATTGTTTGTGATTGGTTGTTATTGGATCAAAGCCAGTGAGTGACTCTAATCAATCCAGCAGAGGAAGCTAAATTATCCTGAACACAAACAGTATCTGCAGCAATCAGTGATCTGCCTGGCCCTCTGTCTGGCTTTGTGTGTGTGTGTGTGAGTGTGTGTGTGTGTGTGTGTGTGTGTGTGTGTGAGTGTGTGTGTGTGTGCGCATTTCCACCCGTACTCTATTTGCATTGCTAAGAAAAGGTGAGGTGGAGCATCTTTGATCAACTCTATTGATTTGATATAAGCTGAGGTGAAACTGTAAGTGTTTTTTAATGGCAGTGAATCATGGGTTTATTGTCTAGCCTTGTACTCTACAATCATACTGTGTTGCACTTGCACAAGGATTAAATGCAAGCGAAGCGTCACAAGCATGTTTGGTGATGTGAGCACATGTGTGGTAGAATGGCTTCTCCTGTCCACGTGTTTAAGTTTTTAATAAAACAAAGAAAACATTGAACCCCAGATTGCTCCTGATGTAATGAAAGAAAGTGCTGCTTATATCAGACAGACAGTGAAAACACATATGTGATGATTTGTGCAGCAACATCCGGTTCCTTTGTGATGTGTGTGTGTGCATGGGAAGAAATACAAGGCTGTTTTGGCCCAAAGCGTCTGCCAAATGAATGTAATGATATCAGACTTTGTTTGCTCTGTGAGGAAACTGAGACCACTGTTAAACATAAGAACAATACACACTTGTGTTCAGAGCCGGACTGACATGTTGTCGTTGGCTTTCGTCTTCAGCAGTTGTGATGACATTAGCTTGATGTACAGTAGCCGGACGCAATGTCAGACTGTCTAACTATAGCTATTACAACGAGTCCGTAATAATCCGTGTAATTATGCATCTCAGATGTTAAGTGTAACCACTACACCTCTGTAATAAAACATCACAGGGAACTAGCCGAGGCCAGCTGATTGTCTCGGTCAGCCCACATAGCACTGCGTCACGTTTTCACCACTGGAAGGGCACCTACAGGGCACTTCATCACATTTTCTTGCACACTGGGCCACTGTAGAGGGCACTTCATCATTTTCTGTCTACCACAGGGCCTTTCAAGAGGCCGCTTTTGCTGTGTGTTTTTTTTCATCAAACATGGGGACACCAAATCAAAATAAATCAAGTTTTACAGCTACGTTGTTGACTGTTTGTAAAATTCATACACATTTTAAGCACATGCAGCTAGAGGAAAAGAATGCTCTGACTCACAGCACTGACACTGTTTTGTTTGTGTGAAGCTTGATCCCTGGTGCACGCTGTGTTACATCGGCTTACGGCAGCCCTCACACCTTTTATAATCTCCCACTGAAGCATGGATAAAGGTCAAACATGCTTTTGGCTGCAAAGTAACAACTGAGTTGTCACAACAGTCCGTCTTAGCCTGGATGATGTGCTCCGTCTTCGTGTATCAGACTCCCATACTGCATGCAGTAGGTCTGAGCTCATGTTGTGTGTGTGAGTGGCTGCAGGTGAGACTGGATCATACAGGTTACGGTCTGTCAGAGCTGCATGTGTAAACAAGCAGCGTTCCACATCCTCTGCCTTCACCTCGATCAGGATAAGCAGCGCTGCAGGTCCGTCAGTGGCATGTAAACACTTCGACAAGAAGCATTTTGTCAGAGAGAGAGAGAGAGAGGGAGAGAACAAGAGCAGAGGGACAAACAGAGGAATGAAGGAATCGTTTATTTTTGCTCTTGTTATTTGTTGCTGGCTTGATTAACAGTCAGAGAGGCGGTCTATCTCTGTCTCTGTATGTGTTGTGGGGGGGGCTCTCTGGGGAGTACACAGTGAGAGGATTGTCAGGCTTGCAGGGAATGATGACCATAACCACAACACAGCTCTGCTTTCAGACTAGATTTATATATATAACTGATATTAATTAAAGGCTTCTTTGTTTGTTATGAACTCTCTGTCTAGTTGCCACTAGCCTGGCTTGGGTTATTATTGCTTCGGGTTGCAGTTGGGGTCAGGAGGATGGAAAATGGTTGTTCTGTGGGGTTAGGTAAATGAAAAGAGGTTATGAGAGAGACAGAGCCAAAGATGTATACCATAGAGTAATGCATGGGAAAAGTTATGATGCCACTACTGCACAAATATGCCATGTATAATAGGACATTCTGCATTGTTAACCCCTAAAATGAGAGCTCCTCTGTGTCTCTTTGTGCTTTTTTTCCCTCACACTTCCTCTGTTTCTGTAACTGTTTGTAATTCCTTTTCAGAGGAGCGGAACCAGGCGTGGCAGCTCCGTTTTTCTATTCTACCTCCTGCCTCTCCTTTCCCCCACCATCATCCTTTATTTAAATTCTCTTGTTCCTCCCTCGTCTCTGGGAAAGGTTTGAGGTGTGAGCCATGTACGTGCAGCAGATGATTATATTTATCACTGTTTGCACAGAAACCAGAGCAGCAGAAAAGAGAATGAAAACACAGTTCGCCAAAGCATCCGCATACCAATGCTGCAGATCGCACATGTCCACATGGTGGCATCACACAGACTCAGTTACACACATTTACCCACACGAAAAGTCTCTTTCAAATGCACACACACATATTCTCTTTACACAGACCAGTAGTTCGTGTATATATATATATTTTTTTTTATCTCCCCCAGCGGTGAGGCAGTGTGATCGGAGCCCTTGCGGACGTGGAGCAACATGTCAGGAGGCTCCTGGAGGTTACCGGTGCCTCTGCCCGCCTGGATGGACGGGGAGGACCTGCCAGCTGGGTCAGTGGGTCAGGATTAAACATGCGTTACAGTATATACACTCTGAATAGCCTGTAATGCCTTTTCTTCATCATATTTTAAACAGCATCTTTCAAAACACAGCAGGAATAAAAATCAAAGCAAAAAAGACTAAATCGAGAGTGAAAGTAGGCCTAGGCAACAATTATTTTGTCATTTTCGCACAAGTTTGCCATGTTGTGATAATCGTACAATGTGTATATTTATATTCTCATTAACATTATGATGTGATTTCAGTCATCATGAGTGTAAGTAATGTATGCAAAGCAAGAAACTTGAATGCAAAGCAGAGATGCAAATTGTGTTTTTAAAGATGGAGGACCAAGACTATTATTGTAATTAGTTTCTTAATTAAAAGACTGCCAAGTGAAGGCAAGGCTATTAATACTAGCTTAAAGAAATGCTTTAAAATAAATTAGCTAATTTTTTAGAAAAGATTCATGGTGTGTGTGATCGTGTTTTACAAGCTTAGTTGCAATGCTTTCATCACTGGCACAAAGAAAGCAGATTGTGATTCAGTGTATGTAGATTAACAGATGTGTGATACTGTACTTTGATACCAGGACTGTGTACTGAACAATTAATCCATGAAATATTACATTTTGATCAAAGCCTGCCAGATAATCAGAGCAAAAGCACTAACACTGACGCCAAGGGATTCATCTGAGTTCCCCAGTGTGATGCCTCAGAAGTGTAACATGCTGGGTTTTTGTAATCATGATCATTCATCATTAAAGTACGTCACCACAGTTGTTAATACAGTTTTCCATAAATGAGAAAATCGCATATTTATCGTCTTCAGAGGAATCTATTCGCAGGATTTTCAACACTGATCCTCCATCAAGCTAAATCAATCTGAGCCGTAAAACACAGCTGGTTTCAAAACCAGTGTTTCAGTGGCCAGTGTGTGATTATGTGTTCCATTTGAAGTGGAATATGCATTTAAAGCACAAATTAAAGTGGCGGTAAAAGCCGACAGCATGTTAATTCTCCTTTCAACCCATCCTGACTGTGAATCAGTATTCTCTAAATGCACTGTCACGTCTCTTTGGGCTGCATTCGCTCATATTGACAAGAAAACTCCCACAGGGTTGTTGTGTTAGATAGTACAGAAGAGGGAATATTGTATAGGATCAGGTCTCTCTCTCTCTCTCTCACACACACACACACACACACGCACACACACACACACAGGACATACCATATACACATACACAGGCTTGGGGGTTATGAAGTAAAAACGGAGACATATTTCAGGATGACAGCCTCTCCTGCTCCTCTGTGTTACAGTGATATGTCACTCTGACACTTGATAATCCCCCATAGTTCCACATCACAGGTCAGTGACTCACAGTATTACACACACACACACACAGTATTCAAACACAAGTGATAAAACCCTTTATAGCCTGAGCCGAGAGGCAGAGCGTCAGTAGTGGCACAAATGGTGAAAGGCAATTATACTTTCTATCGGTTTCAGTCTTTTATTAGCCGACTTCTGTCCCCACATTTTCTCCCGTACCCGGCAGAATCCCCAGGCTTTTCCCATAGATTACACCCACACATGCACGAACACACACACACTCCGCCGGTGCTAAATCCTAATAGGCCTCTCAGTGATGGTAACAGGTTTAGATTACCTATAACTGACTGACTACTTCCTCTTTATTCATTCAGCATTTCTTTCTAATCCTCCTCCTCTGCTATCAGAGCCAGGCCCTCGGGGGTTCCTGGCTTTTACACTCTCAGTGAGACAGAGGGTGGGAATAGGCGCATATAGACCAAAGCAGTGGTACAGCAGGGGGATCTGTGCATAAACAAAGATGTAAGAAGATGCTCCAAGGCATTATTTAAGATGCACTGTGCATTTGTAAACATGATATTTGACAAACACTCTGTCTCCGAGTGTTATTGTGCATCCTGCTGGCGTCTGTCCAGCTATTCTCCGCTGCACTGCTCAGTTCAAGCATCCACTTAAAATTTGAGTTTAACCTTTGTTTAGCTGGAGGTGTGCTGTATGCCCCCGAGCATGAGACGCCTCCGCATATTCACACAAAGGTAGTCATTATATGCATCTAAGTGTAGATGACTTCCTATAGATTTAGCCAATGTTACATAACAGCCAAACAAAGTAAAGTTAGTGCAGCATTTATTAACTGACATACTCTAACCTATACCGTATATCTACTGATAACCTTTTGCTCTGCTCGCATTCACTGACACTTTTCTGTGGTTTGCTCTCTCTCACAAACTTGCTACACACACACACACACACACACACACATTGCACACTGTCCTTATATCAGTATCTTTAACCTAGAGGCACTTTGAAGAATGAGGAGAGGAAGCTAGACAACTGAAGATGTACAAGTGAAAATCATTAGTAGCCCACTGATATTAATGATGCATTAATCACACTTGTGCTTCTGGAGCAGCGGTGTGAATATAGGGGAAACACTGCTGGTGGCTAAAGATCGCTGGTGGGAGACACACAAGATTAGATTCAGTAGTTTTATGGGATGTTTTAGTGTTTATTTAGTGTGGTTCTGTTTGTGAATTCTGCAGCAAGATTAGACTGCGGATTTGGTTTGTTAATATATGTTGGACTTCCATCTTGTGTGTCCTTTAATTTCATTTCCAATTAGTGTATTTCCTTTATAAATAGTGCCAAAACAGCAACCCATAAGAGAGTTTTTGGTCCATCAGCAGAACAAATGAAAATCCAGGAAAAACAATGACAATGCTATGAATTAAAATGATCGTAATATGTCTGAGCAAAATCCTGATTGGAAGAGAGTGGACGTGGTGATCATGTGGAGGTACACACACATCCGTAGATATAATGATCAGCACAGAACAATTAACCCTCCATCAGTATTTTCAGAAACTTTTTCTTTCTCCCTTTAGACACCAATGAGTGTGAAATGAGTATATGCGTCCACGCCCGCTCCTGTCGTAACCTGATCGGTGGATACCTGTGTGACTGCCTTCCTGGGTGGACGGGGCCTAACTGTGACATCAGTGAGTATAAAAGTAAAAAGAAAGGAAAGAAGTAAAAGATTAAAGCGTCCTGTGGCAGCCCGTGAAACATGAAGAGCCTCTGTGGACTGTGTTTAAGCAGCGGTTCCCCTGCAGAATTCCTGTGGGCAGGAGATCACTTTACTCCTTCAGTCGTGTGTCACAGCGTCTCACTGAAACACACTAGAAATTAAACGCTAATAAAATGGAGTGTTTTAATTTTTGTTTTTGACTATTATCTCTTCTCACTTTGTATATTGTTGTTTACGGCACCACAGTATCATAAATGTCACAGATTAATATCGTGTTCCCGCTCTCTCTGATTTCTAGGGAACAGCAGCTGTCAGGGTTTGTGTTTGAACGGCGGACATTGTGAGGTGAGAGTCCAAGCTGTGCTGCCTAATTTGCTTGTCGTCTCTGCGTGTCAGTCACACCTCTGGCCTGCTCGCTGGCTTCCTCTCTCATAATACTGCAGTATCTCCTTCTTTCTTTCATTCCTTTATCTGTTCCTTAAAATGACGAATTCTCACACAACTGGAGAAACAAAGTTTGCAAAATCAATCACTGGGAATCATTGTAATTCTGTTAATGCTGAGGCATTTCAGGCCTTCTTCTGGGAGTAAAACCCTCTTCTTGATATTTTTTGCCTCGAGTTGTGAGCAGTATTTACTCTCAAAGGGGCAACTGATTCACTGCCTGTGGCAGATGCAGTACAGGCCTCCTCTTGCTCTCTTTACTGCCCTTTTCCGCACAATATATCGTATATTGTTGCTCTCTGTTTTACACACATATAAACAACATTGGGTAATGTTACTTTTAAAAGAAACTTGTTCAGTTACAGTATTACCTACTGAGAAAAGTAAAGTAACTGAGTACTGTTGCATTACCAGAAATGAGAACCTTTGTGACTCTTTGAGCACGTTGGTTATATTGTCCAGAGGGTGTGCAGCCTACTGCATGTCTACCTCTGAATGTAATGCCTCTGCTGTCACTGCATAGCCTGGCCTACAGCCTATAATCTGTAATAAATGCAAAGAAAAACCTGAATTATTTGAAGTACATAAAAGTAAACAGAAAGCGAGGGTGTCTGTGGAGCTGTGCTGAGCTTGCTGGTGCTTCTTCGAATTTGACGTGGAACTCTTCACAGCTGATAGAAACATATCACCCAGGCACAATTTGCATTTCACCAAGATGTTCTTGTCTCTTTCGCCTACATATTCAAAGTAATGTGAATACTTCCACGGCATAAACGCTGTCCACTCTGCCATCTCACCAGCTGAGTGACACATGTGCACTAACACAGCCTAATGATACCAACAAGTAGAAAAGAAACAGAAATAGTGTGAATATGTCAGAAATTGTCTTTTTATGTTTTTTTGAGGAAACAAAGTTAATAGAACAATATGGTAGAATGTAACAGTAAAGTACTGCTCATTTTCTTGTTTCAACAAAGATGTAATATGAGTATCCTGCATATAAATAACATACACTATATGCTGTCCCACACAGGACCAGGTATCAGGGTCCAGATGCTTGTGTCGCCCTGGTTTCTCAGGAAAATATTGCCAAAATGGTCCGAGTCCTTGTGACAGCACCCCCTGTCTGCATGGAGGACAGTGTGTGGAGAAGGATGGAAAGACCGTCACCTGCAGCTGTCCCGTGGGATATTCAGGAATCTTCTGTGAGGTTGGACGACCTTCATAGATGCTATTTTAAGGCTTCCTTAGTCTGCAGAATGAAAACTTCATAGTGTGAGACACAGAGTGATAAAGCTAAATGTATACATGCAGCAGAGGAAGATCTTATAGATCTTGATTACCAGGATTAGTAGCCCGACAATATTACAGGTTTTTCTTTTTTCCATTATTTCAGATTGTGCTGGATCTGTGCAATCCTAATCCTTGCCAGCAGGGGGCATCGTGTCACAGCACAGAGGGCAGATATGTGTGTGCCTGCCCTGAGGGTTACTATGGTAATGAATGCATGAGCCTCAAAAATCCCTGCATTGGGCAACACTGTCCAGGTAATCAAAATACATGCCTGTGTATTAAAAACTACAAAATCTCTATGAAGTCTGGTCTCACGTCTCCGCCTCTGTGTCAGCAGGTGCCATGTCTGACATGACGCACGGGGGTGTCAGCTTCTACATTATCCTGGTGGGGGTCTTAGCTTTAGTGGCGGTCTGTGGCTGTGCGGCCTGCGCCTTCATCCTTTCCCACCTCCATCGAAAGCGGAAAAAGCAGCAGGCCGTCCCACAGGAAGAAGGCATCAACAACCAGAGGGAGTTTGTCAACCTCATCAGAAACGTGGACCGTCCCGTGCCCCTCCTGCCCCCCGCCGCCCCGCTCGCGCACCCTCCAGCCCCCACCCCTGTCTCACGCTGCTACGAGGAGATTGAACTGACCCTGCCGCCCTCCCCAGCACCTTCACACCCCTCTCCAGCACTAAAGCCAGCCCACGCCCCCAAACTGGACATTTCAAACCGGGAAAGGGAGAAGTTGAACCGCTTCCACTACACAGACAACCAGGAACTGGAAGCCTGACCTTTGAACTTTTGGGCCTCTGAGGAGTTTTTTTTATTGTATTTTATTTTGCGTATTTCGCACTCTCTCGCTCACAGGGACCTGTTTCCAGTTTCTTGCTCTGTGTCACTGTTGCAGAAAATGGGCTGACCCTGTGACCTTTGTGTGCTCATCAGCTGACACCTGAGGAGCGAAGGCTGCTAAGCGGGAGGGTCAAATTCTTGCTGTGTTGACGTCTTTGACCTTCTTTTGAGAACTAGGAGGAGCAGCAGGCGCGTGATGTTTGACTGAAAGATTCATTAGACTCTTGATTTAATCTGGAGACTTGAGTGCCTGAGATACTGTCTGGAGGAAATAAATTATCATCCTCCGAAGGAGACTCGCGACCTGTTTCCTGGTCCACGATGCCATCTGATTGGTGTTCAGACCTCCATTTCTGTTTCAGACTGAACTCTGACAGACAGAGAGGTTAATGAATGGACGTTTATTTAACACTCTGTGTGTTTCTGTGTCTGGTTGTATGTGAGCGTGTGTGAGAGTGAAATAGAGAATGTATATTATGTGTGAACGTGGAGGAAAAGGAAGGACAGAGACAGTTTAAGAAAAGAAAACAAAGTTGATATACTTGTTAAAGAGAGTGCATACTCCTGCTCCAAAGGCTTTTAAGCCTTTTTGAAACTGTTTTAAAACTATACACTGTTGCCTGTATTGTCTCTGTAATATTACAGTATGTCAAAGATGTATGATTTTTTCATACCTGCTTGTAAAATAGCTTTTTTGTACATGGATATACTGTACATATTGATGCCCCTTTTGTACTGTGGTTTGGTCTGAAAGTATCACTGTATTACTTTGCTCTGTTTGTCCCATTTCGCTTTCCATTTGGAGCAACCAGCACATGTGGATTGTAATAAAAGTGCATTTACCAACTCTATTTTATTTTTCTATTACTTATAATCACCAGTCACTGCTAGAGGGAGCGCTGCCACACGGACATTATTAACTACAGTCGTTGCAGAGAATTAAGTGCTTCTCACCCTTTATGTATGCGCTTAACAACATCTGGGACTCTATGACAAGCTTTGTTTGTAATATCATTGTCAAAGGGAGGATATTTCATGATGGAGAATGTTGCTCACAGCCACTATGACTAGGTCAGTGGGTCACTGAATGCACAAGGTCTCTCTCTCTCTCTCTCTCTCTCTCTCTCTCTCTCTGACATACATTCACAAACAATGATAAAGACAGCGCCAGGAAAATTGTCCCCAGTCTTCCTAAAAATGACGGTGTCATTGTGAGAAACTTGTCTGTTGTTGGAAATTTTGGTAAATTTCAAGAGCAGGTGGCTTTTGAGGGATCTCATTACCAGTTTAAACTATCTGAGTGCCTCCTTAACAGTGTGTAATTGTAAATTAATTGTAATTAATATCTGTTTTCAAACATTCCTATTAGGGTATGGTACAACAACAAAAACTTAACAAAAAAAGCGTTCCTCTAAAAGTGTGCTAAAAGTAAGCTTCAAGCCAGTTCAGCCATGTATGTCATGGCAATGTTAAAATGATAAATTTGCTTTCAAATGACTGTGTGAAAGGAAGAGTTTTGCGTGTTGGGGCAGAGTGAAGTGACTGCAGGGTCACAGCAGTGACAGTTAATGGGCAAATGGATGTGACAAATGTGACCTCTGGCCTGTGGTAACAGCGGCAGGCTGGATATGTACACGGGCTTCCTGTCACCACCCTGGTCAGAAGGAAATGTAGGAAACAGAGTTTACACACACTCATGCCCACACTACTGTATGTCTGAGACCCTCTCTACACCTGCTGTGCAGCTTCAGGATGTCAGACCCCAGCACGCGGATTGGAAAGTTTTCATTCATCTTAGAAGATGCTGACGCTCAATCCAAAGGCCTTTTGTTAATGTTGAGTGCCTTAGTGAACATGTTTCATCTTAATCATGCTTGTTATATCCTGCGTGTTGATAGTGGTGTAGCTAATGCTTATAGGTAAGTTTTCCAGTTTGTCAGTTCCTTTTTGAAAAAGAAGCTTAGAAAGAAACTTTCTGGTCTCTGTCCAGTTCACTTTCCTGACAGTCAGTGGATAATAGCACAAATATAGGATAATCTGGGCTTTAAGATGTGATTGACTTGTCACTGGGGATCAAAATTTCAATATTTATACAAATGCATATGACAAAAGACTGCTCTAATGACATCCTGCTTTGTCAGACAAAGATCATTTATGTTAATTTGGTTGATCTGGGTTGACACAAGAAGTATTTCTTCACAAAATAGAGTTTTTCTCTCCAGTTTAATCCAGTTTACCTAATTCTGCGGGATAATATGAAAAGTAAGGTGTGTGGCCATCTCTCCTGTCTTACAGGGACATCTTGTGGCAGCAGCAGGTACACAGACAGTAAAACCACTGACTGACTTTGACAGTGTGTCACCATAAACATTTATAATATTTGATGACCTATGATTAAATACAATCTATCATCCAGAGCAATATATAATATACTGTATGTCCATGTGCACTTATTAGATGTTCAAATCCCAACAATATTTCAAAAAGTAAAACGAAATAGAATTAACGTTAAGAATGTGAATAACCAATAGGCAAGTGAGTTGAAAACAATAGAAAAGGTTGTGATAAAATCCATCAGACACCATTAAGAATCAGTTTTCACATGAGGTCAAATGCTGTAAACTGTAAATTTAACGCTGGAAATCTACATGGAAATGTCTATGAAGTGATCTGAATTGCACTGCTTCAGTAATCATTAAAGTTTACGCTTGATTTTGGGGAAAAAAAAAAATAGTTTAACAAAACAATTCTGAATATAAAAATTCTATTACTTTTCCTGATTTTTCTAATTCCTTGTCTAATTTAAGGTCAGTCAAGTTGGAAATGTTTTGTCAAACCACTTAAAAGGTCAAGGATGACTTTGTTTTGTCAAGCTTTGTCGGCATCCATACCTTTTTTCTAAAGAGCACTATCATGAGTGAACAGAAACAGCAGATTTGTGAATTAAAGAACATTTATGAACTAAAACTTTGAATGAGGCTGTATTTACAAAGACATAGGTTAATCAAAGACAGCAGTCTAAGCCTGTTTTGACACCAAGTGACATGTTAAATGTTTTGCATTAAACTCTATAACTAAAATTGTATTCATATTTTTCAGTCTAATTTTGACATTTTGCTAATGTGAATATCGAATCAAGCGCTACAGCCACCGTGTGTGTTCAACACCACAAGTTGTCTTCGGTGTACGGACGTGGTATATGTGTTTGCAGCGCCCCCGAAGCCTAAGATCGGTACTGCACACACCAGCTCCAACAGTTAGTCGCGGGAGAGGAGGCGTGTAACAGCAGCAGTCCGCTAGCAACGTCCTCGGTTTACCGAAACTACCCCAGTGTGTGTTGGTGGTTCATAAAACAGGTACGCAGCGAAATTTAAAACGACACCGACTCAGTCATACAGCATTTTTTCATGTATTGTTGGTGCTAATGAGGCTGCGATACACGCGTTGTTCCTAACGTCTCTGCAGACTAGCTAAACTAAGCTAGCATAATGTATGCTAGCTGTGATGCCAACTGGCTAACAGCAGCAGAGGCCCGGGCTGCATGCGCAACCAGGCCGATGTGTATGCTAACAAACTCTACGATAACTTTGAAAACACTCCTATTTTAAAGTGTATTTCGACTCAAAGCAATAGGAGGGGTGCACATTTGACAGAATAAAGTGGAGTTTATAGGAGATATGAAGTGTTGTGCCATGATAAGATAAGCCTAACGATAATATTAGATAGTTAGCTAGGGCAACGTTAGCTAGCTCTTTAGCTTCAGGCGGTTTTGCTGCTAATATAAAATGAATCTATTAAGCAAACAGACAAGGCTTGTGATAAAACGGAGAGGCGATGAACCTGACATCAAGCACATAGTAACATGCTTGTGTCATTTGATGAAATGCCGTCGTTACAGTTAATATTTATAACAGCTGATATTATAAATGGTAGACATGGTATTGATATTCATGCAGTTACAGGTTGTGTATGTAATACGCTCAGTCTGAGAAAGTAATTGTAAATATAGAAAACTCCTTGAAGTATTCGTATAATAAGTACTATGCTAAAATATATGGGCTTTTGTTCAGTTTGTTTGTTTGAATGTCACTTTCCTTTGCAACATCAAATAGTACTTGCTGTAGTCAGGGACATGTCAGTGACTATAGCCATCAATTTATTTATAAATGGGTCAAAAAATAATGTGTATGTCTGTCGAATACCAGCAACTATATGACAACTAAAAGACTGTCTTTGATATCAGTAACTATAAAGCCATGTCTGTGACAGAAGGGGAAAGTTACTCTGGATTGTATTTTTACAAGAAGTCAGAGTGCAACTTTCATTTTTGAGTATTGAGGAAAAAAAAGTTATAAAAGAAGTAAAGGTAAGTGCTTTGCATTGTTTGTCTCTGCAAAAGGTGCTGAATGAGCCAACAAAATTAATAAATCAAATTTCTTGTGTAACATCCCATCATGCCCACCACTATCTGTACTTAATAAGAGTCACTATTCACTGTTTGTATCCTGGGTAAATGTAGAATAGAGCCTCAGCGTTGTGCTCTCAGATGTATTCATACGGTTTCTTAATTAGGTGAGAAATAACATCAGTGAAACGATGTTGTAGCCAGAAGTTATGTGGAGTAATCTCTCAGAAGAGCTCTGTCTGTGCAGTTTGTCCAAGTCAAGTATTTGTTAAAAACTTTGTCTTTGATACACCAGTCTTTCAGTCTTATCACTCCATGCGCTTCATCTGTCCTAAATTTCCTCATGTCTTTGGATGCTCTCCTCTCGTGCTCTCTCCCATGTTTCTTTCTTCTTTGCCACCTTACAGCAGCCGTGCCCCGCCGCGCCCCCACCCCAAGCGGAGCCGTCATGTGGCAGGAGGCCCGCAAACATGAGCGCAAGCTTCGTGGCATGATGGTAGATTACAAACGCCGAGGCGAGCGCCGGCGAGAGTACTACGAGAAGATAGTAAGTGACTTAAATATTCCAATATCTTTGGCAGCAAGCCAGAAAAAATGTGATCCTCTTTGTTCAGAGTGCTGTGTGCTTTCTCTGGAAACATGCTATTTTTATGACATCTCATTTTTTCCAGATCTTGCCTCTGTTGTCTTTTCTGTTGAGTCACTGTTTTGAACATTAAGTTGGCTGATGCATGGAGACTCTGCCAGTTGTTTTTTGTTCTGTCTAAATGGAACCTGATTTAGATGCCAGATAAACAGTTCAGTATCACATTTGAAAAGCCAGACAGAAAAGATTTGTTCAGCCTCCTTTTACAAAACACTGTAAAGTAGCACCATGTGCGCATAGCTGTTACTGTGCTTCTGCTTTGAATAAATGATGAAATTGAAAAGTTAAAGGGCCATATAGTGTAGTATCTGTCTCTATTTGGTTAGTTATTTTATTTCGTTGCAGGATGTTAATGTATTGTTACTTGACTGCTTCTTGTTTTGTCTCAACAGAAAAAAGATCCAGCTCAGTTTCTTCAGGTTCATGGTCGAGCCTACAAGATCCACCTGGATCCTGCTGTGGCACTAGCTGCAGAGAGCCCCATCAACATGTGAGGAAACACACACGCACACAACATATACTGTGTATTACACATCACACATATCAGATGGACAGTACTCGAGGGATTTCACTGGTCAGACTAAACCTCTTTCTCTTGTTTTGTCAAAAGGATGCCATGGCAGGGAGATGCCAATAACATGATTGACAGGTTTGATGTGAGGGCACACCTGGACTACATCCCCACCTACACACCTCCACTGCTCAACACATCGTAAGTCTTGCAATGACCTAAACCTCACATTTAACTCCAGAATCTGCCTTGTGTGAATATTTTGTTTAATTTCTGGCGCTGTGGAGACATTCATGCATTCTTTACAGACTATTCTACGTTATGACATTTGAAGCATAAAACAAAGCACCATGCTGTAACATAAAATTGTGTTTTCAAAGAGAGTGCTTTGCAGTATTAAGCAGAGAGGCTTTTGTCTTGTTTGTGTTCATTCATTTGTTTGTTCATTTACTTGTTTTCATTCTGCTACAGTCAACAGAATTTCAATCTTTATCTTATATATTGAACCAATAAGTGTATGTGTAAACTCGAGTCAAATGATTTTATAGTAGATGTAAAGCTAGGGGAACAAAATATTCAGCCTTTTGGCTTCTGAAATGCATCAAATGTTTGGTGAAATGTAAATCAACTGTTTTACATATTATGCAAACATTTAAAAAAAGTCCTGTGAAGTTTTCCCTGTGAAAATCATGGTTTTACTTAAGTTCAACATTTCTTGCTCACAAAATTGCTGAATGCATTTCCTACCTCCATAAATCCTTTTTTTAATATTGTTCTGTAGTTCACCTCAGTTTTGTTACTCTACTTTTGCATTAGTGCGTCACCACTGGTGTTCAAATAGTAGAGATCCTTGGATGTTTCAGCCTCAGTGAGAAGGAAAATGCTCAGCGTGGTGAGATTCAAGTATTCAGTGAAGTGGTAAATGTGAAAACCTCCTTCTGCTCTTTGTCTCATACAGCACCCCGGAGCAGGAGATGGAGGAGAGAAAGTGCAATTATGAGCGCTACAGAGGCCTTGTGCAGAATGACTTTGCCAACAGTGAGTATCATAAACTTCGTAGCTGATGTTCTTTCAAGAAAAAGTTGAATTTCATTTGACTGTCAGGGGTTACATCAGGGCTGAGAAATTCATTAATTTTCAAGCTTTGTCGAACAACTGTTAATGCATTTCACACATGCTCTTTGCTGCATATGTTTTCTTAATGTGGCTAGAATAGTCTGTTAACCTTCCCTCAGTGGGTATATTTTGAAGTGGTGTTGTGCTCTTAAACTCCCTGCTGTCCTCCCACAGTCTCTGAGGAGCAGTGTTTATACCAAATCTACCTGGATGAGCTCTACGGTGGCCTTCAGAAACCAAATGAAGACGAGAAGAAAAAGTATGTCTTTAAATGTTATTAAAGGGAATGTTTTCTTCCCCACATGATTCTTAGAGTTTGTAAGCATTGAAGTTGGTTATGTATTTCTAAATCCTTTCTCCCATTGTGCAGACTGGCTGAAAAAAAGGCCAGCATTGGTTACACCTATGAAGACAGTACTGTGACAGAGCCTGACCCCCAGTCAGACAAAGATGAAGACAATTCAGAGAACAGTGAATCTGAAGAGGATGAGGGCATCCCAGATATTGGTGAGGAAATGGGTTTGGCACTAATGGCATGAACGCATTAGGAAAAATAAAACTCATTGAAGCTGAGCAGCTTGAGAAACAGGATACAGAGCAGAAATGTGCACCAAGAAATAACAGTTTGTAGATCAGCAGTTAGAAAGAAAACATAATCATATCTGTCCTAATATATGTAGAAATAACCCAAGCAAGTGTGACAACTCAGTATCTACTTCTCCAATCCGATGAACTTGGTATCTCCTCTGAAAATACAAATCTCTGTCTCTGCAAGTATTTGTCTTACAAGTCTGTGGGGAAAATTTGCTTTGACATCTTTCTTTGTGTCATGTTGTGTGTGTGCGTGTGTGTGTCTGTCTGTGTTCAGATGTGGAGGTCGATGTTGATGAGCTGAACCAGGAACAGGTGTTGGACCTAAACAAAATAGCAACCCCATACGGAATGGCTGAAGGAGACTTTGTTAGGTAACATCTCACAGATTGTCTTATCATGTCCCGAAGATCAGATGTAGACCAGAGCAAAAATACAGGTTTGGAAGAATACAACTCCCATTGGTTTTGTAATGTGCTGTGATTTGTGATCCTCACTTCACAAATATGTAAGAAATCCACAGTGAGTGGGCGTGTAGCCACTAACTTATTGATCTCATGCCTCCCTGATGTAGAACCACTTCCTTCATTGCAGTGTTCATGGACAGTGCAGCCTATTCAAAAAAGAAATCTGAATTTATTTCTGGGATCTGGCAGGTAGTTTCCTGTCTTGCAGATGTCCCTGAGCATGCTCGTGGATGTGATTTCATCTTCACACACTCTTGCTAGTGTGACAAGCTGAGAGGAATAAACTTACTTTCCATTTTCATAGAAATTTTACACCCAAATCAACTGCATGACTCTGTTGTTTGTTTGAGGACTTCAGTTGTTTTTGACTCTTTGCGTTCATGTTTTCAATAAACAGTTGAAATCATGTTAAACTGGGAAAAATCTTACACCGTTGATGAAATGATTGTGTTTGTATAACACTATTAACATGATACACGTTTATCAGGATGTTGAGGAAGGACAAGGAGGAAGTGGAGGCCATCAAACATGCCAAGGCTCTGGAGGCGGAGAAGGCCATGTACTCTGTAAGATAACATTCATCCAGGAATGTGTGTCATGTGATTGTTATAAACATGTTTTTAAGTGACATGTTTGATCTCAGGGCCGGCGATCTCGCAGGCAAAGAAGAGAGTTCAGAGAGAAGAGGTTAAAAGGTAGACAGATCAGCCCACCGAGGTAATTTTATGTTGCCCTTCCTTATTCACAGCTGTCCACTTACCTCAAAACATTTTGACTTACGTCCTCGTCCACTTGTGTTTCAGCTATGCCAGGAGAGACAGCCCAACATACGATCCTTATAAAAGGTGAGTTGACTGCTTGATTTCTTCACTTCCTGTTCTGTCGTGTCCGTATGTGTGTTTCAACTTTATTTTCTGATTTTTCTGAACTCTCTCAGGCCAGAATCTGAGTCGAGCTCTGAGTCGAGATCACGCTCTCGTTCCCCTGGTCCAGAGAAGATCACCTTCATCACCAGCTTTGGAGGCAGCGACGATGAAGCTGCCGCAGCAGCAGCAGCCGCAGCAACGCAAACAGCCGCTCCTCACTCTGGCCACGCCCCCTCCAACTTGCAGCACCCTGCAGGTCATAGCAGGGGCTCCCGGTCGGTAACTTTCCATCTTCCTGGCTTTTCATTGGTTGTTTTCCTCTTACAGTCAATTTGTTGTCTGTTTAAATGACCACAGCTGTTGAGGCAGAAAGAAATACTGAAGATGAATTACTGATTTTTGTGGTAGGTGAGGTGGATTCCGGTTTTTAATCAAGTCCGTGCAAAGAGTTGCTGCAAAGTAACAAATGCACCTCTTCCACATTGCATGTGTGCTTTGACAAAATGCGTGTGATTGGATAGTTTTAAGCGTTGACACAAACTGTGTACTAGTTAATGATTATGGCAGTGCAGTGGCTGGCAAGTAGGGGTGGGCGATACAACTTAAAATTTATGTCTTCTTTTTTTTTTTTTTTACTGACAGTATTATATCACGGTATTATAAAAATGAAAGGGGTACTGAGGGGAAAGAAAATGAGGTGTAGACCTACACATGTTTTGAAAGGAGTAACCTGCCCCATAATGTAGGTTAATTGTTGAATTTAATGTTAGACAAGGGGGAGGATTAGGCATCTAACAGCATTTTACAAAAACATTATATAACAGTAGTCAGTGTACCACTGGGCTTGTGTATCAAGTTCATTTACATACAGCAGCAACAGACACACGTACCGATGCAGTATGCAGCTGAGGGAGCTTTCTCCTATCAACAAAGCTGAGCTTGTGTTGAATGTGGAGATAACGTTCAGTCTGGGTGTACAATAGATGCTTCTAGCCACGTTAGCCACGGAACATGCTAACACCATATTCAGCGGGTTAACCAGCAAAATAAACAGTGAAGCAAAATAAAAATGTCAAAGCTCACAGGTTCTTCTAAACTTTCAGGTTTGAAGTTATATCGATCCATCCTTGAGCTTCAGTTTTGAAATGAATCCTGCTTTGCATTGACCCTCAAAGCAATCAGAAGTAAAGTTTTCCAGTTGTTGTGGGTTCAATTCCCACAATCCACTGGATCTTCACTTCCTCAGTTGTTAGAAATAGATGAAGACTTTTGTGTTGGTTCTTGCAGCCAACAGCAGAAAACTTGCCGTGCTTTGCTTGCAGTGTTACTTTCTAGATCGCCGTGTTACTGGAGTCAATGCTGTAGCGAGGAAAAAGAGTAGTTACTGAATGTAACTCCAATTCTATGAGTATGTGTTCAGCCCTCTACCTGCATGTTATTGCAGTCACAATGAAGCACATTATTTTTGATATGCTAAAACTTTTATTGCCGCAACGTTGCAAAACATGTCGTGGCAGAACACGACACTGGTTACTGTGACGAACGTGGTATACTGCCCACCCCTACTGGCAAGTAAATGAAATTTTAATATTTTAATTATTATTTTATGGCTGTACAAAGTCGTCATGTGACTGTAAGATTTCTTTAAAACAAGTAAACAGACCTTCTGAAGCTAGACTAAGTGCTGGGCTGACGTTTTACTCAAACAGTGCGTCTCTGTTTATCCAGGAGACGAAGGTCATCCTCCAGTCGCTCCCCTTCCTCTTCCTCACGCTCCTCATCTCGGTCCTCCTCTCGCTCTTCTTCCCGTTCACGCCGTGCCCGACGTGGACGAGGGGGAAGGGATGGGTGGCGATCCAGGACACAATCACGGTCGAGACGACGTCCCAGATCTCACTCCCGGGGCAGAGGAGGGAACGGAGGGGGCGGATCCTGGAGGAGACGTGACCGGACATGCTCGCGGTCCAACGACCGAGACAGAGAGCGAGAGAGGGACAGAGACAGGGACCGGGACAGGAGACGATACTCCGCACGCAGACGAACGAGGTAAGATTCCCCCAATGTCTCCCCGCAGTTACTGATTCATTATGCACATGAATGACTCAAGCTCTCTTTTCATGTTCTGTCAGGTCCCGTTCCAGCTCACGGCAGGGGGGCAGCTCGAGGCGAGGGGGTCGGAGCAGCGGAGGACACCGGCGGGGAGACAGCAATAGCCGCAGTCCCTCTCAGTCCCCGAGTCGTACTAACCACAGTCCCTCCCCTGCTCACAGAGGAGGCCAGCCCTCTGCCAGCATTGTCTGTGACAAGCTAAGAAAGTAAGAAGACCATAGACACACTGCAGCAGAGACAAATCTCAGCTGAAACACTTCTCTTAAGAAGCTGTGGATGCTTTGATCATTATGTCCTAAAGGTCTAAAGTCTTACTAGTTTGGCAACGATCAGTTTAATACCAATTTATCCGCCAAGGAATATGCAGGTTTTGGCTGTTCAAAGCTGATTTTCTTGGTCAAAGTGCAGTGATGGAGGATTAAGCCTGTGCTACAACTCAACCATCAAGCAATTTAACACCAACTATTTTGGGGAAAAGCCAGCACAGTAATTATTAAATGTTATCAAGCCACTAGAATAATGTATGACTTGATTAATTGATAATTGATTTTTTTACTAGTTAATGTATTGTCATGTTTTTTTAATGCCTGTATACCTCGACACAATGAAGCACCAAAGTTTTTTTGTTTCATGTTAAATCAAATGTTGTCTCCACACCAGCTGATCGTCTTCTCTCTCTTCTCTCCAGGCCTGATACTCCGGGTGGTAAAGAGACGGGAGCTGCCAAAGTCAGTAAGAATTTGATCTAGCTGGGTTTCTTGCTAAAGCCTACGCCTCCCTCATCCCTGACAGGCTGACATGGTTGTCCACCAGACTGGGATGTAGAAGCCATTGTTGCCTACAGAAATAAAATGATGTGATTTTTTTTTTTTTCCTTTTTTCCCTGCACTGCAGTCAAAGCCCTTCATCTACTTTG
Source organism: Chaetodon auriga (assembly GCF_051107435.1). Classification (NCBI taxonomy): domain Eukaryota; kingdom Metazoa; phylum Chordata; class Actinopteri; order Chaetodontiformes; family Chaetodontidae; genus Chaetodon; species Chaetodon auriga. Next base: position 10,519,523 of record NC_135080.1, read on the forward strand.
CAGTTGCCATTACAGTATTCTTCACCTTCTCAGTGTTTTGCTGGGAAGAATGTGAACTTGTCGACACTGAAAAGTGACAGACTGAATTAACGCTGCCATCTCTGTATGGAGTGAACATTTAGGCACCCGGTGAAGTCATCGTCTTGATTGTGCTTTTAGTCTGCGTTGTGCATGCATGTATGCATATACATGTGGGTGAGAGAGTGCAGAGTCTTTATATCTGTTTTTAGTCTCAAACACACGAAGCTTATCACATATCAGTGGCCCCAAGAGGAAGAAGATGACTTATTTTGTTACAACACATGAATCAGTATTGGCCAAGTGATCATTTAATAGTGACAGATGACATTTCATTGATTGAAAAGCAACATGGGTGTGCTCTGGACTGCCGTTTTTGGACTTGTTTTAACAAGGAGCAGAGCATGCTCCCACTCTCAGAATGATATGCTTTACGTCCCACGTACAGATGGAAGACTTGAGATGAGAGTTAAAGGAGCAGTTTGACATTTTGGGAGATACACTTATGTCTTGCAGAGTGAAAGGAGGAAATAGATTCCGTTCTCATGACTGTATGTGAAATATGAAGCTATGGGTAGTTAGCTTAGCTATGCTTGTTGTAGCTTCATGTTAAGTGTACAATCAGAGTGGAATCAATCTTCTCACTCTGCAACAGAGTGAATAAACCTATTTCCCAAAATGTACAACTATTCCTTTAAAGACTAAATAACATTTCTTTGTAATATTTTAATACTCTGGACCGTTTTCTGCCCTGACCTGTCTTCTCTTTTCACTGTATTTCCAAGCAAAGAAGAAAAGATTTGAATGTACTCAAACAGACAAATAGAGTAGAAGTCATTATCTGCTTCTCTGTTAAACTTGCCTGCGGTGTTGTGACCTGCAGTTTTTCTTGCCTGGCCAGGTTTAAACGGCCCAGCGATGGGCGTGTCACTGACAAAATGCCACTGGCTCTCTCTAAACTCTCTGAACTCACCGGACCTGAACTTGCCCACGTCTCACTTTCCGACTGACTCCTTCTATTCCTCCTTCTCCTCCTCCTCCTTCTTCTCCTTCTGCTGTCCTCCTCCCTTTTTTCTCTCTTGACGGTGTTTGCAAATATATACTGTGTAAAGGTTCATGTGACTGGATCCTGTCCTGCTTCTAAACTATCCTACAGCAGCTGCAAGCTACAGTTTGCCTCTGTCCACACACACGCGCGCACACACACACACACACACACACACACACACACAGCCTGTTCAGCTAGAAAGATTCCTGTGCACTTGTTGACTCAACAAACATCACACTTAATTAATTTATCAGCGGCCTTTTTATCTCCACCAGCAACCGTACAGAAAGGTGATGGCACTGATATTGTATAACAGCACAGTGCCTTTGATCTCTCACTCACACTCACACACACACACACTTTTGTCAGGCTGTGAAAGGATGTGCTGCTAACACAAATGTGTCACCTGCAGCCCAAGATGACCCCACAGGAGCGTCTGAAGCTACGAATGCAGAAGGCGCTGAACAAGCAGTGTGAGTACAGCGGAGCACTGAAACATGTTCAGATGTTCGTTTTGTCACATTGTAACCAATGTTACAAAGATAATAGAACTGATTATTTGTCCCCCACCCCCCACCCCTTTGTCCTGCAGCCAAGGCGGATAAAAAAGCAGCCCAGGTGAAGATCCAGCAACAGGAACACAAACGACAGGTGTGTAGTGTGTGTTTTTGGGGGGTCAGGCAGGAACAGCTACTCGGTTATCTGCATCTCATTACTGCGTGTTTATTTTACAGGAACGAGAGGGAGAGCTACGAGCCATGGCACGCAAAATCCGCATGAAGTAAGAATCTGTGTGTGTGTGTGTGTGTGTGTGTGTGTGTGTGTGTGTGTGTGTGTGTTAAAGTGGACTGCTTGGTATTTGGATGCTGCAGTTGTCTGACCCAGAGGCTCTGCGTTTAGGGAGCGTGAGAGACGTGAGAAAGAGAGGGATGAATGGGAAAGGCAATACGGGCGACAGAGCCACTCGCCTTCTCCCTCCAAATACGGTAAGACTTAAGGTTTCTGATCACAAATCACCATATGGATCTAATAAAATAATAGTTTGGTGGAGCACAGTGTTTGTTGTGTGTGTGTAGTCTCGTCCTACTCAAACAGAAGTAACCAAAGTATTTAATCAGCTACGCCTCTGTCTGATTTGCTGGCGTCACTTTGTGCTCTGACAGTTTTATTGCCCTTAAGATGTTGTGGCATGCTATTGTTTTGATGGTGTGCTCTGTGTCCTCTGTCCCTCAGGCCGAGAACACAGCTCATACAGAAGGTATGCAAGAAGCCACAAGAATCTGCACAGCTCCGATGAAGCAGAGTCAGTTGTGGGATTTGTTCACATTAATGCACAAACACTATCTCAGAGGCCTTTTATACGCAGAACTTCAGCTACTGCGGCTTTTCTTTCACTTAACTATCAAATCAGTTTGTCAGGTGTTGGCGTGGAAGTCAGGCCAAGAACAAACATAATCCAGTACGAGTTAATGCCAAAAGTCAAACAAAATACCTCAAAGTTTTCACTGCGATCAGTTTTTTTCCTCAGAATAGAAACTTCTGCCAGTTTGAACTTCAACACATTCATTAATATATTTGTATGAAGCAAGTTTAGAAGCATTTTTAACCTCAAGTAGAGCCAGACGTGATCGACGCAGATGTTTGAGAGTTTAAAAATTGTCAGCTGATGTTTATCTTTCTTGCTTATAACTAAACTTCAGGGTGTCCTTAAAATGTCTTAAAGTCAATTTCATGCATATTCAGCCTTAGACTTAATCTTAAAATTGAATTTGTGAGGTCTTAATTCCTACAAACAGTTTATATGAGTTCATCTTTTCTCGTGAAAAGTCCACATTTCTGATGTTACAACTCAGTCTGTTCCTATATGAAACCTGCCTGTGCATGGGAGCACGGACTCTGCGATGCTTGAATAAGAAAAAGATGATTTGTCTGAACAGGTCTTTAAAAGGATTTGAGTGTCTGATACCTGTAGACACGTTGAAATATTAATAATAAACTTTATTTATACAGCACAGAGTTACAGAGTGCTTTACGTGGTTGAACCAGGATTAAAACATTTCTGAACCACAATGAGGCAAACAAAATCAGACAATTATTATAATGTAAAATAAAGAATGGCATAAATCCCTTTTTGAGCGTTGTTCTCAGATATGAACTAGATAATTTTACACTTGAAAGTGTTTTAATACAGATAGTTTATCACTGTTTTTCTGCAGTTTCCTGTTAGTTTTTGGCCAGCATACACACGGTCACATGTCTGAGGTACTTGTGTGACTCAGTGTATTGATCCAGAAGTCATCCATTCTTATTCAGACTAACCAGTTAATCTACGTTAATCCTAAATGTCATTAAAGACACAATCTCTGATTCATATGTTTCAAAGAGGTTGCCAAAACCACCAGGATACAAAATGCAGGACTGGAGACTGCTGCTCTCCCAAACTGACAGATATTTACTACACAGAGTAACATTAAACAGCTCAGTCTAAGTCCTGGACTAAAACAGGACTTTTATGTTAGATTATGATCAACTGAGGGACAAAATTCTTCTTTTGAAAGTTAGTTTAGCGACGCTTGTCCATTTTCTGTCTGATGTTTGTCAGATTTTTCTGCTCTCAGCTTGATACTGATGCACCTTTTGTTTTCCAGGAGGTCGCGGTCTCGGTCGCGGAGTCCATACTACCGATACTGAGCTGTGGAGAACATGGATGCATCCTGCAGACCCTTCAGTGCGGTCCTTTGTCACTGGCACACATCCTGTCCAACAAAAAGCGTATTACATGGAAATATGAAGAGATGGACTGATTACCTGTTGGCTAGTAGACTAACTCATAAATCTGTACCTGAACACTATGTTCTCTGGTCCTCTGCGTCTACAGAATATATCATTTTGACTGTGATTCCTTACTTTCAGTAATTACACAGCCAAGCAGAGCTCGATCTGCCCTTTTAATTTCAGCTTCGTCTCGTAAAGAGACGGCAGGTTCATCAAATGAGTTTCTGGTTTCTTCTGCATGCTCCTCTTACTCCTTTTCTGCCTGAACAGTTCTCAAAGTGGACTCGCCTGGAGACATACGTTTGTGTTTCAAAGTCCTTAACAGTAAGCAATATCTCACCTTTTACCTCACTTCTTCCTCATCTCATTACGCTCTCTATCTGCCTTTTACTTTTCTCTAACAAGAAACGCTCAATGACCATTGGAAACGACTTTCATCTCGTGCAGGTTATTTATACACATCCATTCAAAACCTCTTTATGAGAGCAGATGCAAACAAAGTTAATGTATGAATTGAATCTGTCGACCACTCTTTTTTATACTCTGTCCTCTGCCAACTGGTGAACAGCAGCAAATAACTTTTTTGTCCTCCGTAATGTAGAATGTTCAATACAAAACAAATAAATCTGACTTTGAAAATATCTGCTCAGTTTATTCTTTTTCCTTGTCTTGAATTCAGGTTTCTATATGAAATTAATTTGGTTTTGCATACCTTAAATAACTGATATTAATCACCAAAAAGCCTCACATGCTCTGTTATAGAGGCCCCTTATTTCCAGTTGAATTTTTCAGAGGCTGCAGTTTGTTTGTTTGGTCAGGAGGGGGCGACAAACCTCAGCTCTGCAGCCAAAGACCTTTCACTGCAGCTTCTTGTCACTTCTGTGTCATTCTGCGACCTGTGAGGCGTTTTTCTGGGTGTCTGCTGTCTTCTGATGACCGTTTATCAGTCACAGCTGCTCAACAAGAAAAGGAGAAATGAATGTTTCTATGGTTGCAGTTTGGTTTCGGAGACACCTGTAGAAAACCAAAGAGGTAGTTCCTCGGAGCTGCGGAAGAGGAACTACATGTTGATTTCCACTATCGGATGTGAAATGATTGATTGAAACACTGGTAGAAAAAAAAATAAGAATACTGAGTAAAAAAAAAAAAACACATTGAGAGTGGCACAAGAGCGTGTCTCCGGAGCGTGTTACCGGAGGAGGGCGGGGTCAGGGTCGAGGGAGCGGGGCGGGCGGTGCCTACAGTCGCCCATGCCCCCTTTTGCCCTCCGCTCGCAGCGGGGGAAGAAGCGTGAACTTGAACGCAGCCTTTACTGCTCAGTGCGAGTCCAGGCAGAGGCCAGCCAGTCTTATCAGTCTGTCCCCGCCGCCTGGGTTTCGGTCAACTTATCGGAGAAGGAGCAGCTGGACGGTCTGTGGTGTTTGGAGGTTGTCTTCGTTTTCTTTTTTTTTTTTTCTTTTTTTTTGGGGAGCTGTTTGGGACCCAGAAAGGTGCCAGACGCGGAACGCTCGTCGCGATGTCCAGGCGCAAACTTGGAAGCAGACCGCAGCACCTGAGTGCAATTCAAGGTAAGCCGGAGGGAGCAGCGGTGTGCGGACACGTTGAAAGTGCTGCGGACGGTTGAGATGTTGTTTTAGGTGAAACTAAAACAAATTCAGGTCACAGCTTTGTGTCATTGGAAGTCTGCGCGCATGCTTTGGATGCGCGCTGGCACCAAATGATGGATGATTATGTTCTTTTAATTATCTAGCATGTAAAAAAAAAAAAAATGCTGCAACACTTTCCGGGAGCATTTAAACTATCTTTGTACGCTCATCTCAGTTATGCCAATATGGATGTATTTTTAATCTCTTCTGTTGACTTCATAAGCAAATATTTGAATAAGGGATTATAATTTTCTTGTCATGTTTGTCCTGATGCGTACCATAGCTGCACTTGTGTTCATAGAGGAAGGACCGGTTTATTGGCACGCTGTCTTCAGGCTACAGGTCCGAACACGATGATTAATATTTCCAGGTTAAGCGATGATCAAGTTTCTCGGTCGGTCTCTGGGACAGTTTCCCTCCGCTGCCTCTGGGACGCACAAGATGCTGGGTCCACCCTGCTTCATGACCCATAATGATCTAGTTTTTAATATTTGTTTTGACAATTAAGTGTTAATTAAAAAAAAAAAAATAGATCCCATTCAGACTGTCCGTTTGATCCCATTCAGACTGTTCAAACATAAAGCTCACAAAGAAACGACATGTTTGAAAGGAACAAGAGGGAAACTTCAACACCGTTTGTGTTTTTTTTACTGTTCTCTACTGGAGACCAGTGGTGCGTGTCTGCTGTGACCACAGGCCCTGACTCAATCGTGTGTGAGTGTGTGTGTGTGTGTGTGTGTGTGTGTGTGTGTGTGTGTGTGTGACCGCGCCTTGCAAGTCTGCACAAACAGCGCAGCCCCGAAACAGGAAAGGTGACATTTTTCAGCAACAACTGGCGAGATCCGACTTCAGACTGTACTGTCTGTACCTGTCCTGTATGTTAGCCGGCCTAGCCCGGGCAGGTGGATCCAGTCGAGACATCAAGGTGTGCCAGTGACCGCGTTGAGCAATAGTCTACTGACCCCTCCTCCTCCTCCTCCTCCTCCTTAAAGAGCTCTACCTGGGAGACTTTTTTTTTTTTTTTTTTTTTTTTTTTTTCTTTAAGAGGTTTGGTTGAAGTTCAGTCCACTGCTTCGCTCCTCTTTACACCTTTCAGCTCTCTGTTAACCACGGAAGATTTGTCAGATTGTGAACGCTGACACAGATGAGCTGTCCTGTTCATACACCTAAACACAACAAACACACCATCTGCTCTTATCTCAAACACCTTCAGTCATTTTTTTTTCTCTGTTTTAGTGCAATCCACTTCCTGTTGAGAAACTCCCGTTGCCTGTGGCTGGTAGGGCAAGTTGTAACTGTGAGCACAAGGTGAAAGCCGTGGTCACAGTGTTGCTTTTTAAATTTTTTTTTTTTTTTTTTAGATCAATAATTTCACCTGTCAGCACATGGTGGTGGTCTCATTAACTGGGAGGGGGGTTGATGTTCCTGCTGAGGTGGACAGTTGGGCTCCCTCTCTGTCACCCAGCTGCAGTCTCAGTCAGAGCGAGCGGATCTGTTTTGGGTTGGTTAAAGGAAGTGGTCAGCATTGGCTGAGCTGATTGGCCTCATTGCTTTAGAGCCCACAACTGAAACTAGCACTTTCAATCAGCCCGCCTGTTTGTTGTTCCACTGAGGTCTAACAGTATTTGTGCCGCGCTGGGTTGTTAATTTGTACGATCACGGACAAAAACTCCCTAAGATGAAGTCATTTAAGACACTCTGGTCTTGATTTGTGTGTGTGTGTGTTTTGGAGACATGGCCACAGGTTTGTGTTAAAGTGAGATACTGTGAACCTTTTCATAGACAGTGTCAGCTGTCAAAGACAACTTACACCCCTCCACCACAGAGAGGCAAGGGTGAAAAATACAGTGAAATGGGATTGTCTCAATTTATCTGGTGATTATTTTCCCAATTACTTGTTTGGTCAATAAATTCAATTCAGAAAAGTGTGAAAATGTCCAAGGTGACGTCTTCATATGTCTTGAATTGTTTGACCAACTGCCCAAAGCCCAAAGACACTCAATTTACTGTCAAAGAGATGAAGAAAATGAGATGATTTCCACCGTTGAGGAGCTGCTGTTAGCTCACTTTAAAGATTAATTTTCTATCAGTCGACTAATTGATGAATCAGCTAATCATTGCAGCTTCGTGAATGTGTTCTTTTTTATTTCTGTTTTCGATACTAAGATGCTGCCGTGATCAAATCCCTGTGTAATGGACTGCACTTGTGTTCGTGTCCTAGCTGTCATGTTTTTCTCTGCATATCAGGTTTGTTCAATTTAAAACGTTCAGAGGAGGAAAAGTCACATCTGTTATTAACTGAACTTTCCTTGTAATGTTTCTCAGATGCCACTGACATGGCGGATGCCAGCAGTCCATCGGACAACCAGCCTCCTCCTCCACCTCCTCCTCCACAGGTCCAGGCTCCCGACGAGGGTCGTGACCTCCTGACCTGCGGCCAGTGCAGCCGCGCCTTCCCCCTCGCCCACATCCTGGCGTTCATCCAGCACAAACAGGGCGGCTGCCGCTCCCGACGCCAGGCCCCTGACGCCAACGCCACACCCCCCTCACCTGCCAACCGAGCACAGCAGCGAGTCGCCGGCGCCGAGCTGGGGCCGGGCTTCATCGAGCTAAGGAGAGGGGCTGCCAGGGGGGAGGAGCTCGGCGTGAAGGCGGAGCACAGCAAAGCAGGTGAGTGAGGAAGGAGACGCCTAAAAAGGAGGCAGGTTGCTAATTAGTGACTCTGTTTTTTGCTTTGTTTTATTGTTTTTTTTTTTCAACCGCTCTCCTCATCATTTAACAACTGTCCCCCCCCTCACCCACCTCACACGTCCAGCTCATTAGCTAGCCGTTGCCATTAGCAGACCTGCGTGAGTTAGTGACGCACTGGCTAATTGTGTGGAAAGGATAGGCGTCAGGAGCGTTCAGAGGGCGTTCGGAGGGTCCCCGAGGGCTCCACGCTGAGCAACTGTGCTCCAGAGCTCCTTCCCATCTCCCTGACTGTCAGTCTCTGAGGTGGAATGGCCAGGTAAACATGTTTCTCCCCCTCTGTCACTACGCCCTGGACAACAGAGACCGGAACCACGTCCTCTAGGACAGGAGCACGTTTCAGTGTTGCTGAGGCCAGTCTTTCGGAGAGGGCTGTGATGGTTGTAGTCATGCGCTGCAGTACGACACGGTCGCAGAGGAGTGGATGTGAGGCCGGCGGTGCAGCTCTCCTCGCTGTCATGACACTGTAATGGAGGACGTTGCATCATGTGCAGCTCCTCTGCCATCTCCCACTGTTCTGCCCTGCGCCGAGCCACCTGAGCTCCTGGGAATCTCCCTTTTCTTCATCTTGCTCATCTTGTTCTCCCCCTTCTTCCCCTTGTGTCCACATTTTCTGCATCTTAAACAGTCTGCATCATGCATTAGCACTGATTTTCCTAAAGGTCTTCTTCTTCACGCCTTTTCTGCCGCTGCTGTTTTTTGTTTGTGGTTGTTTTGAAAAGAAGAGCGCGGACACCCTGATGATCATGCCAAATAGAATACGTCACGGTGGGGGTCAATCAGCAATTCATGAATTCTCATTAAAATCCTTTTGAAGAATTTTCATTTCCAGTGCCTAACAGTGTGTTTGAGATGGAGCAGAACGTTTTCCTGCAAAGGTCAGATGTATTGGAAGGTCGTGCGAGTGGAAAAAAGGAGTAGCTGACTGCAGATGGACAGAGCGTCTTGCTACACACTCGCAGTAGGTGTGAGTGCCCCTTTGCATATTTTGAAACTCTCTCTGTCATGTACACACACGTTAGCAGTTCCTTCCTCTGTGTAACGCTCAGGGGACTGGTGCACGCTCCGTTTCCGTTTGTCCACAGCCTCTCTTGTTTTTCTGCTTCAGTCTGTTTTTCATCTCTCGCTCAGCCTCTTCACTCACCGCCACCAGTTTAGTAATTTGGTGCCCGCAGGATTATACAACAAACCAAACATGTGCGCGAGGTGAGGGGGAAAGAGCACGACGGCTTGTGAATAATGAAAAAGTGGATAAGTTTGGATTAAAGTTTTATTAGCAAGTGGAGGCTGTTTGGAGTTTGTAATTCACCAGCTTTTAGTGTTTTATCTCGTCGGATTTTATGGTTCGTGACATAAAGTTTGATGCACGTGAAAGTAGCACAGGACGGCTTTAATTGGACGCCGTGCAGCCTTGAGAGTAATAGGAAGTCCTGTTTCACTTGAGTGGCGTATCGTGGGAGGGAAACCGAAGCTTCTGAGATGACTGAGAGTGAAAGAGCAGTTATCCCACAACAGAAAGGCCCTCCATCTTTTTTCTGTGTTCTGGAGAGAAGCGGCGAGGACGGAGGAGAAAAGGGGGTAGAAAAGGGAGCGGGATGGATTACTGAAGAGCCGCGTGCATCTGTCTCATTCCTTTTTATTTATTCTCCTTGTTTGTTTTTTTTTCCTCATCTCCAACATCTCCCCCCTCTCCTCCTCATTTCTTCCCCCCCATCTTCAACACACTTTCGCTTTGCCCTCTTTCAATCCCCCCCCTCTCCTCCACCGCCGCCTCCTCCTCTCTTTTCTCCTCCCTCTGCCTCCCAAGGGAAAAGAGATTCTGCCTGCTGCTCGTTAGTGCTCCCAGCCAATCTGCATTTTTAATTAGTAGTTATTGCTTCTGCTTAATATTCAAGTGCTACCCCGGGCCAAATGGGAATCCTTACAAAAAAAAAAAAAAAAAAGCGAGGAGTGAGAGGGGAGAGAGGGAAGGAAAGAGAAACCGGCTGGGTATTGTGTTTCACTCCAGGACCCCGAGACAAAAGCCCCCCCCCCCCACCCCCTCACTGCCCCCCTCAGGGAAAGATTTGGAAGGTTTTGAGGGGGGAGAAGGGGTGAGGAGAGTCAGGGTTGGAGGATGGGTCTCAAGTACAAACCAAAGGGGGTGACATATTTTCGTGGCGTCTCTTGGCCCCCCGTACTACATTATAATCTTTTTATCTCATTTTCTTTTTATCTCCTGAGCCCTGACCTACCTATCTCTCTCTCTCTCTCTCTCTCTCTCTCTCTCTCTCTCTCTCTCTCTCTCTCTTGCTCTCTTCCTCTTTTTTTCTGCTCTCACTCTTCACCCTATTTTTAAAAGAAGTATCTCAACTTCTGCTGGGTTTCTCCTCAGGCTAGGTTAAAGGACATGAACACCACGGCTCCTCTCGTCTCCAGACAGAGGGAGGGCGGGAGAAGGGGAGAAAGAGAAAGAAACAGTTGCTCTCTTTTTCATCTTCACTCTCCTCCCCCCCTCCAGTAACATACAGAAGGATTTGACTTGAGGAAACATGAAAGAGGCTTATACCAGAGTCTGCTTTGAACCTCTCCAAAAAAGAAGAAAAAAAAAGAACTGTTTTCCCCCTCAATTTGGGGATCTTCTCTCCAATTTTGATTTATGCAGAAAGGCCTCATTTGTCAAGCAGGCTGAGTCAGTGCCTGATTTGCATAAAGCGTTCGTTTTCTACGTTCTGCTAATTAGCAATTTGCAGCTTAATTGGAGAGCGGCTCTCAGTTAGGAGACAAAGCTATCCACATATGAAAATATCTCCAGATGTACTTTGCGACACGGCTCGCCTCTCTGTCAGCCTTTCAGCTCCGTTTCTCCATTCTGCTCTGGGTCATTCTCCCCCTCGCAGCTTTTCCTCGTTTTGCTCTTCGTCACCTGACTCTTCTCCTCACCTTACATTCATTTGAGTCTGCATCGGTCTTTCTGTGCCACTCCTCTGGTAGATTTGGCTTTTATCATGTTGATACTCATGTTCCTGAGCAGCCTTTGGAACGTTAAAGGTGATATAATCGATATTTTTATGCTAGCAGGGGATCACATGACTGCTTGTATGTGAAAGAGGTCGCTTGTAGTGATGAAACCATAGATAACTATCACTCAACTCTCCAGTTCCTCTGAGCTCTATGGAGGTCTTTTAACTGTTCTTCTTTTGATTTTCGACTGCAACTTTGCTCTCACCTCTGCCACTGCAGTGTTTTCGGCCTCAGCAGGCAGCTGTTTTCATCAAAGACCCAAGACAAAGCAGCACACAGTTAGCATCTGTAGCAGGTGAACATAGTGGAGCATTTAGCAGCAGTAGTTGAAGACCAAAGATCAGAACTAAAAGGAGAGTGAATACTGGACTTAGCATCATCACATGGACACAAACTCAAAATACAAATCTTGCCTCATATCTGTGTGAAGTTCACCACATCGGCCTTTAAAATGTCAGATGTCGTGTTTACCGCTTGTAACCCAAAAACATCACCTTATTTGTTCAGTCCTAGCAGAAGTCAAGACATTTCAATTTTGCACATCTTTGTTTTCCAGTGCCCGGGGAGCCCTCCTATTTCGCCTGCCAGCAGTGTGAAGGCGTCTTTCAATCTGCATGGGCGCTCTTACAGCACGCTCAGCACACACACTCCTTCAGCATCTACCAAGAGGACGAGGAGGATGACATAAGAGGTGGAGGAGGAGGAAGGCTTAAAGAGCACAAGCCTGCTGCGGCCACTCTGGACCCTCGTCACCTGAGCCAAGCTCTTGCGTCAGCCTTTCAGCCGTCGGCTCTGCGCCTCAGTCGCTCCCGTCAGACACACACCGCCGCCACCTCCAATAACCTGCAGGCTCTGAACTTTTCAGTGCGGCTCAGGGAGCTGGCCGAGGGGAATAATAATACCACCACCGGCAGCTCCCCCGGAGGCCTGATGCTGTCTCCGTCCTCTTCTCCACCAGCAGCCTCACCCTTTCCTCAGACTAATGCCCTGCAGGCTGACTTCCACTGTGAGCCGTGTGACCAGAGCTTCCAGTCCCTGCGCGCTCTGTCCGCCCACCGCCGGACGCACACCTGCGAGAGGCCCTACCACTGTGGAGTGTGCGGGGAGGCTTTTGCCCAGAGCGGCCAGCTGGCCCGTCACATAAGGAGCCATCACAGGGTGACTGGAGGTGGAGGAAGTGGATATGAGTTGGTGGAGATGGTCATGATGGAGGAGGATGCAGGGAGGCAGGGGATGAGAGGGGGGTTTCAAATGCAGCCCGGTGGAATCATGGGAAAGGGAATGGTCAGTGCAGACATGAGAGCCCAGGGTCCCTCCGAGCTAGACCTGACCCTGTCCAAACACCCCTCCATAGCGTCAGGCCTGATGCTGCTGACCCCACAGGGTAGACCGTCAGACAGGGAGCTGCTGAGGCTGTACCAGCGCCAGAGAGAGGGAGGAGAGGGAGGGGAGGAGGAGGCAGAGGGGCAGGGGGAGCCTCAGCACAACTCACCCTGCGCCAGCCCCTCTGAAGGCTCGCTAGAGAGCGGAGAGACAGGAGGCAGCGGCGAGAGCGGCATCGCCAGTGGCAACTGTACGCCCAAACGACCAGAGATGGGCGACAGAGCGCGAGGAGTTGGAGAGTGGGAGAGTGAAAGAGGAGAGATCATGGAGAGGGAGAAAGAGTGGAGCTCAGCCAAGGTCAGCGAGGTGGTGCAGGAATGGCAGAGGGAGAACGAGCGGAGGACTGTGGCTGGAGGTGTCAGCAGCGGAGGAAATGGCAGCAGTGCTACGGCCGGTTCATCTGGTAAGAAGAAGAAAGACGAAGCCTGCGAGTACTGTGGTAAACAGTTCAGAAACAGCAGCAACCTGACTGTGCACCGCCGCAGCCACACAGGTGAGAGACCCTACCGCTGCGGCCTCTGCAACTATGCCTGCGCTCAGAGTTCAAAGTTAACACGCCACATGAAAACTCACGGTGCCCAGGGAGCGAAGGCTTCCTTTCTGTGCCAGCTGTGCGCGGTGCCCTTCACCGTCTACGCCACTCTGGAGAAGCACCTGAAGAAAGTTCACGGCCTGAGCCACGCCAGCGTCGGCGCGTACGCCCAGGCCAGCGCTGCAGACACTCTGGCCGCTATAAAAGCTGAAGAAGCAGTGATGGTGAAAATGGAGGAGGACGAAGCCAGTTTGGATCAGATGGAGATGGAGAGCAAATCACGGAGCGATGAGGTGAAAAGCATGGAGGCGGAGGAGGGGCAAAGCCAAGCGGAGTACGGGGAGAACATTGGGAGTCCAGCCATAGTGCCACCTGCAAGCAGTGCAGAAGTGGGCTTAGCTTTGACTTCTGCACCGTGAGAGCTGTTCTCATTCACTAATTGACATTAAATGGCACTGTATAGGATTTAACTCGCCCATTCAAGTAAAAAGAACTCGTCCCATCATTGAACTGACTGTCAAGCTCAACTGGAATCTTGTTTAAAGACGAAGCTGAAGAAAGCAGCAGGCAGCCCCGTCCTCTCTGCCAGCATGGAGGCACCCAGCAGCCATCAGCCACGTTCTTCACAATTGTATGCAAAGCTGCTGGGTGAAACTAAGTGCCTACAGTTCTTTAGACCACAGAGCAAAACAAGGCCATGACATTCAGCAGGGAGATTACCAGAGTTCTTGAACAGGAAGTGAACCGCCACAGTCCACACCAACACAGGAAACTGATCACCATGTTGCAGTGCAGGATGCAAAACACGAGTGATTTATCTCTCTGGTGACCCACCGGACAGGTGGAGACAGATACTAACTGTCAGATAATATAGAGAAGGGATTATATTGAGTGAAAAAAGCCTAGCAGTAGAATGATGTTAATATATTTTCAGCATCAGCGGATGGAGAGAGGTCATATTGTGCTACTTAGCTGTTGCTGGTTTTCTTTCTTCTCTTTTCTTCTTTTTTTTTTTTGAGAAGACCTTTTAAAGACTTAAGATGTTTGAACAGACACTGGGGTGAAACGAATCCAAACACTGTCTGCCTGCAGTTTCTCAGACTTTTAAAGGCGCTTGGTTGTCACAACACTTGTCACTTAACGTAATGTTTACAGGGTTCACAGGGCCTGGCAAGGTTGTGCTCCTGACTTTGTGACAGTATGTATGTATGGATTTCTTTTTTCTAATTTTATAAATGTGAATAAGGAGGCTTTAAAGTCTCATTTACTGACATTTTTTTCCATGATTAGGTTCTATGCATTAAAAAACTGCTATTTTACTTACATGTGAAACGGGTGTGTATCATTTTTCTCTATTTGTATCTTGTTGTGATGGCAATTTCTCTCTTTCACTGTTTACATTTGTAAAGTGCCGGACTGCTTGAAGCTCATGCATGTTTTTGCAGCCATTTGAAACTGTTCTTTTTGTTTGTTTTGTTGTCTGTGTTTGAATATTCCTTATTTATGGATGCTGCATGTTGGTGGTTGTGTAACTGGAAAAAAAAAAAACCTGTTCCACTGCTGAACTACAGGGTTGAGAGGTGCGGGAGAGGCCGGTTGATTGGTGGAGTTTTGGAAGCGAGCACTTGAGCGCGTGAGCTGTGAATGCTTTCGTGTGTACATATTGGGAAAACATCCTCCGGTGATACTTCTACTTGAACCCTCTGTCCTGTGATCTTGTGTCCACCGGCCGGTCGTAATCACCGTGCCGTGCATCTGACTGGCCATCATCGTTTCAGCCATGAGGATTTAAGTTCGGAAAGACGCGTTAAATGAAGATCTGTTCGTTTAACAAGTATAACAGGACAGATTTGTCAAGCCGAGTGCTGCCAGCTTTGTCGTGACTACTGTGACGATGTTACCATGTCTGATTTCTACTTGCATTCATGTCAGGGAAGACAAATTCTTATGTGTGTTGTGTAATGAATGATTGTGAATGAGTGCAGTGTAACTGTTCAGGGATAATATTGTGTACATAGATTGACATTCTTGCTGTTGCTCTACTTACTATTGTTATTATTATTAATATTACCTGCCTCCACTTTTGCTAGCATCGTCTCTTTACGCTGAACACTGGCTATTGTGAAGCTATACTGCTCTTCTTTGTAAACTCAACACCATTTTGTAATTGAGGAGCCTCAATAAAGAATTGAGGTGAAATATTTTGTATCATGGAGTCTTTTTTCCCCCTCCCACATGTCTTTTTCTGCTTGTGGTTGCTTTTCTATATTCTTATTCTGGTACCCACAACAAAGCTTTTGAAACTATTTTAAGTATCTTTTCTCACCAGGATGTTGTCTTAGTCAGTGTGGGTCGCTTCTCTGAGGACCACAGTCAGTGCTGAGTTATTAATTTTTAATGTGAGTGTTTGGATTAGGGACCCTCACTCCTTGTTTACATCCTTGTGATGTTACTGGCTTTGTCTAGAAACTGTAATGTAATTCCAGCAGGGTGCATGTGAATGTGTGCACTATATATGTGTGTATGCAGATATATTTGAATTGGTGTCAGTCATCCTGCAGGTTTTGAGATGAGCACAGCGAGCTGTGATGGGACACTGGCGACAGGGGTTTCTCAGGATGCAAAATGTGAGGGGGGTGGGGGGGGGCAGTTTGGTTATTGTTTGTGGGCATGTTAGGAGGCAGAGTGGGGTGGGTTGGGAGTGTCAAGGGGTTGGGATAATTGCTGACTCCATTTTAAGGGCATAAAAACCTCTGCACCAGCATCTCTGGCCTTAACCCCACCCCCAATGAAAATGATGTTCTATGATCCCTCTAGCTCATTAACAGCAGGTCTTTTAATGAGCTTTCAACAGGGCGGGGGCTGGGTAGATGAAGGGTGGGGGGGGGTTATTGCACCAGATGCACACACGCCCACTCCCACCAATTACCATTGTGCTATAGAGAATAAGGAAGAAGTGAAGACAGAAGCCCCTCGGACGCAGATGAGTCAGTTTGTCCGTTTCCCTCCACAGAGACAGAAAAAAAAAACAGGGAGGGAGGACAGTACAGGTGACAAGCAATGTCCTCTGTCTCTCCCTCTGGTAAACTCTGCCCTCCCTGTCTGTTGGGCGCCACGGCGAGCGCCATTTGGTGCTCGTATGGACCCAATTATGTAAGGTAAGGTGATACACAGCAGAACACAGTGCAGTAGCCCTTACAGCAAGTGGATATCTTTTCCACGTCCCCGAGTGCCCTTTGTCTTCCCCAAGTCCACACCTCCCTGAGCTGCTGTCAAACCCTGCACAGACCGGTGTCGGCACCCGAGCCAACCAATCACAACAAGCAGAGTTTATAACGTCTGCAAACAGGACAGTCTGTATGTGTGTTGGAGAGTGTGTGTTGTCTGACCAGTGACTGCCCCTGGGCGGTAATAATGTGGACTTTGAGATCTCATAGTTGTTCCTCAGCTCCACAGAGAAACCTTTTGTTGGTCTGGAAGTTGGGAGAGGTCGCTGCAGGACAGAAACACAAGCACACAACCAACAGAGGATTTTAATACGGTAAACAGACTTTGACAGCTTTTGCTGAACACCCTTTACCTCCACAACAAGAAGATAAAGTGATGTGAGGAGAAGCACCTGGCATTTTGGTCACTTGTACTTTCATCTTGTAAAAGGTTTCATTACTGTTAAGAGATTGTTTTCTGAATTTATTGGGCTGAACGCAGTTATCTGTTTGTGCATATCCTCAGGGCCGTAACCAGGATGTTTGAGATACTGGAAAGTTTTTTGGCATTCATATTTATAATCACTTAGCAAAATGTGGTCCATGAATTTTGTTTCCCAATATGAAGCCTGAGATGTGCTTCAAAGCCACCTTAACACACAAGGAATGAAACTGAAATGCTGAACATGAAATAAAATATCCTTCAATAAAGACAGGCTAGACAAGTTAGCTCCCTCCAGGTTAATAAAACCTCCAAATTTACACACAAATGACTGAGCAGTGTTATCAATGGTATCGGCAGCCAGCAACATTATTATACCATAAATATCATTAGGTTATTAAGTTATTGAGAGAGAAGTATTGTGATTTTTGTCTGCCAGTTTTGTTTTCTCCAGCATCTGAGGAACTCCTTTCTGGTGGAGAATCAGGGCTGATCTGTCCCACCCACTGCCTCCGTCAAAATATTGTATCAAACAAGACCAAAACAGATGACTCACCTGCGTCACTTTGAAACCTAAAAATTAAGTGCTGAGTGAGCTTTCGGCCAGCTCAACCTCATGGGCTGACTTCATACACATGAAGTGCAGTTTTCTGGCAAGTTGTGGCACAATCGCTAATACAGATTAAATTTAAAGGGACAGTTCACCCCAAAATCAAAAATACACTTTTTTCCTCATACCTGTAGTGCTATTTGTCCAAACTGGACGGCATTCAGTTTGTGTTGCTCAAAGAAGCAAAAAAAAAAAAAAAAAAACATTAGAAAAATTCAGCTGCAATGTCAGTTTTCATAAATCAAGACCCGATAACTCGAGATAGTCTACAGACCTTGTTGTGAACAAGAACTTCTTCTTTCAACTGAATTACAGACCGAGTGCCATCTAGTTTCATTATAATAGAGAGAAGGCAGACGTCCCTACAGCCGATATCTCCAGAAGTCTGCAACTCACACCAAAACAGTCCAGATGGATAAATAGCACAACATGTAAGAGGAAAAAAAAATGCATTTCTGATTTTAAAGCGAACTACCCCTTTAAGATGATTAACTATGAATATGCTCACAACAAAGGGAATGTATTAGCTACTGTGTTTGCTTTCCTATGGGGAAGGCCTGTGGCCATGAGAGGCTCTCAGTTATGTATGAGAGGAGTGCTTTATCATGGAAAAAGCCAATTAACTGGGAGTTTTTAATTACATTTCTCATGGTAAAGTGTGTGAAGCCTCCAATCATCTCTGCAGTCCCAGTCCTGTTGTCCTCACCCTCCCCAGAATAGCTGAGGATTAAATCATCAGCAGGGCAGACTGAGATGGGGATAACAAGAAAGAGAAAGATGCATTCGGGAGTGATCAGACAAACCACAGGACTCCCTCTCTGCTCTTTATCCTCGCACGGTTCCCACAATCCCCACCTTCTCTCGCCCGGCCCTCCTCCCACAATGACCGCAGAGTGAAACCTGAACCCTGGAATTACACCCGCTTCACCTCTCCCCCCGTCAGCCTCCCCTCACCCCCCTAACCTCGAACAGTGAGAGTGAAAGAGGACGGGGTGAGAAGGAGCACCAGCCCAGGCAGCCATCCGTCAGTCCAGTGCCTCTGTTTTTGCCATTCAACACCTTCAGATAATGAGAGGAGGGAAAGACAAGGAGGGCTCATTCTTATGGGGGGTTATATAATGTCACTGATCACTGAGGACGAGCTCTGTGGGAGGAGTGTCAGTTCAGTTTGGTTTGAGTAGGAGGAAGTGCTGATGAGACTGGAGACAGGTTGATTTAAAAACAAAAGGGAGGAAGTTTACTGATTTCTCTTTTTTTTTTCTCAGCATGATAACAGACTGTGTTGGATCAAACAGGCAGGCAAATTGTTGCTGAATAATGATGGTGAAAATAAATTTCAAAAGTGATCTAAATAGGGCTCTTCCCTGAGTGAAGGCCATGGGCTCATTCTCATTCCAGTATTTACACAAAGACAACATTGCAGGCATTCAGTCGATGTTAACCAGACAAATGACTTTCTTATGAATTTTAGCCACAAAGGCTGAAAAGAAAGGATTCAGAAAAAATCTAAAAAGGCATCTAAACAAAACAACTGTCATGAGAAAACGGTTAGAGATGCATCACTGTGATATTTTCAGCTTTAAAAATAAAATAATATAAAAATAAAATGTGTTTGTATTCCACCTTTCATACGAAAAATGCAGCTCGAAGTGCTTTACAACAAAGAAATCACAAAAAAGACAGAATGAACATAAAACAGGGGCAGAACATGAATGGAAATTAAAATGGAGAATAAATCCCACTTCATAATGATATAAAAAACGGATTAAAGTAAAGACAATGCATAAGATAAGATGGAAAATAAAACCTCTGAATTACAAAACAAGGGATGTAACAAGGAAGAGGACCTTAAATCAGTTCTAAGTGTTACAGGAAGCCGGTGCAGAGCAGCTAAAACTGGACCCATGTGCTTTCTCTTCTTGAATGTGGTTAGTAGCCGAGCTGCAGAGTTTTGAATGAGCTGAAATCTCCCTGTGTTTTTTTTTTTTTTTTTTTTTTCTCGAGGTCAGTAAATAGTGCGTTACAGTACTTCAGTGTGGGTACCAGGCAAGGCATGAATCTGTCTTTCAGCATCTTTTGGATTGATGATAATGCCAGATCTTGTAGGAAGACCTTTATTATAGTATGTGTTATTGTTATATGATATATGGAGTTTCAGTGCTGTCAGTTCCTGCTCTGGAACGCTGTGCTGCTGTTATGTGATATAACGTCTCAATGATAGTTGAGTGAATCCAGCCATTCATAAATCAGTGCCTCTATCTGATTGGCTAAAATATCCACAATATTGTATTTTTTCCAGATCAGACACCATGTCACCCAATTTAGATGAAATATTACATGCAAGCACCAATAGTGATACCCAATATGTCTCTACATCACAAATACTCATGTACTTATGATTCAATGTAATACAGACTGATATGATAAAATACAATGCATTAGATATGATATGATACGATATCATAAAGTATAATATGATACGTTAGATATGATATGATACATTAGATTATATATGATACAATATTTTAGCTTTGATTCAACAAAATGTGATTAGATATGATATGACACAATATGACGCAGTACAATACATTAGAAATTATATGATCCCATACGATAAATATGATATGAGAACTGACACAATACGATACGATACATTAGATGTGATACAGTACTATAAGGCACTGTAAAAAAAACAATATGAAACAATGCGATGTAATAAGATACAAAACAACATGGTGCAGCATCATGACATGACAACACTCGACCTGACATGATTATTCAGAATGGATCATGACTCCATTTTCAGTTCTTGGGAAAACTGTCTTCGCATGTTCTTCCATTTTGTCCATTTTGTTTTTTTATTGTCAGGATCATTAAAACTAAATTTAGGTTGGTGTTATTAAGATCTGAGCATCAACGTGCACACGAGGACTGAGAACAGTTGTGACTGATGAGTGGGTGGGATGACCAAACATCCAGCTGAGCCGTGTGGAGCCGTCGTGGACTCAGTGAAATGTGATGTCCACTTGAACCACAGTGACATTTAGATTTTGCGTGTTGTGGATGGTGCTGCTTGTGCACTCTGCAGAATAATGGTGTACCGTAACGTCTTAGCACAGCTCTGTTTTGGTGTCTGATCTGGGCTTCTGAAATGGATTCTTGACCTGAATATTGGCAAAAGGTGACTTATGACGTAATATCCTGTTTACTGGCAAACGTCTCTTCACACCTACACTGGACTGTTCGCGTATAGAGCTTCAATGACGAACTGAAACGCAACCAATTCACAACCTAAAGAAGATGGAAGACGTGAGAATCAAACAGCTGCCCACTCAAACACTCGCTGACTAACTGCTCCTCACATCTATTATTGTCTTTCACACACACACACACACACACACACACACACACACACACACATTTACTCTAATCTTGCTGCACCTGGTGATCCTCCTGGTGAACCTGACACACACGCAGTTATTCAGTTGCTCAGGTAATTACATGCACACACAAACACATATTGAGGTCAGTCAGTTTCATTTCTCATCCAGTCTAGAAATGTCCAGAAAGGCCAGAAAAACTAGATTTAAAAACACACCCCTCCTTGCCCACCCACCCCCTCTGCACACACACGGGGACACACACACGGACACACACACACACACACACACACACACACACACGCAGTGCTGGGGTCAGAGGTGCTGGCCGGATAGCATGCATAGTAAGGTTAGGAGGTAGAGTTCAGTCCTGTGACAGGTGAAAATGCTTTCATGTGTTCCCTGCAGGCCTGAGGGCAGGTGAGCTGCAGCCTCCAACCGCCATGACCAGAATCTTCACATGCAACAAATGTCCGCTGTCAACCTGCTGATAACTCTTCATGTTTCACATGCTTTGTCTCGTTGCCTTTTCATTTCCTTTGCACGCTGCGTTGGATCAGTATGAATGATCCTTCATTAGTTACTTAGATGTGAGTATGCTTGTCCCCATCTATACAAACACAACGTGTGCACAGCTGTAAACATACATGCAAACAGCTGGGTGGGTGTAACCCGCAAACAACAATGAACTTTTATACAGGAAAAGATTTCAATAGATAACTTACGAATATCACATTGAACAACATTTAGCTAACATATTGGTCTTGAGTCAAGTAATCATCATCAGCAGCAGTAAAATGTACTTAAAGTATAAAAAGTCCTCATTATGGAGCAGATTGTGCCCTGTCAGAGTTATATTATGATGTATTTTATCATCAGATTTAGATGTAAGCAGTATTTGGTTCAGTGGGAGCTTTTTCTAACTAGATTAATGTTAATGTTGTGTGGCTTAATCTATAACAATATATCATATTCTATAGAGGATTAATAAAAATGTGCTGCTGTAAAATGAAGGGGGAAAATGACAATAATCTCAGTATTGAGGGCTATATCAGGATCGCTTTTAAGAATATTATATATGATATTATGGGAACTAAAAACAAAGGTTTCAAAAAAACTGAAAGAAAACAGTGATTTTTCACTGCCATGCTTTTGAAAACCAGCAGCGAGTAATCGTATATTTTTCAACACTGACTTAGTTTGAAAATAAGTTAAACCATAAGTTACAGAGAAAAGCTTATATCTGTCTCAGTACCAACAAGACTTATGTGGAGATTAAGTTGACAAATTCAGGAATTAGGAACAAGTTCAATATTTAAGAGGTTTATTTATAGCACCGGTCAGGAGCAGGAAGTCACAAGAAAGTACTTCATAAGAAGAGTAAAATTATTTACTATTTTATGTATATTCTAGTGATTTCTGCTCAGTGTTGCTGGGAGCTGATTAAGTTCCCTCTGTCCATCTCCAGACCTGTTCAGTCTGGTGTGCTCTGTTTGAGTGATGCAGCAGAAAACGAGCCAGGACAAAGCAGGTTAACCAGCAGGGAGAGTGAGAGGGGCCCAGGGGCTGCTGGTGCCGGGGTCGTGGGATCAGAGCAGGTCAGGGAGGTGTGGGAGTGTCTGCCCGGCCCTCTGACCTTTGTCACTGAGGCTTCCTATAATCCTGTCCTCAAAGACCATACGGACATAATGGAGAGACCATGAATGGAGTTAAATGGTGACCATTAGGCGGATCTGTGTCGCTTTTCTTCTTGTTTGTTTAGTCCCGGTCAGTCTCACGTTTTCTGTGTAATCAAGCGTGTGATGGAGGGACGGCTGGAGATGCCTGAAGAGGCCTGGAGTGAGCGCGGCAGGAAAACTGTCTGTTAGAGATGGATATCCACCTAAATGTAATGAATGACACGACACAAGAGGACAGAGAGGAGAGGACGGTAATTGGATGTCCACTTCAGATTATTTGAGTCCTGATCAGAGCTCACAAGGCCTGGTCCACACAGGAGGGGGCCAAAGCACCCTCTGTTTAGTCAATATGGGTGTCATAGCACAACAAGAAGAAATAATGTTTCTCCATATGGGTCTTTTTAAAGAAAACTCTTGCTTTTTTATTATTATTTTTCTTTACATTATCATACTTATTTAAGATATTAAAAATCAGGCCGGCCGCCACTTTTAAATAAAGTGTTTACAAATTTTACCAAATGGCTTCATAAATGGTTTTTCATAATGCTTTCTAGATCAGATATGAGCCCTTAACTAGAACAACTTTTGGGTTGCCAGGTTGAAAATCTTTCTGGTTTTGAGGTAATAATAAAGTAACAAGAGTCCCCAAGAGTGATTTATTAACAGAAACAAACCCTTAAATGACAACTTCTATAACCTTTGCCAAATGGTACCAAAATCCCTGTTAAACGTGTGCAACATGCTGCCTGAAGCCAAAATGAAAGAGAACCACATATTTGGAAACTCAGCTATAGAGCAGAATCAGTGCCAGTATCAGTGTCATATTTCTGCTGTGCAGCATCATCTCATACACTCTTCCTCATTTTGTGTTTGGCGTACTGTCATGATTTTTGTGCCTGTTCCCCATCACATTTAATAGATCGAGTCAAGGTCAGAGGTTCTTCCAAAAACACTTCAAACAAACTGAATGCTTTTCCCTGCATATTTATTTATGCAAACCTAACAAATAAGCATTATTATGAAAATGTATAATTCAGAAATATAGAAATGCTTGTGTTCCCTGTAGCCCCATTTGGTACTGGCTTACGCTTGAATGATGTTCAGTCCCAGCATCTTTTTTCAGAAACAGAAATATTCGTTAAATATCTGAAAGTGACCTGGAGATGAACACATGGACACTTTCATCAGCTCCTCTCTGCTCTCTCTGTTTCAAGAGACACGTTTCTTCAGAATAAAAGTCATTTCCTGGTGTGAGCTTCTTGTAGGCAGGGGAATTTTACAATGTCATTTTCTTTACTGTCGGTTAAACAGACCCGGAGTTCACCCTGGATATTTGTAATATGTAACCCCTCACACATACACACACACACACACACACACACACACACACAGAGAGAGAGAGAGAGAGAGAGAGAGAGAGAGAGAGAGAGTGTGTGTGTGTGTGTGTGTGTGTGTGTGTGTGTGTGTGTGTGTGTGTGTGTGTAAAGCCGTGGTGGTTGGGGGTCTGGTGGTCCTTTATGTGGAGTAGACTGACACCTAGTGCCTGTTGAGAAAACTGACCTATTGATCCTCTTGATTTGTGTGTAATCCGCCTCTTATTTATTAGAGCAGCATTGTCTGTAAATATGTTGGATAAAATGATGCGTTTCTTCATTGAAATTGAAATTGGTGTCATTGAAATGTTGGCTTTCTGTTTCTCTTCTGAAACGTGTCCTATGAACACACAAACAGATTTCATGCATGCAAAAACAGTTTGTTTAATTTAGATCATGTAAATAAAAAGGTGACACCTTTTCTATTGATAGTCTTCTGGGACGTTTCCCGGACAGACTGAATAAATGATAAAAAAAAAATGCAAGTAGTAAATGCAGTGAGAGGCCAGCGGACTTGGTCAAGCCCCAGCTGTCCAGCTTTTCTTGCAGCCTAATTGCAGCTTGTTGCTTCCTTTTCTCCACTCAGGATGACAGTGATGATGGACGGTAAATTCGGTGAGATCAAAGAGGTTGTTGGCACCGTGTCATTACTCCGACTCCAGCTCTCCACGGCCCTCGGCGCTCCGCATACCTTTCCGGGCTGCGCACAGCCGGGGAGGCGCTCCAAATGGGCACTCACTGGCTGAGGTGGGTGTGCGCTTTAATCTGTATTTAAACACCGGCTGCTCGCACATTTTGAGAAGTTTTTATTGTACATTCACTGACAGCATGGCGGCTGACAAGGAGGCACCTCTGGGCTCCATCGAGAACCCGATCAAGTTCGGGGATCAGGACTTCAAGACTCTGCTGGAAGAGTGTCTGAAGTCCGGGGAGCTGTTTGCGGACCCAGCCTTCCCAGCAGAGCAGAAGTCCATCGGTATGCCGGAAGATGCGGATCCAAACAAGGCGATCAAGTGGCAGCGACCCAAGGTAGACCTGTGCGTTGCGTTATCCAGATGTTTTATTATCAGTGGTGAGGGTCTTCACTCTGATCATTTACAGAAAAAAACAAGCTGTAAAACAATTAACAGACAAAATACATGAGAATAAAATAAATGAGAATAATAAGAATGAACTTTCAACCTTTTAAACCTATTCTCCAGATGTACCAACATTTAATTTTGGTTTCATATGGAGGAAAGTTGTACATGTGTTTAGCTCATAGTTATCAAAAAGGTGTGGCCCAGGTCTGAGGAACTTACTACCTGGAGCAGCTTCCTCAAGAGAAGAAGAAAAAAACTTGAGGAGTAACACAGATAATACTGACAGTACTTTGAATTTACTAGAATATAGATGTTTGAAGGTAATTAATTAATCAATCATAAAGTACAGGTTCAGCCACATATTATAGCCTAAATACAGGATTAAAACTGATATAATACATAAACAAAATGTGTAAACCACATAGAGAAAAAAGTGTGAACAAAGGGGCACTATGAATTCTTATATTAACTATGGAACATGTAGAATACTGCTGCATCTAAATGATTATTATTGATTCATCTGCTGATTTACTTCTTGTTTGTTCAATAAAGTGTCCGACAAACAGTCAGAACCCAAATATATTAAGTTTAATATCACAGATGAAGAAAACCAGCAAATATTCACAGGCGAGGAGCTGGCACAAGTGATATTTTTGCCAAAAAAAATAAAGGATTTCAGCAATTTTTATTGCATAAAGTCATAATGTTGACACACCACACTCGGTCATAAAACCAGTTTGTGGTGTCACAACATGTTGTGCTCATATTGTGCTCCATCTCTGTAGGAAATCAGTCAGAACGCTGTGTTTGTGGAGGGCACGACTGGGACCACTGACATCTGTCAGGGCCAACTGGGTGAGTCTCACTCTTCTGTCCACTCATCTACCCTCCTCAAGGAATGACGCTGAAACTGGAATATTTCCTGCTGAGTCGTCTTGAATTAGCATTGCCCAACATCCACGTAACCAAAAGCTGAAACACGTATTATTGTAAGATGCAGTGACTTCAGCATTTGCTGTCTGCACCACACAGCCCCCGGGACATGACTTCAAACACACAGCAAGGGGGAAAGAGGAGTGACACTCTGTTTTCCCCAAACCCAGAATCTGCAGGGGGTCCGTTCGCATCCTGGCCTTGTCCTTAACAGCCTGTAGATTCTGTTAAACTCCGGGTTGCTCAGTCTGTTTTCTATTTGTGGTGAACTATAAGATTATTTTATGCACAACTGCAAACTCTCCTTCCTTCTGTGGGATTTCTGGATTGATGGTTCGTGTCAGCAGTTGCGTGCAGATGTGTTAACACAGACCAATCTCCCCCTTCGTCTTCTTCTTCTACAACTTTAGTTTTATGTCATCCTTCCAACTGTATCCCAGGATGTGTTTTCCACGATTTACGCAAACACTAACTGTTACTGCAACATCTCCAAAGAAACAACGTGGAACAGATGTTGCTGCTGGGGAGGAATGTGGCTTATTATGTGTGTGAGAGACAGAGTTTAACCTGTCTGAAGAAAAAATGATGAAACATGAATCACACTTCAAGGGAGAGCAATGCTTTCTGGGCTCTTAAATCATCTGATATGTAAATACAAATCATATAAAATATGCCTTTTGTGCATGACATCCTCATGTGTTTTTGTTTCTCAGGTAACTGTTGGCTGCTGGCGGCCTTGTCCTGTCTGACCATGCACCCCAAGCTCTTTGTGAAGGTGGTGCCGCCCGGCCAAAGCCTGTCCGAGCCTTACGCAGGGATCTTCCACTTTAGGGTAAGTGGAGTTAGATTAGATGTACAGCCGAGAACCTCACTGCCCTCTTCGCTAATGAGAAAAGTTGCTAATTAGACCCTGATCAAGCCAGCTGAGACTCACACCTTGTTTGCTGCTGACCAACAAAAAAACTACAAGCATAAAAACAGCCTTCCTCATATGCTTTAATGTACCATGCATGCCTGAGCTCAGTCTCATCTCTCGCCCCAGCTTTGCCTGGACATGTTGCTGGACTGATATTCTTTACAAAAGCAAATACTTATACTAAGCTGGAAATCAGTCAGGATGCTCACATGGAGGTTTTAACCATTTATTTCAACGGTTGGTTCCACTTATTTGACACTGGAGAGAAAATCTGAACAAATACTGAAAGAAGCATTCAAACGGCACATAAACCTAAATTCTTACACAGAATGAGGATCACTGTATGCAGAAGGCAATCCTGGTACTCAAAAGCTCCAGATTTGTTGGTTATATATAACTTTGTTTGGCAAAATTACCTATGAAATGACAATATCAAGCAGCGTAATACAGACCTTAAAGGAGTGCTGTAGCATCGCACCTCTGCATAACTCACGATGGACAGAAACGATACAGCAGAACCAAAGATTAGATTAGATTTTATTCCACATATTTTTTCCTTGTCAAAACCAGCCTACATTACCCACAATGCAACTTGACCACCAACAATTCAGTGGGAGATTCAGGTGTGTTCTGCTAGTAGCGGCTCATTTAGCCTCTAGCCTCAAACGGAGATGAGCAGCGGGCCACAGACGTCTGGTAAGGTCACTTCTTTCCAACTTCACACCCCCAGATGTATTTATTTTTATACTTGTATTCCTCAGAACCAGCTGATGCTGACTCAAGTGACATCACTCGAGGCTTCATTAACTTAGTTTAGCACACACCAAACCTGGGGCCCGATCATATTCCAGGAATAATGTACATTAAACACATACAGAGGGAGGATTGGGGGGTTACTGGGGGTCATACAGGAAGGTTTTGCTCCTGGGCTCCTGAGCAAGTTAATCTATTGACAGTCCTTGAGAGAGCAGCTATAAAACAACTTTCCTGTGTCTGCCTGAGCAACTGCAATCCTCATTAAGAACTGATCACAGGCCAGATATGACACACAGTCTGTGTTGTGTCTGTAAATACTGCATTTAAGACCTGAGGACAGTCTAAGCATAAAAGATTAAGTCTGATTTATACACCAGCACGTTATATTCACACTTGCCCAATTCCTGTAATATTTTCATCTTATCTGATCTGGCATTATTCTCTCCCATTTTCAGTGAGATGCCTGCATCGTCACAGCTCTGGCATTTAATTAATGGATCAAACAGGTATCGGCTCATCTGGTGGCCTCACACGTAGAAAGAGACAAACATAAAACCTCATCTTATCACCTCATTAGAGGTAATAATTCTAATCTGAGCTGATCATGCACTGGCTCTGACACGCACAGATCAATAAAATTTCACCTTATTAGACATACCAATCCTGTCAAAGCAAACGCGAGTTAGATATGGATCATTTTCACGCCTTTTTTCTAGGTGATTACTTTTCCTCGGAGCATTGGACCTTTAGAGACTGGTAGGGAGATTGTGACATGACTTAACAAGCAGGACGGAAAGACTGGAAACTAATTTCGCTTTGTCAGGGTGATGGGAGAGCAGTCCAGACATGCAGGTAGTGACTACCCCTGGGACACACACACACGCACACGCACACACACACAGCTGCAGGTATGAAAGGCCAGTGCAGGCCTGTTCTTGGCCGCTGTTGTGTACACACAGTTAGCAATACAGTACACCCCCGTAGTCATGACCAGTAACCGCCTTTGGAGGAGGTTTAGTAGATTCAATCAGACAAGAGAACAGTGTGTTTATTTAACTCGTCCCTGTATAGGCCACAGGGTTTCATTCGTTAATCTGATATTTCCCTAATTCTGTTTAAAAACGTTTCTATGTCTTCTTCATATTTTTGCTCTGTTTTGTGCTCCAGTGTGTCATGTGATGGAAAAATCACTCAGATCTTTTGCGGTAACAACACAGGGGAGAAGTACTCTAATACTCTGCTAAGCAAAAGTATTAAACATTAGCTCACGTTGGCCACTTTAAGCTCCGGTTCATCCCATATCAGCAAGGATGTGTTATGTGGGAGGGATGATGTGTTATTTCTTCCTTCAAAAGTTGCAAAATCTGCCTTTAAAGAATCAATTTTAACATTAGATTAATTATTTGTTATTGGTAGTATTATGATAACAATGGATCACGTGATGACTTTTATGGGATGGGGGTCTCATAGTGATTATTCCACTGATGATTATCGACATTATCATTATCCTTCTGCTCTACGGAGCTCCCTGAGTCATTGCATCCAGCTCTGCTCTGCTCTCACCATTCCTCGTCCTGTCTCTCTCTCCCTGCGTGTCCCTTTGCAGTTCTGGCAGTATGGTGAGTGGGTGGAGGTGGTTGTAGATGACAGGCTGCCAGTACGCCAAGGCCGTCTGCTCTTCAGCTACTCTCACACCCGCAACGAGTATTGGAGCGCCCTGGTGGAGAAGGCCTATGCCAAGTCAGTTGCCACTACCAGCATATGTTTCTGGGCTGTAATGTCTGAGATCACCCACTCCTTTCCTGTGTGTGTGTGTGTGTGTGTGTGTGTGTGTCATTACAGTGACTTGACAAAAATATACAGCCACCGGAGATAACTTTGTCACGTCTTGTGTGTAGGTTAGTTGGAAGCTATGGAAGCCTGAAGGGGGGCAACATTTCGGAGGGGATGGAGGACTTCACAGGCGGCATCGCCTACTCGGTGGAGGTCTCATCTCGTACCCCTCGAGTCCTCTGGAGGTCTCTGACAGCCGCCCTGGCTCGAGGCAGCCTGCTCAGCTGCTTCATCCAGGTACATACACAACATGCATGCTCCACAGGTGGAAGCTAATTTAGATTCGCTATTTAAGTTCCTCTCTTCGTCCTCACAGGCCAGCAGCTACCAAGAGGTTGGTAAAGTGACGGCAGACGGGCTGGTAAAGGGCCACGCTTACGCCATCACTGACACCGACAAGGCCAGTATCACACAGAGACGACACTGAACTGCTGCCACTATTTACTGCTGCACCGTCATCAATGTGCTGTTTTAGTGTTTTCTTAAATTACTCTGTGTCATGTTCTCTGTTTCTGCAGTGATTAGTTTCTCCAAAAGAACAGCTGTAATCTAAAGGCATTTCATCTCATCTCATCTCACTTTATCTTAATCTAATTCATTTCAATCAAACATAATCTCACTGAAATTTAATCAAGTCTCATCTGATCTCATCTCATTTCATCCTATTCTAACTTTATCTATTATGATTTAATCCAGTCTCATCTAAGTGTAGTAATTTCATCTAATATAATCTCATTGAGAATCTATTTAACCACACACAGCATCTGAATCGAGTGGAACCAAACTGGATCTAATCTAATCTCATTTTAACTAAATGATATAATTCTAATTCATGTCATCCAGTTTAATCTAATATAATCCATTCACATCTCATATCATCCTAATAATCATCTAATTTGATCTCCTCTCATCTCATTCTAATCTAATCTAATCTAATCTAATCTGCTCTAATCTCATCTCATCTCGACTAAGTATTTCAATCAAATAATACATCAATCTAACATACAGTAATCTCACTGAAATGTAATCTGATGTCTTTCCATGTTATCTCAGCCAAGTTGGATCAACCAAATCGAATTAAACTAATCTCATCTAATGTAATCTAATATAATCTAACCACATCTCATGCCATCGCATGTCGTTCTAATATCATCTAATTTGATCTCATGTCATTTCATTTTAATCTGATATAATCTCACTGAAATTTAATATCATATCATTTCATTTCAACACAGTCTAGTCTGATCTAATCTCGTCATACTTTACTGCCTCTTATCTAAATAATCTAACATAGTCTAATCCTAATTCATTACATCTCATTTAAAAATTACTGAAATAGGTCCTGGAACCGTTCCTTTTGTGGACATAAAACAAGACTTTACTCTTGTATTAGTTTCTTCTCTCTGTTACATTTTAGGTGACGAAAGCATCAGATGAGATTTGGTTGCTGAGGCTGAGGAACCCCTGGGGCTTTGTGGAGTATCGCGGACCCTGGAGTGACAAGTGAGGGAGCTTCCTGTTTGTGAATGTTGATGAGAGAGAGCCCACTCACTCACAGATTACTGAACCTCCACAGATGTTGAGTTTCTCCGTGTATGCATGTGTGACTGCAGGGGTAAAGAGTGGGATGCCGTGGACAAAGCAGAGAAGGAAAGGATTGAGTTGAAAAAGAAAGAAGATGGAGAGTTCTGGTACGTGGCAGCTACTAAACACACCAATTTACACGACTGAACAACCTCTCACCTGTGGTGGAGGAAGTTTTCACATCCTTTACTTTACTGATCAGTACCACGCTGTGAAAAATATTCTGCAACAAGTACAAGTCCTGCCTTCAAAATGTCAGTAAAAGTATTATTAGATGAATTTACCTCAAAAGTAAAAGTACTGACTTCGATTAATCTTACTGCTGCATTAATGTGTATGTTGTATTTTACTGCTGTAGATGGTTGAGCTCGTTTTATCCACTTTATATATTGGCTAGTTTAATCTACAGCAATGCATCACGTTTTATAAGTTTATCATATGTTTGTAGTGTTGCCATCCTGTGAGAAACACGTATCTCTAAAAAAATCAGCTTTTCATGAGCTCTGAAAAACAGTCTGTTTTCAGCTCTGTGATTCCCAGCTAATCCAAGAGTTTCTTAAATATCTTATTTAGTTTAAGAAGTAGGAGAACACACACTGATTCCAAGTCAGGGCCCCTGTTTTGCTGTGGTTCAGCCAAAAATTCAGACTCACCAAATTTGGAGATACGTGGTTTTCATTGGACAAGAAGGGTCTGAAAATTGTAATGTGAAAAGTAACTCGTGAGTGAACTGCTGTCAAACAGATGTAGTGGAGTAAAAAGTACATTTGCCTCTGAGAAGTATAAAGTTGTACTTAAGTTTGTACCTAAGCACAGTACTTGAGTGAATGTACTTGGTTACCTTCCACCGCTCTGATGTGACTCATCCTCTCTGTTAGGATCAGTGCTGAGGACTTCTCCAGCCTGTTCGACATCGTGGAGCTCTGCAGCATGAGTCCGGACACTCTCGTGGAGGGACACACACCTGTCTCTCCCGCCTCCCCGTCCACCTGGACCATCAGTGAACATGAAGGATTCTGGGTACCGGGGAGCTCTGCTGGTGGAAGCCGCAGATACCGCAGTATGTTTTCCAGTTTCTGTTGTGTATTCAAACCCGACCTGGAGATCATGGAAGTGATCATACTCAACCTCTTCATGTTTTCTTTTCCCTCAGAGTCATTCTGGAGGAATCCTCAGTTCGAGTTGATTCTCACAGAGCAGGACCAAGCAGACAACGAGGATGATGATGACGACGACAAGGACGATGAAGACGACGAGGACGATGAGGAGATGAGCCCGGAGGAGAAGAAGAGAACAGAGAAACAGAGGCAGAAAGCCAAGCAGTGCACCGTGCTGGTGGAGCTGCTGCAGAAAAACCGCAGGAACAAGGACAAAGTCCACTTCCTCTACATGGGCTTCCACGTCTATAAGGTCACACCTCCACCACGAGACTTCCACCTCACTTCAACTTATTCTGCTTTTGAATAAACTCACACCTGTCTTTGTGTTTCTTCTTCACAGGTTCCTCCTGAGGTGAACATCTCACGGCCAATAGATAAATACATTTTCATGATCTGCTTGAATTAATACTAGAACAATCTTATATTCTTCGTAATTATTACTTCGTCATGTATCTGTCTTCATACAGCTGCAGGGTGTGTGTCTGAGCCGCAACTTCTTCATGAAAAATCGCCCCGTGGGTCGCTCTGGGAAATACAAGGCTCAGAGGTAAAAGGCCATCACGAAAAGAAATGACTGCTTATTAGTAATTATTATGTAATCTACTTATAAAAGAAGAACATTTGGTGCTGATGCTTTTATTTGATCCCTTTACGGGCTGTAAAACAAATGTACTGTGTGTAATCCCAGTTTGTTTCCCTAAAGTTTATATGTCCATGTGAAATCAAGTGATGGCTGTGCAACTAAATGCAAGTCACTGTTTTTTGCTAAGTAATATAATCAAATAAAATTTTACTTTATAATTCAAAATAAGAAAACTAATTTGGCCAGGGTTGGGGAAAAAAAGGCAAAAAGACAATGCAAATTCAGATAAAACCACACAGAGAGTCCATAAAACATGTTTAACAGTCCTCATTGATGCACATGGCTCTGATGGTGGCATGAACAGTCTATTTACAACCACATGTCCAAAGATGTTGGGGCACAGTGTGAAATGTAATAGAAACATAATGTGGTGATTTGTAAAACATTAAAACCCCATATTTAATTGAAAATAGCACAAATACAAACATATCGAATGTTGAAACTGAGAAAAATGTCATTGTTTTTTGGAAGTTTTATCCTCATTTCAACACATTTCAGAAGTTAGGACTGTGGTAATAAAAGACTGGAAGAGTTGTGAAATGCTAAAAGGAAACAGCTGGTGGAACGACTCACAGTTAATTAGGTTAACTGGCAGCAGGTGAGTAACATGACTGGGAATAAAAAGAGCATCGCAGAGAGGCTGAGTCTTTGAATCTTAGAGAGGGGATCGCTGCTCTGTGACTGGCAATTTAAGAATAATGTTTCTCAATGTGAAATAACAAAGAATGTGTGGATTACAGAACATAATGTCATTAAAATTAAAAATCTGTATGTAAGGGACAAGGCTGAACTAATACTGGATGGTCTTTGTGCTATTTTCAACTAAATATGGGGTTTCAGTGCTTTGCAAATCATCACTGACAGTCTTATAGCTGATAACTTGTAGGATGGCATAAATATAAGTCATTAACTTTGTCCCTCAGGGGTGTGTGGAGGAAGCTGCGTCTGGACCCGGGTAACTACATCATTGTGGCGTCCACCTATAGACCCAACCAGCCCGGAGAGTTCTTTGTTCGCATTTTCTCCAAAACTGGAAACACTCTGGGGTAAGATCAGAGGGATTTAGCTTCGACAGCTCGACGGCATGTCGTTTTTTTTCTCTCCTCTACCAAACCACCAACAGGCTGGTGTGAGAAAAACTGCTCCATTTACAAACCACCTCATTTAAATGTTATGTGCTGAGTGAGTGTGTCTCCTCGCGTCATAGATATTCTGTGAAATCATTAGACCCACAACACTTCCTGAGGGATCCACAACACCCCTGAATCACCTCCTCCCTCACTCACTTTCAGCAGCAGAGTCATAGTCACCCACACTCCCCTGGACCTGCACTCAAACTTCGACTCTGTTCCCAACATTATACCAATGTATGATTCAGAAAATGACATTGAGACTCAACAACAACAGGCTATTAAAATCACCTTTTATGGCTTCAGTTAGCGACAACAGGCGATTAAACAGCTGAGAGCAACGTAGTATGAGTACTCACTGACTAATAATCATATTTATTAGGGAAATATTGTACTTTTTACTCCGGTGCTTTTGCTTAACAGCTATTTTACATACAAAACATATGATGAAAGTATGCTTTAAGAGAGCAGCGCTGACGGTCTGTACCATGCGGTCTTTGTGTCCCAGGACTCAGGACTTCACCTGCTCCTCAGGCTTCCTCCAGGTGAGTTGAGTGCTCTCATCCAAATAGGTTAAAACACCAAAAGCAGCTAACCAGAAGAATATTATATGTTTTATGTTTGTGCCGAACAGGTTATGGCAACCCCCGTCTCACCAGAGGATCGAGTGAGAGTTCAGAAGACGTTTGATGCACAGGCTGGCCCAGTAAGAATTCCTCTTTCTCGTACTGCATTCCTTTAGCTAATAAAAGTGTAAATCTGAGGTTTTTGGTAAAAAAAAACAAAAACTGATTTATTCTGTCTCCCCCGACAGGATGACAGACTGAACGCCAAGGAGCTCATGGCGCTGTTCAATTCAGGTTCTATCATGTTTTTCATGTTCAAGCGTCATCTGGAGATGACACAAAGCTTCAAATATCTTCACCAGTGATCTTTGATTATATAATACCTGTAACGGCCACTAGGTGGGAGCAAAGCAGTGACACTTCCCTCAAAAGTTGGAAGAGCGAAGCCACAGAGGTCACCTGTCTAGACAGAGGCTCACTGCTGCAGTCAGATAGAGTACACTGAGCAGGGTTAAACTTGTCCTCACCTTCACCTTTCCTCAGATTAATCCAATTAAAACCCTTATTTTCTGTCTCTGCGTCAATCTGTGCCTTTCTTCCCTAATCACAGCTCTTGACAAAGATTACCATCTGCCGCTGGAGACGTGCAGACAGCTCATCTTTGGAGAGGATGTATCCTTTTGTCCTCAGTATTTTTTATTTTTTTTAATATTACAGTCTCCTTGCAGTACGATCCTTCTCTGGCATCGACTATACTGCGACTATATTTGTCTTGTTTGCTCAAGCTTGCAGAAGTTGCATATTTTTCACGAGTTAACATGTTACTACTGTTAAAAACTTGATTGGCCTTTGCTAGTCTCACAGTTCATTGGGGCAGATGCTTGCTGACGAAGGGGTTTAAAGCTCCCGGTTCTCCAGCTGAGTCATCATGCTGCCCCGCTGTTCACTCTGATTCTCCTTCCTCATAACTTTATCTTCTGTCCTGTTGAGATGTTCTTAACTCCGCCGGCAGATTAAAGGTCACTGCAGTCTCAGCCGTAAACAAACAGAAACCCTGCTGTCCAGTCTGCACTACCTGCAGGTACAGTCCAGTGTGTGTGTGTGTGCGTGTGTGTGTGCGTGTGTGTGTTGAAGACAGAAAAACAAGGAGAGTTGTGCCAATATTTCTTATTCTGCTGTTCTTTTTCAGTCCATCTTCTTCCAGTTCGATGAGGACTCCTCTGGGACCATGAGCCCCTTTGAACTCACTACAGCGCTGGAAGCTGTCGGTATGCATTCAAACGCACACGCATCCGCACCACTGTACGCACACAAACAGTTGTTGCAGTTTGGCCTTGCGTCTTCATCCACTCCTCTGTTTCCCAGGAATGCAGTGTGACAGCAAAGTAGCTCAGCTGCTGTCTGAGCGGTTTGCATCTGGCGAGCTTCACATGCCCTTCCACAGCTTTGTGTCATGTGTCACCAGGCTGCGCAAGCTCTTTGGTAACACACACACACACACATACACATCCATCAATGCAGCTATGCCTCACATTATCAAACACACACAAAAAAAAGCTAAACAGAATGACCAAGAATGGGAAAATGTATCTATGAGCTGACACCAGCTGGTCAACTATAATTAATTAATTTATTTCAGGAAGCTCTATGATCATCTTTCTTCTCCATTTTTACCAATCTATACTAAACCTGCCACCCAGTACCATTATTAGATTATTATAGCAGCTTGAGCAGCTACAGTGACATGCTGCTTACACTCTGCTGCATCAGTATTAATATTCTAAAAATGTCATATGTATCAGTCACAATGGACATTTTACTGCAGACCAAGTAGTTTTGATATATTTTACTGATAATCCCTCTGTTATTGGATTTATTATTGGAGTATTTGTACATTATGTCATTGGTACTTTTATTTAAATAAAAGTTCTGGATACTTCTTCCACCACTGCATACAGGAGACTGTTTCTAAAACGCTTAATATATATTTATATTATAGTTATATATCTCATGGTGTGATTATGATGTTTTACAGTTTGCCTTTAGATTATCTACATGTGTGCAGTTTGTTTGCACAAGAGGTTTAATACATATTTGGAGTAAACTCAGGATATTTGGCTTGATCTCCGTTTTGAAAATGAACATTAAACTTGATGAAGTTACTGAGTATTTAGCCTTTCTAAAGATACTGCATGTAGTCATTTCCTCTCCTCTTGTCCTCAGCTCTGTATGAATCAGAGACCAGCCAAGAGGTGAAAGGCAGAGGAATCAACGCTGTGAGTATCCGGTCAAATACTGTTATGTGTTCATACTGACCTGAACAAGGTTTTTTTTTTTTTGCTCTTTCTGCTCTCTGCTCACCTGCTGTCCCTCCACAGTGGCTTCTTCAGTTCCTGATGGTGTGAGACACTTCATGAGGAGGGTCTCCACATGAGACCCAGCTCAGCCACAGTATGCTGTTGATTCGAAAGCACATAAATTGTATTTCAAAACTGTTCTTCCATGTGTGTCTTATTCCAGAGCGACAGCGGTGGCTTTGAGAGTTTATGCTTTGCCATGCCATTGTTTTATTCTTGCTTCATCTCGTACCAGTCTCATACTTCTGGCTGTAGCTTTGATACCGGCTCAAGCTTCAGTGTTATTGTCATTATACAATACCGGATTGCACAATGAAACACAGTTGTACTTCCCTCCACATGACACACACAGAAAAAATTTAAACATGTATTCAAACATTTAAATTAGAAAATGGGCAAGAAACTACAACAAAGTATGTAAAAGTTGTGCTAAAGGAAGAAATTAAAAGGAAAACTACACAAAATATATGTACAAAATGTGCATGTAATATGTGGAGCCATCATTTCATGATTTGTTTTATGCAGTGTTAATCATTTAATTATTATATAATACTCTTATAATCTGCCCCATTGGAATAAAATGGATTTCATGACTACAGATGTCAGTTTTAAAGGTGTCCTTCTTCCTTTTGTTTCTTCAAAGCATTGTTCCACTAACAAGAAAATTGTTCCAAAACCCAAATATAGTCCACATTGCCACCCTTTTTGATCAAAGTAAGCGTCATTTTCTAAAGTTGCTCTTTAGAGATGATTGTGTAATGATGAAAAGAAAATGTGTTTTCCAAAAATCAAACTGAAATGGCACACATAACCATTATTACACAACTGAAAGAAAAGAAATCACTGCAACCCCAACAGTTTAGTCATCCATGCACACATGAACATACCCTGGGTAATATCTGTACACACACACACACACACACACACACACACACACACAGAGTCAGAGTGAGTACTGCCTGCCCCACTGAGGGTGTGAGGGTGATGTCTCAGCAGCGCTACACGCACCATCTCTATTCTTATCGCACTGACGCCACGTACAGCGTCAATACACACTCGCCCCCTCCTCCACTACGTTCCCTCACTCCCTCCATCCATCCCTCAGTCGTCCCCCCCCTCCCCCCCGTTCTCTCCAGTAACTGTCTGAGTCTCACAATCTGCATCCTCCTTCTCCCCATTACACGATGGCTGCACACAGGTGCTTGTGCACGCACGCACGCACACATAACCGCGAGTGAGCAAATGTCCTTTCTACACATGCTGCTATTAATAGCAGCTCTTCCTGTGTTAGGTGAGTACACACAGGTTGTCCTCGGCAACCGTCCATCTACATTGTGATGGAGAGAAGAGGAGAGAAAGTGAAGGACGGGAGAGGAGAGGGAGCCCATAGACTCTCAGATTCTGGCCTCTCCATCAATTATAACTCATTTACTGTTTTATTCATGTTTTCCAAACCCTGTGCTTCCTTCTGTTTGTGTGCTTGAGTTTCAGCTCTGCAGGAGGTCAACAAATGTGTCAAGCCTCAACAAGGCCTGTAAAATGAGGTAAAAATGAGGTATCTACAGGCCTCACAGGGCTCAGTGCAGACGTGCTCACTCTTCTACTATCACCATCTCTGTTTTCAGAAAAGACAAGAAACAAGACTAAGAGTCAACAGCCTTACAGAGCAACTAGTTTGGCACAGTGGTGCTTTGAGCTAAATGCTAATGTTAGCATGCTAACACACTTACAGTGATAATGCTAACATGTAATGTATTAGCATGCTAACATTTGCTAATTTGCACTAAACAGGGTACAGCTGATCCTGCAGTAATGTCATTAGATTTGCAGGAAAGTATTGGACAAATTAAAACTTTGACCAGATGATGGGGCTAGATGAAAACTCACCAAACTTATTACAAGCTGAAGGAGACTTGAATGTGTGCAACAAATTTCATGGCAATCCATCCAATAGCCATCAGGACATTTCACTAAAAAACAAAAAGGAGAACCTCAGGGTGGCACTAGAGGGAGAAGATCACCAAGAGTCAGGAGGACTCATCCTCTGGGGACCATGAATGTTTGTGCAAAATTTCAAGGCATCCATTTCACAGTTTAAATCAATCAACATTAAACCCCTCAATCCCACAAACCTTGAATCTCACCACTACATGACTAATCTCAACCCTAAAACATGCTCTTATATTTATATGTCCTATCTTAGAAGCCCCTAGTTGGACCTTGCAATTTTTATTTTCTAACCAGACTTAATCCATTCATCCCCCAAACAATTTATCCTCTTCCAACAGTCTCTTGTTTCCCCATATGAAGGATCTGCTAAATAGATATGGATTGGATTTTGTTATTTGATGTACCGTAGTCCAAGATTCTCTCACAAAAGCCAGGACCAGGTCTTGAAAAGGAACTGGTCTGTCTGTAAGGAAAGCCTCCACAGAAGAAGGATGCACTAATCGTTCCTCTGTTCTGACCCACACAAGGATCCTAGTAGGTGGTAAATGTGTTTCAGCCAGTTGAGAAAGAGAAAATGTCAGATGATACCAGACTATTTGTGATAATGCTAATCCCCCTTGTTTTATAACTGAGCAAGGCTTTTCTTCCTGCCCAAATAAACATTATCTCAATATTCACAATATATATTTGAATAATAAGGGAGGAAATGCAGCGTGGATGATGTGACATGGATGATTCAGTCCACCAATCAAGGAAATAATCAATTTATCGTAGTTTTGTAACAGCATTTGAGTTTTCTGAATGACTGGCAGCATGTTGGCTTCCATTATTTTTTGAGACCTGGTACTAATTTGATGACCTGATTTGTTAAGCCTTCTGGAGTCCATCTAAATTGTCATCTTTGTCTGATATATGGAGGACACATCTTTGATAAATTGAATGGTTTATCCCAGAAAAGAGCTTAAAAATGAACAAATTTCTGGTACTGCACATTCAGTGTTACTAGGCATCAATAAAACATCATCTGTGTATAGAGAAAGCTCGTATTTTCCTGACCTGTCTGCACCCTTGTATATTTGTATCATTCCTGAGGGCTATAGCCTATTTTTTCATCCACATTAATTAGAGAAATAGTGTGGGAATTAACACATTGCTGTAGATCTTTTATTATTAATAATGTAGGGGCAGATAATCTATAAATTTCTTAGAAAAATCTACTGAAAGCCCATCATTCTGAGACCTTGTCTACCCTGAAACTAATGTTTGTGTGTGTTGAAACCTTCTGATCTGTTTTCATCAATCCACTCCTGAGATTATACAAAGTGTGGTTTTCACTGTATGTCTCTCTTGGTTTGTAATAAGCTTACTGTCTTTATCAAAAATTGATGGAAGAATGTTTTTAGATGATATCTGTGAGCCAATACTTTTCCAGCTCTCTCACCTTGCTCATAATATTTTTGTCTGGATCCTTCAGAAAATAAAATCTTTATCAATGTTGACAGTTACCTGCAATCGGCTGGCGACCGGTTCAGGGTGTACCCCGCCTCTCGCCCATTGCCAGCTGGGATGGGCTCCAGCCCCCCGCAACCCCGAAAGGGATACGCGGGTATAGAAGATGAATGAATGAATGAATGTTGACAGTTACTTCCAGTTCTGTCCAGTCTTCTCATTTGTAACAGTGTCAGCAGGATTACAGTTAGCGTAGTTTTGCTGTAGAAACTTCTCTGTCCACATCCTTTGGGACGTTGGTTCAGCTCAAACGCTTCAGCCTTGTGTCAACATCCTTCTAGTAGTGGTGGTCTGTAGCATACTTTCAATTGCGTAGGTGCAGTCGTCCCCTCTGGTGGCCCCCGTTTTCCCCTCACCTACGATGTGGCTGGGAAAGGCCTTGGTATCGGCCAAGATCAAGAACTCGTGGTCCAAAGACAAAGCCGTTGTTGCTGGTTATCACAAGGTTGTATTTCTTGAGCTTTTCTTGTGCATAGTGTTGGAAGCCAAGGATCTTTGCACTGTAAATTGCTTCTTCTTTCTTGCCACCATTGACACACCTACCTCGGCCTTATCCCTTAGGAACCAGACAATGTGTGTCTTGGCCTGGAGTTGAATCTCGTCAACTTCATACCATCTGCCTTAATATCCAACACATTACACATAATATCCCACATTATGGACGTTGTTGCAGTGAGAAGAACCTTCGAGTGCCGTCATTTTCTCCTTAAGTATGCTATTCCATCCCGTCAGGTCATTCAGCAAACGCCCTTTTTGCATCTTTGTCTTCCAGTTTCTTGATTCTGCCTCAATAATCTGAAGCCAATCTATTGACCATCTCATTCAGATCCTCTAGTCCTCTATTTACCCCAGAGAGGTCTGTATCCAAGCTCTCAAGGATAGTCCTGATTCCCTGAAGTTCAGCAGCCACAACTAAGGTGTCTTTTGGAGGTGACTGCACTACCTTGGTTGCTTCTGTGGTTTTGCCATGTTGGTATAGAAGAGGGTTACAAGTGAAGTAATGACTTTTTACATATCACTTTCTGTTACTATTTCAACAGTAATACGTGGATTTTTTTAAAATCTCAATTTATGTGAAAAAATAGGTGAAATCGACAAAGTTAGCATAGCCTACTTCTCTTACGCAGCTAACACACGTAACACTGGACTTCAAGCGCTAAATTTGCTAAATTGTTCATAATAAGCTAAAATGTAGTTATAAGCACATTTTAAGTGTTTATCAATACACAGTACTTGTCAACAATCAGAACGTTTTCTATGAGGACATATTTTATGTTATTACAACACTTATGCCTATTATCATATCTATATCTATTACTGGTGTGAGGGTGACATTAGTTTGACAGGCATTATGATGTTTTCTCCTACGGTCCTCGTAAATGGTAAAATATAACAACCCAGACTTCAACAGACGAGCACCATCAGATCAAAAGAAATAGAAACAGTTTGTGGCTGATCCACAAGGATATAACTGTAAACTCCCTCATAGAGAGAGTATTTATTTTGTCGTTCGTCTCTCTGTTGATTCGTTTCTCTCGACAGCGGCTGTGCTCATCCTTCCACCTGCTCCTCTTCTCTTCGCACCGTCCTCCCCCCCCTCCCTTCCCCAGCTGTCCTGTGGGATGTGATGATGCTCTGACAGGCTTGGCGTCTGTTCTTGGAGGTGCTGGTATTTTTGTGGCACAGCAGCGGGGGCTGGTACAGGAATAGTGGCGGAGTTGTAGTGTATAGTGTGGGAGTGGAGATCTGGGGAGGGCTGTGATGGTTTGAGAACTGTGAGATTTTAAGCCATTGTATAGACAGGAGGGAGACCAGGGAGGATTGCGTAAGTTGGCTCCCTGGCTGCAAATTTAGCCTGGGCTTGCTCACGCATAAATTTGATGAGCAGCGCTATCTCAGTCGTCAGAGCTGGGGTATTTAAAGATGTGAGTGTGTGTTGGCATGGGACGTAGGGCGTATTTATCATGCGTGTTTATTTACAAGCCGTGAAGACTGATGGTGGATAATTTGAGATGCAAAGAGCAGCATTTGCATCTACAGTACAGCACCTCTCCTCTTCACTCTGCTCTTGTTCATCACCCTTTTGATGCTGCTTATTTGATAAATGGCAATTTGTTGTAGACAGTGGTGGCTAGCCAGGTGTCTCATAGTCAATGACTGTGCCACAGAAATATAATGTAACACTTGTCATCCAACTTTATGACATGAATAGACTGACACTACAACAATAGATCTTTC
This sequence comes from Chaetodon auriga, assembly GCF_051107435.1. NCBI lineage: Eukaryota > Metazoa > Chordata > Actinopteri > Chaetodontiformes > Chaetodontidae > Chaetodon > Chaetodon auriga. The sequence goes on from NC_135080.1 coordinate 10,562,023, forward strand.
AGGCCAATTTATACATTTTTAGCTTTTCTTGGTGTCCTCTCTTCTGTCTATTGCATATGAAGATGACCATTTGGAGAGTTTTTATACAGTACAACCATCTCGACAGTGGTGGACTCAGGCTGTCTGATGAGCAGGAGGATAAATACAATTAAAGGTGCACCAGCTGCATACAGTGGGACACCAGTGCAGCGAAAATTGTAATTTGCTTTTGATGAAACAGCTCCAAACCTTTTCTAACACCACATTCTCCACTGGAATGTAACCCTGGTGGATACTTCATGATGTTTTCTCCATTGGAAGGGCACTCTAGAGGGTACATCGTCAGGTTTTTTTTTGGACATTGAGCCACCATCCACCAGGCCACCTCAACGTCTACCACAGTTTCCTGAAATTGGAAGGGCAACCCAAAGTTCATGTATCCTATTTTCTCCAAAAGAAGGCCACCCAAGAAGGCCCTTCAACAAACGTTTCTCCAATGGAACTGCACTCTATGGGGCAGTGTGTCCCATTTTCTCCACCAGGACACCCTTGTTTTTTTATTTTCATTTTTATTTCTTGCACATTAGGCCACTGTCCACAAGGGCGTCTCAACTTGTGCCACAGTTTCCAAAAGTTTAAAAAATGCCACTATTAAAAAAAATCCCTTAGAATTATAGAGGTTTAAAGGGAAACTCCAGTTTCGTTTTCACTTGTTTATTTATCTTCTTTCTCGTTCTATACTTGCATATGTTTACCCACCTACGTGTTTGCTGGTTAGCTAGTAGTGGATATATGTAAACTCTGAATGCTGTGCATTTTTGACCAGGATCGGGTTTAGGAGAGAGGGCTGTGTCAGGGACAAGATGACGGAGAGGACGGTGAAAGGGTTGTATAGTATGTAAGCATAAAAAAAAATACTTTTGAAATGTGAAGCTTCCATTGCTCTCCACACATTTTGCATTTGTCTTCAGTAAATTTGAATAATAAATTTGGTTAAACAGGTCTGATCAGTCTAGTACTGACTGGTGTATGGGCATCACATTATACATCAGTGTGAGGTAATACTCAAGAACACGTCAGCAGAACTACTGTAAATATGTACATCAAATGTTACGTCTTTTTTGTCATTTATGATCTTTTCTCTGTCACAGCCAGCGTTCTAGACTGATCTCAGCCGTCACTTTAAACACTCTCATACAGAAATGTTGGTTGAGACTTCAGCCGGCTGGCTGAATGAATAAAGTCACACATACACTTTTCTTCAGCAGTAATCAGTTATCTTAACACATTGTTTAGATGTGACATGATGTATGAAAAACTTGAATCATCATACAGGTGTGCGTATCAATCAATCAATATTCCTTTATTTGTCCCGCGAGGGGAAATTTCAGTGTATATATGAGTTCAGTGAGAAGGACTGGCATAATATTACTGCTGTTAAACAGAACATTACACTATTTTTTTACAATACAATTCACTTACTGTACACAAGGTTGTGCAATGAAATATATAATTATATAATAACAATTAAAACTAATTGTGAATACGCTCAAGGGGGACCAAAACATGCTGAAAAGCAGTCCACATGTGCGCAGAGGGGAAGAATGTGTAAACCCAAACATCAAACTGCTGCCGTCAGTCGTTCATGCCTGCGTTACTCTAATGCCCCCCGGCAAAAACAAACTCCATTTATGACTCGAACACTATGTCATCACTGTCGGCTGTGCTCAACTTGTTTGTACACTTATTGTACGCAAATGTGGTTTCAAGCGCCTCATAATCGTTTACACAGTTTACATAGAAATTGCTGGCTGATTGACAGATACGTTATAACTTAGTCCAGATGTTCCCACTGACTGAGATGATGATCAATACGTTCTTGTGCCTGGTGGGATTTCCAGTGAGAATTTCTCATTATGGGTTTTAAAGTTGAATGTTTTGTTTTAATTAACCGTAACAAAGGTTATGCATTGATTGTATACCCTGAGGGTGAAATCATGGTGAAACAGAGCTAAACTTATGACTTATGAAATGATTTTTATTTATTTATTTATTTATTTTACCATATCTACTGTCGGGCAGCTTGTGACTTTCACAGAGGGATCAATTAAGTATCATTACATCACATCAGTGCATCATTACATCAGCTCTGTGGTAGCTCCAGCCATCTTCTGCGGAGTGGGCTGCTGGGGCAGCAGCATCTCGACTGCTGATTGGAAGAGACATAACAGACTGGTTAAGAAGGCCAGCTCTGTCTTGGGAGGCATCCTCAACCCGATGATACAGCTAAACTATCATCCCCGCTGGAGAACATATCCTAATCTGACAGCACTGGGCAGCTCCTTCAGTGACTGGCTGCTTCACCCGCAGTGTGTGAAGGAGAGATATTGCAAGTCTTTCCTTAGTGCTGCTGTCAGACTTTACAATCAACACTCCTCCAAGTAGGCCTGACAAATTAACTAGTAACTAAAGATATTGCATTACAGTATATTTGGCCCCGAATGATAGTGAAGTAGAAGTATAAAGTAGCAGAAAATGCAAATAATCAAGTAAGAGTAAGTAGATAGATAGATAGATAGATAGATAGATAGATAGATAGAAAATGGTCATCATGTAGGGAGGCAGGGGAGACTGAATCTCTAAGAGGGAAGGTGATATTAAAGATTACGTACAATGGATTCAACACTGGGTGAATTCAAGAGAGAGAGAGAGCATGCAGAGAAGAGGAGAGTGATGTGGAGACAAAGGAAAGGGTAAGGAACAGAGGGTGAGGTAAGTGAGGGAGCACTGTGTGGGCACAGAAGGCCAGAAGAGGTGAGGGGGATGACGGGGACACATGCAGGTTTGTATCTTCCTGACGTGTGCAGTGTACACACAGCCCTCTCTTCTACCCCCATATCTCTTCTCTCTCTCTTTCTCTCTCTTCATTGGATCCAACCCTCCATCACTCCCTCTTCCTCACCCACTCACTCCCTTTATTCCTACTACTTACTGGTCCCTGAAAAAATAGGGCAGTCCTTATGTAAGGAGGAGAGAAGAAGTGGGGAGGGGGGCTGTGAGCTGAGGAAAAAAAGGTTGAAACAAAGCCTTCTGGATAGAAACAAGCAGAGAGAGAATGAGTAGGGGGAATAATGAAGTTGGCATCCACTCTCCTCATCCAGGTGGAAGAAGTCTGCAAATCTGCTTAAATAAATAATGCAGTATTTTTCACCGCACTGTGAGAAAGACTGCAACATAAGGCAGTCCTGCTTTCAAAGTGTTGAGTTAAAGAAAAGTGCCAGTTCTTAAGTCCCTCTCAGAGTGTTAAATTATTGATTTGTAAGCAGTATATGAGTATTGGGGTCCAGGTCAAAATTCCTCGTTGAAATTACAACAGTGCAGTTTTTTAGCATTTTGTGTGTTTTAGAGTAATGATATCGTCACACTGTTGTGGGTGTACGCCAGCAATTGAGATTGCAAACACAGGCTACGATGTTTAAAGGCAGACTTCAAGGGTATTTGGGATATTTGCATTCATACAGGGTGAACAGTACACACTTGTTGACCCTTGAGGGCATGTACAAAAATACCTATGATGTCTATGTTGGACCACAAAATAAAGCAGAAAGTCAGCAATTTAACATAGGAGACATATCAGCTTTTGTTTCATAAGATGCACTGTTATAGATGAAACTTCAAACTACACCAAAACATTAATAAGAAAAACAATAATAATACTCCCCCTTTGATTCTTGAAGTAAATTATGCAAATAATGCTTGTATTTATTTATATTTCAGTATTGCCACTTTGATTTAAGTTAAAAAATCTAAATACTTCATTCACTATGCATCTGTATTCAGTGAACAGAGTAGAATTGTTGGTGTTTTTACCCTTTCGGGGTTATACTGTATGTAAAAGTAGCACAATTTCTACCTGCTGCATCAAATTAAATCTGAGTCAGCTCTTTAAACTCATTACTATTGTTCCATTTCAAATCCAATATGGAATAAAAAGACAAAACAAAACTGTCCTAATAACATTTGCAGGTAAAATCCTAATCTGTTTCAGCTATCATGTGATAGCTGGCACAGGTGTAAAGTAATAGAATTAATGATGGCTGAATTCCATTTAGCTGCCTCAGTTTCAGGGCCCTGGCATTGTGCGTGCTGGCTCCCTGTCACGACTTACTGGGACACTTGAACAGAACACAGCCATTGTTAATGGGATTAGTAACATCTGCGCTTTTCTTCAACATGTCTGCTGCGAAAAAGGAAGTGGACTAATGTGTTTAAAATGAAGGAAATGTGAGTCATTTTATGTATAAATGCTGAAAATTAAAAACTCTTAGGTCACTGCCTCGACGCTGCATTTAATGACAGTACTTGACTAAATATACTGAGTTACTTTCCCCCTCTGATCTCATCCTCATTCTCTCTCACCCTCTTGCTCTTGTCCCTCCCTCTCTCTCTGGCACTTTGCCTCTCTGACTGGCAGCGAGCCTTTTGAAAGTAGGCTAGGATTGACGCGCTGCTTGTGTCTGAGTCACAGAGAGCTGTGGAATACTGAAACCCACTGATTGCATTTAACTTTAGGCATCCGACTCCCATGCAGTGCATGATACAATAGAGCCATCCGCTCTGCTTTCTGCATCTCGATGCTGACATTTATTGCTACACTTACATCAAAAAAAAAAAAAAAGGGAAAGGCAATTGTTCTGACACTGTGAACAATTGCAGAGATGGTTATTTAGAGACAGATAAAGTAGTAATCTCATTCGCCACGTACTGTATAATAGCAAAAACACTCAAATTTGATGATCCTACTTGTGGCTACACACCAATGGCTTTAGGAGGATACCGCACAAGTTGAATAATGAGGGGCAAAATGCATAGAAAGTGTAGCACATCATCTTAATTTTCCACCATAGTACAATAATCTCACTCTCTCTCTCTCGCACACAAAGCGGTCAAGCATCTTTTTATTTGTGCTTCATCATCAAGTACTGTGAAGAGCCTTTTCAACGTAGGTCAGACGTGCCACGGTCAACCACAGCCTCGCTCACCTGTTTAATACTGAGGGAAGAGGCCTGATGCTACTCTGCTGGGTGAAATAAGATGATGTGAGAGAACATTTTCATCTGAGAAGAGCCCACAATCGAGGCTGTGACGCATGCACAACTGAATGTTTTACCTTCTCCACAGATCACTGTAAATTCTTGCTGTGCGTGTGCGCTGTGTGGGATCCTGTAAACACACAAGCTCGTTATTTAACTGGAGAGCCACAAGGATTACACCGTATAAACACGAGTGCATTAACATAAACAGGACAAAAGCGAGTTGAAGCTGGGAACGAGAAAAACTGGAAAGTCACAAGTGTAAATAATGTAACCGGCTCTTCTTCCACAGATACGGAAAAGGTCATGGAAATTTTCCTTTTCATTCAGCATGAGGTCTGTGGTCTGGACTGTCCATTGAAGGGTCCTATGGAGTCTACGGGAGGCTGCAGTGCCGGGGCTGTTGCCCAACACATCTAACTGTTGTGTAACTGAAGCAAAAGCTGCATCTGCATCCTCAGCAGAAAGTTTTCAGGTTGAACTGAGGCAGTTCAGGTATCTTGCCAAGACGTGACTCCCTGCTGCATCTGATGTGTTGCATTGACTGCTGATGATCTCACTTTGAATACGTCTTGCTCTCAGGTCTTTCTTGAGAAAGAGTAAAACTCCCTGATTAAACAAAGGTAAAAATAAATAAATGAATAGTTTGCAATACAATGAAATTGTATATTAAATGACTAAATAGTAACTAAATGATTCAAAACTAATTCATTCATTAATTTATTGCTCATAAAAAGAAGGAGACTTACAGCTGCTGAAGCATGTGTTTTTCCTTTCATGCTGTCACTCAAAGACTACAGGGGCAAATACATAAGCCAAACACACAGGGAGGCACAAAATAACATGAGCACTTTACAATATGATAAAATCCTGTGCAGCACCAACACCTGTGACCTCAAACTGTCATATTCCGTAGCTGACATGCTTACAACAAAACTGAATAATAGTCATTAAGGTATTAAGGCGATGTCCACCTGATGTGTATACTGAGGCATCAAACATCTGTGCTTCACTTGTAATTCACCTTCATCACAAACTGGGTTGCCATAATAACTAAGAATCAAATAAGATTTAAGTTTTAAAAGAACAGACAGAAGCTGCTTCGCAGAAATAAAAAATGGGGTGTCCCAAGTTCAAAAGTTTATGCTTCAATCTGCACTGAAATATTAATGAATGCAGAGCTCCACTCCTTTAATTTCAACTCAAGTATTTCAGTTAATACAGTACACACAAGCCGTGTTTACATAGGCGTGCAGGAAGGCCTTGGACTTTGCCAAGAGAGAATTATTGGATTTAGACCAGAATAGATGTGTTATTAAACGGTTACAGGGGAAGAAGTGAACCCCAGCACCTGACAGATCATGTAATAATAAGCTTCAGGGATTTTTAGCCAAAGGCTGAGCTGAAAATTAAGTCCACATAGCTTTTTCATCAACAATCATGGCCTCTGTTTCAATTTTGTTGCATTGAATGGCTCGATGAATATGCACAGCTCTCAGTGAATACAGCAGACAAAGGCTGAAGGAAATCGTTGAGTGGCTGAGAGAGAAGCTGCGGTATGAGGGTATGAGACATTTTGGTTGGCTGCAGAGAAAAGACCGATCATATTTCTCTCAGTGAGATGGGGAAAGCCTGCCAGAGTTATGTAATGTTGTTGGGACGTGGAGCCAGAAGGGGTGTAAACAACACCACTCTGAAGTGGGACAGGCCTCGCCGTTGCCTGGTAACAAATATTTTGGGCAGGAAGATCAGGCAAACATGGCCCGCCTTCCAAAAGGAAACAGGGGCTGGCCCCATGAGCACAGCACAAGTCTGAGGCTTCCCGAAAATACGCTAAGAGACAGGGGCAAGCAAAACAAAGCACATCAGGGGCATCAGACGGCACTGCAGCTATTTTTTCACCTGCCTGGGCTGGAGTCTAGACCACCACAAGCTGTAAACAAACAAACTCTCAAGGAACAAGACCGAGACAGAGGACTGCAGTCTCAGTTAAACTCCATTATTACTCCTCACTGTAAATGAGGCAGCCAACACTAGTACAGTAGATATAGATAGCCTGTTCAGACACTTCAACTCTCTGAAAACTGAAGTACAAGTTCTCAAATATAAACTGAAAGTGTCATTGTTTCATTGACTGCTTTTGGTTCACTTCACATAGTGCTGACTTCCTGAAAGCAGTGTTGATGGTGAGTGGATTGTCCGTATAAAATAAAGTCAATTTAATGAATTGAATTCAAGTCCATGTATCAGATGGTGGCTGAGAAAGCGGGATTAATGTACTAAGAGATCATGATTGTCTGTCCTCTTCACAAACTAAGAGCGGCTGCAGCCACTTGACCATCAGAGGGTTCATTTACATGTGTTGTCTGACGTTGAATCACTTTACTGCATTCACCTGAAAATTGCCTGAAAACAAAGAAGTCAGTTTATCTTGTGGTCCGCTGGTTACCAACACATTTACACTACAAAGATTAATAACAAGATGCACAAACGTGTGTTGTGCGTCGCTCATCGTGCACGTCTTTGCATGTCGCGAGCTGCGCCTAGGGCACGCGACAAACGCGCTTGGAAAAACACCGACAGCGTCAGCTTCACTTCCTCTGTCGCTGCTGACGCTGCAACGCGAAAAACGGCCGCGGCTGGCTGTTAAAACTGTGCTAGAACAACAATGGCCGCCGTAGTATGCGAAGATTTGTTGCTGCTCCCTGCACACGAAGAATCCGGAAGCCATATTGTGTGCTGCTGTCTGTCACTCAGAGCCGGTTACCACGGAAACTGGTTGCTAGGCGGCATAACAAAAAGAACAAATTTATACGTCCTTGCGTCAGAGGCTACGGCGTATCCATGGCGACAGAACGCTACACACATGCAGCAGACCCGTGGATCGCACATGGCGCCTCCCGGCCGCTTGTTTTAGCTTAACTATCGCTTTTTATACGGTTACACTGATTGTGGCATTTGAATAGTGTTGCGAAGGGACTCAAATGTTGTCACCGTGAGGCATGTGTGTGTATGTCAGCACACACATCTGAAACAGCAGCATCTGACATCGTCATCCTCGTGTTTTCTGATACTCATCCCGTCCTGCTCTGCTATTATCGCTTATTTCCCCGTGAATGTGGGCTGTTCGCCTGCGTTATCAGCCATTCACCTCAATAATTCCCCATCATGAGCTGACATCGACAGAGTTAGTCATCCCGGCTCAGCAGCACAGCGCCGGTAACGGCAGCTCGGATGGGACACAACGTCTTCCGCGGATCCTCGTCTCTGACGTTTGTTGTTAGCGCTGACTAATAACTTGTTATCCCCAACTCCTCTCCTTTTTTTTTTTTTTTTTATTTGCTCACGCCTTTCCACACATTGGCCCTTACACAGCAGCACGCCCGCCCCGTGGCATTGTTTGACATCACAACCGAAAAACGTAGGCCTTGTATTTGAGATTTTCATTCATAATATGCCACCAGGTCTTCCCGAAATTTAGCCCGTGGATCAACGTCCCCCCTCCCTCCGAACAAAAGCCAGCCTCCCACCTGCCACATTCCCACTGGTGTCCTCCTGTAGGCTACAAAATGAATCACTGTCTGCTCGGCCGGGTGATGTTTGCAATGACAGGCGCCGATTTCCGTCACTGCTGCCCACTGTCCATGACAGAATTACACTGCTGTTTACCAATTTATGGTGTGTACTTTTGTTTTTTTACTTTGTTTTGCTTTATTTATTTATCATCGGGTTTCTGCTTTGCGTGATCCGTAACAGTCCTGCCCACACTAAAGTCCACAAATATGTTAATCTACCTGAAGGACTGGGTGCAGTCGGGATGTACTGTATTCAGTTTGAGGGTATTTCTCAACCTGCAGTAAATCCGCAACTGGCATCGTGCCTGGCTTCAGGTTTAGGGAGTGTTCAGACACAAATGAAAAGGAGTCTTTCCTCCCATTAAAGGTTAAGCTCTCAAGCTCAGAGGACTCCCTTGGGCGTGTCCTGAGAAACTTTACAGCAGGATTTCCCCTTCAGCATGCCTGCCGGGATTCCGTCCCGGAGTGACATAGATCTCTGGATGTTGCATAAGTGTGCCATTGTATATCCTCTGATGTTTTTTAGGTCAGACTCAAACTTTACATATCCAGATATCCAGGACAGCTAGAGTGGCTATAGAACACCATGTCTTTTGTTTATCAAACCTATAATAACTTATGTTGAAGTCCATAGTACGTGCCATTGATTTCAAGTCAATGAACCCCAGAGCACTCCTCACATATCGCAGACATTATAGGAATAGCTCTATCACAATGTGTTCTCTTGACGTAGCCATGAGCCATAAATGTTCCAATCTCGATAGACGCGGATAGTCCTAAATAGATACTTTCCATGTTTATCACCAAAGTTTCTTAAAATTTCCTCTCAGAAATTGTCAGACGGTGAGAAATATCTCGTGCCTGTGATAGTATATAAAAAAAAATCTATTATTATCCGTCGGTGAGGTGAGCTTGGTCCATTTCGGTGGGAGAGGGATTCCCTCAACGTCACCAAGGATACCAAACACAACAAGCACAAATATGGGCATGTACGTCAGCGGAACTCCGAGGCGGGACTTAGACGCTAGAAATGCCTTGGTTGTAACCGTCGAGGATGGATTCATTCATAAGACAAGATCTGCTACTGTGCACCGTAATACAAGCTGATGTCCTCCGGCGTACCGTGAACGGACTTTATGGATCTATAATCGCATATTTGTCAACGGATAAAGGATAGCGCTCCGAGGATTTAAAACTACACGACAGGACTTCTTAACGCACTGAATTGGGACACTTTCCTCCCTAAACGCGGGGAACTGGATTAAGCTTCTTCATGCAACTTTTTTGGAAAGAAACCAAGAGCATCTCACCGGGGAATTACAAAAAGATCAGCATCTGTAAGTCATATTGATCTCATCAGCATGATAAGTGTCAATGCTTGCTTCAAAAATTCGCCGTTTTAGAGCCGGTCAGGCACAGCTGTCCAGCGCTGCTTGTCAGTCTGCTTAATATGAGATCGTTTAAGACATCTTTTGCTGTTGGTATCGCTTTCGCAAAATATCTCGACGTGTGGTTTTGCGTAAAACACTCTGCTGGGCTTGTTCTGTTCAGTGATGAATCAATTAAAGCAGAGAAAAGTGTGTAGCGTGGCTGGTGGTGGCATTGTCCGACTTTTATCGGAATATGGCTCTTTAAATACCATTATCAAAGTCATTAGATGGGTTTGGTGAACTGCACATTGCCTATAACATCTGTCATTCTCACCCTGACAGCAGTCTACCTGTTCTTAAGTAATACTGTCGTGCGCCCCGCTGCCCTGTCGCTGCAGGTGACATCGCGCGCTCTCCGGTAACTGCAGGTGTCGCGTTCTCTCTCGGTCCCTCCGGGGAAATGTACCAAGGGTTCCCGGGCGACCCAGACAACGGATCCCGTGGAAGCTCGTCTCCATCCATAGAGTCCCAGTACCTTTCCTCCGTGGACTCCTTCGGGAGCCCGCCGACCACCAGTGCTCCGCAGGTAAGTTAGAGACTATTGAGGAAAGATAACGCATGTAGCCGATTGAATCCAAGCCCACTCCGCCTTATGACATCTCATTTATCAGCAAATTTACAAGGCTGTCTCTGTGTGTGTGTGTGTGTGTGTGTGTGTGTGTTCGTGCGTGTGTATATTCATTCATAAATGCAACAAGTCTGACTCATGGTCGTACGTGCACAGATGGACGTGTGCATACTTTACTGTTTGTGGGTTTCTAGGCTAAATAGGTCATGTGCTTTTGCTAACATGCCTCCAGATAAATAAACCCTGCATGCTTTGTTAAATTTACAATGTATGCTTTGTAGACAGCATCATAGAGACGTATTGGTTTGTTTTTCAGATTCAATTTCATAGGCTGTCATGACATATTTCCCATATGGTACAGTCTAAAACTAAACGTTTTGTATGTGGTACTTTAGCATCACATGAGTGTTTTGTATATGACATGTAGGTCAGGTCAAAACAATAGAAAAAACAGCATAGCCTAAAATGTGCTATTATATCAGGATACCCAATTAGTTAGCACGTAGCCTAATCCTTCCTGCAATAAAGTAGTTTTATAGAAAATATAGCATATGTAAGGAAACGCTGAAGCTGTTATCTATACAGTTTACAATATATATACCTCAGACTCTTATAGACTTTTAACGGCACTTATTTTTTATTTTTATCGGAGGCTAGTGATGATGATTCGCACTGGGAGCAGGTAGAAAGCCTTTTACTTTGTGCTACTGCGTTCCTGCACTTAGATATAAATACTGTCGCTAAGTATATCAATAACACAACACAGATTTACCTCTATCTGTTGCTCGTGGCGGCCCCGGTAGCGGCCCTAACGCTTTGACAACGTGCTCAGTTTACAGCACGCCGCAGAACGGATGACAGAGTTCTGGAACTGTCCTACGTAAGCGCCGCAGCCCCGCCCCGCTGCCCGCTCCTCTCCTTCCACGCGCTCCGCTCTCCTCTCACAGGCCTCGCCGTGACGTAAATGCTTGGTCTATTTTGGAGTGCTACGTCGCGTTGCCAAGGGGAACACCGGGGGTGTGACGGGGGAGGAGGAAGAAGGAGGGGGGAGACGCTCTCTGAGAGAAACGATTGGTCGAGGCGGCCGCTGTCACAGCCGAATGTCCCAATGTCTTAACACACTTTATATGAATATTAATGGCAGTCGATACGGTCCTTCTCGGGTCAAAAATAAAACAAAACAGACAAGCGACAGATTTGCGCATTATATGTGTATTTCAAACTTATATATTGACTTGACTTAAGCTATATCTTACTTACATTAAGTTAAAATGCAATTTCTATACCTCAAATGTATGTCATGCCATGTATCTATTTGAAGTGTTTTGTTTTGGTTTTTTTTACAATTTAAAACATGATCTTGTTTAGAATTAATTAGAATATCAGTACAGGCCATTTGTAAAAATGGATCCTTGGTGGCAGCTCTTGGTTGCAGAGGTAAAGTTTAATCTTCTGGAGTTAATCTTTTTGAATGTGACAAACATGTTGCTCCAGACCTGTTGCTGCCTGTATTGCCTCTGTCTAAATGTGTTTACTGATCTACTGTGGCTTTACATGGTGTGTAAGACTCTACTTGTTTATGTCTTCTGCTCAGGAGTGTGTGTCAGCGGGAGCTGGTTTGAGCATTGTGGACAGTGGGCCAGGGGCCAGTGCCGGAGGGGAGATGCCAGGTTCATTCGTGCCAACCGTCACCGCTATCACCACCAGTCAGGACCTGCAGTGGATGGTACAGCCAACCCTCATCTCTTCCCAGGCCTCTGGACAGAGTGGGTCCACTGGCACCACAACCATGACCCAGCCAGTGTCACTGGTTGACCCATATGACATGCCAGGCCCCAGTTATTCTTCGGGGTCTGGATTTACCCCTCCAAGTTCAGACACTCCAGGCCCAGCACCGGGCCCCATCCGACAGTCCAGAACTCGTAGCCGCCGTACAAGAGAAGAGTCTGTGAGTGAAGATGGAGATGTTGGTGTGTTAGTAAGTGTGTGTGCTTGAATGGTTTGTTTGTTGACTCTCGCATGTTACATTTGCAGTGAAGGTATATCGTTTACATGGGCACCAAAAGAAGCAGATCCAACTACTTTATACTGTGCTGCTATGCAGTGATGTGCACAAACACATTCAGGGGCATGGGTAATCAACAAAAAGGAGCACCTCCATGTTTGTTGTAGCACCTTCTCATTTACACAAACTTACTAAACAGGGAAATGTTGTAGCAGTGCAGGTCATTTTAGATGGCTGTGTGGGAGGAGGGCACAGACCAGATGTAAGATACCACCAGAGTGTAAAGAAAATGTTTAACAAAAGCCAAAAATGGCTCTAAAGTCAGTGATAGTTATTGTGGTCACCCTGTTCCCGCCACTGCAGCTTGAACATATTACTACATTTTCAAGAATAAACATAAAACTTTTATCCTAATCAGTTTATTTTTTTTCTCTTCGTTGTAGCTAACACCTGAGGAAGAGGAGAAGAGGCGTGTTCGGCGAGAGAGAAACAAGCTGGCTGCCGCCAAATGCAGGAACCGCAGACGAGAACTCACAGACAGACTCCAGTCGGTGAGCTTGGCCTTGTTATAGTAGCCAAAATGAATAATGATCATAATTACATATTTAACGTTACCTCCCATAGCATTGTGGAGCGTGCTAATAAATGTGTAGCCTACAAGAGACAGGGTTATGGTAATGGAGTGTTGCTGTAGCTGTGGTGAAGACAATTATAGTCCTCAAGACAGACTAATTAATGGGCTCTTATATAAGCCACCTTACATATCCAACTGCAGGTGAGGAAGTAGTTCTGCTTATCCATCATACATCCACCTCCACAAACACTGAAGCAGAGGTTTGATGTAGCTAAGACTCTCGCTTTCTGTTGCACATCTTCTTCCCTCCTCAACCCATTTCACCCACCTTTGTCTTGTTCCCCTGTCCAAATGTCCCTGTGTCTCTCATTCTCTGTACCTGCCCACAGGAGACGGACATACTGGAGGAGGAGAAGGCAGAGCTGGAAGCTGAGATCTCTGAGCTGCAGAAGGAAAAGGAGCGCCTGGAGTTTGTCCTGGTGGCCCACCAACCGAACTGTAAGATCCCCTACCAGGAGCAACCTCAGCAGAGCTCAGCGCAGCTCCCTCCAGTCCAGCCCCAGCTCCCTCCCCAGAGCTTACAACCTCCTGTCTCCATTGTGGGCTTGGCTGTGAAGGAGGACTCTTTCTATCTGCCTCCTGCCTACACAGCCCATCCATCCTCCACACAGTCCCAGCCGCCGGTTCAGCAGCAGCAAGTCCAGCAGCAGCCTCAGCCAGGGATAATGCAGGAGGTAGAGTTTTCTAGTTCTTTCTATGGCTCAAGTGAGCCAACACCAGGCGGGCCATGCCTTATGGCCAGCGACGGTGGTGGTGGTGGTGGTAACCATGACGATGCGGCCATTGGCAGCTACAACACCTCATACACATCTTCATTTGTGTTCACCTACCCAGAGGGAGCCTGCGGGGTCAGTGCCAACCAGCGGAACAGCAGTAGCGAGCAGTCATCTGATTCCCTGAACTCGCCTTCGCTGCTGGCACTCTGACTGACCGACAGACACACGCGCACACATACCAACACAAACACACATGCTCGCTGGAAGTAGAGGCTGAGGCAAGCACATGCACAGTACCTATCAGTCTCAGAGTTTGGAAAAAAAAAAAAAAAACAACCAATCATTTGTTCCTGATTGGCTTAAAGTTTACACATTCCGAAATGCATCCCAATTAAGAGCCATACAAATAGTTGCACATTGTATTAGATCTAACCTTAACGTTGAGCTTAAACAGTAAATCTTTTCTTGTTTTGTATCATCGGAATACCTGCAACTGGACACCATAAGTGAATAAAAAGTCACAAAATCAAGTCCAAGTTGCCAATCTGAAGTGCTCTGAATGAACAGAATTCACAAAGAGTAGTCTCAATCTTCAACATGTACAGTGCATTGAGCGAGGCACCACAAGTTCACTTTACACTCCAACGAGCACCAGTGCCCCCAACTTGTTCCCTCTGTCGGTCGCCCCTTTTCCAGTGCTCTTGCTCTCATCCTTTTCCATCCTTTTCTCCCTTCCTCCTCTTGCTGAATGTATTTGTGCAGATCTGAAGTAGGGACGAAGGACGCTTTGTTCAGGGTCTTTTCTTGTGGGAGACAGACAGCTGATTTCTCGCTCACCTCTAACCCTTCATCTGCTCGACTTCCCTGTGCTTCTTCATTTGCTGCTTGGACTTGGCAAGTTGGGGATCTGAGTATCACAGCCTCCACTAAATCTTGTGCTTTCTTCTATCGTTTATAAAAAAAAAAGTCTTCTGCCGTCTGCCTACCTGCCATGCGACCCATCTCTGCCCATCTCTGTTTCTCCTCTTCTGTCTCTGTGTTTCTCCCTCTCTCTCTGAAGTCTTCGACCCCCGAGAGCCCGAAGACCCCTTCCAGCCCTTGGGACCTTGAGTGAATGACGGCCCAACTAACACGCCCTTTTGCACCCTCTCATAGAAGGACATGGACGCAACCCCCCCCCTCCCCCCCTCCCCCATACAGAAGAAGCTTTTTCTTGAAGCACATTGCTCAAAGCGGATCTTTACAGTGAACAGCAGCTAAATACTTTCACACACGCACATAGATGCATAATTGATGAACGCAACATGCAAGACGGATGCCACTGTCTTCTGCTGAGCCATTTTTCAATGTTCACACAATGATTAGACACATCTTGTGTTGTCAGGATGGTTAAAAGAGAGGATGGAGAGGTCTAGTAGAAAGGGAGAAAGGAAGCGCAACCCAGCTGGACAGACTCAAATGGAGAGATGATGGATAAAGAGGATGACTTCCATCCTGGCCATCGATTTTTGCAACCAAATGTCGCAAACAAAGAAAGAGCTAAATGTTAAAAACAAAGCAAAAAAAAAAAAAAAAAAAGAGAGAAAGAAAGAAAAGAATCCTGCTCTCGCCAACTGTGTGGAAGGGTGACCTCAGTAAAACCACCTCCATACCACAGAGCCTCATCACCCTGGGCCTACATGCGCATATTCAAACCATCGCTTTGAAGTCTCTGAACTGAAGATACAGACGTTTTGTTGCAGCGCACCAGCTCAGTGTTTTGCTCAGAATCAATCAGATGTGAACCAATGCCTTTATTTAGAGGAAGAGACGTTTTTTGTAGTGATTCAGACAACCTCTAAACATTGGGCTCAGTGGTCTCTGTACCTCCCCTGTTCTCTCAGCAGAGACGAGGCGGGGGTGCGTTTATTGTGAGTGCGTCCACTCTGAGGCACCTGGCCCGTTTATTTCTTTCTTTATTGAGGTTGATGTGGCGAGTGAGCACAAAGCAAGGCCTGGAAACAAAAGGGGAGAACATGTGGGCTGATGTTGTGGAGTGAGCGTCCTTTCTTTGCCTGTGAATTTGTACAATTTGTTTTTCTTGTGTGTTTGAGTGAGAATTGTTATATATTTTAATGTCTGTTTGTTTACGTGTTTGATTGTTTTGCATTGACCTCTGCTTTCATTTGTACTGTTGCCATTTCTTTTTTGTTATTCTGTTTTGTTTTTTTAATCTGGAGATTTCCTTATAACTGTTACTATTATTATTGCATCGTAACGATTGTTTCATAATTTTATTGTATTTTCATTTGGCAACTTTGGAGGCATGTTGTGCACTACGAAAAAAAAGCCTAATTATAAGTCTATATGCATATACATATATACAGGTAACATGTATATATAAGTGTATGTACCATGATTGTAAAGTATGAATGTCTACAGATCTAAATGGGATATTTTTGTCAATGAAGAACAAGATAAAATGTTACTGAGGTTTAGTTTTAAAATGAATATTTTTCTAAAGGAACAAAAAAACTATAATAAATTGAAAGAACTGCCCTGTCCCTAAACATGAAGCACGATGTCACTGCCTCTATCAATGTGTATTTATGTTTTATAAACAATATAAAGCACTATCCAAGTTACATTAAATGTATGTTTATAATTATGATGTTAGAAGGTTGTGGTAATGCCTTTGTTTTTGTTTGTTTTTCTCTGTGAGGTCTGTCCCAATGCTACTGACACCTTAATGCCACTCGATCCTTAACAGATGCAAAATGAGGAAAAAAAAAAAACGTGATTGAATGTCAATACACATATTAAAAGTGTTCGGATTATAACAAAATGACTAAACTGTTTCATTTAAGGACAAAGTATTTCACATGCAGTAATGCATTTCTGTCCAGTATAAACATATCACTCAATAACATTGTTATTTCCTAACTGAAATGTGTGTTTGAAGGGTAACCGCAGTTTTCGCTTTGATATGAATGTCATCAAGTCAAAGTTTATCCATTCTTGTACTCAAGCAAAAATGTTGTCTAATCGACCTAAAAATCTCTCTTGTGATTGTATTTGCTGGATAAGAAGCTTTATTTTCAATAAATAAACATGTTTGTTCAAAACAATTAATGACATACATTTTTGTTCAAATGTGGCTCTGGGTGGTCAGAGAATGGGCAGACCTCATTTTTTTCAATGTTGAATAAGGACTGTGTTTGTACAGATGTTGGAGACGCCTTTTGATTTCTCTCCAAATGCAAATGTGATGAGAATATGTTCTGGTGTGAGAATAAGCATAAAAACATATTCAATAGTTCTCATGTACATAGGTTTTTGTGGTGCTACTTATGGTATACTTTAATGACGAGACCGTTTCACATTGTATGGTGGAAGTTTGAGGTTCCAGACAAATGAACGCACTCCTTGTCTCATCGGGATGTTTTATTGAGAATGGAAGCCAATAGCACAGTGAATTCCCAGCAGCTGAAGCTCTGAGAGCCCAGTAATCACTCTACGATTACATCATGATTTAATGCCAACTGTCTGCTATATCTTTAAGTGTGATAAACAGATCTCAGAGGGTCCTTGTACTTTACCTGCACTCTACACTTGGGCCCCCTGATCACCACACAACATATTAGGCTCATTCCCTCGTCTAATTTCTTTGCCTTGGATTTTACAGAAATTCTCTTAATTCGTTTTAAATACTTGTTTCTGTAAGGTTACAATCACAAATGGGTTACTAATGAATTGGAAATGGTGACATAGAAGGAAAAGGCATGATATTTAGCTATAAGACAGAGAAACTGCCTGCACCCACCTGTACTGTACAATGGCTACGCTGGCGTTAACTGACCAAGAGCTTTCCTATTTTTCTATGATGAGGTGAATGTTGCTATGTATTTCTATTTTTCCACAAGTCCCACATACGTTCTGATTTCACATTTTCCCTGGTATGAAATGCAATACTTATTATCCTCTTGGTTGAACATAATGTAGTATTTCACACAGTTCTTTAACTGACTGCTACTATATGTCAAGTGTGATGATGTATTGCTTTAATTATCCATTTTTGTTACAATATTAAAAGTTATCCTTAACACTTATTGTAACATTTAATTTTGAGACAATCATCATGAAAAATTGTGTTACAACATGACTCAAAATTAGCTCTTTTTCATTTATTGGAGTTTCCTGCACTTCAAAAACCAATGCTTCTTTTCAAATTTATTTTCATGAATGTTTCAGCAATTTTTGTGACAATTTACTCTGTTTTTCTTTTTCTAGTAGCAAAAGTTGCAATGTGTCACATTTGGAAACAGAGGATATACAGTTTGTTCTGATACTGTTGAGGTTACAGCTGTGAAAGGCCCAAAGAAACTTTGTTCTAGATGTGACATTGTCAGACCTAAACGTGAGATATCACTTAGGACACATGGATGATTGCATAACTTGCTCATGAAGGTGCTCTGATATCAAATTGTCAGTTTGATATCAAATTTTTTCAGTGCATATAATTTAGCATAACTTACTCGTTTTCTGCATTTCACTATACATTAGCTTACTGTTTGCTTATTTTTATAACTTCATTTCCATTTGCTTTTACTCATCAACAGGACCAAAGTGTATGTTAAATTTGCCGCTTTTGCAGTCCCTGTCTCTGACTTGTCTCCACATTTCAGCTTCTGGTCCTTTTTGTTACCCTTTAAACGTTTACATGATGATTTCTAGACTGCAAAAGCTGGGTGAGCTGTCTCCTTTAACGGTGGTTTGACCAAATGCCATTGATTTCCAATTTGTGAAGAAACTACATAAATAAACAACATATTATAAGGTACATGTCTCTCCCTTTTAAATGCTTGAGCTTCAGTGTGCTCTTTGACCGAGGCATGTTTTTTTGCAATGTATTTTCTTTTAAAAGGTCAGTCACCATCTTTGTTACTTGAGCTGAGACTGCAGGTTAGCATGTTTTTGTATGTATATTTCTCAGGACTGCAACTAATGATTATTTTCATTATAATTGAATCTGTGGATTTTTTTTCTTGATTATCCTTACAGTTATAAAATGTCAGAAGACATGAAGTGAAAATGTCGATCTCAGCTCTCCAGAGTGTAAGACAAAAGCTTTATTCAGTATTAAAGCAACATTATGCAAGCATTGGTATTTTTTGCAATTTGGCGCCCCCGCATTTTCAAATTGCAATTCACTTCTACACCACCAATGTAAATATGGACAACTGTACAAGTGCATTTGTTATAATATCATTACTTATTACTTAAACTAGAACACGTATTTGAAGCACAGATTGGGAATTAAAGAGTCACCATTCTCCTTGTTACAAGTCAGAGTACCATCAACATTATTTTGAAGTTGTTATTTTAGGGTAAAATTGTACATTATATTGGTTTAAAAGCTCTGCACACCAATAGTGGGCAGAGTTTATTTTTATGCAAATTTCAGGGAACAACATGATGTAATATTTTCAAAACTGACAATAGACTCAGACAGATGTATTAATTGGCGAGGCTTAAAAAAATATGTATATGCTACATATGAAATGTATAGTAAGGCACTAAATTAAACAGAAAAAGCATGTATTTTAAGTGGCTATATCAATACTTTCTATTAGTTTTACTATAGCTTTTACTTTTAGGGTAGGCATTACACCCCTCTCCCCACTTCAAAATTGACCAATCACCAGCTGACTCTATCATTCCTCTTTGCACTACAGAGCTTTATAATATATTTTAATTTTCTTATGCAGCCAACGCTTTACTTCTTTGATTCACAAGACCTCCATAGTGTCGTTTTTCCGCTGCATGCAGGTTTTTTTACTTAACTGAACTCTACCTGTCCAGCTACAAATAGCAAAGTTAGCAACCAGCTGACACTGTAGAGCATTTAGCAAACTATTTCCTCAGAGGTCGGTGGAGACAAAAAAGAAAAAAAGAAAACAGAAAAAAAGAAAAAAAAGAGCTGGAAGGAGAGTGAATATTGGATTTACATTCATCAGGTGGCCAGAAAATGACTCCAAATGAATGTGAATCTGTATCTGTCCTATGTGTAACTTGGCAACTATTTGCTAACGAATAAATGCTCAATTAAACGATGCAGTCAAACAAAGGACACTTTCAAAAACGCGTGTCTTGAAAAACGTCATGATAAAAGAGGTCTCGAATGTCTGCGAAGGTTTTGCGTGAGTTTGCAGTCTGTGTTGCTCTCTAGCGTCCATAAATAAAAATTAATTTCACACGACTATTTAGGGCTCGGGAGGAAGTAGCGTCACGGCAGCAGCGCGAGCTGTCCGGATGTAGCTGACGTCACCACATATTTGTTGTAAACATGGCGTCCGTGACAACAGGTGAGAGCACAAAGGCCAGGCTAGCTAACGTTACTAGTTAGCAACAATTAAAAATCTTTTGTTGTTTCACTGTTTATTAGACATGACAGCTAAATCTGTTCGGAATGCTGTCTGGAGTTTGTACAACCGGTTTTGTTCTTATTGGATGTCGCAGAGGGCCGATACCGCCTCTTAATTCATGGCTGTAGCTACCGCTAAGACAATGCTAACGTTGAATGCTAATTCAAACGGTTCTGCTAGCGTACTTGAGTTGCTCCCGTAAATGTGGGATTTCACTTTCATTGATTCGAACAGACGACAAGGGAGAATTGTGCACCGATTTATTCAGTGTTTTCATCTTTGAATCGGCTAAGATGGCTGGTCGTCGTTTAATGCTAACTTGAGCTAACCGGCACTGAATCTTAGTGAGATTTGAAATAACATTTCGCAGCCGTTTGCCAGTGTTTCTTAAATCTAGCGATATAATGCTACAATGGGTCATTTATTTTTTTGATAGAAATTGTTCGGGCATCATTTGTGACCCGGCCTTGGTCAGGCGCAAACGTGCCAAGTGCGATATTAGCCACCGTGTGAGTTTCGTCGCTGTGTAGCTGTGAATTCATCAGTAGCAGTCGCTGCACGTTGGACAGAGCCATTGTTCTGGCAGCTGTGATGCACCCTTCACCCTGTATCTGTTACTCCAACCACAAGACGTTTCATAATTGGTGTTATAAATAACCTCCAGCTGGCCGTGGTCAGCATGTGTTAGACCTCAGCATGCTGCTGTCTCCTCAGGTTTATGTCTCCCACTGGCGTTTTGTCCAGGCCTCTTTCCCACTGTAGATTACACTGTAGACTACAGTGTTGCTGAGAATCATCTTCAACCACATAAATGTATTTTGTTAACTTTGGACTGGCCAGTTTATTGGGACTATTGATACATTTGATTGTCACTCAATGTCACAAGCAAAACAGAAAGGCCGGTGCACACTGATTTTATCTTCTTGCATGTGTAAATCTTCTGCCTTTCATTATTCGTTATGAAGCGAATACTTTGGGGATTTGGGCTGTTGGTCAGGCTAAAGAAGTACTTACAGGATGTAATTGTGGGTTTTGGGATTGTGATGGACTTTTTCTGACACTGTATACACTAAGAAATGAATTGATTAATCTAAAGAGAGATTAACCAGTTCATAAAGTATTCACATGCTGCTGCTATACTCTACTTTTGTATTTAATTAATGGTAAACATCAGTGGTATAGTCAGTGGTTGAGTGTGCCTTTCGTTGTATGATTGCTAATTGTCTTTTTTTTTTTTTCTTAAGCCACCTCAGAGTGGATACAGTTTTTTAAGGATGCTGGGATCCCAGCCGGCCTCGCAGTGACTTATGCAGTCTCCTTCGTGGACAACAGGTATTGTAATGCCCCATTTTCATAGGCTTTGTATAGCACGCTTAAGCCATATTGTGTTCTGGTGATATTATGCTAATTTCCTTTGCACCCTCACATCAGACCATAGCTGGGCTGAAACACAGTTAATTGTCCTGCTTGGGAGCAGAGTCATGAGGGTCTCTTTCATTGTCTGAGTCACCACCATAAGCTTATTGGTTTCAGTCTTAAGAAGTTAATCATAAAGCCACAATATGTGATGATAAACAACCTAATCATGATCTACATGTGAAAAGCTCAGGTTGCTTCATAGTAAGCTCCATTGTGATTCCCTTGTGGTGGGAATACAGTGCAGTATCCACCACCATGTGAAAATGTGACATTTCATGAATTCAAAATCCAAATCTGTTTGATTCATCTGGTTATTGTGGCAGCTGTCATGAGAAGAATCACATCCCTAATTAAAAGTGTCCAGTGAATAATTCAGCTGTCCATGTAAGTCCATGTAACTTGCTGTTTCCAAGGGAACAGAATTGCATACAGTATTTTCTGATTTTGTTCGTGTCACTGCAGAATTCACAAGAACATGCTGATGGACCTCAGTAAAGACATCATGATGGACCTCGGCATTACAGTCATTGGTGACATCATTGCCATTCTTAAACATGCCAAGCAGGTCTACAGGCAGGTGAGATCAGAGTGTCATGTTTTGAAGTAATGAAATGTTCAAAAAGGATGGTTCAATGTCATCGGTGGAGGCATTTACAAACAAAATACCACTGGAATGTCTCCACTATTGTTGTGAATGCAGCCATGGAGAAAGAATGTCTTTCAAAGTCACTGCTGTCTGGTCAGTGAATCACAGTAGACTGGGTTTACATAACCTCTGTATTATGTATTCCCCTTTTCAGGACATGTGCAAAATGGCCACAGAAGCCATCTCCTCAGGACAGACCAGTGTTAAAGCTGAGCTCAGAAGAACTGCCAACACTCGTAAGTATTTTATTTTCTACGTCAAGTTTACAACAGAATGATCAGCGGTCTCTTTCATTTCGTATGTCTTCTCTGTTTCTGCTGATTTCACCCATTGTTCTACATTTATTTATTGTAATGAGACAACCATGTGACCAGTGTGTCGGTCCAGTAAGAAGCAATACAAATCAACAGTTGTATGATAATAATCTATGCCTGCTGTAATTAAATCAATGGCGCTTCATATGTGTCATAGGACTAAGATAAGATAAGATAAGACTTAACTGATTCCACCCTAGGGAAATTAAGTAGTATATACAGTATACTATGTATATGAACATTATGTGCAGATTGTAAAAATACTCATTTCCATGAAAAATGGTACTGCCCATAAAAACACTCTTGCCAATATTCTTATGAGAAAAACTACCAATGCCAAACTAGTGTTTGCAAATACAATTTTTAAGTTAACCATTAGGGTCAACCATAGAGAAGTGAACGCTGTACATGCAGAGTTTGCACATCAGCTGCCTGTCAACATGCACACTGCTGTCACAGATAATGTCGCCTGCATGCTAGAGGCAGGCATATTGGTAGTACTTCACCCTGGTCCTGGTTAAAACTTGAAAAGTTACTGTCACATGGCTGGTCTGTACCCTTATGTAATAAATGTTTGACACACAACCCACACAAAACTCGGAGTTTCCAGGGTCATCTGTACTTACATCTTGTCAGCATATAGATAAATGTGTTTGTTACTTGAGATTGACAGCATCCTCAATCATGCCAAATTTCCGTTTATCTTCCACCACTCAGATTAAGCATCCATTTGAAAATAGTCAGAAATGCTCCATCACATGTAAATAACATAACTGCAACACACAAATCAAGTTTTATTATGAAACCTATTTTTCCCCCAAAATGGCCCACCCATTTTCATTCTTACTGCATAGAGTATATAAGCACCTTGGATATTGTATAACAGTCTTAAGTATTTACAGCTTTGTTCGACTGTTCACACTCACACTCAACTTTCACTAGTTTTAACCAGCACTTTAACACGAGTATGTATGAGCTACTGTTCAATATCTTAAAGGAATTTAGTTTGCCATTTTAATACTTGGGGCGTATTAGAAGAAGTCATCACTTCTATTGAAAACAAACAGAATCTAAGCGAAGACGAGAGTTGAGCTGACTGGGAGGAGTAAGAGAGAGATTTTCTGTCCTGTTTTTATTTTGAGGGATAACCTGAAAGGGACTAAAGCTGCACAAAACTATGTTTACTAGCTTTATTTATGTCAGACAATAGGACACAATGAGGCATAATTCTTTCCATTAAGAGATAAAGTCAATCAGTGTGATCAAATGTCACCAGAGCAAATTGCATCTCTTAGTCTGTTGGCCCTTCACAACATGTCCTTGTACACACGGCTTTAATTTTGTCATGTCTAGAAACGCCTCACACATTGCAGAAGGCAACTGTGAAGCCAGCTGTCCTCTGATCTCGTCTTGGGAACATGAAGAGTTCCTGTAAGAAATGAGCTAAATCAGACCATCTTTTCTCTCTCTTTTTTTTTATTTCCTCAGCTGCCACTCGAATGATAGCCAACGCTTTGAGTCATGACTCCCCGCCGGCCACTCCAGCCCGCCGACCTGACAACCGCCTGTCTGTTACAGTGTCCAACATGCAAGCAAACAAGAGTTGCAAAGCAGGTAGATATCATCTTTTACTCCAGCCGTCCCATATTTCCTGTCCCTCCGGAGCCATGAGCCCTGTCTTCCTCTCTTTTTTTTTTAATACCTCTGTCTAATCCTCACGTATCCACCACTTTGTTTGTCAGTTGTTAGTCAACCAGCTGATGAGGGGAACGGTTTACCAGCAGTGAAGCGCAGACGTGTGACAGCTGAGATGGAAGGCAAGTACATCATCAACATGCCCAAAGGCACCACGCCTCGTACGCGCCGCATCCTGGCCCAACAGGCTAAGAAAGGTAGGCCTGAACCGGTGGCCTCGCTGACAAGTCGCTCAAATAATGCCGTTGCTCACCACAGCTGATCAGTGCTAAAAGCTTTCATGGACTTCTTTCCTACTAAAACTGAATCAGGTGACTTGCGGCTGATAAACCGAGCCTGTTTGACCTTCATTCATTTCTGTCATAATTTAATCCCTTGTTTTTACTAATACGTCCCACTGCACCATCAATTAATCCCTTGTTTCTTCCTTTGTCTCACACCATGTTGATTTTACCCGACTGCAAAATCTTTGACTGACCTTTTTTTTTTTTGGCGCTGATTATTTGACCATCGCTAATGAGTTATCAACACATAAACCAAATATATCAGTCAAGCTGTCTCAATCATTTCTGTGTCAAACTTTCTAATTGCCTGTGGCTCACTTTCTTTAAAAAGGTTTGAAACGCACCTCTGTGTTTGCAAGACTTGGGGCTGAATCAAAGGCAGACACAACAACAAGCAATAACAAGGTGAGACCTCTCACTATAATGTGTGAAATCTCTTTGTATTGTATTAGATAACGGCCTAAATATAAGTTTTGTGCTCCTAATGCTCGTGTTTTGCAGCCCACCGGTGTGTTCAGTCGTCTGGACAGAGGGGTGGAAGAGGAACACAGGCTGGCTGGAAACGTGGACGTAGATGAAGAGGACGACAGTGACGGAGAAGGCTCCGTCCTCCAGTACGCAGGCGTCCTCAAGAAACCGCCTCCCTCCCAGAAGAAAGAGCCAGCCACAAAACCAGCACCAACCACCCTGCGACGCCTGGGAGGCAAATTCAAACTACCTCCCTCTGACACGCCCTCCTCCTCCTCCACCTCCTCGTCTTCCTCTAATGGCCTTCCCCCTGCCAAGATTAGTGTGCTTCAGAGACTGGGCAAGCTCCCTGTCACACACCAGAGCACGGCCGTGTCAACCGCGCCTGCTGACACACAGGACAACAGGGTGACCACCAGCACCAGGCCCAGAGCCCAGGAGAGACTGACCATAGCGAGCCCCAAGGTCAGCAGCAGCACCGGGGGAGGAGAGTCTGTGGGTGCCCAGATGGACGTTAGGGCTGTCAGTGTTTTTAAGAGACTGGGCAGCAAAAAAACCTAACACACAGTAAATCCTCCAAAACTATTCAGACTCTTTCTATACGTCCTTTATAGAATTTGTATCTCCACCTTTTTGCATTTATCCTGGAAACATGCAGGACTGCAGATTGGAGTGTTTTGTTTATGTTCTGCCTGAGCGTATGGGCGATTTTAATGCTGCTTTGTGGCTTTAGGGTTGCTTCTTAGATAAAAAAAATGCATCTTTTTTTTTACACTTCAGTCATGCTGCCATTGGAAAATCACCATTATTTAGTGTCTAAGCTTTTATTTTGAGGGCTCAAAGCTCTCTGTGTATTATGTTTCTCAACCAGGAAGCTATTTATCATGTCACAGACATATCTGCCATTTATCATTTAAAATATATATATATATATATATATATAGTTAGCTATATCTGTGAGCTTACGGAATGAGCATGACATCAACCAGGCTGCCATTATGGCGGTTTTAATTTTACCCTGTAATTCAACATATACGGATGCTGCTGCCTGAACTTCCATTTAGAGTTCTCCTCAATGAACACAGTTGCGTCGTTGAAAATGTTCTCCAAGATGAATTGTGTGGTCGTGTTGTTGATATTTGCCTGAAAGTGAATTATTTCTTGTAAGAAATTCTGATGTAAAAGGTACAGATAGGAGTCTTTTTACACACCTCAAGCAACTGCAGTTTATTCTTCCCGTTAAAAACACAGGACAGCAGTCAGTCGTTTGACTGGCTTTGAGGCGATGTTTAAATCTTCTGTTTCTTGTTATCTTCACCACCTCCAAATGACCTCTATCATGTTTTGAAAGTAGAAAATGTAAAAAAGGTTGCTGATGAATTTACGTCTTTTTTTCACTGAAGTTCAAATGGTTCCACAGAATGACCTCTTGTAACACTTGAATCAAGGAAAAGCACCACACCTCCTCCTCTTCTTCTTCTTCTGTGCTTTGTGGAGTAGAAGTTCACACCTCTAAACGAAGGATGCCCATGTCAACTTTTCTACCATAGTACTGAACGTTTTCTATAACCACCTACTTGAAGGCTGAATCAGTAGAATATTGTTTATTTTCAAATGCAATGTATAGATTTGTTCGACCTGATTTCAAACAGCACAGAAGTCGTTCTGCTGCATATTTTTCTATGTGGACAAACTCAGAGATGCCATCGGACCACGTGTCATCGGGCCACTGTAGGTCTCAGTAGGTAGTTCATTAACACCCGTCTTTAAGACTTCGCACCAGAACTTTGTTACACTGTAAATATTTGAAATGTTTAAAATCACAATAAGGAATTTTTATCGTTTTAAAAACAAAAAAAAACATCATGTTTTTTAAAGATATTGAAGAAAAAAAGTTTTTAATTTGAAGAACGTGTGCTTGGAAAACAATTAAAAGAGACAAAGGGTCCAAACATCTTCGCTGTTCTTTTCTTTGTCTGTGTGAAGGAGGCGTTTACGTACATGTCACCGGCTCAAACTGTACTTTGCAACTCTCTTTAAGTATCAACATGACAGCAAAGTCAATAGTTATGTTCCCCTGGGAACATTTAGCTGATCATTTATCAATGAGCCCATTAAACTCCCACTCCTCTCGTAATGAGGTTGCTGCTGCATAATGTTAGCGGATCTGTCTGAGTTATGTTAATGTTTCATCAGAGGATGCATCTTTATACAGCTGCAGCCGGGGACACATATTTGATATCCAGGTCTTAACTATATTTTTATGACCGGTACAATGTTTACATCGTTATATCTCCTCAGCACAAACACATGGGTAATCTAAATAGGGAATTTGTGGCCTCTTAGATACAGAAATGCCATAACTTTTACTTTACATTTACTTAAAATGGAAAGTAAATATGTATTTATTTTCTAATGTCATGATCTCACAGTACTATTACTATAGAAATACCTCTGTTGGCCCACAGACATATTTGTTTGAGTTTGTGCCCTGGTGTGAAGACAAAAGACAAACACAGGCTCAACATGAATCATAATACCCTGCTTGTAGTATCACCCAGGAAATTTTATATACAAAAATTATATCAATCATATGTATTCAGTGTGTAGCTGACCTCACATCTGTGAAACTGCAGATGTTTGCATGACTCAGTGCGAGGATAGCCTGCTGCTGGAGATTACCTCAGCAGGCTTCCCTCTGTCTGCTCATGAGCCAGATGAATCACACCTCACACATGCTTCTTATTAACGTGCTTATAAATCTGGAGGAAATAAGGTCACAACCTTGCACAAGTCACACAATTTTGCCGAGAAGAAGAAATGTATCGTCTGTGTGAAGCTGATATATGATTGGCTGGTGGGCTGCAGGTTTAACCATGCTGTCGAAATGAGTGTAATTGACACTTTGTCCTCTCGAGGACGCTGTCGCCCTCCTCCTTTTGTCTCTGCAGCGTCCTGCTGTCCGTCTCCATCTCCTTGAAAACCTTATCAGCTGAAGTCATCAGGCGCTCCACTTTGGCCGTAATCTAATGTTTATAGTGGATTTCGATTGAAGTAAACATTGAGTTAGCCTGCACGAGCCTGTTCTTCTTATTGTGACCTCTGTGCACTTCCAAACAATGGGAGTAACGTAATCTGCAATCTTTTATAAGACTAACCTACAAATTAATCATTTAAATATTGTTAATATGGGACGACTATCACTGGGGATCGTATAAATAGGGCGTACCCTTTGCCAAGCAGCCCAATAAATATGCAAATAAGCTATTATTTATGGTTAGATCAAAGTATTATTGTATTATTCATACACTTGTTTTTACCAAAGTGCAGTGTCGCTTTGACAAATAATCGATTGTTTCGGGATATTTGTACACGTTAGCTCCTCTTTTTGTCATGTAAGATCTGGACTGCAGCAACGCCTCACGACTTCTCTTTTTTCTTCCCACAATGCTGTGCGGTAGAGGTTGTGTGTGCGCTGTTTGTGGTGCTGAAGCTGCGCGTGCCTCGGAGGTTGCTACCATAGAAATCCACCCGAGCATCCTTCCGCAAGAGGACCAGAACGAGGAGCCCGTTTTTTTCGACGGCTGGGAGATTCAGCATGTTTCTGCCAGCGTTTCTGACGTTATTTATCTCTTTTTAACTGCTAACATCCTTCAAATTTATTCTGCATCCATTTTTCAAGCACAAGCTACAACCCGGAGACGTTTCCGAAGCCGTTATCGTGGCTGTTTAACGAGACTCGTCGTCTCTCCGGTGCCGCCGCCTGTCCAGCCGCCTTTGCCGCTCCATCCCGCATCCTTTATGCACAGCACGCTGCTCCGGTCCTCCCCTACAAAACACACATTCGTGTCCGAGCACCATGGCCCGCTCCAGCCGCTTTCACTGAGAGACATGGAAGCCAAACAGCACCCGATAAAGAGCCTAAAAAGCTACCCGGAGACCGGTGGCCGGAGCCTGGCAGCGGCCGCCGGAGGCGACGGCGGCGGGTATCGAGCCGGCTCGGCTGAAATGGAGATGGAGGCGAAGATCCAGAAAGCCATCGACTTCAAGGCGGAGGGTCACCGCTGCTACAAGGAGAAGAAATTTCGGGAAGCGATCGGCAAGTACCACCGGGCGCTGCTGCAACTCAAAGGGGTTCATGTTGTCGACGGGACGACGGGCTCCGAGGTCAACCTGCTGAACCAAGCCGCGGCCAAGCTGACCGAGGAGCAGCGGAGAGCCGTGGAGAGCACCGAGATTGAGTGTTACGACAGCCTGACAGGTGAGCGGCGCCGGTACGCCTCCACAAAACAGAACAGCTCGTTCCGGTTCATCGGGTTTACACAACACACCAGGCTGACTGCTAGTTCTCTCTGCAGGCGCTGGATTTCTCTTGTGCAGAGGCAGGCGAATTAACATTTAGTGTTGGCCTGTAATTAAACAGGAATGGATGATACTGAGTGTTTGTCGATGGACAAATAGAAGACTACTCGGTGAAGACGGAGGGATGTGTGCACTGTCTGTCCAAATTAGTGCAGTATTTAGCCAATTAAATGAACACATCATATCATTGTCCTGCCTATTTCAGGCTCTTACAGCCCTTTCAAGTGGCTTATTTGCCATTTCTTTTCAGCACATTCATTTATTTTACTGCATTTAAATACAATACAAACAACAACAAAGACCAAAGTCCCCGTGTAATAGGAAATTCAGACATGTTTTCATTATGTATGATGCTGTTGTGTTGTAACATTTCACAAGGGGGTCCGAGGTGAGAGGACGTCCCCTGAACCATCCAGTGGGTGATGTAAGGACTGTGCCTACTGAGCTCCTGGGAGCAGAAAAGATGAACACATTACTGCTCTATCACTGTAGTGATTCCACAGGTTACTGCTTTCAGTCGCTCGCTTTACGCTCATGTGTCATAACAGACCTAATAAGGCTGTTTTTGGGTGCTCCAAAACCAGGCCTATTAAAATAGATTTTTTTCTCTCTCTCAGTTAATAATTTGGGGGAAAATACTGAAAAATGGCTATTGCACTCTTCTAAAGGCCAAGGTGACGTCCTCTGATGTCTTCTTTTGTCTGACCAACAGTCCAAAAACTGAAAGATATTCAGTTTAAATTGATGTGAAACACAAAAAAGCTGCAAAAACGTCACACTGGTGAAACCGGAGCTGTAATTTTTGCTTGTAAAATGTTTTGACCAATTAGTCTATAATCAAAAGAGTTGCAGATCAATTTTACTGAGCTAACTAAATGTAATTAATCCAACAAATTATCACATTTCAATGCTCCAGAGTTGTATAATCTAGCAGTATTATGAATAATATACCAACATTTTGATAAGATGAAATATTCCAAACTCAGAGTTAAGGTCTGTAGCTTTTGACCATATCTCATAACCTTCTATACAGTTAAAAGCTCGGGAAAAGGCCAGTGAGTGAACACTGAGTTCAGAGTATTTTATCACACGTACAGTATGCGTTCACTTGCTCGTGAACACACAGAACAGATTTGTCGGAAGAAGGTCTTCAAGTAGTCATGGTCTTATTTTCCATATTTCACTTCAGCTTAAAATGTCAGTGACTTTGAAGACAAATCAACCAATCAGTCAATCAGTTACTCCTCACCAGCCCACACTGCTCAAACTAGATTTCCAGTATTCAAAGAGTATTCAGGAAGAGATATGTCTTGTATTTGTTTTGTAGTGTTAATTTAAACAGCAAAAGAGTGTATCACGATTTACTGTTTACTGTAGTATTATGTTACAGTGATGAAAGAAAAACTATAATCATGAATATATTGCCTAGCTTTGTTGAAGAAAAATGTAATTATGACTACCGAATGTGCTCAGCAGATCATCATGAATGTTGACACCCCGGAGGGGATGATGAACGGTGCACACTACAGCAGTTATATCACACCACTACATATGTAGATGATGTGATTTTGGGTCATGAGTGTGGCATGATGTCTCGCTGCTGTCCCGGGCGCTGCTCAGTCAGCCTGCCATGATGCATTGAAGGTCGCCTCGTTCTGCGCAGCGTTCAGGGCCCGTCTGAAGCCTGTGGGGAGGCCACTGTGGCGTGAAGCAAAGATGGGGGAGGGAAGGGGAAGAGGAGGAGAGGGACGGCGAAATAAGGATGGAAGAAGCAGCAGATATGGCGAAAATGACAGTAGGAGAGAAAAGAAGCCAGATTGGAATTAGAGAGGCGTGGAGAGGAGTAGTGGAGAGCTGTGGTACAGAAAGGGGAGAAGAGGGGGAGGAAGGGACCGCTAGCACGCGACAGGGGGCCATATTTACCATGGCAACCATCGCTGGGCCTTTTCCCTGTTGTTGTATTAATACGGCTCATACCCTCCCCTCACTGCTGCTTCCAACGGCAGAGTGAGCACATGCGCACACACACAAAGAAACCTCGCTTCGACCATTGCAATGTTTACATGGACTACAATAACGTATCTGCTTCACTCTGATTAAGATGTTTGTACTGGTGGCTCATTGAATCGTGACATTCGCATTCCTGCTGATATTCATCGCCATGCAATGACAGAACACGTCCACATTATGCCACATCAGAAACCCCTTAAACCCCCCCGTGAACCCCACTTCTTTCTGTCGTGTTGAGGTTTACCCCTGCGACTATCTCTGCTCAAAACGCTTCATGAGCTCCTGTCAACAAATCCCATGAAAGGACTAAAAACAACAACGTGTTAGTCTGTCTGCCGATACTTACCAGCTTCCCTCCCCTATCTGTCTCACACCCCAGATGATTGGTATCTACTGAAGATCTAAGTCTGCTCACAAACATATGGTTTCATTTTTAAAACAGGCTTATTAATTTCCGGAGACAGCCGGGCATTGTGGTTTTTAGCAGGCATTACTTAAAGAAGAGAATATAGTCCATTTACTGGGGACTATTTTAAGCCAGGGATTAACACACAATCGCAGCAGTGCTTGGCTTCCATATTATGGCACAGAGAAATAACATAAATCAGTCTGCAGCCACACAGGAAGGACATGCTGGTTGGATCAGTTCATTTTTGGATTTGTTGTCAACGAGAGAAAAATAGAACATTATAGCCTCTTCTTTTAATAACGCACCTAAACTTGAAATACTCCTAAAACATTTGTGATGGTCTAATTAATGCTTTACCAAATATCTTAATATATTTAGTTGTATCTTTGCAAATTGTCGTTATTTCAGGGATGTCAGAAAATGTTACAGACATGTGTCACACTCACGTTGAGCGGTTGGGATTTTGTGGTCCACGCTGGCCTCAGTCTGAGTTTATGAGTCAAACAAAATGGCAGTTCATTTGGTGAGAGAGAGGACAGGTGTCGTTCAGAAGAACAGAACACAAAGAAAGTCGGAGGAAACTCTCGCGCTCACTGACATGAAGCGGTGACTCATCGTGTGTATTCTGTAGTCATCCAGCTGCAGCTCTTTGTTGTGCAGCTCCACCTGGTTACCCAGAGTTCTGCTGGGCAGGCGCTGGTCACCGTGGTTATGAGTGGGGAGCTGCCATTTGATTGGTCAGCTGTCTCTGTCACGGACGCATAATAAGAGAGCAACAGCAACCCTAGTCACATGTGAGAGTGACTGCATGCGTGTGTGTGTGTGTGTGTGTGTGTGTGTGGACGGTGTATTTGTTTGTCTCAGCATTCACAGGCCTGGGGAAGAGCAGCCTTGGGGATGTGGAGTGTGTGTGTGTGTGTGTGTGTGTGTGTGTGTGTGTGTGTGTGTGTGCGTGTGTGTGTGTGTGCGTGTGTGTGTGTGTGTGTTAACAGTGAAAGGGAGTTGCTTTCAGCGCTGATCGTCCATTGCTGACATTGCTGATTTTGTTGAAGTGGAGTGTATTGGTGTGCATGTGCATATGTGTGTGTGTGTGTGTGTGTGTGTGTGTGTGTGTGTGTGTGTGTGTGTGTGTGTGTGTGTGTTTTATCGTCTTCTTGACTTTGTTGTGATGAGGCCAAGGTTTTCCCTCATTGCATTGGTGAAGAGTAACTGCAGTGCATTTACTCAAGTGCTGTACTTTAGTACAATTTTGACGTACTTGTACTTTACTTGAGTACTTCCATTTTGAGCTCTATATTTCCACTCCACAGCATTTCAAAGAGGAATATTTACACATTGCATTGCATTTGCTTTTTCAGCAATTTTTGGACAAGCTGTGGACCAAACGATTAATCAATAAAACAATCTGCAGATAAACCAATAATAGAAATGACTGTTTGTTGCAGTCATAGTTTTAATACATACTTGAAGTGTATTTTCCAAATAATATTTCCATAGTTTTACTGAAGTCACATTTTCAGAGCTGTGAGTGTTTTTACAGTGCCGTTCTGCTGCTTTTACTTCTTCCACCGCTGGTTTCTTTTGTCAATCACAGCAACTTTTTAAAATGCTGATGAGTGAGAAGTTTTCACTGAGTGCTGAGTGACTCCAGCTCAGCATATTGACACAAAGCACAAAAGATGCAAGTTGAGAAAAAAAAAAGGAAAGGGAAGAGAAGAGCAGAGAGAAACCCAATGTGTTTTCAACAAAGGAAATAATTCAGGAACGAACGAGATGATTCTTATTGGAAAGATGCCGGGAACAGAGAAAGTATGAGTTTTTAACCTTATACAGGGGAGTGAATGTGGTTAAAGAGAAGACAAACAGAGAAATAAGTCTCAGCTCCAACAGCAACGTCACCCGATTCTGTCAAACGGAAAGACGATGGATGATGAATGTCCTATTTGCTGGCCTTGTTAAGGAGACACCCCGAGTCTGTCTGTCCCTGTAGGGCTGTATCTAAATGGGTTACACCACCACCACCGCTGTGTCTGTCGCAGTTCGCTGTGGTGCAACATGTTGGCCAGAGGCGGACTGCCTGCCTGCCTCAACCATCCATCCACCCACCACAAACACTCGGAGGCACATACAGAAATAACAGATGTGACTGGGGTGTGTTTGCTCTTTTTCCTGATATTGATCATGACTCTCAGCAGCAGCTACTCCGAGTTTACGGAAAAAGCACACAGTCAGACTTCTACCAACCAGTTATAGAAGCTATAGTAAGTTTTAATCAGTTCAACTCTGCGTTAGAGAGTGCACCGAGAATAAAACAGGGAGCAGCGTGGTGTGATCTTGTTGTGAGAGCGATCAATCTGACTTTTCATTAACTCCTGCTCGCTCTGATCTCTGCCTGAAATCTCCCTTTGTTCCTCCCGACTGGCTCAATCTGTGAATGAGTCATAAGTCACAGCCTTAGGAGAGGCGCAGCAGGAGGAGATGAGTGAAATCGTTTGTTTCGTAACACCAGCCACCTTTTTATTCAGCTGCTTGCCATGATGATGATCCAGCAATTTCCGCCCACTCATCACGTTTAAAAGAAAGCGTTAAAAGAATGAAAATAAAAACACAAACAATTGTTTTCTGCAGGGAAGCGAAGAAAAAGCGGCTTTCAAATTTTGCGGTGCCAGTTAACAAAGGTCTTTTGTATTTACATGCAGAAGCAGCTGTAGGGTTGGAGGATTTAACCTGAATAAGACATAAACTGACAGGATATAAACAGCCAGTAAATGAACTGGTGTTCGTAGAGACCTACTGTGCTGTTACAGTTCGTAACGTGCATCTCATGCCACCTTAATTGTCAAACAAACTCCACATTCAGTTTAATTTCCTGTTCATAAGGAAATAAAATATGTTAAAAATAGTCCGAAGCCGCGATAAGTGAGGCACAAGCGCAAAGTGACAGTCTGATGAGACCTGTGCTTTGGGTGTTTGGAGCAGATTTTCACTAAAAATGATGCTATGAGAGCAGTGAGAGCGATCTGAAACAGTGACCAGCGAACAATGACCTGAAAGACGTTAAACTGCTCCTTAGAGTCAGGTCATAATTAAGGGGTCCTTACTATCGACATCCTCTTTTAATGTATTCATAATAAATGTCATGTAAATGTAAATGCATAAAGTCTTGCTTGGGCCAGGGACGCACCATGTTCGTCAACAATGATCTAATTTGCATATCGAGATCTGATTCAAAAGCATTTTAATAGCAGGTAGAAGTGCAAAGACCCACAGATCTAATGTCATTATCCAGATAATGTATCCAGATATAGATCCAATGTTAATACCAGGTGTGTCCCATCACATGTTCTGTATTCAGAGCCTCAGGATATTTCACCGTCAGTGAACTTTTGAACCATGACATGCACTCACAGGCATTATAATAAAGATTTAATGAGCCTGTTGGTGGCATCAACATCTGTTCCTCGCTGGATCAAACATAAAAGGTGCTGCCTTCATCGTCAATCACAAGACAGGGAGCTGTAGTGCTATCGCTGCACTTCCCCATCGGCCTTGAAGACTCACCACATCACAGCCTCTAAGCCCAACCTTGCCTCAGATGGGGGCTGCTGGGGCTGTATTAGAATGATGTCTGTGATGTGTAACGCCACAGACAGACTGATTTCACCAGTCCACTGGAAACCGCTCCTAGTTAACAGTCTAGGCTCGTTTACAAAAGCAGAACAGAAGAAAAAACTCCTCCCTTTCATCTCCTGCCAGCTCCGTCACCAGGGGACGTGGTGGAGTGCATGAGATAAAGGCAGAAGAAGAGAGTGAGGACGAAAAGGAGATGGGGAGAAGAAATGTTAGATTAAGGTTAAGACGAAGAAAGAGCAGAGTTGCATAAGAAGTTGGGAGAGGAAAAGGACATGCCAGGTGCTTTGGCGAGAGCTGTGCAATGTGCTCGTAGGAGGACGGAGGATGGAGGAGGGAGAGCGATGCCATGTGAGGGTGAGAAGGGGAACGGGGGGGAGGTTTGGTTGGTGTCTTTCCTCCCTCTGTGTGAGTACGTCTGCCATTGGAGGGGTGGAAAGAGCAGAATGAGAGCAGTGGAAGTGTCGTGTGCCAGGGCTGCAGATGGCGTGGCATTGCTGTCAGGGGTACGACTGGCACTCCCTCTACTGTACCACTCACACTGTACTCTATACCAACACTCTGAATTACCTCACAGCTGAGAAAGAGAGAGAGAGGGATTTGGAGGATGGGGGAAGGGGGGAGTCAGTAGAAAAGATGCAGAGGCTGAAATGGGGGAGGGAGTAAAACCAAGGGAGCAGAAAGTGGACAGAACTCTGAAATATGGTGGGATTACAGGACAGAGGAGGGAGGGTACGACTGTAAAGGAGAGTGACAGGTCGGGAAGGAGAGGAGGAACATGCTTGCTTCTATGACCTCTAAGTAGTGAATAGAGGGTTTTTAGAGCTGCATTTGTTTTGTTTTTTCATTGTGAGGAGGAGGACGCTGAGAAATCCAATCCAGACCAAGCTGATTTATATCAGAGCCCTGACAGGCCCAGATGACTCCTGTCAAGAGAGAAAATAAGATCCAGTCATCTGTCAGGAAGGAAAGGAAAGAGAGGGGGCAGGCAAGGACTCAGAGGCAGGCAGAAGAAGGGGGCATGAAGGCAACAGGCCAATATTTTTATTATGCTTTTTGTCATATCTATTTTTGACTATTCTAGCTCTGTTAGTGTCCACAAAGCTGGAGCAGCTACTTCAATTTTCCATCAAGCGCAGTACAACAGAAAACCTGATTCTCTCAAGATGGTTCAGATGTTTTCAAATATTGAAGTAAGATAAGGCTGTGAGCACATTAATGGCACATTTAATGTGATTAGTGTGTCTCTGATGTGCCAGAAATGATCAGCATGGGGTCTGGTTGCGCTACAGGACATAACACTAAAAAGGAAGAAGTTAATCAGCGTGGAACAATAAATAAAGATTTGCATTGCAGCACCTTTGGCAGAATTACATTTCTCACACTGTGCTGACACCTCAGGGATTCATTATAATGCTTCTGTTGTGCCCATGTGCGTGTTTGTGATATGCGTGGTGCGGTTATATGTGTGTGATTTAGATTGTTGGATCATGTTTCTGATACGGACTGACAGTTGTGTGAAGTAATGAATAAATTGAAAGTGTCTGTCAAAGCTTTTTTTAGTCTGAGTTGAAAGTCGTGGCATCGGCTGAGGGGACGCCGAAACAGATGCCCTTTTCTGACACCCTCAGAGAGAGAGAGAGCAAGTGCAAGAGGGAGATAGATAGAGAACAGAATATTCATCCTCTGTAAGCCATCAGTAATGAGAATTTGCCGAAGCTATTTGCGCACATCAAACACCCTGTGCTCCAGTGGACAGTACAGAGTAAACCAATTGGCTGTTTATATTTATCCTCTGAGCTCCGTGCTGATAAAAAGCCATGTTGGTCGTTATCTGAGCTTTCCGTACCCGCTCTGCTCCGGCCTGACACCGACCGCTTCATTACATGCACTGCTGGGGGTTGACATTGAAAACTCGTCGGTGGCGGTGAAATATAAAGGTTGTGTTGAATCTGTTTTGCTGATCCAGCACTGAGGGCGATCCTCAGTGGAGCAGGTCTTTTTGCAGAATTACACTGTAGCTGTCTTTTTTTTTTTTTTTTGAAAAATTAGGAGGAGTCAAAATGTGAAATTTAAAGCTGCTTGTCATGGAGCCTACTTTCTCTAATTGGTATGTATGGTTAGAGGAAGGCGTAATTTTGACATTGTGCCTGTCGTGTTATTTATCCATCTGGATTGTTTCGCTGTGAGTCGCTGAGTCGTGGAGATATTGGCTGTAGAGATGTCTGCTTTTTCTCCAATATTATGGAACTAGATGGTTTGTGTTGCTCAAAGCGCCAAAAAATAAATTAGGAAAACTCAACAGCGACGTCTCCCTCCAGAAATCATGACCTGCTTACTCAACATAAACGACAGACCTTGTTGTGAGCAGTTTCATGTTGGAACTATTTTCTTCCTCCTAAACTACACCCACCGACCGAATCACTGAAGGAAGCGTGCATCCACTCATGGACGAGAGGCTCGTGCTGGTGGCAGGTTGGCTGTAAACATTAATGGTCTCCTCCTCGGTTGTGCTGTGACATTAGTTAGCAGTATTGGTGGGCTGTGAACTAATCTGCAGAAGCTAGCATTGTCAGGCTCGGGTTAGGAGAGTAGATGCATGCGTCCCACATAAAACTGCTCACTAGGTCACTGCTGTTAATCTTTTCAAATGTATTTTTTTTAGCACTTTGAGCAACACAGGCTGAGTGGCATCTAGTTTATCCATTATATTCAAGAGAAAGCAGACATCTGTACAGCCGATACATTAACTCACACCAAAACAGTCTAGATGGATAAATGGCACTTCATGTAAGAGGAAACAATTGTGTTTTGTCTTTTGGGATGAGGTGTCCATTTAAAATGTCTGTGTGGTTCATTTTTTCTGCCATGATGTCAGTCAGTTCCAACAAAGGGAATGTTTAGTTAAAGCACGACTGAGCACCGTGTAGCTCCTAATGAGGGGATATTGATTCCACCTGGGTCAAAGTGGCACTAATTCCAGAGACCCTCCCTGATTAGCCACAGGCAGCAGGTGATGGGATTTAAAAGGTTTTGGAGGGCTGTGAATCTGTTTGTCTGGTTTTCCCTCTCCAGGAAAGCAGAGAAGGGCCCGTGTTTTGTGTACTGTGAAGGTTTTTTTTCTCACTAATTGTCTCCAGATGATCCTCAGCGATAAACCTAATGAAAATTGTTTTTGTGGCCGCTCTGACTACAGACATCGCCTGCCTGCTGCCATCCTTCTCACTCACACTACCAATCATCCTCAAGCACAGCGCTGCTATAATCAATAAAATGAACAAAGGATCAAAAGACTAACTGTTTGCTAAAGAGGGTGATGAACCCACAATTATCCCCAACTCTAAAAGCATCTTCTAAGCACATCATTCGACTACCAAACCAAACTTCTCAAAAATGCATATTAATGCTTGTTTTCATCCACCATTGTTATGTGGTTTCTTGGAGTTGGGTGCACCAAGATAAACAGTTGGGGGCCTGTACCTCTCCAGCCGGGTGAATTTTGTTTATTTCATGTGGAAATCTGAGGAAGGTTACAGTCTCCTCATCGCTCCACACAGATCAGATGTTTTTGTCTGCTGCCATTTTTTTGTTTCTTCAGTAGACGTTTTAAGTCACGTCATACATGTCATGATTTATTCACTGTGTCCTTTTCCACTGCAGTTTGTCATATTTTGTTTTTAGAAACTTTCCACCTCAGCTAAACATAAAAACTTTTTTATTCCAACTTTTTATTGTTTCAGTTTTATGGATCACATCTGTATTGTTTTGGTTCACTCCCACCATTGTCAACAGGCCTGTTTTTGGCCAAAGCAACAGCTGTTCTCTCTGAAACAAAGCTCTTAAAACTCACTGCACACTACCTGCTCATCACCAAACAGCAGACGGACACAGTTAGCAACTAGCTGGTGAAGATACTGAAGCATTTGGCAGCCAAAGAGCCAGATGTTTCCCTCATGGGTTGATGAACACCAAAACACAGAGCTAAAAGGAGAGTAAACATCAAACTTATTCATCAGGTGGACACAAACGCAGCTCCAATTTAATCTTAATGCTCCGTGTCTGCTGAATATGCAAATAGGCGACTTTTTGCAAGCACGTTCGCAATATCAACTTCACAATTTATCTGAATAATCACTGTTGTGTTTACAGCTTGTTTCCGTCACCCTTAAGTGGCCAAAGTTGATGTGCTGTTTCGTTGATGTTTTGGCTGCTTGGTCCTGGATTGTACACCTTGTTGGGAGTAAGGTGCGATCCATATCCTCGAACACTGGACGCCGTCCACGCTGTGAATTGGCTGCTTTCTAAACACAATGGGCTGCCAACACATGGCTGTATCATTTTTGCAAATGATGAAAGCCCGTGCTCCATCCATTAATTCACTTCAGGTACTTAGTGGAATAGCTTTACTACCTCACAGATTGAGGCTGACTCCATCACATTGTGAGCCAAACCATTTGGCACTTCTCTCTGTTGACCTTTCCATAGACTCCTTTATCTAGCTTATAGCCAGTATAGTGCACAGAGCATGAACAACTGCTGTACACAGATTATCCAAACAAACCCGAAAATACAGGAAGTGGATCAATATTAGCAAACACAGTTTTCATTTTACTTCACGATGTTAGAAACAATATGTCTGCCAGCAGCGGAAGACAGTAGCCATAGATCTGCTGGGCTGATGGCAAAGGTCTGCACAGTGTCCACAGATGACATCACCAATCAGATAAAGGCCTAGCTAAGGGCCACAACAAAATTATGTCTCTGTCAGAGAGTTCAACTCCAGTTACAGCCTTAATAAAACTCTTTTATGCTTTATTAAACTGCACTTACCTCCTATTTGAATGTCTGTTTTTACTCTTGAGAGTAAAAGTAGTTTAGAAATTCCCAGATCCCCCCTTTGCCCTCGAACATATAAGGATATATGTTGTAATGAATTAAATAACATAAGTATCTGAACTTTTGATTTTCCTCAAAGAAACTTTACAAAGACCCACCCTGAGTACCATGGGCTTACAGCGCAGCTTAAGTTCTGGAAACTGTGATGTGCAACGGAGAGCATTAAATGATTTCATCTTTGGTGAAGTCATAGAGAAGATAGCTTCCTCACTTGTATAAATATTTAAGTAGATGAGCATTAATCCTGAGTCAGCTACTATTTTAGGAGAGTGGTGCGATGTCGGAGGGTGCACATGCAGAGTAAAGTAGAAGTTCGGCACAGCCGGGACCTTTGTGAAGCTGGGGTTCAAGGATGTGTGGTATGACTGGAAACGCTCAGCATGCTGTATGAGTGACGTTAAAACAATAAGTGCTCCTGCTGGACCAGACCTTACAGCAAACAGTAAGCAGAGGAGAGGTGGACCAGTTGATCTCGTATTAAAAAGCCTCCCTCTGCCCTCTTTGCTCGCTGCGAGATCTAACAGAATA
Organism: Chaetodon auriga; assembly: GCF_051107435.1. NCBI lineage: Eukaryota > Metazoa > Chordata > Actinopteri > Chaetodontiformes > Chaetodontidae > Chaetodon > Chaetodon auriga. Next base: position 10,603,088 of record NC_135080.1, read on the forward strand.
ATCTGGCTACTTCACTTCCCTTCACTCCTGGGATCAGTGTTGCACTGTGGGTAATCCATGCAAATATGTTTGATGCAGCAGCACTTTCCAAGCACGGCAGGCGGTGTCAGTGTTATGAGGGAATCAACATGCCAACATGGGGTTTTTGGAGAGGAGGGCAAGACAGATTCTGTGAGGTTAGCATTGCCAGCGTATGTATAAATGAGAGGCAGATTGAGTTTTTAAAGGATTATTGTGAAATTTGGGGAAATGTGCTCTTTTTGCTTTCTCGCTGAGAGTTAGATGAGGAGATCGATACCAGTCTGATGTTTGTCCACCTAGTATGAAGCCACAGCTAGCAGCTAGTTAGCCAGTTAGCCTGGAAACAGCTAGCCTGGCTCTGTCCATATACAAAATATTCCGACCAGCATGTCCAAAGCGCACTACTCAACACATACCCCCTGTGAGAAGACAAAATGTTGATTTATGAAGGCAGGATTTTGTTAGCTAGTGAGCTGGTTTGGAGCGTTCACACATTATTCCAAGATGGCTGCCGGAGATGTCGGGAATTTCTGACTCCAACTCAGACCTACAACTAGTTGCCCATAATTATGGTGTGAAAGGAATGCTGTGAATGCTAAGCTACAGCTGCTCATGTAACCTATATATATATGTAGTGGTATGGATTGGTCATGCAGTATTCAGGACGTATCAGCAAACTACACTCATGAAGGTGATGATGAAGATTTCTAGTCCAAATCAAGTTGTGCTCACTTTCTTGTCCCCCAAGATCCACCCAAATGCACATTTCTCAACTATTCTCACTGAAAATAGTCTCTGACTCATTTGTGAGGCTGGTCCCAGCACTCTGCATTCCTGACTACCCCAGAGGGGCCTGTGGAGGCCTATGAGATGCACACAGTCAAACAAGAGCAATAAGAGGCAGTAATTATGAGGGTTTTTTGACACCATATGGAGCTGCAGTAGTCTTCCGCTACAGTGACACACAATCAAAGAGATCATCTGCGCCGCTTGTTTTAAGTTAAATGTTACTTGATGAGAAGATGAGCTTTTATAATAAGAAATCACAGCAGTCATTATGAAGAGCCTATTTTATATCCCTAATGTCACATTTTGAGTGATATAAGCGATACTAAAAAAACTCATCTGGTCCATTACTGGAGTGACATCATCTCAGAGTAAAAAAAAAAAAAAAAAAAAACCAGCTATGAACTGATGGGTTCAAGATGAAAAGCAGCAACTTCTCAGAAACTGAGATGCAAGAAGACGACAGAAAAAGAAAAGACAGATGATATTGCAGGTAGTGGTGTAGCTGTGACGTCAGCATGCTGGATCGGATTTTGCTCAGAGGATGTATGTGTGAGGCGATTTCATGATGATGACAAAGCATGCTTCATTTGACTCTGTAAATAAATCTGTTACAGGACCACGGCAGTTCTATAGGAGAGGCAGTGAAAGGTGAGAGGAAGGCAGGGCGGAGGTGGCACACAGCCGGGAAGAAACTGAGGGCGGAGAGAGTGAAGGACGAGGGTCAAAGGATGGAGGGATGAGCGAGGAAATAAGGACTGTGTGTCTGTGTGGGAGCATCAGTGAGAGTGATGGGTCTCTCCATCTGCCATTATCTTCTCGCAGAACTAATTACAAGGTGATGGACAGCAGACTAATCACCAGGGCCACGAGTGGCTTTAAATTAGCCGGATCGTGGTGTCGTGCCTGGTGTGATGGAGAGGGACAGGAGAGGAGGGAACAGAGGCGGGGGGGGGGGGGACATGGGTCCAGAGGGAAGATGTGGTGATGTAGAGACAGAGGAGTTAAAAACATGTATTAAAGGAGAGCAGAGGAGGAAAAAAAGCCTCACTTCCTCTGCTCGCTCTGCCTGCTCCTTCCTCCTCTCTCCTCTGTCCTCTGTACCTGTCATACAGAAACTCCGCCGTTATTTTCCCTCGGCTGTGTCTGGATTTTGTTTTGTCAGTGCTGTCTCTATCTCTGTCCTCCCTTGCCCCCTGTCTCTCTTGTCTTATTTCCTGCCTTTTTTCTCTCTCTCTCTCTCTCTCAAATCTCTCCCTCCTTTATTCCTCTCAGGCTTTGGCGCTCTGTCAGCTAAATGAAAGCCAGTCTTTGTGCAGGCACTGTTTTTTCAGACATGATGCTTCAGGAAAACCAGTGGGGTTCCTGAGCATGTGTTAACCACTCCCACTCACAGCACCTCTGATTCGACATTCAAGCAACGGAAACACACATACAGTCGCATGAAGACAGGCAGACACACACACACACACACACAATCACACTTAACAGCTGCTTTGCATCTGTTGGGTTTTTTCTTAGGTTTTAGACATTCAAATACATTTTCAAATACATTTTTCTATTCCATTTATTTCCAATTTCCTGTGTTTTGTCTATTTCTGCAGCGCCTTAAATTTGGCAGCGAGACAGTTCCTGAGAGGGAGAAAGAGATGCTTACACTCATGACAATGACACTAAATGGGCACACACATAGCCAGTGTCCCAGCCTCAGCTTGTTCTCTGTCCCTGTCCTCACATCAGGTCTCGTATTAAGGCAAATCTATCTTGTCTGCACCACCAGCTTCCTTTATGCAGTCACATCTCATTATTCCTCCTCTCACATCTCACATGTGGTAATAAAAAGCTGTGGGAGCACTGCATTTTTAATCAAAACAAGAATCCACGAGCCATAGCCGCAGTTCAGGGTCAGCGAAGCAGCACAGGACCTTGAGCAGCATGGATGTGGTAGATTGTGTCCCCGATCACAGTCGCTCTCAACCTTTTTGGCTCACGACTATGTCTGCGTGAAAAATGAGCATTGTAATTTCCCATAGCCCAGAGTTGCATCTTCAAATTGCTCATTTTAACCTGCCATCGGTTGAAAAAGCTTAGTGTACCGTCATATATCATAAAGAAAACCAGCAAATCACATCTCAGAGGCTGGAACCAGAAAATATTCAGCATTTTTGAGTGAAAAGATTAAATGATTGTCAAAATAGTTGCAGATTAATTTTCTCTTGATTGACTAATTCATTAATCTACTAATCCAGCACTAATCAAAACTAATCATGTCTGCTCTACTTATAACCCCTTGTCACCAGTTGCATCTCTGCTGTTTGGCTGGCTGCACTGCACTTTATGAAATTCCCACTTTCACATAGCGACTATGTTGTGATCAAGGTGAAGCAAAGATTCTGGTTACAGCAAGTAAGATGTGGTTAGAAGCAACAAAAACACTAGTTTAGGTTTAATAAAAACGGGAGTGCAGGTTCATGACGTATGCAAACTCCTCACTACGTAAAGGGAACACCACTGCCTGTGCTGGCACTGAACATTGGCATTGGGTGTAAAGAGTGTAATTTATCCTGTAACTTACAAGAAAAAAGCAAAGATTAGAAGAAAGCAACACGTGTTTCTGCCTTCACCTCGTTAATCAGTTCAGCAGACGTCCAGGTTTGGAACTGCTGCTGAATCACTCTATTTTTAATGATAACACGGGACGCAAACAGAAGCCCTCGGACTCATATGTCTGTTTCTGTCAGTGACTGGGACACCTTGGCTCCACTGATATTATTCTGCTGTTTTTATGGAGCCTTTGTCTGTCTGTGTCCCTGCCCAGCCTGCTCCGATGATCCCATCATTATCACACCCTTAATGCATCTCACCGCACTCTACATTTCCTCTGGCATGCCATCCATCTGCCTAATGGGCCAGTAGGGTGCGGCCGGCCAGTCATCACTTGTGCACACTGCTTTTGTGTTTGTGTGTATTTGTACAGTCACGTATGTTTCTAACCATTGTTTGCATCAGACAGTTCATTTAAAGTCACCTGTTTGTGATTCTGTCGTCAAGTCAGATCCACTTGTTCCTTTGCATTCACCTGTGTTACCTGTGTGTTTGTGCCTCTGCCCACGTCATTGGTAACTATTGTGTTGCTTGCGTGTGTTTGTGAGTCCCAGTGAACTCTCTGACTGCGTCAGCCATTAGGCCATTATAGACTGTAACTGGATCCTCTGAAAGCCCAACTCGCGTCCACTGCTGGAGGGCGATGATGGATGGGCGTGTGGAGGGATGAGAGTAGTCATGTCGTAGCTGGACGGTTGTAAAAACAAATAGAGGAGTGGAGTCTGTAGAGAGGTGTGCAGAGTGGTAGAGGGCATCTGAGGTGATTCCCACTGTACCGGGCTGAGCAGACTTATGATCACAGAAGATGGGAAACAGCTTCGACCTTGCTCCTCTGCTCTGGGCTGAGTCATGAGCTGAAAAATAAGAGGATTGTCAGACTTGCTTTTGTTCCTCTAACTATGAGCATGTGTGTGTACGTCCACCTAGCAACTACTTTCATGCAAGAACTTCAAGGGCTCGACAGGAGGATACAGTCAAAAGCAACACTATGCAGTTTGTTATTCTGCGCAGCCAGCTAATTAATTAAGAATTTAAAAACATCTCATTGTCTGAATATGCATAAATACTCATCAACATCTCAGAAATGTCAGGGGTATTACGGAGAATATGATGCCACTCTGAGCCATGTCCTTTGGTAATAAGCGTTTTTCACTCAGGCATTTTGACATGTCACAGTAGGAAAAGCACATAACTATTAAAATGAATGATGGCTTAATCCCATTTGGCTGATTCAGTTTCAGGGTCCTGGTGTTCTGTATGCTGGCTCACTGTCACCAGCGTATTTACATGCATATCAGTATGCTGTTTTAGTCATATCCACGAGATGGCGTTTGCATGGAACAGGAGAAACATGGTTCTCCATATTTCTGTATACATGATCATAACAGTATCCAGGTGTCTGATGGTCAGGTGTGTCTTCTCTCTGCCGATTGAGTTTCTGGCTGTCTGAATTATGCTATAGTTAACGCTGTGCTCGATTTGCTTGCTGTGTAACTGAAATTGATGATGCACCTGCACGTATGGCAGTGAACGTTCAGAAACATGTTGACGTGCTACAGTTTCCCAGTTTCTATCAGATTCCTCCAGCTAACCATTTAGCCTTGGGGGGCAACGGCCAATGTTTCAGGGCAGATATCCAGGCCAAGAGCTCCTGTCGTGCACAGGTCATTATTTACAGTCCCGTTATGAACTTGAGACATTTTCTGGCGACATTTCAGCTACTCTCTATAAACAGATACCTAAATATAAGCTAATAAAATGCTTCATATGATTCAGTTCTCATTCTGTATTCACCATAATTTAGGGGAAAATGCCAAGAGAAATGGTAGATAAAAGGGCAGGTATCCCCCCCCCTTAACATTTTAATTGCATGTGATTGCAAAGTTCATAGCTACAGCTGTGAGGCTTGAGGCAGAGGCTCACACACACAAACAGACGCATGCAGCACACACACCGTGCTGCCTTCATCTGCCAGTCGCACATGCAACTTCAACCACTAAATACCAAAACACATTGATTGTTATTGAATTAGCCGTCCCCTGATGTCCACCATGAATTATTTAGTGTTTTGCACTTGCATGGTTGACGGCAAGGCCAGCCTTCTGCAGGAGTCTCTGAGGCTCAGGGGGACATGACAGGTAGAGGACCACTAACGGCTTTTAACACACTCTCCACTTCTCCTCACCCTATAGTCTCCCATAGGTCTCACCTCACTCACCTCTTCTCCTCTTACCCCCATCCTCCCTGCATATCAACCTCCTCCTACTGCAGCCATGCCCCTCACCCCAGCCTCCCCCCCTCTCTCTCTGTCTCTCACTCCTGACTCACCCTGCCTCCCAGCTAATAGTGCCTGACTCATGTTATTCACAGAGCTGTCTGTGTGTCAAGGGCAGACTCAGAGGAGAGAGGGAGGATGGAGGGAGGGTTGAGAAGGAGAGTACGGGAGGAGATATGACAGTGGAGGTACAAGGAGGGATAAAATGAAAATTATTTCTGGTATATGATCAGATTAAGACACTGATGGAAAAGAAAGAAATGAAGGGATGAAGGGAGAAGTGAAGCAAAACCGTGAGTGTTTGTGATTATGAGAGGAGTAGTGTTTGAGTGATCAGATATCTGAGCCTTCAGCAGGCATTTAGAAGCTTTGGTGGACTAAAAGCTGTGTGTGTTTCTGTGTGTGTTTCTGTCTCTTTAGTAATGAAGTTATGGTGACCTTAGCTGATCTCAGATCGCTACAGCGAAATGCTGCTACAGGAATACAGTTTGCACTTCATGACGTTTTTCAGTTTAGTGAAGTGCCCGTTGGTTCCGGTGTAGATCCCTTGACCTCAGCTCTACATCACCACTCACACCTCATCCCAAAGGACTTCTGCGGTATCTGTCGCTCACTTGATCTCTGCATCCTGCCTTTCTTTTCCACTGCTCTCGCTACTTACGACGCCAAGTCAGGGGGAAACGATTTAAGCGTCCTCAAACTGAGTTTTCTTCCATTTTTCTGTTTTGCATGTCAAGCTCAAAAGCAGCATGTAGAGACATTTCTCTCCTGCCCCAGGGCTCGAACTGCTTGCACGACGTTTTGTGTTTTCTCCACACTGCGAGACATTAGTATTAGCTATTTATAGTCAGCCTGAGGAAGTACTGTGGAGGCCAGATTTCGCTGTGGCTCTATTAAAAGGCACAGAGTGAGATGTCAGCAGAATATACCCATCTTTGTTTTACGCTCATAGGACTTACTTGACGTTTAAACTTCACTAAGTGAGATTGAAGGTGTCTGCACGGACAAAATTTTTCAACTGACTGCCTTGTCCCCTCTCTCCGTCCCTGCAGCGTGTCTGCTGCAGTCAGAGCTGGTAAACTACGAGAGAGTGAAGGAGTACTGTCTGAAGGTGCTGAGCCACCAGAGAGACCACTTCAAGGCCATGTACCGAGCCGGCATCGCCTTCTATCACCTGGGTGACTACGAATGTGCCCTACGCTACCTGCGTGACGCCAAGAACCGCGAGCCCACAGGTGAGGATGTGCCATGCATTCAGTTACACTCAAATAACAAATGATAGAGGCAGATTACTGTTAGTTAAAGCAGAGCGCTTTAGTATTTTACTGCAAGGTGAATTATAAATTTTTTTTTTTGTTTGTTTACTACATTTCTTCAGCAGTGGGGCAGCGTGGTAATATTTGCTGGGTTGTGTACCAAAGTTACAGAGTTGGTAGCCACAACAGCGGAAAAGTAACGTAATGTTGTGCCTATGAGGAAGCAACTTGCTCCACCAGAGCTTTTCATCTGTTCTCTGAACTACGTGAACCAGAGTCAACAAGCTTTACATAAACAAAATAGAGCAAGCTCTGTTTTCAATATCAGAGAGTTTGTGTGTACATGCAGGTCATTTCCTCGGCATGTTTTGACTGCAGAGCTTCGTGGGATTAGTGGCTGATTCCCAGTTTGAAACATGAAGTATTTAGCCTTGTACCTTTGCCTGTTTTTTACTCCAAAACTAATTTCTTTTTGCTTTGGGTGCATTTTTGTAAGGCTACGTTCTGTCTCAACTCTTAATTAGATATTAAGAGTCGTAACCCGACTCATCGCTGTGCCTTTATTGCTCTGACATGAAAGAGGCCTGAATTTAACTGCATTAACTAAGGAGATTGCACTGATTGAAGTGAAGATGTGACTCTTCCTTTCATTTCTGTCTGCCTCACATCCATTACGTTTTCTCTCTCCATCGCAGACACCAACGTGCTGCGGTACATCCAGCTGACTGAGATGAAGATGAGCAAGAGTGGACAGCGGGAACGAGAGAGTGGCAAAGAGACCCAGGGCTAACCCTCGACCTTTTCGCCCTCCTGACCCCTCAACCTTTGACCCTACAAGCAGTCCCCACATCCACCCTCCCTCTCTCCACCTCCTCTATCGACTCCTGACAGCAGCACAGCCCACAGACAGAAGAGACAGACCCACTCACCAGGGAGACATATCAAACGCTGTCTGCAACCCGACCTCCTTTTCCTTCTCTTCCCTCTTCTTCTATCCCTCCTCTCCCTCAGGTGCTGTGGTTCCTCTCCCTAGACGCAGACAGTCGAGCAAACATGAAAAAAAAAAAACAACAAAAAACAAGGAAATGCTGTATTATACTCAAATGAAACCGTCCATGTGGTGGAATGAAAACGGAGCTTCAGAATATACATATGAATAATGGACATTTGCGTGATTTAGTAAATGTTTTAAAAACATAAAATGCATTTCGTTTCTGCTCTCTTGCTCTCTCTTTTTCTCTCTGCCTTCTTTCTCTCCGTCTTATTTCAGTCTCTCCAGGAGAATATCGGGGGTGGGAAGCTCGACCACACCGGGAGGAGGGCGGGCGGGTGGGTGTGTGTCTGCGTGTGTGTATGTATGCGTGTGTGTGGAGGCAGTTCGAAGCATAAGCAGGGGATAGTCAGGGGTGTGTGTGTCTGTGTGTGTGTGTGAGAGAGAGAGAGACACACACATATCAAGACCATAGCCCAATTTGATTGTACATCCTACCCCAACAGGGCTCACTCAGACCCCTTACCCAGACTATGGGACAGACTAGCGCGAGTAATCGTTCATCAAGTAGAAAAAAAGCCTAATCTGTTGCTCCTCTGTCTTACGTTTCTTTCCTTGATGCCATGGATCTCAGATTCGGAAGTTTTTTTTTTTGTTTTTTAATTCAAGGGCTAATTCAAGTGTTTGTAATCTGTTACTAGGGTTTTTAATTTGCTTTCGGTGTTCATCATACTCAGTGGTAATTAATCGGTTGTTAAAAGCATCTGTGTGCGCAGCAAACAGACAAAATTCTCCAGCAGTTCTTGCTGTTATCAGGTGTGCTACTGTGGAAACTGGTGTGTCTTGAATCTGTCGTCCCTTCTGGGTCATGTGTTGCTGTTGTTGAGATTGTCGAAGCCCCTCCCTCTCTCCCTCCCTCCGCCCCTGCTTGTTCTCCCTTTAATGATGTCACAAGGGAAAATAGCCAATGGGATCGGAGTTCCATCAACCGGCGTTGGCTAGATGGAGATCCACTCTAAAGTTTCAAAGCGAGAAACACTTTAAATTTCTAAACGTCTGTCCAACCTTTTATCGGTAATGCTGAAGCTTCCCAGACATCGATAACACACCGAGGAGACTCTGGGCAGCGTTAGTGCAGGGAAAACAATCACACATCTGTCCTGGAGCACTCAGCATTAGTGCACTTCAACAAGAGGGTGCCATTTGAGATTTCTTCCTCTTTCAGTTTATCTGTGTTTGAAACTTGTTCCAAACATAGAGCTGTGAGGACAGACAACACGCAGCGTTAGCATTAGCCAACACTGCTGATGATATGGTTTGTGGATATCCGTGGGCAGAGGTCAAACAATACGTAGATAATTTGCCACCGCTTCTCTTGTGACTTGTGAAGCCAAATCATTGACAATGCAATTATTGCTTTTATGATAGCTTTGCCAGAGGTATAAATCTGCCTGCCCTGTTCTGCAGAAGGTTGGACTGATGATCAAAGCATGACCTGAATTCCCGTCGTCTCTGATGCCATGAAACTCTTTCCCATGTGCAAGCACACCTCCTGCATGTAACGTGCGACTCCAGAGAGTTACTTCAGATGTATGGGATAGGGATTATATCTGCTCTGTTGCTTTCTGTCATGGCATGCTGCCACACTGTTTGCTCATACCTTTATCCATTCTGCCCTTTATAAATACACACAGAAGGCGGTGACAGACTCTGATCACTGCGGTAGAATAAGTAACAGATAAATCTGCAAAAAAAAAAAGGTCTTTTAATGAATTAGGATCACCTTCTGCCTCAGCTTAGTGAGGTGATGAGAGCTGATTCCACTGCTTAAGAAAATCAAAAAAAAAAAAAAAAAAGGTGGAAGAGGAAATCAAAGATGCTGTAAAAGATTTCCCCTCCCCATTTTTTTCAGTGACCTGTTAGGAGGTAAATAGGGACCTAAGTGTGTCAATGGGACTCTGGAGAGACGGCACCATGCGTCGAGGAGACCGGCATGATACAGAGAGGCTCCAGTGGAGGGAGAAGTAGGCCAGTAAAGCAGCTGCAGCAGAGACACGAGATTACAAACAGAGACGTTCAGGAGATTTATCATCATACATTATATGGCTGAACGTATGTGGACACCTGAGGGTTAAATCCATATATGATAGCTGAACATCTCATTCCCGAACTTCAGGTGTTAATCTGCCACAATCTCTGCCTTTCCCAGAGGGTTTTCCTCGAGATTTCTGCACCTGGCTGCAGCGATTTGCTACACACCTACTACAAATAATCACAACTCACTGGTGCAATTTCTCAAACATTTGATTTTGATCGCTCGGCTCTGGAGTTAAAACACCAGGCGCAGAAGCCTTCCTCACTCTTGATGTGCCTCTCTACGCTCTTCTTCTCTCTTCCCCTGGTACCCCAGAGGAAAGAAATCAGCAAAACAGCAGTGAGGAACGGCACCTGCAGGCTCGGTCTCCATGGCTGCCCGGGCTGAGTCTACTCACCCATGAGCCCCTCGGGGATAGGTCTCCTCCTGTGGTCCTCTCTCCAAAGCGCCAGTCCGCCATCTTGTTTGTGTCTCGCTGTGCTAAGTCATTCTAGCTCAACGTGTGCTATGACCGTCTTGGGGATAACTAGCTGCACACAGAACAGGTTCACTTCTGGCTGATCAGTTCCTGATTAATGGGAGCTGAGGCTGTTATTGTGAGCGCAATCTGACAACACGCTGTCTGTGCAAAAAGAGATACGTGATCTCGAGACCAGTGTAGCTTTGAAAACAACAAAAAGCACAACAAAAAAGAGACGGAAAAGTCAAACTACTGGCTGTGTTATTTTTGCTCTTTTGCTTTGATGTCATTTGAGGTAAATGTTTGTCAAATGTCAGAGTAGTTTTTGTGAATATATGATACAAATGTACAAAAAAAAATTAACAAAAATGGAAAGTTTTATGGTTGTGAAAAGCTTTACTTTATTGACTTACTTTATGTACGGAAAAGAAAAGCAAGAGATAGAAAAGAGAATTTTACTATAGCTCCTCCACAGAGCTGCTTTGTGACTGTGTCTGTATTTGTTGGTATTTCTGTTGATGTCCCTTACGTCAAGGGATCCAGAACTGGCTCAGAGTGTGTGCAATGCCCTTTGACCCCCGCTGTCCAAATGACCTTTCACCCGACTCGTCTGTTTCTGCACAGTAAGGCGACCGGTAACACAGGAGCGGAGGAGGACTCTGAGGGACTCGTACCAGAGCGCAGAGCTGCTCCTCACAGCCACAGATCTCCATCCTGCTTGTTTCTGTGGTGATGGAGAGGGAGGAAAAAAAAGGACATGAAGCTGGGGACGTCAAGGCTATGACTGAGTTTTTGTCTCGCCTCGCTCCCAAGAGGCCTTTTTCCATTCGACATCCAAACATCGCAGGCCTCCATCACTGGTTTTACTGAACTGCTAGCCCGGGAATGCACTATTGATTGGTTAATGAAGATTATGAATAAAGTTTCAAACAAAGAGGAATGATGTTGTTGTGTGGTCAGAATAAAGTTTACAGATGTCGGGGAGTACTACTGCAAGTGATGTCACTTGAGTCAGCATGGATTGGGTCTGAAGACTACAAGCCTGAAAATGAAAAATTTTGGGTGTGTGGAGTAAGACAGAAATGAGCTCACCAGACATTAGTCAGTACTGGTCAATGCTAACTATTAAAGGGACATTCCTCCAATTTACACATGAGGAAGAAGAAGTCGTATAATGTCTTCTGTGGCTCTGGAGGAGTTTTCTAAAGCCTGGCAGTGACGTTCATATCACATGATCTTCATCTGTAGATTTAAGTTGCTCAGAGTCATTGAATTGTAGATGTTCAGATTTTCATTTTTTGCTTCTTGCTTCTCCTTGATTTTGGATGAGGCATTTGACAAAACAGTCTTAAATAATAGCTCTTCTGGAGCTTTTGATTGCGTCACATGATCTCTTCAACGACTTCAAGGGCTTCTTGTCCATGATGGCTTAAAAGTTGAGTTTCAAAATTCATTTTGTGAAGGTCATGATGATGAAGACCATGCAAAATGATTGAAAGATATGAAGAGCAGCTACTAAATTGACCTGTCTCCCACAAGTCCCCCAGTTTGATGGACATTCAACAAGTCACGATGGACAGTGAGATTGTTCAGCAGCTCTGGCTGTAGACTCCTGAACGCAGCATACATCAGGTGAGCTGCATCAGTAACGAGCTCTCAGCTTCACCTTCTGACTTCCTGGAACAAAAAACTAAAACGAGTCAAGCCTCAGGCCCACTTCTTTCAAACTCCACAACCAAAGTCAGAGCAGTACTATCTGTGACGAGTTGGCTGACTTTGACATGTGAAATCGAAACGTTAAATGCTTTCAACGCTTTCTTCTTCAGTTTCAGTGAGTTGGGATCTGATTGATCATGACTGCACTCACAAAATCACTTCTGGACTTTCATTATGCATCCATGACTTTGGCACTGGTTTCCTCCAGCATGGGCTCAATTTAGAACACTTCACACAGATCCTTTCAGAATAAAACTTCCTTCATGGTTTAACGATCTGATAAAGATTTAGTTAAAGACAAAGAGAGTCCTTGTGGAGGTCTGAGGACACACCAACTAGCAGGCAGTCTGGGCCGTGGTTCACTTCAAATCTGAACACACATGTTTGCTCTTTCTGTCTCTTTTCTTTCATCCGTGCTTTAGATGGTCTGAAGTGGAGCCAACATTATCACCTCCTCCTTATTCTAATTATGCCATGATTGCTCCCTGAAGCGAAGAAACCGGGAAAAGATAGAATGATAGATAAGAAGAAATATGGTGGGAAATCTGTTGAGGAAGCGATGAGGGGAAATACGGAGAAGATGATAAACGTGAGAGAGTTGCTGCTGCAGTTGAGGACAAAGGCAGACAGAAAAAGACGGGCGAAGCACACAGTGTCTTCCTACCAGACAAAACACTTGTGTGTGCGAGCTGTGAAGCAGCCAGGCGAAGCTCAGCCTGCACAATCCTTTCTGCTGGCTCTTTCTCACCTCTCTCACTCTCTCTCTTCCTCACTTCATTTTCAGGCCCATCATCCCCTTTTTTTTTCCTCTCGTTTTCTTTGTTGTTGCTTTTAATAGCATCACCATGGAAGTGAAGAGGGGTTGCTAGGTAACTGGCTGGCGTCTGGAAGGGTGTTTGATTGGCGGTCACGCTGACAGACACAACAGTGGAGTGTGTGAGGATGTGTGTTTGTGTCATGTGTACATGTTGCATGTGCATTCGTCTTTCCATCCAATTCTGGCACGCAAGTGTGAAATATGACATTTTGTTTGGCCTTTAAGACGGTTTCCTCCTGCTCTTACATCTCAAATTTACTCCTAAAATCTTCGATTGCTTCGTTGAATGCATGAGTGCACCTTCATCTGCCTGTTGTGGTAACTGCAGAGTCAGAGAGCGACTACAGGAATTCATTACACAGAGAAAAACAGCAGACCCGGAGATGATATGACATCATAGGCCACAGTGATGACACCTAGAGGATATTGTGTGTTACTGCAGGCACCTTTGTCTGCTGGTACATGCATGTAAGCACCAAACGGCAACATAACCACCATCAGTAATCATAATACTACATTAGTATCATACTCAGAGCAGTTTTGACGAGCTTGTAATTTACAAGATTATTTTCATGTGTGCTACTGTTTACCTCTACTCCACAATATTTGAGGGAAATATAATTTTACTGTGCTACAACACTAGTACTGGTTACTTTTCAGATTAAGATTTGACATGAAAAACAATCAATAAGCTCATGAAACACAAGCTGATAAAGTTTTTTTCATATCTTTTTGGCTTGCGGCCTCTTACAGTAAAGCAGTGTCTTTGGAGGGGCCCGACGCCTCATCTGGACCCCCCTGAACTATAATACCTGTAGTAGCTACAACAGTAAAATACTAAAACATTCATGCATCAGTATTCACATCTATAATGTCATAAATTTATATATACAGTACATAACATTTTACTCCATTACAAGTGCTAATACCTTTGTACATTTTAATGAAGTTTTGAATGCAGGACTTGTATTTTTCTGTTCTCGCTTCTTGTATTTTTACTCAAGAATCTGAGTACTTCTTCCATCTCATCTGTTGAGGCTCTACGTGATTACCTCACAGACATAACGGATGCAATGAAAAAATAGATTTAGCACTGACACTGGAGCATCTTTCATGTTTTTTTATTCGCCTCTCATTCATCACATTTCACACTTTCTCCTCACTGAACCGAGAAATGTCACAGGTTGAGACTGGAGACAACATGGACGTTTCAGTAAGCAGTTTCCTAGGTTTTCCTTGGTTTTTCCTGTTATATTAACAAATATTTACAGATATCCCAGGAAGAACATCGTCATAATAATAATAATAATTAATCCTTTCCAACAATAACAATAAATTTAATAAATACTCAGTGTTCTTAACCACATGAGGAGAATGAGTTTGGGCTCACTCTTCTACCAATGGGATTGTCACCATCCCATACAAATAATAACACACACGCATATTCACGCTCACACGCACACACTCACTCTGAGAAATTTGCACTGTCAAGTAAATACCACCTGCAGCCAAGAGGAAACGTCCGCTGTGCGAAAACAACTCCGCGGAGAAAAGTTGATTTGTCAGCCGTGACTCGAGTCCACAGAGAGACTGACTAGATGCACAACGCGGCTCCAGAGGGGCCACTGATGCTGAACACAACAGGCGAGGGGAGAATACGAAGCGTCCTAACTGTGTTTCCTTCTTCCGTGTCCATTTGAGCGGCATGAACGGGATCCATATAGAGTGCTACTGACGGCTAGTGAGGAATGTTTTCAGCAAAAAAAAAAGAGAGAAAAAAGTGTAAAAGACAAACAGATGAGAACGCGTGTAGCAACCATCGGTCTTATTTTGAAGAAGTGCTGCACGTAGCACAGAGCGAACCATTCACACGGAAAACAACATGCACTGAAAAAGCACCAGCACGCAAAGAAAGAACCCATTTTGTTCTTCCACACATGTACTGTAATATATGCACATTCACACAAAGAGAAACACACCTGGTCTGCCGAACCAATAGAAAAACGTTTTTGCTAACAGGGTGCAGAAGGGGTGCACTGAGAAATTAACTGTGTTTTTCACTGGCTGAGGATCTCACCAGTCCACCAGTGCAGCGAGAAAAAGGCTTTTTCCCGTCTCAGTCCTGGAGGGACGAGGTGATGATGACCCCCATACAGAGAGATGACGCGTGAGGATGAAGGCAGAGCTGAGGATGGAGGGTTTATGGGAGATGTCCGCGCACCGGCAGAAAAAACAGCGTGCAAAAATAAGAAGAAAGACACTCTTTATTAAGGATTCGAAACAGTCCAGCTCCTCTTTTTGTCTGGGAAACACTCCTGAAGCGATGAATGTTTAGGTGAAATGTGCGTGAACTTTATTTCGCGATCCTTGGAGTGAGAGATGCAAGCAGAGAGTGAGCAGCTGCACAGACAGGCAAAAGCACAGGCAGGTGGG
Organism: Chaetodon auriga; assembly: GCF_051107435.1. NCBI lineage: Eukaryota > Metazoa > Chordata > Actinopteri > Chaetodontiformes > Chaetodontidae > Chaetodon > Chaetodon auriga. The sequence goes on from NC_135080.1 coordinate 10,618,542, forward strand.
TCGAAATGAACAATTAGCAAAGTCAAAAAGTGGCTCTTTAAGTACTTGAATGGCTTTCGAAGGTCTTGAAGGAAACCAACCTGGTCATGGGTCACTAAGAAGCAGGTAAAGATGGCTTCCGAGGGTGTAAAGAGGTGTTGGGTAAGGTAGGTGGGTGAGCACACTACAAGGCTTTTAAAAGGCCTCTAGGACCCTCGGTGTCGTGCAGGTTAGAGCTCTATCAGGGAAGGGCTTGCTGAAAGGGTTTCACACCATATCAGGACACGAAAAGGACACACGAGAGGAATGACCTCCAGTAAGTGCCTAAAACATGACATGAAAGATGTGTTCACAAACTTTCAGTGAGTGCACTTTGCTCGGCTCAGACATCAGTAGGCATTCCTTCCTCAGCCCAAGCTCTGAAAAAAAAAAAAAAAAAACGGACTCGAAAATGTTCACTTGTTATTTTCACTACAAATAGTGTTGTCCACACAGGGTGGCAGGCTGCCGCTGTCCACACAGAGGGACAGTGTGGTCCGAACTCTGGCCCTCCACGTCCATGTCCATCAGGTTGGGCCGTGCGGTGCTGGCGCTGCTGTCCCCTGAGCCGAGGGGGCTGTCACAGCTGCTGCCCGGCGAGGAGCTGAGGGTCCGGGAGAGAGAGCCCAGCTTCCAGGGGTCGGCTCTCATCCTGGCTGGGGTGGGCCGCGGCCGGGGGGCGAACTCCAGCGTCTTGGGTCTCTCCAGCGGACTGATGAGGCAGAGAGGATCCGGGTCTGGGATCGGTGGAGCGGGGGCTTTACGCCGATGGGGGACTGGGAAGAGGGTGGAGGGGTCGGGGAGACGGGGGATATCTAGGGTGTCAGGTGTACCTGAATAATGAAAGAGAGAAGAAGAATGCAAAAAAAAAAATCCAACTCTGACTGTCATTGTTCAAGAAAAGAACAGAAATATTCTCTGATTCTAGTTTCTCAAATGTGACGATTTTCTTACCCTAATATCTTTTGGCTTTGGACTGTAGGTTGATGAGGATGTCACTTTGCACTAGATCAGATAATGATCAGAGCATATATTCAGAAGGTGATTTGTTCATTTTTATCAGGGGGGGTGACGTTAACCTTAACTCCTAACCCTAACCCTGCAGTAAAAAAATATCTGGAGTCATGTCTCCCATAAAAAAAATGTATTTACAGAGGTGGTTTGGTCTGGGGTGTATTTTCAGCCCCACAGATGCTCCTGAATGACTGTAGACATATCACAGGAATACTACAGGCAGCCATGTGTCTACATGATCCTCTCACTCTTATAGGCGGCAATATAGCATAGAATTGAGTTTTTAATAAAAGACCAACTAATCAGACATGGTGGACTAACACCTCTGCCCCTGATCTCCCTCCACCAGACATGTTAGCATTTCAGTTTGTGTGAATTTTGAACATTTCTTTAATATGATTATGTTCAAAAAAAAGTATTTCATGTCATTTCAGGCTCTGGTGGGTGGTCTGCGAGGTGAGGGATGGGGCAACAACTGCAATAAATGCTTCAAACCTATGAAGAGTGTGTTTTAAAGGTTTTTCAGACTAACACTCCAGGATAGCAGGGTTTCCCACAAGCCATGAACGCACCAGAAGTGTACTTGTTTGACGTGTGTGATTTATTTGATGTCTTTCAGGGTAAACTTTGTTTTGAGGAAACATAGGAGCATATAGGATGTCATTTAACTGTGTGCTGGTGAACAGAGTGTGAATCCTCATGACTTTGCTGATGCCTAGCGCCACCAACAGGTGAGAGTTTTCACTTATCAAGTCAAGTATTTTGGCTCATTTTTCCCTGTAACATTGAAAAAAATCCAGTTCTAAATTATTCATCTCTTACCTTTGTTAGTAGTTTTGTGTGGTACTCCTGGTGGAGGAGGCATGGGCATGCTCCCATCTGACGGTGACCTGTGGTGTCCCAGAGTTTGGGCTCGGGGTCGTATCGCCCCATCTGAAGGGGTCCGTCTGTGTCCTCTGTTCAGCGCCATGGCTGCAGACACGTGGGTGGGCGTGAGCGACTGATTGGGCTCCTTCTTGAAGCTCTCCGCCCGCAGGTCCAAGAGCGGGTTGAGGGCAGGGGTCGGCGGCGCAGCCGGTGTTTTGACCCCCGTCATCGGGGTCAGGGGGTACTCGTCTGGGTCGGAGGGAAGAAGGGACTTGGTGGAGTTGCAGTCAGACAGAGAGGACAAGGAGAGGAGTGTGACAGAGGGAGAAGGGTCCATGCAGGGGAGTGTCGAGTCGTGATGTCTGGAGAGGGAGAGGGAGAGGTTTCGGCTGGGCGGAGAGGTGCTGCGACGGAAACGTCCGGTCCGCTGGAAGAGACCCTCCTTCTTCTTACGCTGCTCCTCTCTGAGGTCCTGCTCATCCTGAAGCACCTGACAACAACATCAAGTAACGTTAACACGCCACTGAGAAGCAGTCTGACTGACATGAAATCAGCTGGAAAATGTTGCCACTCTAGCTCTTTGATGATCACATTCTGCCCCGATTAAAGCAAAAGATTACATCCAAATCATCTCATTGATCCTCTCTCTGTACTCTCTGCGTCTACTTTGGTAAGACCCTCGTTTGCTTCGACAGCAGACAGAAATCCTCATAACACAGAATCAACACGGTGCTGGAAAGCGTCCGTGCAGAACTCGGTTCATGCTGACTCGACGGCGTCACTAATTTCCTGCTGATAATTTGGCAGCTTGTTCATCCTGCCTCATCCCATCCCAGAGGTGATGTCATATCGCTGTTAGTGGTGCAATCATGAGACGACGCTGGCTTTGGGGCCTGCTGGAAATATCCATCTAAGAAAGGATCGACTGTATTGCTTGTTTAAATGGGGCAGACATCCAATACAAGGAATAAAGAAAAGGGAATGTGAATGATGCTCACCACAATGTAAACATTTATTATGCTGTAAGGGATATTTTGTTTACAGCTTGTAAAATAAAAACCATGAACCAGGAGGTATCTTAACTAATAAAAACTAATTAAAAACAATAAAACCTCACATAATGGCGACATCTTGAATAATAACACAGAGCTGAGTGTAAATAACGACCGCTCCTGGAGAGAAAATTAAAGTCATGCTTATAGCCTCAAATATCAGCTAAATTCCTAAAAAAAAAAAAAAAAAAACCTCCACCCATATATCGATATTGAGTAGATGTGCCACAGAAACAGTGCTGGTCGTGAAACTCATTTATTACAGCAGGTCTTCTGCTTGGTAGCCAACTTGTTTGTGATATTATGTTCTCTAATAAAGGTTTGGTTTGTTTATGTTTGGTGATAAACTTGCGGATCATTTTGTGAGCTTATTTATTCTTATTATGTATATTTTTATTATTAGCAGTGGTTGGATTTGTGGGCAGGTTCGATCACGACAGTTTAAAATGCTTGTCATTAAAATATACATAACAACAGAACGATGACTCTTCCTCGACATTATAACCCAACGACGACGCATTTAATCTGATGGTCAGTTGGCTGAAAGAAAACTGCTTGAGCATAATGACTGTTTGTCTTACTTGATCTACTTCTCTGATCAGAAGAATGAATTGAATTAAGTGACGTACTGTCAGTGTGTGGACCTCTGCGGTCGATGAGGTGCAGTCTCTTCTGCATAACCACTGTCGTATTTTTCTCCTCTTCATTTCATTACTTCCTTTCATTAGTGTGTTTCTTTATTAGGCAATGGGACAAATGGCTTCCAAGCTGTCTTATAGTACTTTCATTTATCTATTTATTATGTAATTTCTATCAATTACAGAATAAAACTGAGGTTGAAAAACACAAGAATTTTCCTTAAAGGTATGCTGTGATCGAGTCTGGTGGTTTCTTCCATAGAGATGAAACTCGAGCGATCACGGGATGTTTTACAGTTTTCTCACCTGTAGTTTTCCGAGCTGCAGCAGGTCTTGTCCGAGGGCAACGGACGCGAGCAGAGAGGCGCAACCCAACAGCAACATATCGCTCTTCTTCCTCTGGCTGCAGCGACGGAGCGAGTCCTGGTAGCTCGCCCCCGACCCCAGGCCTCCCTGACAGGAGCTACCGACAGTCGACAAAGTGTTGGGCCCAAGGTTGCCCCACATGGACCCCGAGTCGTCCACAGCCCCATTGCTGCTGGTCTCTGAGGGCAGCAAGGACCCTGGTGACTCCTCAAACTCGCAGCACTCCTCTGTTTGACAGAGAAAACGGGTTAAGATGAGGTTCTTCTCACTCGGTTAATCATGCACAGCTGGCAATGAAAAGACTCACCCATTTCATTGAGGCTGGAGAAGCCAGCGGTCATGGGGGCATGTTTGGGGGACTTGCCCAGATTCGGTGCACTGGACGACCAAACTTTGCATCCCTCACCCAGTGATTTCAGTCTACAAACAGACAAAATCACATCGAGACAGAAGCAACCAGAAAGAAATAGGAATCAGAACGCTTCGTGTGGTGTGAGGACAGCGTTCACACACAGCATAGATTTTCTCCACCACATTTCCAGAGATAATTGCTCTGCTTCTGACTGCTCCACAGACTGTGATGGGATATTGATTGAAAGGTTTTGTTTCTCTGTGTTATGAGCAATAATCCATCCAGAAAAATGGGAGAAAAGTCTGTTTCATTTCGCCTGTGATAACCTCTGTTAGCCTTTGTTACCTCACAAAAACCATCCAATTTTCGTCTCTGCAGTGTTATCAGGCGCTGTGCTTTGTGATATTTAACCTCCTTGTAGAAAACACTGACCCACTGTAAGAAATTACTGATCAAAACTTATTTACAAAGAGCTGTGACTTTCTGTGTTATGTCTCTTCCTTTCTGTAACATGTATCTCTTCCTATCTGAGCAGGTTTGTGAGGAAAGGTGCTACAAATACTGTACAACCCTGATTCCAAAAAGTTGGACACTGTGGAAAACATGAAGAAAAACAGGAGGAAATAATCAGCTGCTTAATCCATAATAAATATAATCATTAGTTATAGTCTTATACAAAATAGTTCAAAATGAGCTCCACCTCAACCAGCTACAACAGTATAACCCTGCTTTTACATTAATGCCTGAGTAATAATCTAATGATTCAATGAGTGACAGTGTAACAGTCACAGGGGACATTTGTCTGCACACTGGTATGTAAACATATCGTGCACGTACTTTTCCTCCCCGCCGACCCTCTCTTTTTGGTGGGTGGAGCTCGGTCCCCAGGTGCGTCCTTTCTTCTTGCTGGTCGACAGGTCTTCCTTCTTACACACAGCGCTGCGTCCCCACGTCTTACTGCCGTCGCTCGGTGTCACTGACGGACAGTAGGAAAACCCACATTACATTGGCTTTCTCTCGCACAGGAAGCTTTCTGACTTTCGGGTATTTGCACTCACATCTTATGGCTCTCAATCGGGGTATGACCCCCGGGCTGGCAGGCGGGGTGGTGCTCTCGCTCCCCTGAGTCTTCCTCTTGTCCACACTGGGAGACGCCTGGACGGTGATCTTGTGCTCAAAGCCTTCGAGTGAGCAAGAGCAGAAACATTTTTAACTTTGGAAACACACAAACAGTGAGGTGCAGGCCAGAATGAGCTTCAATACAAGTTAAATTAAAAGTCACACAGAGGTGCGGCTTAGGGGATAACATGCTGGACGTGAACTGCACTGTCAACAGGTTGCACCCAGTCACTCCTCATCTCTCTCTTTTATGATTTCCTGTCAGTTCTCTGCCATGTCTATCAAATAAAGATATGCAATCTCTCCAATACATCATTTAAAAAAGACGAGTCTTCTTGAATATACAATGCAACAATTATAACACGTATGATATACTGGAGAGACATTTCCATATACTGTGACTTTCCTTTACGTAGGTCTGATTAAGAAACACACACACTGAGTTACAGTAATTTAATTGTATCACCAACAGTTTGAGAGTGAAACATCGATGATACAGTGAAATCACTGGCGATCACATTGACTTTGCAGTGTACTGATGTAGATGCACTTCATGCAGTCTATGTCCTAAATATCCAGCGTGGAAATACACAGTGTAACAGGAAATGGCATCAAACCGGGAGCTCTGCCAGTTTCATGCACCTGATTCATCAGATACAACAAAAAAATCTGACTGCAGTTCCTGTTTCCACCCACCAGAGGGCAGACTGATGCAGTTACTGTCTCGGCCCAGCTTCAGCAGTCTGCTCTTCTTGAAGTGGCCTTTTCTTTTCTTGACACTGGGCTTCTCCTGGTACACCTGGTGGATGATGATGTTCAGCTCCCGCTCCACGATGTCGATCTCCCTCTCCGCAAGCTCCTGCTCTCGCCTCCTCAGCTGCTCCTCCTGCTCCCTCTGCTCTTCAGCTGCTCGAGCCAAGGCCTCCTCCCAAGACCTCAGCTCCTGCAGAGAGGAGAGGAAAAGTGAGGAGGGAAGAGGAGAGGAGAGAAAGAGGGAGAAGGAGAAGGAGAAGGAGAAAGAGGACAGGAGAGGACAAAGGTGTCGAGAACGGGAGTGGAAGAGGATTCAGGGGAGAGGAAATGAGGAAGATGAGAGGAGATTAAGTGGAAGAGGAGAGAACAGGGAGAAAACAGGAAAGAAAGAGGAAAAGAGGGGAGGAAAGGAGAGGATGAGGATAAGAAGAGGAGAGTTTGAGGAGATGAAAGGAAAGTAAGAGGATGTGGAGGAGACGAGACGAGAAGAGAGAAAGAAGGAGAAGGAGGACAGGAGAGGACAAAGGTGAGGAGGACAGGAGTGGAAGAGGATTCAGGCAAGAGGAAATGAGATAGAGGAGAAGAGAGGAAGATGAGAGAAGAGGAAGAGGAGAGAACAGGGAGAAAACAGGAGAGAAGGAGGAGAACAGGGGAGGAAAGGAGAGGATGAGGATAAGAGGAAGAGGAGAGATAAAGGAGATGAATAGAGAAGAGGAGAAAAGAGAAGAGGAAGATGACAAGAGGGGAAGAAAAAAGGAAGAGGAGAGAGTGATGCAGTGAGGAATAGCGAAGAGGAGAAAAGAGAAGAGGAAGAGGTTATTAGCACCTCTGTTAACACCTCTTCTGACGACAGGTTGGTTGCTAAGGTAGTTTTTACAGACAGACAGTGAAGCGCTGAGATATCTGCCAGCCTCAGTCTGAAATTTGACATTTTCTGCTAACAAACTCAAACGAAACACAAATAAAAGTCCTCAGAGTTACACAGAAACGTCTCAGCTGAGCTTTCAGTTCTCTCACCTTCTCTTTGGCCCTGAGCTCGTCAAACATCTGCTGGATCTCCAGCCTCCAGTCTTCTTGTAAGGAGTGAAAGGACTCCAGGGGCATTTGAAACATGGCCGACTGCTCGATGGCCAGCAGCCGCCTCAGGATGCTGGTGAAGGAGGGTCTGCTGCGGGGGTTTGGGCTCCAGCACTCTGCTGGGCAGGAGATGGTGTTAGTCTCACCACATTACTTTACATTCATTTAGTAAATGCTTTTGACGTTGTGCATTCAACCTCCATAGGAACAAACACTGTATCTGCACATAAACTGTAATAATGTATAATAATACTTTGTAATTAAAATGTAATAATTGAATGTTTTTATGTCTTTGAAATGCTTGACACAGATGTAGCTGTGTTTTTATTTATAAGGCAATCTTCTTCTCACCTGCTATGAACCCTGTAATACACAACGATTCACGCCAGCTTCCATTAACAGAACACCAAATGTTACAGCTCACACTGGCTCAGATAAAAAGGCATTTATGTTTCAAACACACTGCCTGTAATACCGTACCGAGGGAGTTTCAGCAGACTCCCTGATGATTTCTATATTTTTCTTTTTCTTATAGTTAATAAATGCCATAAAAAGACCAAAATCATTCAGCCCATCTTTCTGATTTCCCCTCCTCTGTAACCCCTTCTTTTCTACCAAAACCATAAATCTTTAAAAACAGGTCTCAAACATTAAGTATAGTTTATTTTTTAAAGGCTCAGTCATTTCCTAAAACAGCTGGGCACTGTAGTTTTTTAGCACATATCACTATAACAGATGTAAATACCACATTTGATGGGGACTATTTTCAGCTGTGGATTAATACACATTTGGTGCTCCAGTGAGTATTTAGAGCAGCAGGATGGTGAATATGGGATCGACTACACAGACAAAACCTGTTAGGGAGATCAATTATCATCAAATCACCATTCAAAGGATTCAACCGTGAATTTTTGGTCTGAATATATTTTTTTTCTTTAATTTCTGGCAGTGGAAAAGGCAACATGAGAAATGGAAGTGAGCAAGATGGGACAGCATATGGCAGCCATCATGAGCCAAACCCCGACTGACAGTGTAGCTGGAGAAAGATGGTGCACACCTACAGTAATCTGCTGAGCCACACACTGACCAGTACTGCCTCTACAACATTAAACCACACATATAGTAAAAGATGCAATTTGTGCCAAGAAAAGCATCAACAAAGACAAAGTAAAATGTTATTTTAGTGCAACCAGGGAGCTGTTCCACAGGCTAAAATATAGCAGGTAGCATGTATTTATTAGGTAACCTCAATTAGCATAAAGAGTATGGGGATAAAGTTGGAGGGAGAGGAGATGAAAGTGAGATGATGACAGGAGTAAACAGAGTGTAGAGAGCAGCGAGGGATGAAAAAGGAGAGCTTAACGGATGAACACGGATAAGATGAAATAGTGTGAGAGGAGGGATGAGGAGGAAAAGAGCTCCAGGAGCGGAGTGGGAGGGAAGTGGAGGGAGGTGACTGAAGTTGGCTGCCGGGCTGACAGTTTGAGAAACAAACAACTCAACCCTCCCTTTTTTTTTACGAGACCTAAAACCTGGCCTGCAGCTTACCCCTGCATAAAGAAAGGAGCTTGGGAATAAGCACATTAAGGCAAATTGGACATAAGGCAGGTGTGTGTTTAAACAGAGATGACCTGAACTGTGAAACAAGAGCCGGTTAATACTCCACCGCTGCTAACAAAGCGCTGCCTGGATTATGTACAAGGTGAAAAGGAGAAATCGGGTCCCAGGGGAGCTCAGGCGCAGGGCTGCACGAGGATGTATAAAAAGCAACTTAATGAAACCGTTCAGACGGTCTTCACCCATTTTTAACTCTTAGCGTTCGTCTCAGCTGGAAGATGCAGAATAAAAAGGCTTCAAAAACAACTGTAACCTCAAAAATCCAAGTGAGGTTAAAGTCAGCGGATGTGAACACCCAGAGGGCCCTTTTCAAAGCGAGTTACTGTACGTGACATGTTTAAGGTCACTTCTGATGACTGATGTACAGCACAGTCCCAAAAGAAAGAGCACAAGGACACGAGGAGCTAAACTTGCCAACCACGAAAGAACGAGACAAGTGAGACGAGTAGAAGGAAGCCCCGAGTCAAAAACACTGTCAAGCTGCTTTCACTGTGAGACGTTTGAAAATCACTTTCTCGGCTTCTTATTCTTGGATTTAATACCAAGTGTTCAGGTGGTCGGTCTGCTTACCGCTCAGCAGCTGAGCGAAAGGTTCGGGGCACGTCGAGGGGATGGGGAGCGTCAGCTTGTTCATGGCGACACCGTAAGCGACGGCCAGAGCGTCGATCTCCCGGTAGGGAACCTCGCCGGTGAGCAGCTCCCACAGCAGCACACCGAAACTGCGGCGAGAGACGCAGAGAGAGGACGGACAAGGAAAATGTTATGCTTAATAACAACTGAAGCATCTCCACCGGCTGATGAAGGCCATGAGGTGCTTTTGCTTCTGATACTTGAAGTACAGTTTGATAACTACGCTTATGTTCTTCTATTTAAGTGACATTTTCAATGCTGCAACGCTGACACAGTTTGTGTGTATCAGGCGGAGGGAGGTGAAACAGGCAGTACCTCCACACGTCGCTGCTCTTGGAGAAGAGGGAGAGCTTGATGACCTCCGGGGCCATCCAGGCGTAGGTCCCCGCCGCACTCATCTTGGTGGTCTGGTGCCACTCTCTGGCCAGACCGAAGTCTGTGATCTTCAGGATTTTCCCCCACAAGTCGTCCCGCTCCACCGGCTCCAGGATGAGGACTGAGGAGGAGGAGGAAGGAATGACAGAAGAGGAGGAGGAGGACAGAGAGAAGGAGAAGGCCGAGACAAAGAGCAGATTGTGTTAGAAGATGACAGCGTTGCACGCACAGTACATATCAGGCGGCAACATAAAAAACAGGAATGCGGACAGCAAAGAGAGCTCAGAGAGTCATGAATTATTAAAGTGAAAACCATCAATCAAACGGCTGTAAAGCGAACATTTCACAGAATAATTAGTCCATTGATTGATCAGTTAATGGACACAAATCAAGCAGTCTAACTATCGAATACTTTGATAATCGATTAAACTTAACGAAAAATGTACTGGTTTAAATGCCTTAACTACAGTGGAGGGAGAGATATTCTGATGTTTTATTGAAGTAACTAAAGCAAAATCTTACTTTATTTTCTTGTTCTATAAAAGTACAGAAGTATTAGCATCAACAGAGGCCTTAACTTACTAAAAGTGCCAAAAGTAAAAGCAGTCTGTCTGCAAAATGTCCCATTTCAGAATATTACGTGACTGGATTATAATTATTGAATTAATGTGTTCATCACTTTGAAGTCGAAGCTGGTAAAGGTGGAGCTCATTTCAATACTGCTGGGTGACTTCATCTCTAATAATATGTCTTAATTTATTAGTTGAATACTATAATCTGCAAAATACTCAAGCATATAAGTACTCAAGTGAATGTACTTAGTTACCACCACTTCTTAAATGTGAATATTTGGTTTTCGCAGTAAATTGAATATCTTTGGGTTTTAGACTGTTGAATAAAATAGGCAGTTGAAGATCTCTGCTTGCTGTTTGGGAAATATTTCACTAGTTTCTGACATTTTATGAACTAAACAACTAATTTATTTGAGGAAGAAATAATCAGCAGATGAAACTACAATGAAAACACTCGATAAACCATTAAACAAACATGTATAAGGAACAGGAAAGACCGGTAAATCGTCTGCATTTCACAACCTAGTCTTGTTGATTTAAGTCAATTTTAGATGTTTTGACTGATACTTTTTGAGATCACATGTTTCTATATGCAGCAGCTTGATTTTTATTGGTGCCGCAAATAAAGTCCACACTCAAAAACAACATGTGTAAAGGCCCATGTTCAATAACACAGTCATGTTTACTATACAGGCGTGGTCACCTGCGTGCTATTCAGGTTTCTGCTACAGGGCATAAGTATGGCCTCTGGTTCAGCAGTCTGCAGTGTGACGTGTGTATATTATCCACATACTGATTTTAATTCACGCAGTATCCTCATTAATGCGAGCATTTGACCCCATCCTTCTCTCTGTTTCTCTGTACGACTTCCTCCTTCATTTCCGTGTGAGGGCTGGCTATGGAAATGTTTGGAGTGTACACAGTTCACAGGCACTGGCAGGCAGGTGGGGGTTGCTTTCTCCCTCTCTCACTTATCTACAGGCGTATGCAAAGGGTGGTGGAGAGAGGCCACGCACACACAGCGGCGTCTTTGTTTACACACACACTCGCACGCACGCACGCACACACACACACACACAAGCTTTCACGTGATAAAGGTGTGCCGCTCTGTGCTCTGCTCTGCTCTGTCCACAAGCTGGCTAGGAGACCAGTTTCAGTGATAACAAATTGATCTGAGGCCAGTCTGTAGATATTTCCATAGTCAGAAAGAAGTATTGACATCTTTTACTTAAGCAAAAGCAATACTGCACAGTACAAATACTAAATAAAAGTAGTGCATTTAACATTTTACTCCCCTTACACTGGATATCATCACTCACGAATCAAAATGTGAGCAGGATGTTGTCGCTGCTCGAGCTGGAGGTTTGACTACCATTTATAAGGGCTGAAAAAAATGGTCAATTAATCAATTAATTGGCTGGCAAGTATCCTAAAAATCAAATACACACTTTTTAAGCAGAACTGCCAAACGTCTGTGGTTTCCAGCTGCTCAAATGTGAGATATTTGATGCTTTTCTTTGTCATTTACGACAGTGAACTGAACATTTTTGGACAGTTGGTTGAGTAAGACAAGCAGCATTGGAAAGTAACTAAGTACAATTACTCTGTAGTAATTGAGTATCTGAGTATCTTTATTTTTGATACTTTGAGCACATTGCTTGTAGTACTTATCTACTTTCACTTAAGTGGGATTCTGAGTGTAGAACTTGTGATATCATAAACCAAACGATTAATTGATTAATAGAGAAAGTAATCAGCAGATTAATTAAATAATTGATTAGTCTCAGCTGGACTTCCTCTGCTGTTGAGTGGTTTAATCAACACAAATGTAAAAAAAAAAACGATCACATTAAAAATGTTGCTCTCAGATAAATGTAGAAGGGCCATTTTCCTTTAAAATGCAGTGAAGTAGAAGTGCAAAGTATCATGAAGTGTGAGCACTGAAGTGAGGGAGTACTGCAGGCGTCTTTTCTATTCTGATACTGTGGTTTCTGTGAGGGACAGCTGTCTCCTCAGGGCCTAACTCCTTCTCTCTGTGTGTCTCTGAAAAGCAAAAGATGGAGACGGACTCAGAGAGGCCGAGAGGACGGGACGTGTTTGCATGCTGAGATGGGTGTGTCCTCCTCACAGTCTACCTCTGCTGGTTTGTGAAGCACATCCATAAGAGGAAAGGGACACCCGGCCTGACGGGTGGCGGGTGGGGTGGAAGCAGAGAGGACAGAAACAGACGAGGCTGTGACGGAGCCAGGAGCTAACACGGAAACTGAATGGAGGCAAGTTTACAGATGAACGCGTGAGTGAAGCAGCGCCTCCGCCTGCTCCCAACCTCTTCCTCATGAGATTATACCATCATCATGTTACTTTCACACCTCGAGAACATCGGCGTGCAGCCTCTTAACACCACCTTCGCATGTTCGCTCATCCCATCACAGGTTTCCACTACCGGCAGCACCTCATACATACGTCCGACGCAAAGATCAACATGTTTGTATTTAGCCGGCGGCACTGAGGCACAGCGATACACAAATAACACCTGCGAGGCTGTCGGAAGCATCAGAGCACATTTTATCACAGAGAAGAAGAAAAAAAACGTCCTCGAGGATAGTGTGGCTTTTACACAATGCAGTGCCAGCGCTGTTGGAAATGTTACCTCAAAATAGAGTACAGCATACGAATGAGAAGAAAGTGCTGCTGCTTAGCTCCCTGGTTACTACAAAGTCTCCCATAGCAACATGCATTATGGGAAATATCACAGGCCTGGCACAGTTTGATATTATATAATGAATTAATGTGACAATTGCTGCTGCACTGCCTTTTAATGCCCTGATCAAATGATGAGCTTTCGCTGTTTCAGTATTCGTCTGAGCACGCAGGAGATGACCCATTTCTTCTTACGTCCTCCACCGCGACCTTTTCTGTGCAAAGCCGATATCAATCAGACTCAATCTTATCAACAAACTGCATTATGCTAACAGACAGCCACTACATAAATGTAATCTAGCTAATTAGCAAGAGTCTGCAGCCATGCTGGCTGTGAGGCTGTAATGCTCACTGTAATGAAACGCAAATGATAAGATGGATAAAAACGGAGGTCCGAAGCTGGTTTCCCTTGAGCCTCAGTGCTGGGGCAAATGTCAAATAGTAGTAGTTGTCATGCTCATAGTGATGATGCTAAAGCAATCATGTTTAAACAGGTATAATGTACACCATCTTAATTAGAACGCTAACCTTTGCTAATTAGCACTATGAAGCTGATGTGATTGTCATTAGTTTTGCAGCAATTTGGACATGAACCAAAGAATTGGACAAAATGAAACATCAGGGGATCATCAGATTTATCCCAGATCATCTTGTGGGCACAATCAACGTCTGTACCAAACTTCATGATAATGCATCCAGCACTTGTTCACTTTGAAACCAAAGTGGTTGACCGACAGATATTTCCATCCCTGGAACCACATAACAAGAGCACAATTAGCAAATTTTGCCATTGAACAAGTTTTATATGATTACAAAATGCATTACTTGTAATGAAAGGATTCTAAAATCTATCCAGATAATGTAGAAAAATGCTTGTGGTCTGTGGTGATGCCTCCTATCGGGACCCTTTAAACCCTTTAAGGAGTGGTGCACCATCCTCAATGAGTGCAGACTTGTGCTGCAGGGGTTCAGGCTGGCACAAGGGGTGGAAAACATAGTTGGAAACTTTATAACATGTTGCCCTGCAGGTCACAATCCAGAAACTACTGTTAGGGCCAAGTATTATTGATCAGTTGTCAAAAACACCTGCTGACTGGGGTTTCGCCGGAGTCTCAGTTTCAGCACACAGAGAGCAGAGCGGCACTTTCCTTTCAGCTCCATGTGATTATGTGTTGATTTAACCTTTAAACTGCTGCCGTTCTTTCCTCCATCCTTGGACCCTGAACCCAGCTAAGTGTTGAGAAATGCCAGAGTGTCACTATTTAAACAGCGATGGAAGAGTACCCATCCAGGCTTTAACCTGACTAATGATCTCCAGACTGGTGAGTCAGTGCAGAAAGCACAGGTCACACATTAGCTTACAACCCACTCAAATATTTCACCACAGGGGAATGCAATCAAAGGTCTTCTGAGTGATGGTATTTCTGTCAGAGCCACTTCCAGCAAAGTTTATAATGCCTTTAACAAGCAGTGCAACAACTTTGGCATGCGGTTTCTCTAATCTGGAAACTCCCTGCTGGTCAACAGAGGATAATCTGCTTCATAAACAACATTAAGTCAGCACTTACAATAAAAGATTAGACAGTTAACAACAGCACAAAAATATCTGGTAATAGTAAAAGCCTGATGTGACAATAATGAGCTCTGAGCTGGGTGATGAAGGGGATTGGAGTATAATGGCCGTGGGAAGGAATTTAATTTTCACCCAGTCAAAACAAAACTTTATTTACTACAGATATACAGTATACATTCAATACATTATTGCATGCACAGCCCATACTGTATTTCATTTAAGTGTGCAGATTACAGACCACCCAACATCAACATTAGTCAATTATTTTTTTGTTCAGATCAGATATCAGATACAGATGACACAGATAACAGTGTCAGCCTGGTCTCTACCTTTTTATACTGACCCGACCTCACCTGCACGCTGTTATCGGCAAAGGGCGACACACCCACTGGCCACAGGTTGGAGCCCAGAAACATCCCGACCACAGCAAAACACGAAGAAAGTAATGAAATACAGGCAGAGGGCAGATGAATACACCGCCACACTTCTGGTGCTCTTAAGTGACGAGAGAGATTCATTCTGTATAAGCCATTTCATTGTTTTTTAGGAAAATTCTGCACAGTGTAACTTTGAAAACCTTCTGTAACTGTGTTTATATAAAAATATCTATATCTATCTATATATAGATAGATATATAGATTTGTAGTTGCTTTTCATGATTATTTGGGGCACTTAAACTGCAAAAAAAATTACAAAACAATGACCGTTCTATTGTCTCCCTGTGCTACCTCGCCTTAAATAAACTATGTGATGTGGGAGTGACCAATCAGCTGCCAGGGTTTTGGGCGTGGTCATCTGAGCAGTCCTCTGGGAGATGTGGTCAACTGATCTGGGTGCAGGAGGTGCAACATGTCTTTGATTTTTCCTGGATGAAGTATTTGATGCAGCTTTTTGTCATTTTTGAATCCTGAACACACTCAGACATACAGATGTGCATTCATTTGACCTCTGCACTGTACCTGTGGAATAAAGTGGTGAAACAGTATCCTGCTGTTGGTCCTGTGTGGTTTCATTTTTTAAGGAGAGTCACAGGTGAAATCCTCTTTTTGTTTTAATTTTCTCAATCAATCAATCAATCAATCTAAGAACATAAATTCAGTACAAATGGGAAAACTGTACTTTCACATTTTGGCAAAATCACAAAATCAGATCTGCCTACAGAGCAGTGCATTCTGTGTTTCTGCACTTGAACTGGATTTCCAAAAATAAGATGTGAGCCACAGTCACAGGCTGCTTCACAAATACAAACCTCCTCTGTATGACCTAAAGTCACTGATCAATTCAGTCTAAAGAGTTAAACAAACGGTGAAGAACGCACAAAGCTCGGTTCAAATAATATTGTTTCGTGTTATTTTGGCCGAGGATCAGTTCAGTATGCTGTGTCATTAACTTGCTGTTATGGTAACAAGGGCAGAGGTCACAGACTGAGACTATGACGCTGGGAAAGTAGAGAAGAAAACCCTCATGCCCCGATGAGGATGATTTGTTTTTGCCTTTCTCCCCTCTCACTTAATTTTCTGTTTAAAGGAGCCCTCCACTGATTTTTGACCATTCTTGTTAAATCTGACAACTTTATCAGGATAAAGTGCTAAAAACTTGGAATTTCGCTTTAAATTCAGCATATTTTCTATTGGAATAAGATCACCTCTATATACAAGACATTCAGTCAGTTCAGTCAATGATGAATAATTATTGACTTGTTTTTCAAACATGCATCACAGTCATTGGCTCAGCAACAGCTGTGTGGCTATAACGTCCAATCATATTCATGCAGGTGCACTGCGTATGTGGAACCTGACACTCATTATTCCTCTGCAGATATGCTCAAGCCTCAGCTGTACTTCATGTTTAGTGCTAATTTGCCAGTGTCAGCTTGCCAACATGCTAAATTAAAATGGTTAACAGTGTAAACTTCATACCTGCTTCACGTCAGCATGGTAAAGTTTTCATGTTAGCATGCTGATATTAGCATTTAGCTCAAACCACTGCTGGTGCCAGGGAAAATTCACATGAACACACCCTCAAGTTGGAACTCAGAAAATCTGCGAAAACTTTGGTGCACCGCTTTGACGACTTTGACAGATATGATGTGGGCCATACCTGCACCTGAACCCAACGTGACCTAGATTAGTTCAAAAAGTTAAAATATAACGCATCTTGTTTGTAGCGTCCATGCTGTTTCCACATTACGACTTAAAGGTTCATGAACACAGCACTGTTGGCAGAACAACTTCCTAACTCGGGAAATGGGACGATCCAAGGAACATGTGAATGCACTCTAAGCACAGCCTCACAGAGCCGCTAGCTTGTGTTTATCATAGATATCACATACATACATATTGATAGAATGCTAGGTATGTTTTCTGTTGCTCATTTGGAAGAACCTTTTCAGGGTTAAATATTTAATAAGACTGAAGACAGTTCTACCAGCTGGTATGTCAGATCTGTGATGCTTTTTGAGGAGACAAGACACAGAAAAAGAAACAAAAAAAACATGAAATGAAATGCAATGAAAAACATACGAAAGCAGCAGACATTTGTTTTTTCTCTTTCTAACACTGTTCTTCTTCCCTTTCCCCTCATTAGCCTCTTTTTCACCATCCTCCACTCACACAGAAACAGGTGTAGCCTGCAGGATGGAACAGCTGTTGCCGTGGCGCCAACTCAGCGAATCAGGTCCCACGTTCCAACAAACCCTGGACAGAGTCTCAGGTACCTCCCTCTAACTCTGCACAGCTCACAACACCTTCACACCTTCTTCCACCGTCTCATCCCCCTGCATGCCAAGAGCTGCTGCTTGTTTAGGCACAACATCAGCACCTCTGCGCCGGTCCCTGCCGTCTGTTTGTGCTGGTGTGTGCAAGCATGTCTGCGAGACAAACACAGCAAACTGAGTGGCGTCGCGGCGAGCCGACGGTGCATCAACACAGATGAGATACAGGCCCGTGGGATGCTGAGCAGCCAGCCCCCCGCCCCGCAGGCCGGGCATCTCCGTCTCTGTTTCTGCCTCGGCAAAGATCAAAACCTTGTCGACAAAAAAAGTAACCACCCCCTGCAACCCCACCGCCGTATGACTGTCCCTTCATCTTCACATCCCCCCTTTTCCGCCATCGTCATCCCTTCTTTCCCTCCCTCCCTCCCTCTGTTGGTGCCCACTGCCTGACTGTCTGCTGTTGCAGCTGCTGCCAGCCTGGCTACGATCACAACACACCAGGGAGAAGACATGGAAGAAGAGACGCAGGGAAAGCAAAACAGTGGAGGGAGTAACAAAAAAAAAAAAAGAGTAACTGAGAGGTAGATTGTGTGTTCATAACGTGGGAGGTGGCGGCAGAGTGGGAGGGGGTGTAAGAAGATGAGGAGGCAAAGCTGGCTGGAGGTTTGAAGATGAGGAATGGGGGAGGGGAGACAGAGGACGAGAGGAGGAAGGAGGCAAGAACGGAACAAAAAATGACAAGACGAAAGATGGGAAGGGCTGCAGAAATGAGGGCAAGAGAGGAAGAATGAAATATTGGGAGGACGCAGCTGAAAAAGGAGGAAGAGCCAGTGCAGGAGAGTAAGAAAAGGCACGAAACAGAGAGCGAGATGGGGGAGAAAAGGAACGAGCACTACGAGAAAGAGGGTAATAATGAGTGGATGAAAAGATGCGGGCTGCTGGAGGTAAAGGGAGATGACTGGAGGGAGAGCTTTTTGTCATTTTCCTGGCAGCACATACCAGATGTCTTTGTATCTCAATGGGTCTCTCCATTTTCCTTCGGCGTTCACACATCTCGTCTCTCAAGAGATTTCAAGCACAGGAAGGCATAAAACACATACATACACACACACACACACACACACACACACACACACACACACACACACAACAGCCCTTCAAACTCCCTCATAACCTGACATCCAAGTATATTTAGTTCAAATACAATATGAAATTTCAATCGCAGACACGTACAGCACATGAAAATGCTTTTAAAAATGTTGTTTCTCAATGACAACCATTTGGGTTATTTATCTAAAAGTAAATAGCTTCGCTAACCAGTTACATCCTCTGCATTCATAGCATTTCAATACATAAACAACAGTCAATTAAGGTGAAAAACTGATGCACACCAGAGCGAGACATGCAGCGAATCACTGGGTCTCTTCCCCGTTCCCCCATGCTTTGATATGGAGGTTGTAGTGAGTATGCTCCCATGTCATTGATACTGTGCTTTGGCTCCACTTGTACCACCACAGGCCATCGGGGCTCTAATCCTGAGCCGCTCAGTGGCACAGTTTCACCCCGCAGCCATTCACTTTGTCTCCACACAAGCGCAGCTGCCAGATTCGTGTGACCAGGCAGCCTCTCTCTCAGAAGAGATTGAGGTATTAAATGAGGTGGCTTTCTCTTGCCTCTTTTTGCTTGGCGTATGTGTGTGTGTGTGTGTGTGTGGCATGAAAAAAGGGAGTTCGTACAGTTTGGGAATTCACAGAGAGGTATGAGCGTCTTTTTTTGTGACTGATGACAGATTTTAACTTCTATGGTTGCTTTAGTTTTACAAATTGCTCAGAGCCAAACTGCTTTTATGTGCCACAACTGCAAAACATCGGGCTGTATGTTACAACAGACCTAAAAACGGCTGTACTCAGCTCTACAGCGAAGAAAAAGAGAGTCCCCTCATGCCTTGATCACTTTGGTGATTTTTATTCACGACAACTAGATTGACAAAACCGCAGATGCGTTTTGTCATGACACATTCATCAGAGCACGATGCTGACGAGCCAGCTGTGACGAAGGCCTCCGAACAAAACGTGTCCATAAAAAAAAAACAAGATGATTGTTGTGACATCTTTGCCCACAGTGTCGCCAGTTTGCTGTATCTATTTTGGAGAAACCAACATGTTCAAGTGTGTTTCTACTCCTCTTATACTTATGATGCAAAACAACCACCCACAAGCAAACAAAAAAAAGCTTCATTTAACTTTCAAGTGACTCATCTCACCTGATGCTCAGTTTTTCACTTTTAAGACAATAAGACCGAAAATGACAGAAAATCACATTCAAAGAATTTTCTGTGACACTACTTCTGTGATATTGTATTTGGCCATATTTCGATAAGATTTTGGTTATTTGTTCAGCCCCAGATAACACATTATAAACTGAGCAGCGTTGCCAGTTTCATGTCATTGTATTACACTCGACATCCATGAGTTATGGATGGACTTGAGCTCTCAGTGGGCTGTCCAGGAACAATACAACATGTTTACATCTCAAATCTCTCCACTCCTGAACATAAATGTTGAATAAAACATGACATTCTAGCATTGGCTCCCAGGGCTACAGACTCCATACAAACATGCCGTGGACTGCCCGTTGTTTGGCTGAAGTGTCCTCTACTTGACTCCACTACGAAAGTGGGTGAAGGACTTTCGGCTCGGGGGACACCCAGCGCCTTCTCTGCTTGGCCTGACTCCCCACTCTCCGTGCCAGGCTGCTGGCAAACAACAATGACCCTCTAACAGCAGAGTCAACAGCCACCGAACATACAACAGCCCAGGAGGTGCCAATGTGAGTGTGAATGTGTGACATTACTGTGTTGGTAATACGGAAATGTACAGCTTTGCCCCCTTGGCACACAAAGTCATATTGTACTTGTATTCGGGAGCATTATTCCACAAGAATCTTTGACTTAAGCAACCATCACCACGATAGCTAAAGTAAAACAAGGGCAACACAAATGTATTGTTTGTGTTGCTCCAGCTGAGTGGCTCCCCCGAGTTACACTCCTTTGTCATCTTGACTTTAATTTCAGACGACCTCTCGTGCCGCGGCTTCTCGGGCACTTTGTCTGAGTGAGGAGCTGAGGTGAATTTGAGGCGATGACGAGGAAAGGCGCTGCCTGTAGCATTTAACCGTGTGTGCTTACTGCTCTGCAGCTCCACTGCACTGTCTGCCTGTCTACCTGTCTCAGAGTAAAATACTCTTTAGGCCTGTTTTGCAGAAATGGACTGAGAAACACAAGTATATAAGTAGTAGTATATAAGTATATAATCCACTGGTGTACAGTATGTGTTTGCATACTGTGCTTGTGTGTACGAATACAGTTTCAAGACCAAAATGTGACAAAAGCAAACATTTGTACAGCGATCACAAGCAGCAAATCAATCCGCAGTACTGCAGCTCCACATCAACAGTGGTGTGTTTATGACTACCACTGTTACTCAGCTGTATTATGCAAATTCATAATGTACAACATACAGCAGGAGGAGGTGTGAATGTGTGTCAGTGTGTTTGGCAGGTCCACAGAGAGCCGGAGCTGCAATGCAGTAAAAGAGAGCATCCGGGAGTCGCTGTTAACTGATTTCAAATCAACTTTTTATCGACCAGTGGAGAAAAACATTTGTTATGTGTGTGTACGTGTGTGTGGGCGCATGCATGTGTATTCGTTTGTGCTCACGCAGCCATTGACTGGTGTCACTGTTTGGTTTAGTTGTGTCACTGTGGCTCTCCCTCTGTCTCTCACTCACTGAGACAGACTGAAACTCAGCAGTGTTTCCTTCTGACAGCGAGGCAACACAAACATCTGTTAGCAGTGTGGCCGAGTTCACATGGTGCCAGAGAACTGAGAAAGAGTCCAAAGTCTTTTCAACAGTCCACACTCTCAGACTCGTCCCTGTTTTATGTCATCAGCCTGACTGCGCTATAGATATGAAAAAGTAAAATCAACCCGAGCACAATGTATAACATGTCCTGTATTGCATTCTGGTCTGATGAGGCTACCATCAGCGCAGAACTCAACATCTCTCTGCTTTTCTCCCTCCTGCTGCAGCTGTCAGAATGGACTGAACGCTACTAGCCGCTAGCGTGGTTACACAGAAAGACAACTAGGATATTAACTTATTTCTGTGGGTCACTCAATGTAACTGGAGCTAATTTGAATTGAGAATCATTTACAGAAGCTGCAATTTATTTGAAGTTTAGTAGACCTACAAGACAATTAGGAAGATTTATGTATGCTACATCTACTGCGACTCAGGCCGTCATTATAAAGAAATGTTTTGGGGTCAGATTATCACCTATTACGAGCCCTTTACATGCTGGGGCTCACATGGTTCCAGCTGTTCCATAATTTGTGCATTTGACTTGAACTTGAGATGTATTGGTATAATGTGGCTTACAGTACAGACAGACACTGACAGCGGAGAACTGCAGCCCACAGTCCATCAAGAGCGTTAGCCTTAAATCTGCAGCCAGCTCACTGAGCAAAAGAAGAATGGTTTGACCTCTTCTCAGACTGGCCTTATACTTCTCCCTACTCCTGCATTTATCTCTCCCTCCCCCCATCCATCTCCCCATTCCCTTTCCTAACTAAGCCTCCAGGGGTTTCTCTACAGCCACTGCATTCCTGCTCTGCTCCTCTGCCCATCCTGCCTGCATCTCTCCGCTCTGTCATTCACGGCCTACAGTCGCCCCTCGCTGCCTGTATCGCCCACCCTTCGTCCACCATCCCCCCTGCAGTGACTCCTGCCATTGTGAGCTCTGCTCTCACTCGGTCTTGGGCTGCTGTGTGAGAATGGGGTCATTGTTGCCCTGTTGCAGTGTGTACATGAGTGTGTGTGTGTGTGTGTGTGTGTGTGTGTGTGTGTGTGTGTGTATGATAGTTGGAGGGTGAGAGTTATCTGCCCTAGTGCCAGCATGTCCTGCTGTCCGGCCTCCATATGCACACAGACCAACACACTCAAGTGCACACACACCAAGCTTCCCAATAACCTGTAATCCTAATTTTCTATACATTTCTAAACATTTGACAATGCCTGACGAGGATCTGTCGCAGCAACAGCTTTGCAAATGTAGGTATTACTTTGTTCATATATGCACACATGGAGAAATGCTCTCCACAGTCTGCAGTAGTCATGCATTTTGTTTATTTGTTGCATTATTTTGGGGGAAATGTAAAAAATTTCCCAGTTTAGGTAATAATTAAACTAACGTCAGCTTTGTTGTGTATTTCAGGTGGATGCACATCAGTTACACCTGGCTGTCAGTGCGGATATCTAGTCATGACTTACCTCACCATAAGAGTTTGTGTCATGTTGTTATTTCCTGATGCCCAAATCTCCAAATGAATTAGTAATACAGGCTAGGTTTGAACTTACTAACAGATGGTGCAACCAGCTCCAGGTCTGCATCAGTGAAACTGGTTTTACAGCAATGTGATTTTAATTAGTGCTAGTGTGGTAATAATACAGCAATTTCCAATTCCTTATTTCTTCCACTTTTTTGGTTAAAGAACCCCAGACTTAATTATGCGCCGCACCACCAGCAGCACATCTGAAACTAATCTATACCCTTAATAATAAAAGGAGCCATATCTATACATATCACACATATCCCTCAACTGCACGGCCATGAAATACTTCATCACCTCAGGCTAAAAGACGTGCGATAGCGGCCTCTTCCTCTCTATTTTGTGGGCCAGCCATATTGCTAGCTCACACTCCGGTTAGTCACAGTCTCGGCCTCCACCGCTCTGTCTCTCTGAGGGATTAGCAGCCGGCACTGGCCACCACTCTAATCCTTTCCTCAACAGACTCGCTCTTATATTCTCTCTCTCTCTCTCTCTCTCTCACACACACACATAGCCAGATGCAGGCTTTTCAATGACTCTTAGCCATATCTCACCTTGCTAATCTGTTGACTAGTTATTATAGCACTTATGCGCAGCGCTGCTGCTGATGTCATGGTAGCCTGTTTAACACATGAAGAAAAATGAAAAGAAAAATCCCAAAGAAACGGCCCTGTTATTACATCAATTTGTCTTTTCTTGCTTTGTAATCTAAACTCTCTCTGAGCAAACAGCATACTTGACAAGCCTGCTTTGAGACACCATTCAGATGATTGTTTACTGTGTAAACATGGCTTCCATTTGCAGCTACAGCAGTCAAAACACTTAATATAACAGTGAATGCCAAATGCGCTCTGTCTTATTGTGTGTCTATTAGCCTCTGCATTCACACTTTATCACCACAGAAGCTTCACCTAAATCACCATTTACATCCACCGTTGATTAAGTGTTTCATTAAGGTGAAGACGACTTATCTAAGATGTTGAAAGGGGAGGACAAACATGAGCCATTTGTATGTCCACAGTGAGACATTGTCAAGCTCTATGATGTTTACTCTATGTACGAGCAGGCTGCAGGAACAGATATGACCTGTGTTGCTGCAGTGAGCAACAGGTGATCAGCTCACCTGTATTGTCTTACCTGCAGCTGACTCACCGCCTCTTCAGAGCTTCTATATAAAGTGTCAGTGGCTCTCAGTGACGTACATGTACCTTAAAAAGGAACCATGGCAGAAACAGAACAGACCATAATGATCTCAACTCAAGGTCCGCTTGCTCAGTCGTTCTGGAGCTTTTTACCGTATCACACAGTGCTCATCATGAACTGTCCAGCTCAAGTTAATATATGTGTTTGATTTTTAAGAAGTTGGAGCTTTAATCATTATCTGTTAACTGCACTGTAAAATTCTCAAACAAATACGTGATCAGTTACAAACCTTTATAACTGGAGCTGAGCCACAAGTAACAGATATCTCAGGCTAGGAAAGCCAGACAAAGCCAGATATCTCAATACACTCCAAATAACTCCATGACGAGACTGTTACTCATGAATTTTGGCACTTTGGGAGGATTTTTTTTTCTAAATTATACAGATAATTATCACCAATAAGGTGATGACATTTATTCATTCATTTCATTCAACTACGACTAACTTACTTTAGTTAACAAAATTGTATTAATTCTCAGGCATCCTTAAAATTAAGAAAATAATGTGATATTGTGATAGCCAGAATCAATATTTGGTCCCATATAGGGTCAAAACGATTAGTTGATTGATTGCCTTAATCTTGCAACAACATGGATAGTCAATTGATCAGTCAATTGATTTTTCAGCAAAAAATGTCAAAGATTCACTGGTTCCAGCTTCTTGAGTGTGAATAGTTACTGGTTTTCCAAGTCTAACAAACTGAATATCTTTGGGGTTTTGGACTATGGGTAAGAAAACCAATCAAGAAATTAATCAACAGATTAATTGATGATTAAAGTTGCAGCTCTTCTCTCACACAGTAACACTGATATTAAATCATTACACTGTATCTTTTATGTTTGTGGTGATCAAGGGCACTGAGTGTTTCCACTGTTTCTACTTTAATCCCACGCGTCAATCAAGCCAATCAAGGAGGACTGTTGCCCTATGCTTTGAGAATCTGGAGGCTGATCCAGGATCAGAGTGACAGGTAAGACATGACCACAGGTGGCAATGACCTGCCAACCCACAAACATGCTGTGACATCACTCTAAGGAGGTCATGGTAATCAGATTATCCCCGTAACACCGACTCACTCACCACTGAGCGCCTGACCGACAGCAACACTCAGCAGGTTAAAACACAGAACACGCTCTCCCACGTGCACGAGGACACGCCTTAAAAAAAAAAAAAAAACGCTTTCACTCTGCTGGGATAAAATTAGATGAAAGCAGTGCGACTGAGCTGGAAATAAAATCCCAGTGTTGTAAAATGCTTGCAAAGCTTCAAACACACGTTGAGCACACTGAGCAGTGTCACGTTTTGCCTTGATGAATTCCTCTTCTGTGGGAGAATAAAGTCTGTTTACTGAGCACAGAAGCCGGATGATGGAAGACAGCGGAGAGGCTCGGGGGCCTGAGCTGCTCTGTAACCGCAGTGATGCCAAGTGGTCGGCGGTTTGAAGAGGACACCTGAGACCAGCGCACCTGGACAATGAGCTGAGGTGTAACCCTAAACTGAGATGAACCGCTGTTTATCCCCCGCGCTCTCCTTCTCTCGCTCTTTCCCATCAGTCTCCTCTCTCGCTTCATACATCTCAGCTCCCTTTCTTCCATCCCGTTATTCTCCCAGTGGTGGAATGTAAGAACTTTGATCAAGTACTGCACTTAAATACAACTGTGAAGTACTTTTCTTGAGTATTTCCATTTTATGCCACATTATACTTCCACTCAACTACACTTCAGAGGGACATATTTACTCATAATGCTTAGATTTGAAGAAGAATCAGATTTAGATTGTTAATGCAAAATACAAATCATCTAATAAATTATCATATGTTATTATCAGTCAAGCTGCCCAGCAGTATATAAAGACAAAATACCCCCTCCTTTACCAGCTGCAATATTGAAGTGGTGTACACATTAACGCATCAATAATTATCATTCATTGATTATTAATCAAGCAGTCCAGTAAAGTAACATCTATGATTCTGAAATGGAACATTCCGCATAATTAGTTCTCAGTACTTTTTACCTAAGATTTTGAATGCAGGACTTTCACCTGGAACAGAGTATTTCTACATTGCAGTATCATTTCTTTTACTTAAGCAAAAGACTTGACTACTTCTTCCAACACTGTATTCTCAGAATCTGACTGACTGCCTCCCTCCACTCTCCCTCTCTTCACCCTCCTGGGCATCACCAGGCTAATTCAAACATCCGTCAGTATGGGTGGGCGTCACAGTCTAATCACATACTTAACGATTACCACCCACACATGTCCAGCAAGAATCATCATTCAAGGGGAAAAGAGGGCCCAAGCCCTTCCTGAGACATTCCTGCATTTCTTCAGTTGCTATTTTCACACAAACAATACTCTAAATTGGGAGACTGACATTTTGTGCAGCAGCTGACAGCGGCTAGCAGCTGTATGACTCAGCGACACAGAAGCAGGGCCCATGTCACCATGGAAAAGGCAGCGTTATGGTGTTGTTGCCAAGGCTCTGCTGTCCAATACGCATCTGATCCCCCATTACTCGTTACACTGGAGCTGCAAAGGGAGGAGGGAGAAATGGGGAAGAGGCCTGCGTGTTTAAGAGTGAGGCGCGATAGAAAAGTGAGAGACTAAAGAAGTGAGGGATTGAAGATTAGGAGACATTTCAGCAGCAAGTCTGTTAGAGCTCCTCTTACTTCTGCTGTCTCCCTCTTTAAAAGGACTTTAGTCAGCATCCTGAACACTCCACCCATATTTATACACTCCCTCCTCCATCACTCATATCACTTGGGATAAACACACACCTGCATGTCAACCTGCATGTATACATACACACACACACACACACACACACACACACACACACACACACACACATACACACACACACACACACACACACACACACACACAATTGCACTTAGATGATCACTGTGTGTTATGTCTTTGATGCACCAACAACTGCAACTGCGTCTTTAAACAGCAAGTAGCACAAAGGACCAAAAATAGCACAGTGAGTTGCAGAGCAGAACTGCTCTCCTTGAGGAGGGGAGGAAAGAGGAGGAGGATGAAGAGCAGGAGGAGGTGCAGAGAGAGATGACAGGGAAAAGATGGCAGAAGGAGACCAGCTCTCCAGGACTTAGGCCTCCCTGCTGGCTTCAATTTAACTTTCTCATCCAGCGTCAGCTCGTGGAGACTGAATTCAGTGACAACGCTTCACATAATCACATTTCTATGAAAGTCATGAAATAATAAGGAGAGGGCTGAATGTTTGTACATTTGTAAATGTCCACCATGCCTGTGAATTCCATGTAGGCCGATCAGAGACACTACACACAGAACAACAAGACCACAAACATGTCAATGTCAGAGGTGATTCAGTTAATTCGGGCTGCAAACAACAATTATTTTCATTATTGATTAATCAGCTGATTATTTCACGATTAATTGTTTAGTGTATAAAATGAACCAAAAAAAAAACAATTTCCCAAAGTGAAGTCTTCAAACTGCGTCTTTTATTCATCCAACAGTCCAAAACCCAAAGACTCTTCATTTACCGTCATAAACGACGAACAAAAGGAACAAATATATTTAAGAAGCTGCAACCAGGAAATGTTTGATATTTTGGCTTGAAAACAGACTGAAATGATTAATAAATACATTACTGAGCTTCAGAGGCTGATTTCATTACCTTTGGACAGAGCCAGGCTAGCTGTTTCCCTCTGTTTCCTGTTTTTGTGCTAAGCTAAGCTAACTGTCTCCTGGCTACAGCTTCACATTTGCCACTCAGGCATGAAAATGGTGTCGATCTCCTTATCTTGCGCTGTCTAACAAAGATAATAAGCGTATTTCTCAAAATATCAAGCTGTTCCCTTTAGGCTATGTTTGTGCCTTGCAATATAAAATGCATGAAAAAATGCCCTGATGCCACTGTTAGCATTAGCCAATTATTCCCACCTTGTGTCAATATCACTGTCACAGACTTATATCAGAACACTTCATGTGTTTGAACTACTTGTTTGCAATAAAACCACAAAATACTGTTGCCCTGCCAATTTCTTTAGAAATAGATGAGAGGGGGGAAAAAAACAATACTCAGTTGCCAGTTTATTAGGTACAACTGGCTAAAAGTCCAGTACATCAGTTCTGTAATAAATGCTACCTTCATGAAGGTTAGAGTCTTCTGCTTTTGTTGGATGAGTTTCAACAACTCATGATTCACCTCCACTAGCTGTTATTTGGCTCTTTCAACCACGTATCACACTTCTACTGTTGTAATATTTCTGCTGTGCTCTCTTGTCTACCTCATAATATCAGTGAGCGTAGACTACATAGTAGACAAAGCTTTCAGTGTAACGCGATATAATTCAGCAGCACCACAAACTACAGTCTCTAAAATGATCAGAAAGTTGAATCAGTACTGTAGACCTGTGTTGTGTGAATCTGTGGGAATTTTTCTTGTATTTGAGTCTATATTATATACATACTGTATGTGTGGCCTGTGCCTGGAGTTTGACCCCACCTGTCCTCATTAAACCTCTCAGCTGTGAGTAAGATGATACATACAGATGAATGAGCTTTAAGGTTCATTATTCACCTTGGAAATTGTACTGTGACAAAGAGGGTCTACTGAATGTAAATATTCTGGTGCTTTGAGACACACTATGATCACCCATCCTGTATATGACCACCTGTTACTACGTGTACATCTTCGGTCACATGAAAAACTCCACCTACTGATGAAGACCACAACATGTGTCCTTGTTGCTGTGTTTTATGCACATAATAAGTTCTGCTTTGAAAATAGATGCGTTCTGTTTTTTTTAATTTATCTATCAATTAACCTCCCAAAACAACTCCCCTCTTCAGTTTTCATAATGTTCTCACAAGTGTTATGAAATTCAAATCAGATATTATCTAATTTGTTTATTTACTCAGAGGATAAGTCTCACATATTTTCAGTACTTACTATTGCTGGACTTGAGGTCTCTGTGGATGATGGGTACGAATGCCTGGTTGTGCAGGTAGTCCATCCCAGTAGCAATCTGGACCGCCCAGTTCACCAGAACCCTCGGAGGAACCTTCTTTCCAGCAAGCGCTCGGTTCAGAGCCCCCCCTCTGGCATACTCCATCACCAAGCACAGGTTGGGTTCCCGCAGGCAGACCCCACGGAGGGCGATTATGTTGGGGTGCCGGAGCATCCAGAACAGCCTGGCCTCCTGCCGCACACTCTCTGCTGTGACACTAATATCCTCATCAGGGTCTTGCCTGGCAGCTTTTACTGCTACTTCTTCTTTCCGCCATACTCCTTTGTACACCTTTCCAAACCCACCAGCTCCAATCACCTCCTCCAGGAGCAGTTCTGAGAAGTCTATCTCCAAAGGGCATTCACCCACCCCACCTACCACCAGCCCTCCTGCAGTCAGCTGCTGGTAGTTGGCAGCGTCCCCCTTCGTGACATAGTTGCTTGGAAAGATACCCACCTTGTCCTGGATCTTACCTGTCCACCAACCCTCGTCCCCAGATACTTTGGAGTCTTTGGAGAGAACCTCAAGAAGGTCCCCACGGCGCAGAGTTAACTCCTCATCTGCTGTGGCCTCATAGTCAAACACTGCCGTCCAGTAGGGGTTGGGGTTGTTGGCCCCACAGCGGTGACCAGGGTGAGAGTCTGGGGAGCCAGATGAGGAGATGGTGGAGGAGTTCCAGCTGCTACCATTCTCCACCTGTAAGACCGGGGCCGGAAACATCGGTGGCGGAGGGGTCATATTCGGAGGCATGGAGGAGGAGGAGGAGGTAGTAGAGGAGGGGGGTCCGGGCGGGATTAGGCAAGGGGGAGGCGGGGAGCAGCAGCCCCCACAGCTGGTGCAGGACAGGGGGGCTGCTGTGCTGCTCGCTCTGCCGTATGGGTTCATGGCAGCCTGACTGCTGTTTGACGCTGTAGGTCTGCCCTCTGTCAACTCAGGCACAAAATCCATACGGGGCCCATTGACAGAGACGAGGTGTCCTCGACCATCAGTGGGGGGGAGAGGGGATCAGAGGATCAGAGAGCTGCAACTGCTCTCCCCCATCACCACATCTCGCTGTTGAAACTGTGCCAAATCCTGTCACCGGTTGCTGCTGTGCTGTTGCTACGCAGTGTGTAAGTAACATGTATTCCCAACGGCAAGTTCACGCAGGGACAATGTACATCAGGTCAAACAATGACACTCAGCTGAGCAGATCCATGAGTGTACCCCCCCACCCCCCGACCCAATTGACTGCTTCCACAATTGTATCTTTTAGCAAGCTGCCACAGACTCTCACAGGAGATGGGAATATGTGTTTATCTAAGAAACAGCAGGTCTGATGAAGTCCTTCAGTCTAATGAGTTCTTGATCAATGAGCGAGTTGTGAAATTAAGTCAGGACATTATTTTTCTCACTGGCCTCTCAACTGCTGCCTACCATTAATAAAACATTTACATACTCGATAACAATGTCCTACATTGCCATTACAGTAAGAGTTTATCTAAATTTAAGACAAACGTAATCAAGGCTCATGGTTCAGAGTTTTGAATCCTTTGCCCTCATAAATACATAACCTCTTCTATATCAACATCAGCCCATTGGGAATTAGTCTTGACTCCGGAAGCTACACCCAAAGGCAATAATGAAACCGCTTAATTTTACTATGAAATATGGACTATTTAGGCTGCCAATAAAAACAGAAGTCTGTGTTTGAGCTGAGTAAAATCCTCTGAGCAGGGGTCCTCATTATTTCTCATCCAGCCCAGCGTAGATTCACCTCCCCCGCCAGCCATCTCCATGAACATGGGCTGTTTTCTCTGCTTCTACTGTGTTTGGAAATATCCGCGGATATTCGCCCTACATCCCGACAAGCCGGTCCAGACTAAATCCTACATGCATGGTCACTCACGAGCCGGTTCAACGTCCCTGAATAGATTTTATCAAAGAGGCCCCGTCCATTTTAAGACAGCAGGGGAATAACAGAAACAAGCTCACGCCAGGTATTCAATACAGAGCTGAAAAGTGGCACCGTGTTCAGCAGCATCCGGCCAACTCTGAGCACAACAAACCCGCCTCCGTCTCTGCGCAGCGGCCTGGATCAGTCGCCTCTGAAGGGTTACATTTGTGATGGTGACGAGTCCCCGACTGGGAAAGAAACTCTTCTTCACTGGAGGCAGTAAAGGGATGCCAGCATTTCTCATTATCCCGCTGCGTCGCGAGCACGCGTGGCAGTTTCAGATCATCAATCAATAGTGTTGTCGCGAAGGTGCGGGGTTGTTTAAATGTCCACAGCTTCCTTAGGAACGACAGAAACCATCATACGGTGGCAACAAGGTGGAAAAGATTCTCAGCGAAGGTTTGCATGGAGGCATTGCAGCATTACAGTATCTCTGATCCGAGAGGACGAGACGAAATGAAGCGATGAAGGGATCCACTCCATGTTTCCTCCATCAGAGGATCGACACCCCGTCTTAATACTACTACTAATAATAATAATAATAACAACAAAAACGATAATAACAATAACGATAAGAATAATAATAGTAATAATAACAGAATATGGTTGTTTATTATGCGCGTAAAATGTTGTATGTATCCAGTCTCCTCTTGCGTCTTCCGCCCCGAACAGCTTCAATTTTAATACGTAAACAATTCGCGTTTACTGTAACCTAACCTGGACACTGAGGGCAGCAACATCCACCGACATCGTCGCATGGGCGTGTGGTTGCATCCGAGTAAGAGGGACCATCCAGGTCAGTAACCCAGTTTAGTGACAAATGAAAACGCTCCCGGGAGTCCCTGCGCGTGCTGCTCAGCCAGCAGTCCGGAGGTCCATCGCACTCAGCCAGGCTTTATCTCCAAAAAAGACGTGACATTTCGAGCACCGAGCTGTCAGTCTGTGGGCTGACTTTGCATCCGAATACACCGGGGTGCCGTTCACGTACGTACGGACAAGTGCTTCCTCTGTCACTGATCTACAACACACAGGGATGGTTGAAGCGCGCACGCTGCTTACGCACCCACGCCCATCACATGCGCGCAGATCGCGGCGCAGCTCGCCGCGCAGGCCGGAGAGGAGGACGCCACGGCCTGTTGGAACGGGGCTGGGCAGTGCTGGTGGTGATGGTGTGAGGTTGCATTGTGGGTAATGTAGTTTATGAGGGATCTCCTGCTGACCCACATCATTTTGGCAGCTCATGACCAAATAATTAGCAATGGTATAATCATAAGGAAAATGATGGGTGTCATCAAAGATATAGTTAATTTATCCTGCACTGCAGTGCGTTGCCCTATTGAATGAAGACCAGCAGTTATCATTGTGACAATGGATTGCAATGATTGACTTAATTTATTCTCAGTGAAAAAACGTATCTTCTTTCCTCCACACATGGTCTGAGTCAAAGGCCAGCAAGAAAACACCACCCCTGTAGGTGGCAGGGATTGAGTGTTTGGCTCAAGAACACTATGAGGCAGTTTGAGGCCCAGTTAATCCAATATTCTTCTTATTCTTTCAAGACTAGAATGAGCACACACCTGCAAAAATGTGCCATATGTTTTTTTTTTTTTTTTTTTTTTAATGCAGGAGAACATAAGGTGAGGAAAAAAAATGTCGACATTCTTCTTGACATTGCATAAGACTGGGTCTTTCTGAGAACACATTAGACATTATATGACATGGTTGAGGGTCTTGTACACATGTATGTCATGTGTGATGATGTTATTTTAGTCTAAAGCATAATAATTATGTGTCAGAATTTCATTGCATTTCAGAATACAATCGATTGATGGGTTATTCAGACAATATGTAGCAGTGGTAATCACGCACATCAATTTTTGAGCTATACTGACCCCTGGTGCCCTATGAGTGAAACACAAGTATTTAGTGGTGGTCCAGTGTTCTGTGCATTTTCAGAAATATGCAGTGCTGGAAAGTACTACATTTCACAGGATATTGTACTTGCTTCATTTACATGACAGTTTTAGTTGCAAGTTACTTTTCATTTTGAATCTTTACACAGAAAACCTATGATTCACTTCTAAAATAGTATGTAGTTACGGGTTCAACAACAATATAGCAATAGATTGAAAGCATGGTTGTCAAAATTAGGCCCACCTCGACCCGCTCCAACATCAACAGTAATGTTATAGCAATAATAATCAGATAATATAACACATAATACAGTATCATTTCAATGAGTTCTTACACTTTTGATACTTTAAGTACTTTTTGTGGCTAATACTTTTATACTTTTACTTAGGTAAATTTTTGATTGAGTATTTCTACAGTGTAATATTGCTACTTTTACTTCAGCAAAAGATCCAAATATTTCTTTCATAACTGGAAATATTGGTATCTTTTGAGTTATACTTAGTTCTCATCATCTGAGCAGGACCTACAGTTTCAACAATTGTTTGCCTCCTTAATCTACCTTTTACCCCTTTTTTAATGTGTCTAATGAATGTTTAGCCTGTTGTATAACTCACACTTTGGAGATTCATATTTGTGAGCTCACCGTGTGTTTGTTTTTTTCTCTTTCTTTTGGTATTGATGTATATATTGATATGATCATTACCAGTTGACAGTCATAAAAAGTATTTAAAGATTAAAATTCATCTTCACCTGTACTTTAATAAATTGATTTATCTTTTAATTTTCAGGTCTTTTCAGGATTCCCGCCCCTCAAACACATGATTAGATAATTCATGAAAGTGAAATGGTGATTTAACAATTACATTTTTTTTTATCATTCATGTATATTATGTTAATTTGCGAAAGACCGTAACTGACGTCTCACAGGACTGATTATGTTTAGCAGCCACAAGGTTGTGCTATTGACTAATTTGTGTAAGATGCATAATCAAAATTTGATCATGCAGCACGATTAATATTCAGTATGCCTCTCTCGTGTTGTTTCTATAAGTGCTCACACTCACATGTTGTTCCCGTGCCTTTAATGTTCACAGTAAACTCTGTCACATTTACCAGATGGTCATTAAAACTACGTGTGTGTCCACAGTCCCAGCAGTAGTAGTCTGCTGCCCCCTGTGTGTTACTATCAGTAGGTTGCGCCAATCGGAGCTGCGCATGCGCAGTGAGCGTGCGGGCGCAGCTTCGCCGTGGTTTCGGTTGAGCATTCTTGGCAACGTCTCGCTCGGTGAACAGGCAGTCGACCGTCGGCCAACGAGTGTTTCCACAATGTCTGGAGAATTATTTTAACGGAGTAGGAGCCGAGCGGAAACACCGGAGCAGCGTGAGGTAAGACGTGTGCTCTTTTGGTTTTCTCTTAACAGTTTTAGTTGAGCAGTGCGGGCTATTCAAAAGCGCTGAAAAGTGACGAGTGAACTAAACGTTAGCGAGCAAGGCGAACGGCGAGAGGCAGCGGAGCCGACCAACTTCAGTCAATGCAGAGAGCAGGCTCCTTACTACGGCTACTGCTTAGTCTGAATATCGTTACTACTGAAAGCCGCTAAAACCGACTCAGGGCTTCGCTTCGACCTCCAGCCATTCAACGGAGCAACGTTACATATATACACTCAAATATGCCGCTACCCCCAAAATTTTAACTACCAAATATTCTACAACCTTCCTGATCACAGGGGTTCCAGTGCGCTTGCGCAGAGTGCTGTTCAGACTTCGGATTTGTAGTTTTTCGTACCTGAGTTGATCACAGTTGTGAGGGCCAAGAGAATATGGTAAGACTACAAGTTCCAGACAATGGGAGCTTTGTTTGGGAGCAGGGCTAGCCAGCTAGTTAGCCCGGACGAGCTTTGAATTTCGAGTAGTTGTGCTGCAAATCGGAAGTTGCCATGGCTGGAGATTTGTTTCAGAATGAGCTGCATGGGAGATCTTTTTTGTTTTCTCTACGGTTGCACACACAGGTTTGTTTCCCAGGAGTGTTGCAGTAGTGCTAAGTGACACCAGTTTGGAATGATGGGATGTGCAACATGTTTAATGTTATCTTAAAAGAAAAAATAATCGTGCACCTATGTGGTTGGACATGCAGACTCTGCTCAGATGACAGAAGACGTGTGCACTGTGCGCAGGATTTGCAAGTGCGTAGTATACATATGCATGTCTATATCTCTCTCTCTGTGTGAATGTATGTGTGTGTGTGTACACTGAGTAGGGGAGGTGATGATACCTCGGCGTGTCGTCTCCCTTTCATAGAGGTCTCCTGTGTTGCTGCTGTATTCCCCAGCCCTCAGGAAATGACACGTCGAGTATCAGGATGATGGATCTGTCATGCAAGAGCAGCAGAGCATGGCTGCACTGCACATATTCTGGGCAACATTTACTCTGGTTTCCTCCCATCTGGAACTAATGGAATAATTATTACTAGGGAGAAATCTGAGAATTACCATTTAGCGTCTAACCCTTGTTATCCTACTGCTTACCTGCCTGTAACAGCACAAGTGTTGATCACCCCTTTGCCCACTGTTGGCTGTACTATGGGGAAATCCTGCATTTCATCTTCAGTTTGAGAGGAAATCAGATTTTAATGTAGTCAACATAGCTCTGAACTGTGAAGCTGATGCAGAATGATAAGGTTCTCCTTATTGTACATCCAGTTCCCTTTGATCAAAGGCTGTGTACCAGACTGAAGTCAGTTATGAAATGGTGTCTGTTTTTAATTCCCATGAATTATTATCTTTTCAACAGAAATTTGCAAAACTAAGCAGACTTAATACTTCTGGCTTGTCACCTTATCAGTGTGTGCCTCTCCAGTGTTGTTTAGCTGGAAATCCAGATCACATTACAATTATTAAGCAGTGTCCTGCTTAATGACACTTGGATGAGACACAATGCTGTTGTGAGGCCTTCGAGTTTGAAACACCCTCGATTCATGAGGCCACGATATTTGCTCGTAACCTTCACAGACGCGCTTACTTTATATGCTCTTTTCCTGTCTCCTATTGTACTTCTCTACCTGTCTGACAAAGCAGCAAAAATACCATTAATTGATGGTTTGGGGGGAAAACTGCAGCACACGTGTAGTTCAGAATGACATATTACATCAGTGAGTGCAGCTGCATGTCCCTGCAAGCTGTTTTTGATGGATATATTGAAAACAACGGGAGCTTGTGACTTGAAAAAGATGAAGCAAATCTGCAGAGAGTACTACTTAAAATGTTGTGTAGATACATCGGTGCAGTTAGAATCTTGCAATTCAACGATTATGTTATCAAAAATTTATGGTTTAACTCCTTAAATCCACTATTGCATGGGCCTTTATACAGTGGGGGTGTGATGCTGCCATAGTTGTGGTGTAGTTATTTTTCACCTCCCATAATATGCTAATATAGCCCTTGAAAATGACAATTTAAAAAACGCCATTGGTATTAAACTCTTATTTTATTCTAAAAGTTCTGGTATTAACAGTGCATCAAATATCAGCCCAGTGTAGACTAATGTTAGGTTAAACAGTGTCTGTTCCGCGTTTAAAGGTTTAGGGTTAGGAAGCTGCAAAAATGGCGGACACTGTGCTTAGCATAGAGCCTCATCTTATACAATAAAAGTGTAGAACTGGGATTCTATAAGAGTTCAAAAATATGGTTCATACCTATTGGAGTTTGTCCAGAATATGTTTTGCTGCCAGTATACCATGATTTTGGGAAGTCCCGCCAGGTCTATTATATCAGTACAAGCCTGTTTACTTGGGTATTTCTGCAACAATATCACATCATTCATGCTAATCTGTGCTCATTTCATAACTTTGGACACACGTCACGTAGTTGTAAAGCACCTCCAGCAGTCGGCCTGTACCCGGCTCCACTGGGTACGAGATAACAATTGCTTAGACTGTGTGATCCTGAGGAACATCTCATATTTTGTGCTACTTGTTCTGGTGTTGCTTTGCAAACAGCTGCGGGAACAAAGGATCCTGTCTTCAAAGAGAGCTGAACGTGGGCCACCTGAGTTATTTTGCCTGTAAACATTACATTGAATCACCATGTCTTATCTTGGCAAAGGTGACTCATCACTAGTTGGTTTCTTCCGGCTCCTTTATTCTTGACAAAGATTTTAAAGAACTCACACACAGACATGCAGTCATAGTCATCTGTTGGGTGAACAATACATTTTTCAAAGAGGGTCTTTTGTGCAGTTTTTTAAGCAGCAAAGATTTTTGATTCGGCTACGGCTCTGGTTAAAGTTCTCCT
Organism: Chaetodon auriga; assembly: GCF_051107435.1. Lineage (NCBI taxonomy): Eukaryota > Metazoa > Chordata > Actinopteri > Chaetodontiformes > Chaetodontidae > Chaetodon > Chaetodon auriga. The sequence goes on from NC_135080.1 coordinate 10,655,709, forward strand.
TCCCCAACCGTGACACCTTGGCAGCCCTCCTGCTGTTTGTAATTTTAGAATGAAAAGCCTCTTGCCAGGTTCCTATTTAATCCTTGGAGGCGTCTTAGTTGAATAAAGGTTAATAGAAATGAATGATTGTGTGTTATCATAGCTTGCAGAAGAACACACACACACACACACACTCACTCACACTTAGGTACCTCAGACAACATCCATCACGATCACTGGGGGTATCCTGATAGGTCACAGAAAGGGAGGACAATACCTTAGGCCAACTAATGCCATATGGTCTGTCAGAATGTACAGTGAAGGCAGAAATGTGTGTTTTGAGGTGGATGAACATCTAACTTAGTCTTGCCAAAGCATCCTTGGGCAAGATACTGAACCCCAAAACTGCCCCCAGTGCTGCGGCATCGGTATGTGAATTCATATGTACATCGCTTTGGATGAAAGCGTCCGCCAAATGACCAATTGTAATTGTACTGACATTCACTTGTTATTGAAGACTGCTCTCTCTGTGTTTATTGCTGCCTCGTGCTGTTGATTTGTACTCCTTTTAAACCAACACTGTGATACAGGTTCAACCCGGGTATGTAGTTAATCTGAGTGGGTCGCCACACGTCATCACACCTGGTATTACAGCCTTCTCCCAACTGGGGCTGACGACAATTGAGACATTAACTGACTACAGTAAAAAGGTGTCTTTAGTTGGGTCAACATCTTATTTTCTAGTTGCTTTTTCTGACCATTTTGATCAGTTAAAAAGAACTTAAATAAGTAGATAAAGACCACCGTGGAGGTGACCAAACCCTCCTTATTCCTGCAAGAAGTACTAGTAGTTACAGTGCAGTAATATGGAATCCATTATATACTAATTGGGATATTCACTGAAGTCAGTCTTGTTGATAGTTAAACTTTTACTCGTTGACTGGTCTAACAAGAAAGAGACGGAGAGAATTGCATTGTGTGGCTGAGAGCCAGCATGGAGGCAGAGAGAAACTGGAAATGAAATTTTATTTGATAATTATGTAATGTAATGTAGTTCTGTGTAATTCTGTGGTTTAACTGTGATGAGTATGGCACTACAGTGGTAGACTAGAGTCTGTGTGAACAGCAATGTCCTCAAATAACAGAAAGAAAGATCTGTGCTCGCCTCAGATTCTAACATGTGCGTCAGAGCGCAACAAAACTTGACAGATTTTTTAAAGATCTCCTCCAAATTACATTGCTAGTCTGCACAACCTTCATCAGTTATATGGAGAAGCATTACAACTGATCCCTAATATATACTTCCATATATATACATAGACAATCTATGTAAGTAAAACTGTTGTGATACATGTGTAAACATAATAAATAAAAATGCAAGCAGTCACAGAGCTTTTTTGACTTCTTCAAGGGATTAACCCATGGTAGCAGTCTCATGTAAATGGGTCAAACAGAGGTTGAATGTGCGTTTGGTAGATCTGCGTCATAGATGAGTATTAGTCTGAGTGCAGGTGTACAGTTTGAGATGAAATACATTAGACCACCAACGGTATTGCAGTAACCCCCATCCACTCGCTTTGATGTATTTGCCTCCCGTGAGGGTCTTAACCATAAATCAACATACATGACAGTGTCAAGAGGTCAGAGATTTACAGAAAGAGGAGCACACCATGTTTCTTGAAATGAGTCTCTGCTTTATGGCCTACTGTGCAGCCATAAAACATTTGCTAGGTAGGCAGTTGATCTATCAAGCCTGCCTCCTCATTTTTTCTTCCTCTCACTCCCTCAGAGGTCAAATTCCCTCAAGGTGTTGTTTACCAATCTGTGTCTCCTTCTCGGGGAAGAGGATGAATCACAGAATCACAGTCCTGTGCATAAATGCCCAAAGTGTGCCTTTCATTCGGCTGATCGCGCTGACAGTGTGCGCTTTCTGTCTTTTTTACAGGGGTTGGGGTCTTCTCAGTTTTGGATATAAGACAGAGTTGATCTCCCAGGCGTAGCATAGGCTTTCTTCTCTTGACTCCTCTCTGTGCTGGATATGTTTGACTGGGGTAAATATAGCCTGTTGGTTTTAGCTCGAGGATAAACACAGATGTTGAGGAGGCCTTTCTTGCCACAGGTCGGCCTGCGTCCTCCCGCTGGTCAGCGCTGGTAGCAGAGGGAGAGAGTGAGAGGGAATGCCTCACTATCCGACCACAACACACTTAAACAGGACTATTGAACTTAAGACTAAGCTTTTGACAGGGTTATAGGACATGTATACGTGTTTAGACAGCCCGACAAAGTGCTGTGCATAAAGAGTGATTTACGTCCGGCTATATATGGCTCCCCATTTAGTAGAAGTGCAGGCCCCTCTACAGATTTACAAATGGGTGTCCACTTGAGAAAAAGCCTGCACTTAGCTTGAATACTTGGATCTGTGTTTATTGAAATAGAGGAGAATTTGAAGATTTTCACAGATAGGACTGTAAGAAAGCCAGACCTGACTGTTTGGGTTATTTCTCAATTCTCACACTGAATCCAAGGCCACAGGGGATAGGGATTGCTGCGATAACTGGCTATAGGCCTGCTTAGTCCCTGAGCAGTACTGAATGTGCTCATTTCCATAACATTAAGAGCTCTTATCTGTTACCCCCCCCCCCCCCTATAATGTTTCTCTCTAGCCTATATGCCTCTTTCAAAAGGGACTGATGATGCTAAATGGTGTTTCAGTGCTGTGCTGTAACAGACTTGGTGATAGGAGCGCAAATCATGCTTTCCTTCTCTGGGGAACAGGCTTTGTTCTAGAGACTTCCAAAGCATTGACACACATAACCATTAATATGAATTGTCATGCAGCTGAGAGGGGCAGCAGCTACCTTTCACTCTGTAATGTCTTCATTTCCTTTTTTCTTCCTACATCTTGTTTCTTGTGTCTTGGGAGTTGAGTTTGTCTGCCGCCTTAAGGGGGAAGAGTGTGTTGTTACACCTGCTTCATATCTGTCTCTAACTGAGGCATTACACAAAGAGTTGACAGGTGGTGTGTGTGTATGTGTGTGTGCGTGTGCACGCACAAAGAGCTCTGTCATACACGAACATAGCAGAAATGTTCTAGAAAGAGGAAATCCTGCATGACGGGATAGAGGAACAGCTGATTCTGTCTCCATCTGTTTTTATGGAGTGAGGCAAAGTAAATTAACCTCATGTGCCCCACATACACATGAGCTTGACCATCACACACCTGTCAGGTCATTAGCTCACTATGCATTTCAGTGTGAGCTGCAGCAAACAACCAAAAGGATACGCTACAGTTATAGTTGATTAATCATTTATGCATTTAGTTATAGTTGATTTATAATTTTTGTTTTTAGTATTTTTTTCTCTTCTACATCTCCTTTTCTGCTACTATTGCTGCTGTCTGTAACACCAAAATTTCCCAGCGGGAGATTAATAAAGTTCTATCTGTTACAGACCGATGATTAATCGAAAATCCCCCAAAAAACGCCATTAATTGATTGAATGATTAACTGATAATGATTAGTGGTTGTAGCCTTAACTTCTGGGACCATATAATCACATGAAGGCTACAACTAATGATTATTTATTTTTCAAATAAACATTAGTTTCAGCCGTTAAATGACAGAAAATTCTGAGAGATGTCCACCACAGAGCCCAAATCGACATCTTCACATTGATTCTTTTGTTCATCTAACTATGTCCGATGTCCCAAAGATATTCAGTTTACAGTTATATAAAACATACAAACACTCACATTTGAAGTGCTGCAACCAGTGAATATTTGTTCTCTATTACTGACTTAAATGATTACTGAGTTTAAATGTATTTTAAAAGGGAGGGAGGGAGAAATGTAGCCAGCAGAGCTCTTTAAGAGCAATTTCAAGGCAAGTATTAGTGCTAGACCATAATGGCAGGATGTTTCAAATCTCTGTGCAAGAACGTTAATGCGAATGAGTGAGTTAAGAAGCCCGTAATCACTGTCAATGACCTGAATCACTTAATCAACAAAGGGTTGGAGTGACCCACCCCACTATAGTCCCTTTCTTGTATGAACTCTGCACAATGTGCACACATGGGTTCAATTGGACATTACTCAGACTTTGTGCTAGAGATCTGACAGGGTAAATTGTGGTTAACCTGTTATGGACATTCGTATTCACACGTACAGCTCATACGGGTAATGTCCGGAAAAATTCAGCGTCGCAGCTTATGTCTGAATTCTTCTTTATGTCGATTCTGTCAAGTCAGTTCTTTGTGAGAGATGTGTGGCCAACCACATTTTCTTTCTTTCTGTAGAGCAGTAAGAGCATTGTTGTAGCCCCCAGACACCTTGTGAAATTCCATCTGTGTTTTATTTGGAGGCGTATGTCGGCCTCTTTGCTCCTTCTGGCTCTCCGTGCTGCCTGTTGGAGGTCAAGCTGTCGGACAGGAAGTGAGTATGTTCTGAGGAGGATGCGAGTGTGCGGTGGAGATGAGTGTTGCTATGAATCAGACAATAGGCATCAGGGAGAGAAGTGGCCTTGCACTACAGAGATCAGTCACTAAGACGAATGACTTGTTCCCAGGACATGAGTAAAAACATTCCTTTAAAGCTCAGAAAAATGTTAACACAATTTGTCTCTGGCATGCAGCTGATATCCTGGACTTTCTTTGCTGTTCATTGTTTGGATAGTTCAGTGTTAGCTCATCTGAGAAGAGAGGAATCACACTGCCTCCAACTGCTGCTGGAAAAAAAACGGTCGGAGAAAGGGTGTAACACCAACCACCACCAGGAAATGTGGAGATAGATTTGCATGTTTCCCCTTTCCTCTGTCACTTAGGATGTTTTTCCTTTGCTGACCTGCATGTCCTTTTTAAATACAGACTGCTAAACACTCCACCTCGTGTGTGTGTGTGTGTGTGTGTGTGGTCTGGGTGGGAATGGGTGGGTTTCAAAGATGTTTTTAGTTTTTTCTTCAGTCTCATTCGAAGATGTTTTAGGAAACATCAAAAGTCAGTGTCTCTTTCTTTTCACTAATTTTGTGGTATGTGTGCAGAGAGGCATGCATACATACATGCAGCCATTCAGAGAGGCATGCATACATACATATGGCCCGTCCCACCCTCTTCCTCTTCATAGCTCAGATCTCAGGCTATGACTGCTGACTGTGGAGCCATTGTTTTAATGCTAATTGAGTGTAGCATGTGGTCATTCCATGAATGCCTCTTGGCCCAGTTTTTATGGTACTGTATCAAAATGTGCATTTTTTTCCCTCCTCATTTCCAAATCAGATTTGACACTGGATGGAGGCTATTTAGCGTGCCATTTCCTCACAAGTTCATTTGGTCTATTCTGCACAATGGAGGGCAGGGTATGCTAATGTGTTTACGCTGTCGCTGAGGCAGGGTAGTGCAGATAATGTGTTACGTCTGCTCAATGAGTGGGACATGAGGGGATTTCTGAGAAACATACAGTATACAGTTGTTTGTTTTGGGGCTTTAAAAAAGCGTGTGCATGCATGTGCACTATGGCATCATTGATGAGTGTTTCTTGTGATCAATCTGTCATCAGGCAACCAAGTTCATTGCCTGTCTTAATGGGTGTTCAAATCAGGAACAGAAGGGATGGGGGTGTGTTGCTTCAAGTAAGGTGAGAGGATGAAATATGATCCAGTAGGGCTTGAGTTATAGATCCATGAATTTAAGGGCTTAACACCAAAACACTGCATAGTGATTTATGATACTGTGAGGAAGGATTTTACGACTCTGGAAAGGTATCACGAATAGCCAATGTAGTGCATTGCAGGAGTTATAAGGAGGAGAAATCTGTAGTGGGACTAACTGTGGTCACATCACACTCAGCAGTCCAAAAGCATTTCACATACTTTGTACAGTTATACAAAGATAATGTCTGAGAGGGAAACTATAGTGCGGCTCCTACTGCTTCATTTCCCTCCAAATAAAGGTTCTGTTCATCCAGCAAAATACACATAGATTTTTTTTAAGCTTTTTTGCTGAGCCTAAGCATTTCCAGGCGTTTCCAGCACTGCTACATGTGAAAACTTGTATGCCTTCCAGTGCTGTTTACTTAAGTGCTTGATTAAAGTAGTAGTATTGTAATTAGCTCTGCTGATGACACCCTTTGAAACACTTGCATTATAAGTGTCTCTTTGACTGTTTTTAGTCTTTAGTTTGACGTAATTCCTCTCTGCACATTTGGCTGCTGCCCAGTTTCTCTCAGTTTCTGCTGTAAGTGATGGGTAACACTTGTTTGTGGTAAGTACTCTTTTATTGCAGTTATTGGCATCAGTTTTCACTGTAATTATTTGTTGTAGCCTAAGACAGTGATACAAACTACTGTCTTCCCCACCAGCATACGAGCGTCTCTGCGTGTGTGTGTTTTTCATGTCGTGAGTGTGTGCGGCAGTGACAGCCTTGTTAACTGTCCCATAGGAGTAGTCCAGAGAGCAGTGGAGCGGAGAAGGAAGTGACAGAAGTTTGGGTGTTTCTGCACACAACAGTAGAGCCTGTTATCATCGTGGGAGAGGAGGAGACGGATGAGCTGATAACTCAGAGGGAGAGACATGGTTTGACAGGGGAGGAGGGATAGGAGGACATACACTGGGAGAGGCTAAAAGGGAGGCCTGTTGCAAGAAGAAAGCCAGCCCATGTGCTTCCTTCTCCTCTTTCACCTCCTTGGTTCGTCCCTCCTTTTCTTCCCCTGTTTTCCCCATGACCTCTGCAGCTGAGCTCTGATTAGATAACTGTCTGGTTCGGTGTGTCAGACGAGGCTCCACCTGAGAAATAATAACGATAATCAAAAGACAAAGAGGAAGAACAAAACAGTGGAAGTGAGTGACGATAAAAAAAAAAAACTTGTGAATGTGATACAATCCCCCCTAGAGAGAGGTGAGAGCCTCAGAGAGGGGAAGAGTGTGTGAATCTGCAGAGAAAATGCAGAGTCTGTTGTGTGGTTTTCTCTGGAGAGGGTGTGTATGTGGAGCGGATCTCTTCTGGCTGTGATGAGTACGATTAAGAGCTGCAGCTCAAAAAGGTTTTAGAACAAGAGAGAGACAGAAGACAGTGGACATTTTGTCCCTGTGCTGCAGCTACCAGGTGACTGCTTGTAAGTGCGCTGAAGGTCACAGCTATCACCCCGCCCCTGGATGAAACTTGCTTGACCCACTTTGTTGCCCAAAGGCGCTCAAACACCGACAACGCCTCCCCCCTACTCCTCCACAGACATTCACATCCCTGCTCCGCTCTCTCTCCAAGACTTGAACTCTTGTCACTGCTCTCAGCCCAAACACCTCAGCACACACATGGCTGCATCCATTAAGCACATTTCTGCCATACAACTACTGCAGACACTCCCCCACCCCCCTTGATGTGCATGTACACTCTCACATCCATGGTTGTCTATGGAGGGCTGTGTTTTTCTAGTGGTTCCCATGTCTGAATTTGACAGGAATGTTGGCAGCCCAGTGGGGAGCCTCTAGACTGCGGGGTTTTTTTCCTCCCATCGCAGTTTATAAAGGAATAGTTCAACATTTTGAGAAATGCGCTTTTTTGTGCTCTTGCAAAAATTACATTTGAAGATCAGTACCGCTCATGGCTGTCTGTGACTTTCTGTTAAATTTGAACCAGGAGCCAGTAGACACTTAGCTTAGTCTATCTTAGCATAAAGACTTGTAGCAGTGGGAAACAGCTAGCCTGGCTTTGTCCGAATAATTATTTGGACAATGTTTAACCTAACAGATTGAATTGTGCTCAATTTTGACTAATATCTGAGTGTTTTCTTACATTTAGACTAGTTGATTAGTCTAAGTTTAAACTTCCATTTAAACGTCAGGGGGGATCAAGCCGTTTGCAACCTCCCTAGATTTTACTAGGTGTTGTTAATTTTGCCAGACACACAGATTTTCTTGAGCCAAGTTAGCTGTTTCCGCGATTCCAGTCTTTATGCTAAACTAAGATAATCCACTCTTGGCACTAGCACCAAAGTTATTACATAGACACAGAGTGGTATTGATCTTCTCAACTAACTCTTGGCAAAAAAGCAAATATGCGGATTTCATTCAAACGTCAAGTTATACCTTTAACCCCTCCTTTTCCCCTCTCTGCACCTTTTTTTTTTTCTCTCTTAACTTTTTGCCTTGACTCAAGTGTTTTCACTCTGCACCATAGCTGTCTCTGCCTGGAAAACAAATAGGCCAGTGTATGCTTTTGTGAGCACATGTGCAGCTCAGTGTGGGTGCACATGCATGCGTGAGTGCATATATGGCTGCAGAACCACACCCTGGACTCACGCCACGCTTTAAACCAAACACAGAGAGAAAGAGAGGCGACTTCTGGAGGGATTTAGCTTGTTGTGACAGCGCTCTGCACTAGTTTAGGCCGAGGCGGTGATGACTGTTTATCGCAGGGTGAAGAACGAGCAAGGTGACAGACATGCAGGCCTTCAAGCCATTCCCACTCCTGTTGCCTTAGCAAAGTTTGAGGAACAAAGTGATGATGGTGATACGGTGGTACAGTCCCTCTGTTGGAGTTTCATTTGAAGCTGGTTGGAGCAGACACGCCTCCGACTTTGCTGTTATTACTGTTGCTGTTATTACTAGCCAAATTCCACTCCAGAGATGCTGCAGTCGGCCCAGATGCCTGAGATAGTTTTGAGGGGCTGAGATCTCTGTCAGCTTGTAAAACTCCCCCTCACCTCCCGTGTGTGATTGATACCGCGACCTGAAACCAACAAGCATATATAAATTATCCCAGCTACTTCAGCATTAGAACCATATGCTGGTTTTAGTGGGAACCAGGTTTTAAAGTAATTTTAGATTGACCTCTGTATTCTGAAGGAAAGGTGTTGACAGACCTTAACTCAGATCCTGTGTCTCCATTTAACTTTCCATAATGGGGGGTTCATATGGGTGCATGCACACACACACACACACACACACACACACACACACACACAATGCCACTCTGAGTTAAAGGAGCCACACCTTTCTCCTTTAATCCTCTTTCAGTTGAGACAAACCCCTCTTTATAACGTCTTCTGAATAGACCGTGTTCACCTGTGCTTACCACCTGCCTCTTGTTTTGCAGATGTGTGTATATGTGTGTGTGTGTGTGTGTGTGTGTGTGTGTGTGTGTGTGTGTGTGTGAGAGAAGCACATTTTGTGAATGGATGCATTATTAGGATTATTTTTGCTGATTTCCATCTGAAACAAACAATACAAAACCAAGTATTCATTTATAGTCGTCAAATAAGAATAAATCGTATGACAGAAAACAAAACCAGACAACCACAAATACATAAAAATAAGAAGCAAGTAGATAAATAAATACATTCAATGTGAGACCAGCAATAAATAAATAAAAAAATGCAAAAAATGTTTGCAACAGGTATCCATTTTGTTTTTTTTGCATATTTCAGCAATGCGGACATTCACACAAGACAACATTCAGTGACAACCAACTTTTAATTCTCGAAATGGATGATGAATGGCTGCCAGAGTGATTCTAACCTGTATTTGATCCCTTATCCGCTGAGTGTAGGTGGATGATGTTTCATCCGTCTTACCTGAGAAGATTCAGTCTTCTGAGAATCAGAGACATAAAAGCAGTAGTGTTTTAATTTATATTGTGAAAGATTAGTTTCTTCAGCAGCTACTTCAGCTTGGTCTGTCAGTGGATATGGGTTGAAAGAGATCACAAACCTTTTGAGGGAGTTTTGAAAATGCCTGCTGGGGCGCCCCTATAGCTCAGTTGGTAGGGTGTGCGCCCCATGTATTGAGGCTATTAGTCCTCTGCAGTGGCCACAGGTGGGACTCAAACCTGCGGCTCATTTGCTGTGTGTCGTACCCTCTCTCTGCCCCCCCTTTTCCTGTCGTACCTTCAGCTGTCTTCAGCTCTATCATAAAGGCTAAAAAGCCCAAAAAATAATTGAAATAGAAAGAAAGAAAGAAAATGCCTGCTCAGTAGCCACGGTAGTAGAGGGAGTAGAGTAGAGGGCAAAGTGTTTGATAAGGGACCCTGGTGATTTGTGCACCTAGCACATAGGCACTTCCCATATATTTTAACAAATATACAGTTACCGTTGAGATTTACTTCTGGTGCTATTTGCTTTGTTTTAACCTCCCTGGCTCGTCGGCTGCATTCTTTGTTTCTCTTTTCTCACAGCGTCAGTTTGTACAGTGCTTTCTGCTGCTCTGTGTTTCAGCTCAGTCTCAATGGACCTACTGTACTCTGTTTGCTCTCTCTAGTCAAAGTCCCGCAGGCGAACAGTGCCTGTTCTCTCTGGGGTCTGGGACTGTGCTAGAGCAGAGCCAGGCATGCTGAACTACAGTACTACAGTTTCACCATAGACTCATGTTACCACAGTGTCTGGTTAGTGACGCTGTGTGAGAAGTGGGGTTGTGTGTGTGTGTGTGTGTGTGTGTGTGTGTGTGTGTGTGTGTGTGTGGATTCACCATGGACTCCAGATGCATTTTTTTTTTGTAAGAGCTAAACACACAGAGAGTGCACACAGATCAATAAAAAGAGTCACACAGATGTAATGTTTTAGGCCTACACAGAGTGAAAAATATGGCCTCACATGAAGAGACAGGGAAAGGGGAGGAGGAGTGGAAACACTAGATCAAACGTAACAGTAGGTGTGAGAGGAAGAGCAGCAGACCCTCGTAAAAGAAAGATGCACCCCCCATTAGCAAGGAGGACTCAGCCATTGTCCCCCACGTTGCATGTTCACATTTTGGCGCACGTCTTTTCGATTTAATCGAACTCCAGCTACCTCAAAAGTATTCTGTGAGACTTGGAATTGCTCCTCTCGGCTGTTGTTGGCAGACGGAGGGAGAAGCAGGGAGGAGGAGGGGACGACCGGAGCGATTATGAGACTTGGGGTGTGCTTTAACCCACTTACCACACCATCTCAGGGTCCTTTGCCAAAACAGTGAGCTTAGTGCTTTTAATCCTCTTCCCAGAGTGAGCTGATAGTTTGTTGCTTGCGGCTGTTCTCTTGTCTTACTGCCTAAAAATGTTTTCTGTGTGAGTTTTTCTCCTCCCTTCACAATTTGTGATTATTTCTATCACCATGATGTTTTTATTTGTCTTTCAAGTGGATGTGCATCTGTCCATCTTGCAGTGAGTCTGTGAGAGTTCTGTGTGCAAGTTGTCTGGCAGTTTCCTGGTCATAAACACACCAGTGAAGTAGCCCTGCTGTGGTTTGAAGTGAGCCTCCCTGTTGGCCGTTTCAGTGCTCTCAGTCAGCCAGGCAGGCATGTTTATTTGCCCCCTCCAGACTGGTTTGTGCTGGGCTGGCCTCTGCCCCAGGGGTCTGACTACAGTCCAGTTTTGAGTCCATCCTCTCCCAGCTTACTGCCAGCATCATATGCCTGTTATCCCCACACTATGCTTTGCTCCCTCTCTTAATAAAATGGGCTCATAACGCCACGTTCCTTGCATTCTTTATGTGCAGGCTTCTCTCCCCTTTTTCACATGCCTGCATGGGTTGCACTGAGAAATGTAGACCACACCATTAATGAAGCCAAATTGTGCACAGAGCTTTTAGTGTGGCTGAATGTTCTCGAGTTTTTGATCTGTTAATTTGCCACCATAGTGCATTCACAGCATAGCAGGTCTCCACATAACATTTGAAGAAGTTTCCTGTTTTGTGCAAGTGGAAGTGCAAAGTGAAGAGCAAAGACGGAGGAGGAGGGGGGAGCAGGAGGAAGTGATGGCTGATTCAGTGGTGGGGGTGCGTTGTTGGAGCAGCAGCAACCCTGTCACTGTAGGTTTGCGTCTGGACTCCCCCACTCCTCCTAGCAGAGTGAAGTCATGGCAGAATTGGGGTCAGTCAGGCTTCCTCAGTAGCTACCCGGTCCTCATTTTATCCCTCTTTCCCCCAGAACAAACTCTCTCTTCTCTATGTCCCTTCTCATTTCTGTCATCTCTCAATCTGACCTCCTTCAAATCATTTTTTCTCATTTCTCTCTACCTCTCTTAATATCCCTCCTCATTTCATGTATTTGCTCTGGGTACTTTCCTACCCCGTGCCTGTAAGGGGAAGAGGACAGGGTGAGATTTATAATTAACAAAGGCTGATTCTAGCACTGAAAGGGAGAACTGTCTGAAGAGTCTGTGTGGAGGGGGGTGCCGGGTGGGGATGGTGAACAAATTGTGCTTTTTATACATATGAAATAGATGGTGAAGAGGAAAAAAGCAGGCTGATGAGACACAATGAGTGATGTGATCTAAAAGAGGTTGTGCTGTTTTTGTATGCAAGTTTTGGCCAAGTCTAAGCTGCTTAGCCATGGCAGAACTCCACTTTAAAAGCAGCCTACAGTACGGTGGTATGTAGTCCAATACTGCATAAATGCTCTGATGAGCTTGGGCAGCCATGAAGACTCATTACCATCTCATAAAAGATCTTTGTCCTCTCAAGACTACATTATCTCTGTTTACTTCTAGTGCTGTGTTGTTGTACATGCATAGTACAATTACACTCGGGAGAACTTCTGCATCTGTTTGTAAAGGTCAGAGTTTATGACCTGAGTGCAGATTTAACAAATTACATAAATGCAGTACAGTTGTGGAGTTTGCATAAGCAAACAGAACCTTTTTTCCTGGCACAACGCAGATCATCATATCTCATAAAACCAATGCTGTCTGGCTTTACAAGACAGCAGTATATTATCATGGTGGTTCATGTATGCCAGGATACTTGTTTACTCAAGGAAGGCAGTTTGAAAGAGGGAATGCAAATGATATCCAAAACTAACCGTCTGCATCTCTAAAGATGCAGACCTACACTGAGGCTATAAGGCAGGGCCTGGCCTGGCCTGGCACAGTCTGGTTGGTTAAACAGATGGCTCAGTGCAGGCTCAGTGCAGGCCAGTGTGGCAGAGGGAGGAACCGTGCAGACAGACTCTTAACCATCTGGGTTCCAAGTGACACCAGGGCTATTTCTCTGTATGTACATAAAACCGATACCTGCCTCCTGATGATGATAAGGTAAAAGTACTTAAGTACTAAGTTAAGTGCTTCATTGAACTCTACACAGAATGTTGCTTGCTGTCACCCCAATGTGGATAGGAGTCGATAATCTTACTGCTACCTGAAGAAAATGAACAGTGTTTGAAAAAATAGTTTGACATTTTGGGTAACGCACTTATTCACTGAAAAGGTGAAAACAAAGGGCTGGCTCTACCAGCACCTCTAAAACTCACAAATTAACGCTTCATGCTGCGTTTATTTCATATAAAATCTGATGTGTGAACACTTACAGTATGTGGTTTGATGGGAGTTCATATGTGGGAGGTTAGCAAGCAACGTAACAGTCCTGCGCTGACAGTCCTGCACCTAACAATCCTGCACGTGGGTCCTTGTAAAACCGCACAAAATCATTTTGACATTTGGGTTTCCAGTCTTTATGTTAAGCTCAGCGAGCTGTCTGCTGCTTCCACTTTATGTTGAACTGGCAATTATGAGAGTGGTATTGAATGAATAAGCGTGTTTCACAAAATATCAAACTGTTTAACTTTCCCACCTTGAAAGAAATGTTAAAAACTCACAGTCACCAAATGTTTCACTGACAGTCAGTCTATTTGTCCTCAAAGGGGAAGAAAGAAAAACAAAACATGTACCATTGCAGGATACAGCTACACTGACTTTGAGTTTTCTTGTGGCATCAGTTGGAGTTTAGCTTGGTTTGATAAAGTATACATCGGCCAAGTCAAAGGTCCTGGATTCCAATCCTGTATGAGTCAGGTTAGAAACAACGTGGTCACAGCTTACTAGAAATTCCAAGCTTGTTTTAACTAGTCACTGCTTTGACCTTCCTCGTGTGTGTTGACTGTAAGCCTTTTTCCAAAGCAATGTGGAACTGACAGTTTCACCAGAAACAACAGTTCTCTTTATTATTTTATGCTCACTAACTGAGTCAATAACAGACTGAATGAGAGTGTGGTGTGGCTTTGGAGATGTACTGCTGCATTCTGAACTTAAGTCCAAGGTGATGCGGTGGAGCACAGAGGCAGGGCCCAAGCCAGCCCTCAGTCAATATTTGCCTCAGAGAGTGCCTAGCCGCTGGCAGGAGAACAAACTAAAATGGTCTGGCAAATGTGTTAGACAGAGGTCCAGAGTTTCTCTTGGAGGTCTCAGCTCTAATGTTAAACCTCCTACAGCTGCCACCGAGTATGTGCGACACCTGTTCCCCACGTTCTTCAGGTCTGTGTTTATAAAAAGCATCAGAGCAAAACCGCAGCACTAAGTGGTTAGTGGGTGGCTGCAGCAGAAGCTTCATTAGATGCTCAAATGTACAGCATTTGTGTGTGTGTGCTGCTTTAGCTTAACGTTTGCATCGTGAGCTGCTGTTGTGACTGGTCATCGACAAACAGCGTGGACACAGGCCACCCAGAGAGAACTGGACGCTCTGCTGTTTGTCACCCACCCTCTCTCTCTTTGTCCCTCTGCTCTATCCATCTGGCTGGCAAAGAGGGAGAAATTAACAGTAGTACACAGGTGGGAAGAGCTGCCATGATGACACAAAAGAAATGAGAAAAGACAGTTGAGAATGAGGATGCCAAGAAAAAATGGAGGAGGAAAAAACAAGGGGAAGCAAGAAGATACTGAGATACCAATGAACAGAAAGGTGTGGCACTGAGGGTAAAAGTGTATGTGTGATTCTGTAACACATGTGGCACGTAAAGAGAGCGGCTCATCTCATTAACCAGACCTTCCACAGAGGCTTTGAAGGGAGCCACACTACCCCAGTTGTGTAACATTTACCACCCCATCCAACTAGAGTGACAATGTGGCAGCGCACAGAAAGTTGTAATCCTCTAGGAACAAGGTTCAGAGTATCTACATGCCTGCTCACCAGAGCTTTGCTCTGCACCCCAGAAGCATAGTTAACGTTATCAATATGATTTGGATTGTGATAATAAAAATAAGATAATAATGTTAAAGGGACTGATATGCTGTGGTATTGTCGCACCAAGCTTTGACATATGGACTTTGACTTTTTTAATATCCTTAGGCTGGCCTTTGGTATCTGGGTAAACCCCCTAACATCCCCAAATACAAGATGTTAAGTCTTTCTTTTTAAGTCATCCCTGCTGGCTTTTCAGTGGCCCCACCTTCTCCAATTGGATCGTCTGTCTGTGATCTCAAGCAACCACGACTGGACGATATGATATAGAAACGACAGCCCAACACTACTTTTGGTTTTCTACCCAGTTTTTGTGTTTCTTTGATATATACATTTTTTAATATACGAAGGTTTTAGCAGCTTTCTACCTTGTAAAAGATCACCTGACATTTATGAAAACAAAGCTCTCCTGCAGTTTCTGTTTGCGTAAAGTAATGAGGTTGTGTGTGCATACAGGCCAACATGCTGTCGGTATGACTTCCAACGAAAAACACATTGTTACTTTTTGTTCACGGAGGTGTGCAGTGACTCATGGCGTACTGAAACTCGCTTGCCTGGTTTACTCTCAGTTGTCCCCACTGTGCTGTGTGTGCTGCTGCGATGAAGTTGTATTTCCTGTTTTGCCAGGAGTTCCAGCAACCGGCGGCTTTGTTTGGGGTTGTGGGTTTGGGCTGTTTGAACGTGTTTACATGAAACTCTTCCACAAGAGTGACAGGCATGGCGACACACAGATGGATAAACAAAAAATAGCCAGATCTTTCTTTGAATTCACAGCAGTGAGATCACCTTTGTAAAATCTTTTGAGGTCTATGTCAGGACCAGTTGCTCCCTCTTAGCTCTGTCACTGCCAAGAGGGGAAAATAAACCGCACAGACATATCTATTATAGATTCATTTTCAGTATGGCATTGCTGAAGAGTAAAATGGAAAAGGGGCTCAATCACACTTCTTGTGGTCTCCATGTGGTATCTCCATAGCTGCAGTGGCCTTGATGTGTAGTTATATATTTTGAGTAGGTGCACGACAGCTCCAGCAGATCTACAGAGCCTCTGCAACACCCTAAAGCAGAAATATGGGTGGTTTAATGTTACAAGTGCAACAATTAGACTGGACAAAAAGATGTTAGCCATGAGAGTTCCCAAACACCTCCAAATGACAGCTGAAACTAAGTGTATCTGAAAATAACTGCGTTCAGCAATTACGTTAAGAGTGACAACCAAAGCGTAGCCTCTATGGCTAAGAGTGTAGCCACGGAGGTGCTCATCCTGGGACTGCATAGTCTTGAAATAAAGTCTGTAGTAAACTGGCAACAACTGTTGCTGATATGCAACTCTCTTGTCTCTTTTGACAGCTCCAAGCACCAGTCCTGTATGGATAGATGTGCATCAAAATTAAAGAAGTCACTGGTCTGAATGGATTTTCGCAAATGACTACTCACTTGACTACAGTGAGCTGAACTAAACATGCCACAACCTGGCAGGAAGTGAGTTTAGGCTTTTAGTGAAGGGTGAAAATGCAGCGATGTAAAGGAAAGGGGTGCGCTGGATTTATAACACAAGACAAAAGGAGAGCGTCACTGCAAAACAGAATGCAGAACAATTGTTTTATCTCAATTATATATCACTTTATACTGATTGCTTAGGGGAAAGCAAAGCAAATCAACCCGCTCCTCCAGTACAAAATTGGCTAAGAACACAATGTGAGGCTGAATGAGAAATCAGCTGAGTAACAATGATGGACATGTAACGAGGGAAAGAAAAGAAAATATTTGTTTAAAAAAATAAGTTTCTGTTACAGTGGCTAGAGGTTGAATTGGGCTGTGCACTTTTCTGTTTTGTGTAATTTCTAGATGAGTTTGTATTGAGACTCAGCAGTTGTAAGGCATTCAGCTCGGCAAATTCAGACTGAGGTTTCATTCAGCCGTTCAAAATGTGGCTGTTAAAATATAGGGGATCATATTTTTAGGGTTCCCCCATGCATTCCCCCCCCTTGTATTTTCCGTGTTCCTTGCCTGTATATCCTCTTAACCTTCTGTGAACGTCTTTCTTTGGCTAAAAGCAATCTGATCCCAGACATTTCTCACCGACCTGACCACAGAAGAGTCTACAGCGAGAGAAGTGACTCAGGCTATTATATATAGGGTTTTGGTAATTGTGATTCTGCTGACTTTTGGAGAAAATGATTTGTAATTTCATTTTATCTTGTACCTTACAGAAACTAGGGTTAAACTGTTGTAATCCATGGATTCCTTATCAGCCAGACATGGAGATGGTAGAGAAACAGCTCTTTCTCTCTCATAAATTTAGACTCTGGGGTTGAAGCAATAAATATTAAAAATGGAACTTAGTATGTAGACTTTACCAGGAGGAACAAGTATTTGGCCTCACTCAAGAGGAGAGGGAGGAAAAGGGAGGAACAAGGGAGTGGTAGCTGTGTTTTTAATTTCCTCTAGCAACTCTTAGCCTCCGTCTGCTGCTGTGCTGCCGCTGTGTAGAGTCCCCGTGATGGATTGAAGGGGTCTGGGTCAGGATCACCTCGGGATAGGGTGGAGGGGCATCGGGCCAGATTTAAGCAAGCAGAAAGGTTGGGTGAGGACAGGGGAGCAACATTTAAAGGACCAGTTTGTTAGATTCAGGGGGATCTATTTGCAGAAATGGAGTGTGATATTCATAAGTATGTTTTCATTAGTGTATAATCACCTGAAAATTAGAATTGTCGGGATCCACAGGGTCTGCCAAGCTGCACTCCATATTTCTACAGTAAGCCAGAAAGGACAATCCAACAAGTTGGCTGTAATGCACCTAAATCCTACACGCTGGTCCTGTTAAAAGATGGGATTTCTCAAGAGCTGTAAATTTTACTATAAAAGTCTACAGTCCTTTACTCTTTCCTCCTCTGGAAGTCTTTTCTCACTTCACAGTGAGGACTGACTGTGACTGTGCCCTACCTGACTCTATAACCCTCATGTCTCCGGTTCTTTATGGTCATTGTTTCCACTGTATGGTGGGGATCTGTTGTTTAGATCAGAAGTTGTCTTCTTCCTTTTTCTGCAAACATTTGAACTTTAAATGGTTCTGCTTTCTGGTAGTTCAGCTTTTTGCCAATTCCCAGTTGATTGACATTTACTTGGCGGTACATGTATTCATGTGCTGATAAAAAGGTTCAGACACATTTACAATGGTATGTTGTGACAGGTATGTCACACATTTTACCTTTTATTTTTATCAAAAATTGCAGCTCCTGCGATTTGGATATAGCCACTGTGATTTCAATAACATTTCAATCAATTGTTCAGCCCCAGTTAGAAACATATGATAGTGACTATGCTGCTTGCACATCCTCTTACATATTACAATGTTGCAGATGGAATTGAGGGGAACTTGGGCTGAGTGCCCTTTACAGCCACATTTTGAACCCAGAAGCCTTTAGCTGAATGATCCAGACCAGTGTGTTTGACTTGCTTCATTTAGAAAGCTAGGTATTGCGAATAAGACGCAAATTAAAAGTGAGCCCATAAAACTGCGCTTCTTCTCTTACAGTGCCTCATTTCACAGAGGACAAATTGCACTGAATAATCTCCAAATTCGCCAGCGGTTAAACCCTTTTACTTGTTCTGAGATTAATTTGACCTTACAGTATTACACCCACAATATGCCAAGCCTTTCCCACACTTTGTCTCAGCCTAACCACTGACTATGCTACAAAGCCAGTGACAATATGTACTGTCTGCAGAGAAAACCCCAAAGGAGTCCATCATTTCATCAGAGGAACCGCCGGGTACTATTATCTCTATCTCTGACCGCTATCTCTCAGCCCTGCAACATTCTCTCTCCACCAGCTGAGCCTATCTAGGACATACAGCTTTACAAATGCTGGGTGGAGGAAGCTGCAGTCATAGCTTTCAAAGCCCAAAATCAGGCAAAAGGCATCCAAGACTCATATCTTAAATTACATTGTTAATACTATCTTGATTTTCAAATGTTATAACCATTTTTTTTTAGCCAATTACAAACTCTGACCCCCAGTCTGTGTGCGTCATTCACTCTGGAGAAACAGTCACTGAGGGAAAATGATCTGCAACAGTCAGGTTTGTCTCTGAGAGCTCATTTATTCCTTTGGAAGCTCACAAAGTCTTCATACAATAAGGTCCTAACTGCTTCTTCTTTCAATGGACCCATTCAGGGAAAAAAATCAGTTAGAGGCCTGGTGAAAAAACAGGGAGAGAGAGAAAGACTGGCTGGATTTGTGTCAGAGGCCCTCTTTGTTTGAATACACTGTAACCCTACCACACACACACACAC
The DNA here is from genome assembly GCF_051107435.1 of Chaetodon auriga. Classification (NCBI taxonomy): domain Eukaryota; kingdom Metazoa; phylum Chordata; class Actinopteri; order Chaetodontiformes; family Chaetodontidae; genus Chaetodon; species Chaetodon auriga. Next base: position 10,674,893 of record NC_135080.1, read on the forward strand.
ACACCCCTTGACCCTGTGCTCTTACGCTATTGTGGATGCATCATGCAGAGGAGTTTGCAGTAAAGAGGACAACAGTGTCACTTCTCATTAATCAGCCCTGTTATAAACGCAACTGATGGAAATGTCATTCGGTTTACTCTCACCTCCTTTATGTTTAAAAGGAAGGGTGTTAGCCCTTAATGCTAAATGAGGTTATGCTCTCATGTCACACTTAGCAGCATTTTGATTGACAATGCTGTCCAAATTGTCTTTATTGACCATGATATTCATGACGAATCCTAGATTTCAGTATTTTTAGTTCTTCCATGGATTTATTTAATTTACTGGCTGGAATGGAACTTTTGATAAACACTTTCTTGGATGCTTAATGGAAACTGTCCACAGTTTAATTATTGATGAATGTGCCTTAATGTCGTCATATTGCTTGTTTTCTCCAAGCAAAAGTCCAAAACCCAAAAATATTCAGTTTACAATCGTATAAAACAGAGAAAAGCAGCAAATCTTCACATTTGGAAACAGGACCCACTGAGTAGTTGGCCTTTTTCCTTAAGAAATGACAGAAAAGATTAATTCGTTATCAAATTTTCTTTTTTTCTGCCTTTTTTAGTGAGTTAACAGTCGAGAGATTGCAGGATATGAGGGAACAGAGATCCCTGACCTGACTTGAACTAGGAACCTTGTGGCTCTTGGCCTTAACCTCTAGATCACTTGAGCACACCCAATTTTTGAATTACTCAACAAATTGTTTCACCTGTAAAGTCAGCACTCATGCTTATTGCTGAAGCGTCATTGAGCAGGGCACTGTAGCCCACCCTGTGCTCTCTGTGGAAGGGAGCAGAGCATCAGAGATCAATAGAGCATGATCAGTTATCGCTGCTTATTTTTGTCTGTCTGTTTTTTCTTCAGTACATTTTGAATGTTGCCAGATCCTGTCCTTAGCCTTAAATACCGTTTTTGGCTCTTTTCAGTGCCTGTGCTGATTAAATAATCTGTTTTTAGTGATGTGCTTGGAGGAATGCGCTTTAGGAATTTTTTGATTGAGGCTTACCCCGCGCTTGAACCTCCCTGATCCGGTCACTGGAGGTAGTGAGATGGAGACCTAAGACTGTTGCTTGGCTGGCAGTCTGATCAGGGGCTGTTGAATGAAAGCCTACATTTGTTTACATCAGTAAACTGCAGCAGCACAGCATATGTCTCAGAGAAGGAAGAAGAAGGAGCGCACTTCAAGGACCTGAGACCAAGCTGTTAACCCTGACCCCTGACCTCACTTTGAAGAAGGGAATTTCCTCAAGGGGATCAATAATACATCATGTCTTAGCTGCTACTTGACTTTCAGACATTTTGTATTGCACAGGTCTAATTGGTGACTCCTAGTGGATACTGTAGACGATGAGACCAGCTTTTCTCTGCAGCATATAATGTTTCTATAAAAGTAAAGCTTCTGGACAAAAAGCCCTGACTGCCTCCCAGCTGTTTGACACATCTTCTCTTCTCCCTGCTGGAGGCCTTCTCTTCCTGAAGCCTCATCATCATTTAGCCTCATTAGTCTGTCACTGCTCTGATTCGGTTACAGGAAGAACCTTGAAATAACCCGCCGTACAGCCTCACACACAATTATATGTCGACAAACTCATGCCCCTGCGTCTTCCATGAGGTAGCATTGTAGAGAAATATATGAGAATATATGCAGATCTTTCCCTATCTTACTTTGAGTATTATAGTATAGTGTTTTTCGACAAAATCCTCCTTTATATTTAGCAAGATACACTAAGCTGAGCTGCTTAAAGGACCAGTGTGTAAGATTCAGGGGGATCTATTTGCAGAAAGGGAATATCATGTTCAGAAATATATTTTCATTAGTGTACAATCACCTGAAAACAAGAGTCATTGTGTTTTTGTTACCTTAGAATTAGCTATTTTTATCCACAGAGGGAGCGGCTCCTCTTCCACGGAGTCTGCCATGTTGGACCGCCATGTTTCTAAGGTAGCTCAGAATGGACAAACCAAACACTGGCTCTAGAGAACCTTTCGCATTTTTTCATACAGATTGACAAAGTGATGTGTAAAACACAACAGCTGCAAACATGTCTGCAAGTGACTTCAAAGGAGACCATGATTTTTTATCTGCAGGCACGAAATGAATGTCTCCTGAGCAGAGCCTCTGCTGCTCTGATTGCATGTCATTTTCGTGTGAGTGTATTTATGGAATCTGCATGAAATTATAGTAATAGACCAATGATTACCAACCCCATAATCACAATCAGCTGGCTAATTTATTTTTTATTTATTTTTTGGTCAAAAGATTGTAGCTGACCTCAGAGTGCAATCAAACAATGGTGTACAGCTTTAGAAATGGTGAAGATATTTCTGGTTGATTTGAGAAAATCTCTGCTGTACATTTCTCGCACTTAGCTGTGAGAGACTTTGGAGACAGAAGCACAAATTGCTAATCTCTTGTTGCTGTCACAGTGCTCACTTATCTGACTGCTCCTGCTCTGCCAAACTGCTCATATTGGGTACGAAGGGGAAACACCAGCTAATCACTATTGTGCTAGACAGATTGAATATGACAGATGTATTTACTGTAGTGGAATTGCTCTCACGATCCGCCTTCAGAGCTGTCAGTTTCTTGACTGGTGAGCAAACATGAATTCAGCATTATTCCCAATTATGAAAGCATGTGTCACTGATATAGTTCACCTGCAGGCAGGCTTGCTCAGCTGTAACTTGACAAAGCACAATTTTTTACATACCTCTGTTTGTAATGATTAATCATAGCAGTTGCCTCTGTGTTCTTCAACAGCATGGTGAAAAGCTAGCCACAGGGACCACTGTCTGGGTAGTCAGGTCGGGGGTCAAGATATTTTAACAAAAGCCTTTATTGTTCCTTAATTTAGCTCAAAATATACACAAAATAATGAAACTGAATAATTAAATTTAATATCTTTAGTTCAAGAGCTAAATGTTTGCATATTCCCAGGTCATTAGCATGTATTAGTTTTGCTAGTAGAACAAGGTTTCCGCTCACTGAGAAAGTGCAAATATGAGCATTCAATATACTTTAATTTGAGTTGTAAGTTGTATATTATTACATCAATGATATTGCCCTAATAGATGCAACCACGTCAGTATTATCATTATTGTAGTAGTGGTAGCAGTAATAATTTTATGCTTAAAGTTGGCTGAGAAAAATAAATATCATAGAAACAAACCGTCCATTGAGTCAAATATCAAAGGTGTCAGTGATTGGACACGTTTTGAACCACAGTAGTCAGATAAAATATTTTATTTCTTTTCTGTTACCTCCCGCTGATACACAAACACAGTAACAATTAAACATGAAGGTACCAGGCAGACAGTGCACATCTATGGATTGCGTTGCATTCATTTTCAACTTCTCCCTCAGAAAACATGAAAGAGGATTGAATAAACTACAGAAAGATATAGTTAAAAGCAGTAAGAACTCAACAAAGATTTTACTCTGGTAAATCTTGCACTACATTGCGAGTGGTAAGTTTAGCTCAGTAGCAAAGTAATTAAGCCATCCAGGCAAAGTGATAAGATAAAGCTAATAAATTATTTATTTAAACAATAAATGATTCAAAAACACAATGCAGGAGGAAAAACACACAGAAAGACATCCTAAAACCATTGTCTCGTGCCGTAGAAGATGAGTACTACTGAATTATTAAATAAATATTAAACTTTAAGCTACACCACAATGTCTTAAGTGCAGTAGTAAACATGCAGGTCTGCCTCAGCCTGTGCGTGAAAGTGTGTGTTTTCCTCGATGGTCCATGTGCACACCCTCGGGTTAATCAGCATGGAGCAGCAGTAGCCCGCTGTTCTCCCCTGAGACGTCTCTGTGGGAGCTGCAACAGCTGTGACGCTGTAAGTCACCCCGAGGACCCGTCGTTACTGCTGTGCACGCACACACACTCACTCATACACACACGGACGAACCCACCCAGTCTCACCGCACACCCATGGGGATAGAGGCTGAGGCCAAGAGCAGAGCTGAGGGCTTGCAGCTCTGTTTCCTTATTGTCTTCTATGTGTTTCTACATTGTGAGCAGTCAGCCAAGTCTCTTTCTCACAGTCTTTAGATATATACTGTTTGTATAGTCTAACCTGGTGTTAAATGCTTTTAAACAATGTTAAGCTCTGAACACATAATCAGCTGTTTCAACATTTAAGACTTGGGTATGGATGCTGGGTGTTTAACTGTAAAGTTGCATGTTGTTCTCCTCCATGTCGTCCCCGTTGCAGCCAAGAAACACATGTCAGGAATGTGCTCTTCTGGCCTTAGTCTGGATCAAATAATCAGTGAAGCTGATGTGTTCATTTCAACAGAAAGAAGTAGGCTGGTCTCGTTTCTGACCTGCACATCATTGCACAGGAATGTGTCTGGCAGTTTGTAAGACAGGCAGATAAAATGCAGGCCTGGCCTCCCGCGATATCTAGATGATAATCGTTGCTGTGTGCCGACAGTCACCTGACGCCAGGTGATATGCCTTGATGAGCCAGGAGAATGGCCGTGTGTTGAGAATATGTCTGTGTCGTGACAAATTCCCTCTTTTATATATGATATATCCTGAATAGGCAGGCCTGGAATCTCTAAGAAGTCGGTGTCATTTACAGCAGCTGTCTGAGGACACTGAGAGGTGAAGATTATATTACAGTACATGTGTGTATTCATGTGTGCATGATTTCTAACACAAACAGATACAAACGAAGGCCCAGGACATGAACAACCAAACTTCACATTGTCAGAGTGAATGTCACTGACTTAAGGGTCGTTATTTAGCTAAATTAGCTTAGTTATTTAGGAAGGGCAGAGGGAATTTTGTTTACCTGTGAACTTCCAGACATACAGTAAAGTTTACCCTTTTGACTCCTCTGCTAATCCTAATTACTTACTGTCACCAGGTTCAGGCTTTGCAGATGTAATTGAAAAGCCTCTCCATACAGCTGGCTCTGGAACCTGGCATATGGCTGCTTAATTCACCTTAAATAGTGTCTAAGACGGCCATCTATAGAAAATGCAAAGGAATTTGCTGGACGGGATTATGCTATGGAAACAAAAACAAGTAACAGATGCTGCAAGTCTGCTGATGACTGCCCTTTTACAGCCCTCAGCTTTTTCGTTTGTTTGAAGAGTTTAGAGCCCTTTTTAACATGCTTTGATGCTCGCATGGTACGTGGTCACGAGGGGACACGGACAGACTGATTAAACCACAGAGGAAGAAGGAACAGATCTGAGAACGGTTGCGTGAACGCTTTGCAGACAGAGAGGTAAAATTAGAATAAGAATAAGCAAGATCCACTGCAGCACCTCGAGTGAGCAAAGTTTGTTCAGTTATTCCAGCAAAGCACATGCAGTGTGTGTGTGTGTGTGTGTGTGTGTGTGTGTGTGTGTGAGCTTTGCTGCAGTGTGCTGCAGTGACAGCACACATCAGCCTGCCAAGTGACCAACTGATGGCCGCGTTATGTGCATTACTGTGTTGTGTCTTATTATTTACAGCTCCGCTCTCTCAGGTTGTGTCCTGATTGCCTGCGGCCCGCCGCCTACATCTTACGTCTTTTTGCTGGTGCACCTTGGCGTTCCTATGGCAACCAGCGGCAGCATAGCGATCAAACAGCTACAGCAGCATTTCCAAGTGGTTTTTGGTGAAAGGAGCTCTGTCTATTGCATATGACTTCATCACTGTATTTTCCTCTTATGTTGCCCAGAGTTAAAGCACACAGCCAGTGGACTTTGCTCAGTCCATTAAAAATTGAGAAATGCCTGATTTTGAGTTGAGATTTGGTATATCATTAATATGGTGCAATCATCCGTTGCTGAGCAAGTAATAATTAAAAACATGAGTCCTAATAAATAATCGTTGGAACAAACACCCACACACTTACAGTGAGTTTAGGATGCTTTCCAAAAATGCTCTCTGAGTAGATAATTACAGCCTGAAACAGTGTGATGGATGGAAGCAAACGTGGTGTTTGTTGACTCGCTGCAAGAGAATAATAATTTACTGCCTGATGTGTATCAGATAATGCAAGCTATGCACGCTTACTTTCCAAATTCATAGTGGAACACTGGAGTAGGTGGATCGCCAACCTCATATTTAGAAATGGATCCTCATTCCCACTGATCAGCTTCTGATCAATGAGAGCAACCCTGACACACGTAAGGCTACTTTAAGAGCACACTGTCTGGTTTCATATTGCTTTTGCAGTGGTTTGCCATCATGCAGCACTCTCACTCCATCCTGATTTCATCTTAATGAAGATCTTCACAGCAGGAAGCTTTACAGCGGGACAGAGCCACGTGTCACTTGTGCGGCTCAGAGCAAGGAAGCAAATCAAGGTCCCCTTTTCCCCCCAAACATCTTGCTCCATTTCAATTCGAATAAGACGAGGTGGCAAGAATAACAGGGGAAGACAGAGGGGTGTGCAGAGGATCGGAGATGTGAAAGGGATGAAAGTGTGGCTGTCCCCACCTCCCAGTGTTGGAGTGTGAATGGGGCTGCCCACCCCTCTCTGCAGGGGGTTCTCTCCCTCTCCTGCAGCTTGTGCACTCATTACCCACTCCAGACTACAGCATAATATGTGAAGAATATGCAAACCTAGACACAATGACTGCTGGTTTCAAACTGTAAACAACTCTGCAGAGATTTTTTACTGAGAAATGTAAACAGTAAAAATGTTGAAACTTAACATTTTGTATTTTTTATATGTTCACTGTAAGCTGCATATCTTGAATAAGATACTATTCAAAGATAAAGTGATTGTTGGTTGGCTTTTAGATGTGGATATTTGCAAGACACCTTTCAATGGACCATTATTTTCATCATTTTACCACTTTATAAAATGACTTAATCAATGAATTGATCATCACAATAGTTGCTGATTAATCTTCCATTAACAAAGCAATAGTTAAGCTTTAGCTTAGCTTATTTGAGCTTTAATCTATGACAAGCTAGTAGCACTAATAAAGCTCTTATATATTTGGTCACCTGTGAAAATCAGTTCATTTTTGGCAGAAAGTTTTTAATTCACTGTGTCATATCCATATCATATATCATATACATAACATGCATTAATCTAATGTCCAGAGCTGAATATACCAAGTGGAAATGATGAATCAACAAATATTTATTATCTGTTGCACAGATATTTTACTGGCCTTTCAGCTTTCTAGAAAATAGGATGCGCATTTTCAACACTCAGTATGAGTGAAAACTTGAGTAGGCTGAACTCTGGAGGAGTACCGGCACAGCAAATGCTCTAAAATATTCATGCACCAGAGTTGTGACAGTAATCCCATCTTAATCACAAAATAAAGCCAATGATGGTGAAGGCGCTGACATGCCTGCAGACACGTATACTGACTCCTTTTATCCCATCAGTGGTGGTTGTCTTTCACTTGTGTTTCTTCTCTGAAACGCTCAAGCAGACGAATGTATTTATTTATAGAATTATTTATGCTGAACTCATAGTCATACCGTCCTGAAAACATACTGTATGTACACAGACACACGCGCACACACACACACACACACACACACAAGGAGTAAGCCAACTGTGTTCTGGCTGTGTGACAGTTATTCTGTCTGGCAGGATTCAGAGCCACAGAGAATGACTCCACTACTAAATATACAGCAGACTCAAGACTTTACCAGATCCGAGTCACAGAGATCGACTTTCCACCAGGCACATGTGGACGTCTGCTCTGAATTCAGCTCTGCTCTGCACTCCACCGCTTCACGCAAAGGTTCAGTGATGTTTAGATGTGGTGTTCATGGAGGCCACAGAGGCCATTTGTCTTTATCCTGGTGCTCATGAATCCTCTGTCCAGCTTGTTCTGTGGTAAGACCTTTACCGTAATATCAGGCAGTCTTTGCACTCAGTATGTGTTTTAAGTTGTTCACTCTGTCACAGGTTGACCACCTTTCACACACGCGTCTTGTTTATGTAAGAAATTGATTGAAAGAAGTGTTGATTTTGTTTTCAAATACAGGTACTTCAGGAATAGCAGCACTGCCACAGATGGCAGCTTCTGATCCTCACACTAGAGGTTTTAAGATGAGCCTGTGGCACAGAGGTGATGATTCAACCCTGTGGCTGTTTGTGAGGGTATAGTTTTGTCATGGTGATGTGTGTTTGTGTGTGAGTGCGTGTGGTTTACCAGCTATGTTGGTATGAGTCCCATCACTCATGTTGTTGAGCTTCTGACCACTTTGGCAGTGTGGTTTATGGCTGTGACTTGTGAGTCAGGTGTCGACCGGCCTCTGTGGGAATCTCTTAAATACCAAAATAACCATTCCCATTGTCTTCTCAAGTCGTGTCTCCATCAGTGTATTTTTATGCGCATTTTCAATTTCCCAAACCAGTTTTTACGCCCACTTGTGGTTTTTGCCTTTTTGAGTTAATGTGTGTAAAGGGAGATGGAAACACCTTTTTCAGATAGATTTATCTCGCATGACCAGTCAGCTGTTACATCAGATTGAAATGTCTCCTCTTCATCTCTCCACGCAGATCTGATGTAACCTTCCTCGCATTAATACATAAAACAAACAGACATTTCTGTCACACATTTCCATTGCGTGTTTTTTTTTTATGTTGGAGCGATGCTCTCACATCATCGTGTTCTGTCTTCTTCTTCTGCAATACTAATACGGTTTCCCGACTGGAGGATTGATGCCACCTACTGCTTATCTCGATTGACTCTGAGAAAACTTGGCTTTAGGTAGAAAGCAAGTCCAAGAACTTGCAAAGAAAACAGGAGCACTTTGGAATGATGGGCTTGCAGAGTAGACTTTATTCCATGAGCTGATATTTTGGAAACAGTGAGCCTTCCTCAGATCTTAAAGGGAAAGGCTTGAAAACATTGTATTTATGCTTTCATGGGTAACTGGACATATGAAATCTTCTGTACACAAAATATTTAGTAAACCCAATTTCAAACCTAAGGTAACTACGTGTAGGTGCCCTCTGTAAATGTAATTGATTCAGTTTTCATCATTCATATTAGTTTGCTCCAAATATATGCTGTTTGTGTAAGTTTTCATTTGTTTGCCTTGATTTCAGTAATGCAGTATGTGTCCTTGAGTGTGTGTGTGTGTGTGTGTGTGTGTGTGTGTGTGTGTGTGTGTGTGTGTGTGTGTGTGTGTGAGATAATAGTATAATCACATTGAGGCTGAGGCTGGGGCCTGTGGTGCAAAGTCTGCCATGGTTGGGAAGTTTTCACTTACAGTTTAATTTCATTTTCGGGGCAGTGGAGTGAAGCCTGAGCCTTAAATCTGTGCTGATGCTGCTGACGTTCAGGACTGACACTTTGCTTTAGGAAAATAGACCCTCACATGAGCACTGACCCCTGTCCACCCCTGCTCTCCCCTTCTGCTAAGGACAGTGTTATTATGCTTGCCCTGGCAGGATAAGTGCACCCTGATTGATCTGTATTGATTAGAACTGTATTTGTCAGACAGTAATGGGCCTCCCCCTCAGGACATTATGTCTGCTGATTCCCACCCGCCCCCTCCTCTGGCCCCACTTCACCCATCTCTTTATGAAGACCCCCACCCTTCTCTTGGGCCCCTTGACCTCTAATCAAAATCACAGCCTCCTCCACTTTGCCTCCACTCTTCCTTTGTATATCTGGCCATGCTCCAGAAAGAGCTGGAAGATGGTTTCAGGTTGTGAGAATGAAACAAGAAATGACACAGGGGTTGGCAGAGACAGTATCAGAGCACGTTGGTTTGTTTCTGAGGAAGGAATGAATCCATCAGCTGTTTTGTTTTTTATGCACATTATTTCTGGTCCAGTGTTTGAGCTAATATTAAACAATTGGTTCTTGCAGAACCTGCATGACGTGGTGTTTGTAACGCCGCTTGTGTGCAAGCCCGTCTGCGTGTATGCAAACATGTTTACGGTACAGATGTGGCACAGATAGACCGCCGAGGGCATTTTTGTTCAGACTCCTCACAAACAATAGGCATGTCTGTGTGGATGACCTGATGAGCGTGGAACTGATCACAGCTGCTCTCCAGAAACACACACACACACCCTCAATTATTACCGCCACACACAGATTATGTGAAAAACAAAAGGTTAAAAACCTGACATCATAGTATGGCAAGTGGGTGCACGTTAATGTATGAAAACACATTGATTCAGTAAGTTTATGTTCACCTGTTATCCATTATATCATACAAAACTATTTGCATGTGTAACACAAAGACCTTGAGTCTTTTTAATGACGGTATGAAATAGTAGCCATAAAGCATGACTTTGAGATGTGTCTCAGATATCAACTGCAGTTTAACAAGAGGTCATTTTCTCTTTCATTTTTTCCTTCAGAGTCAAAGACTGAGCCCTCTCTCTCTGCACTGCGACGTCAAAGCTCACCACACCTGCTTCACCTGCATACTGCTCAGCTGAAGGCAGAACAAGGTAAAACTGGGACGTCTGATGTTGTATATATGTGTGTGTGTGTGTGTGTGTGTGTGTGTGTGTGTGTGTGTGTGTGAACATTAAGCAGGCTGTGCGATCCACTTTTCTCGAAATGACTTGATACTTTTAATGCAAGCATTTCTCCTCTAATCATTGTAATCTGCAGGTTATTGTATCAGTCTGCGGTTGCCAGTATTTAAGCTCTCCGTGAACGTAACTCACTGCACTTGCAAAATGTTTGATTGAAAGAAAAGTGACTTCCAAAGACTTGATAAAAGGCTAATTGACTTGATGACCTGGATATTCTTCTGCAGTGTAGCTCCGCTATTTTGTAGATAAAAGGTTTCCTCATCTGCATTTTGTGCTGATAATGAAAAGCAGGGTACCTGTTCTGTACTCTGTTCCATGGAGGAGCGCTGCACTAAAGGCCGCTGTGACAGCGCAACATCCAGCTCAATAGGGACTCCCATAATGCAGTGTTCTGGGTGCCATAATGACTCTCTCTGATTTAAATAACAGCTCACCAATACTTTCTTCAATGTCTCTCTGATTGTCATGTTATCCGCAGCCTCTTCTTGATTTACAAAACTATTGTGTTTTGGCCTCAGGAAGCACTGTGACCTGCCTCTGAACCGTCTGTCTGTGCTAACCTTAGCTATCTTAAGCTCTAGTGTCAACAAAGGTGCTGGCTGCAGAAGCTGAAATTCTTGTCTTTTAGTTTTTCACTTTTTAGTCTTTCATTTTTGTGTTAGGTAACCCATACTTTGATGCTAGTGCTGGTCTGGGATTCCCTCGCACAGCACTGATGTAGGAGACCAAAATAATATTTGATCAAATAATTAACATCACAATATAAAGCTGACAACCATCAGAGATTTTGCCATACCATTTGCTCCATAGTAGCTATCCCATTAATATCTGTGGATGTATCGGTTTAGGGCAGCACTGCTACAAATCAATCATCAGAAGTGGTTTATAACTACATTGGTTATGACCTCTGCATCAATTTGATGAACTATCTTGATTTATCATGTATTTAATTAGCTGGATTTGCCAAAACTACCACACATATCTGTCTTGTTATTGTATCCTTAACAGTTTCCCAGAAAACTGACTGCTGCTCGGGCTATAGCTAACCACTTCTTTTCTTGATTGATAGAATAGTTATTAGAAATGTAAGACAATAAAAAAATCACAACATCTTAGAGTCCAAGATAACTTCATCAAATGTCACAATATACCATAGATAGAACAGATTTATTTTATAAAGCCGCACATAGAAAGACAAACACTGGAGGAGGATGTGTTCACATTGTTCCATACAGTTGCTTGTTAAACAATTAATTGCTTTAAGTTAGAAACCGTGTCCTTCAACGAGACCTTGAAGGTTCATGAACACGTGTTATCTTCACCTTGTTGAGATGTGCTTGAGCAGGACACTGAATCCCTTCCAGCTGCTGCTGCACTGACCTCTGATCTGGGATGAATTTGATTATTCTGGAAAATCCTTTGGCAAACCAGAGAGATTGAAATGTCTCCTACATCCCCGCAGTATCTGAATATTTACATACTCATCTTGACCTCCCGTCTGTGTCTCCTCTCCACCTTCATCTCTGTAACTCTCCTTGTTTTCTCACCACCATTCATTTGTTCCAGTGAATGATGATGAATGTTGATGTGGGCTGCGATTCGTGATCCTCCAACTGGATGCAAATTATTCGACTCGCTAAGTGGATATCTGAATGTGTGTGTGTGTGTTTTGGATCTATTTCCTCTGAATGCATCTTGCTCTTTTCACCCCAACCCCTTGTCTTCCTCCTCCTCCTCCTCTTCTTCACGAGCTGTCTCAGTGTCATGGGACAGCAGCCTGACGGACAGACAGGCAGATGGAAGTGACACTAGCGACATCAGCGGGATTCAGCATAACAATGTAGACGGAAATCAGTGGAGACAATGACAGTGGGGTCGGGAGGGACTTGAGGAAAAGACTGGGGAGGAAAGTGAGTGGAAAGGAAAGCAGGGCGACAGGGAGCGAGCTGTAGCTTCGTACAGCTCCAGTCTGAGAGGGAGAGATGTTGCCTCCAGATAAGCCAAACGGACTTAAAAGCCCAATATAGATTCGAGTCAGAGGCCTCGACTGTTTATTTCCTTCCAGCCCAATGTTCTGATATGTCGGTGTTGTTTTCAGTGTTTCCTGTAGGGTTTTGTTGTTGATGGAGGGGACTCCATGGAGGGAAGTTTGTATCTGAGACTGTCGGGATCACCTGCAAATAGTGTTGCATGAATGTTTGTGCTGAGTTTAAGTTGGATGACTGGTCAGAAGCAGAGCTCTGTAGCTCCATATGGCTCGAATGCCAGCATGTCATCAACTTTGTTTATCAAATCTGTTATTGTAGAAGGAAAGACAAGTTGCCTCTGCAATCACATCAGGGAAACACAGACAGACACCGGCAGTCATCCTGTAACCTCTCATGCTGCTCCACTCCACAGCACAATGAAACATCCGCTGAACTTCACTCATGGCTCCAGACACTTCACCTCTACCACTTCCTCTTAAAGGCACTGACCTTTCAGCAGTGCACTGATGTCTTTTCATTTTATACTTCCTTTTTGTAATCAGAGCTGGTTTTTCCACATCGTGTCACTAGTCTTTATGGGCAAATTGAAAGTTTCACGTCTCTGAATGCTCATCAAAGGACATGTCTGTCTTAATAACATGCTTATATGCCACATGTATGTTGAAAGAGTTACTGATTATCATTTGTGTTTTCCATGGCCATGAAAACATCCTTTGCGTTGTGACTACACTGTAAGAAATGGGGGATAGGCAAACAGCATCTGACCTTTTCCTTTTAAAGCTTTTATGAAGAGTGGTCGGTTTTCTTACCTAAGACCAAGATGTTCATATCGCATTTATTTTGTATTTTTGTGGCATCGTATCAGGTCAGAGCTTCAGACTTGAATGTTTTTTCTTCATCTTTAGAAAGTCGAGATGCAAACCAAAGTCCAAATCTCAAATCTGTAGTCTGCTCTTCATGTTTTGTGGCTACTTAAACAAAAACAAGTTTCTGTGTTGCCAGTACTCCACATTCAGCCTGTCTCAATGGCCTGAGGTTATTTTTATGTTTACTCGTGTCTTCAGTTTGAAAGTCTCTCTTGGTTTTTTAAATTCATCACTTCAGCTGCCTCTGTCTTCGGCAACTTTGCCCTTCTCAATGAGCTGAGGTCGCTCAGGTTGAGTTCAGGGTCGGCGCAGATCTGATGGCACGTCCTGGTCTGTCCACTCCGTCAGAAGCCAGAGTGGCATGGACACTGGACATGCTGTCCCTGCCAGCGCTGTATTGTGTTGTATTACAGTGTCGTGATCTGCTCCTGCTCCTGTCTGCCATCTGCCAGTCATATGTACCACCATCTGTTCTTCAAGACAGCCCATAATCTAGCTCGCACTCTGGCATCGTTAGCTTAATTTAAACACTTACAGTAACTGCTGCTGATGTTTAATGTCTGGGGAGCTTTTTCTTTTTTCTTTGGGGATTTTTTAAAACCTGTGTTAATACCACTCTTTGCTGCCGTGGCACTATGTCAAGAGCTAATGTTTGCATTTTCTTTTAGAACTTAGATAGTTAGGACAGATTTTTGGGAGTCTTTTGTCTTTTTATTTGACTTTTGCCTTTCGTCTCACATCCCTGCTTCAGTCTCAGCTATAATTACGCTGCTTTCTATTTTGGCAATGATAGAGAGAGACACATGTGGCAGGTCTATATCTCCTCATCTCTGATCCTTTTACATTTGTGACAAGCTCTCAGTGGCTCTTCACGCTGATCTCAGGTCAGTCCGTACTGGTATGACATGCATGCGAGCAGCAGCATCAGCAGCACCTCCTCCACACAGAGTACACTCATCGCTCTGGAAGCTGTACTCCTCTGCTAACTCTGTCATTACTACCATCTAACCAGTGTAATTACCAGCCTCGGTGTGTGTTTGTGGTGCTTGGGCCAAGCCTGCATCATGCATAGCAAGTCGGAGCGGGTGTGGAGGGAAGGAGCATGAATGGGAGAGTCAAAACAGGGGAGGTATATCCCAGAGCTAACTAATTACTGTATGTGAGTAATTAAAAGGCATTAAATGTCTGCACTTTATCTTCTGAAGTCTGGGCCAAAGCTGAATGTGTCTGCTCAATTCTTACTGTGTTTGATGGGGATTAATTCTTTGTTCTCACACGTTTTCCTCTGCATTCTTTTTCTTTGTGGTTGATAATCATATTTTGTAATGCTGTTGATTGAAACGCCTCCCCCCCAGTGCTCCTCTTCATCTCACCAGTGGAGCAAATATGTGGTTTACAGGGATAGTTTGTCGGCCTCCTCTTCTCTTCCTTTTATATCTAAAGTTACATTTTTCTAATTTTACAGACGTTTCTCTAAATCAGAACATGTACTGTGTGAGTGTTTGAAGGTCATGATGACCTGACGTGACAACGTCTGGTTGTTGTGTGTAAGTTCAATTCACAGAGGAAAACCTGGGATGTTGTTCAAATCTCAGACAGAGGTTGGACCTTCAGCTGAGAATAATTTGTCACAGTGATTTCAAGACTCATGCTCAAATTAATCTTGCAAATTGGATGATAACTAGATTCAGTGCATCTTGGGAGATTTGTGAACATAGTGAATCCCTACTGTTTGTATTTAACTTCTTTTTTGTCATAATTTATGGGTGTAACTGGTATTTACAACAGATGTTTGAGGGCAGTATAATGTATTTCATCTGTCACTTGGTCACTAGTTGTGCACAACAATCAGTCGTCTCATCGTCATCTTGGTGTATGAAAGGCAGATTTTACAAAATACACTGAGCATGAAGAAAATAATGCACTTTTGAGATGTGATAAACGTGTTACCACATCAGGGTAACCAGACGCCCCTCAGTCGGCATGTTAGTGCTGTCATTGTGAACATGTTAGCATGTTGGCATTAGCATTTAGCTCAGTACAGCCACACAGGGATGGTAGTGGGCTGTAGACTCTTAGTCTTGTTGTATTGATGTAGCTATAAACGGCGCCGTCCCACAGATTAGCCATCTCACAGGGAAAACTCCAGATTACCAGTATGTATCTCTCACTCAGTGGTGTCTGTTAAACATCGTCAGGCTGCAGGCACTCCGACAGAAGTCTGAAGTCGCTAGTAAAGATCAAACCACACTCTCTCCATTGCCTCTCTCATCAAGCACCTCAGACACATAATGAAGCCATTCTGTAGCTCCTGCAGCTGGGGCCGGATAATCTGGGATTGGGCCTGATAGTGGATCACAGGACAGCAGTCCGGATGAGGAGAAACCCTGTCAGACAGCATGATCAGAGTGGGAGTCTTTGGCCCGGAAGTGCCTGTGGTTCTCCTAAAACAAAGACATGATACATTTGCGTGGCTGTATGAGTATAGGGGGATTTTGTTTGCTGTGAATGAGTTCTGTTGATGATGCCCGTGTGCGTGTATGAGTGAATGAGTAATGCAGTCTTGGGGCCAGAAATGAATTCAGCAAGGACTCATAAAAAGCTTTGTGTATCATAAAACACACACAAACCACTCAGAGCTGCCTTGACACAATGAAAAGCTCAACATTATGCAAATTGGACTTCATAACGAGATAGTCACCCCAGGAGTCGACGTTTGTAGAATTCACAAAAACTGAGGCAGCTGGAGAGAGACAAGCACAGATTTGTTCTCACAACAAAAATTGTTCCTAATGTACGCTTTCTGCTGGCTATTAAACTTAAAGGGTCAAATGTTTAGCTCCTCTTTTCAGTGTAGCCCCAGATTTTTAAACCCCAATGGCTCCACGTGTAAAAAACACTATCAGTGAACACGCTTAGATTTTTATGTGGTTGTACGGGGGCCCAAATGAATATAGAGTTAAACATTGTGTGTAGGTGTCCTTAAAGCTTTTGTCTGAGGAGTCAGAATTTTACTGCCCCTGTCTTTTTAGGGGTGCTCATGCATAAAATAAGATTGTATTATTCTTAATTATTAAAATTTTCTGTATTATTTTCTTATTGTCTTTATTATGACATTACAAGCAGTGTATTGATATACTGTTATCAAACCTGTATTCTCCTCAGAGAGAGAGAGAGAGAGAGAGAGAGAGAGAGAGAGAGAGAGAGAGAGCTAAAGGTCTGATGAATTGAATTGAGGTTGAATCCCATGTTGTGGTGCAGACAAACATGTGCAAGAAAAGAGTATCAGGAAGGTTTCATAGATCCATGATGCAGGAATAAAATTAAGGAAATCATGAAATTTGCAAGACTGAAACCTGACAACAGCACATTTTAAAAGGTAGATATGGAGATGGTATGCGTTTGCCCTCTGAGCAATTTAGCGTAGATATTTGAATGACTTTGGCTGTTTGAGCAGAGACTTATGTAGATAAAGGAGCTTAAATCCAGGAATGGAGAACTAAATAGAGAATGAGATTAGACAGGAACCTGAGAATGGGAAAGGAAATTCAGGAGAGAGGAATAGTAGCATTGGAAAGAGGAGCAGTTTGACTTCAGCAGAAATGGGCGGATTGAGCACATTTACATTTCAGACATTTAGCCGACGCTCTCATTCAAAATATTTAAACCCCCCACAGACTCTAATAATCTTGCTTTCCATATTGCGTGCTGAATTGTGTAATCAGAGTATCTACTAGTCCTGAAGAGTCTTAAAAAGAATTGAATTTGGTTTCCTCCGAAAAGAATTTGACCGCCAAAAAATTTTAATTTGACCATTATAGGAAGGTATGTTGCTCATAAAATGTTTCTGTATCAAAGTACTAAAAAATGTGAAGAAATGAAAATAGATATTCTAGACCATATCCATATCATTTTCAGTTGAGTGTTTGTCAAGAAGGATTAGCAAGTTATCAACTTTTTTGGAATCTGGGTTGTACTTTGGCCAGTGTGACTGTGAAGCAGATATTAGATTGCATGCCGTGTGGTATTAAAAGGTTTTTAAAAGTCTAAATTTGAACTATGTGAACCACGTAGAAACCCTGTTAATGAGACACGAACAGATACTGCAGATTTCACACGAATGCACTGTGCTTGTTGTTCAAGGCTGCCAAGATCCCACTGCCAGCATATTGTCATTGCTTGCTGTGTTAATCATTGTCATCCAGTGGATTCATAACCACAACATAATGTTATTGAATATGAATTCCCAGCCGGTCACTATGAGCAACCACAACAGTCATAGCCTAAAAATTATGACCATGACTTGGACGTTTTGTCTGGACCAAAGGGTTCAATGATTCAGTCTGATGGGAACTTTACAATGAGTGCCACGCTAGTGTAAATGCTTTAAGATCACCAAACATGAACATTAATATAGAGTGTGAGGCATAAACCACATTCCCGTGCATGTGCAATGACCACGTAAAGATGCCTGCAAAAAAAGTAATTACATTAAAGCTCAGCAGAGACATGAGATGCCTCCGAGTAAACAAGAGTCTTCACAAGGCCGGTGCGTTTTTAAGACTTGATGCAGTGTGACTGTCGTATTAAAGCACGCCGTTGTGGTTCACTGAGCAATGTGTCGCTCTCCTCCTTGCTCTTTCATGACTGTGTCCATTCTATTTCTGGATTTACCCCACCCCTCCCCTCCAGCTGTTGGGTCACTTTGTGCCCCTTTCTGTCTCTCCTGAAGTCCCTATTCTTCTCATGTCACAGTTGTAGTTTGTTGTTTGGCTTCGTCAGAGTTCGGAGGGCTCGATCATAATCCAGATTAATAATGGTCAGTAATGGATTTCTCACTAGCTTGGAAACATAATGCATTTTGGCCACTTCAAGCACCAGTACTGCAACAGCACAAATAGATGCTAATCAAAATCCAAGGGGCTTGACTGGGTTTTCGCAAAGGATGGCTCGCTGGAGTGCAGTGAGCTGGACTAAACGTGCCACACCCTGGCTCCGAGTGGGTTTGAGATTTTGGGGAGGAGTGAGGGCGCAAGGCTGCAAAGGGAAGGGGTGCGCTGGATTTACAATACAAGACAAACGAGACCATCACTGCGAAGCAGAATGCGGCGCAATTGTTTTCTTTCGATTATCTTGTTTTCATAATCGTTGGCAAAATTGAAATAGAAAGTAAAATTTATCACCCAGCCCTATTCAGAGCAGAGCAGAGTATTTTCTTTGTCTCAGCCATGCGGAGATCAGAGCCCGCAGGATGACAACATCAGTGATGAGCTGACTCCAACACACATATCAGCGTTATCATCATCACCGTGGGCCTCTTTCAGACACGAGACATGCGGAGCAAATACGCTACAGTGCTCAAGTGCTTAAATTGTCTGCGTACTCTGCATTCCCTCTGTTTGGATCCGTATTACTTTCTAGTCAGATGATATTAGCTGAGGTGTTTCAGTGGGTTTAATCTGCAGCAGAGCGGCCACAGCCTTCATGTCCTGTGGCTGTTTGAGTGTCTGTGTGTGCACGCACATGCACTCGAGTGCACAGTGTGTGATATAATAATATCCCTTGTCAGCCTCCTGAAGATTAGCCTCAATGGGAGAAATCCTCTGTCATATCCCCTCACCTTATTTTCTCTCTCTCTCTCTCTCTCTCTCTCTCTCTCTCTCTCTCTTATCAGTCTTACATAGTCGTACAGATGACTGAGTCACTCTTTTCTGAATTCAGGTTTTCTTTGTGCCTGTGGAAAAAACATTTAGGTCACAAAAGCTCTGTGATTTAAACATGTTCAAAGTATTTAAGATCTAATTTGTTTTGCTTTCTGATTTGTTGAATGATTGTTTTTCTCGTCTTTTTTTTTCTTTTCTCAGATCTGCATTAGACAAAAAAACAAACAAAATAAGGCAAAGAGGATTGGTCCTGATGCAAGTCGGTCCTCCATGGACCAGTGAAGTCTCTCCCATCCTGCTAGTTAAAAGAGATGTTTTTGGGAGCTGGAGGCCGTAGCACCGTCAGCCGAGTGTGTGTGGGGCCCCTCCTCTCCCACTTTCCCAGCACCCCTCCTGACATGGGATGTCAGCCCCCTGCCTCCCTGTCCTGAGCTCTCCTGGGCTGCCATGAACAGTTACAGAGACAGAGGGGTCACTTGCACCTCCTCGGACCTCCTGGATGGAGGTGGTGGAGGAGGAGGGTTGCCCCAAAACACTCCGTTTCGCCACACCCCCAATGGCCACCCGGCTCCTGGCCTCACAGACCCGGCCATCCAACCACGTGTCTCTGTGCCCAAAATGGGTGTGCGGGCGCGGATTGCAGAATGGCCCCCACGCCGCGCACAGTCCAGGGAGTCGCTGCTTGAAAATGGGCAAATTGGCATCAGTCGCCATGGAGATGACTGCTCCACTTCAGTTTCCTCATCAGTTTTGTCATCTGACATCGGGTTGGTGCGGGGAGGCGTTGCCAGGTTGCCACGACGGCGGTCCAAGGATGTAGAGTTCAGAGGAGGAGGGTTCGGCGGTGAAAGAGGTTCGCCTTTGAGCCTGAGAGTGTTCCCTCCACTGAGACAACGTTCAAACAGCGAGGTGACGCTGAGTGAGCAGGACGAAAACGAGGTGAGTCTTACATCTTCAGTCGCTCAGATGACATGTGTGGTTCAAAACAAAAATTATATTTTCGTTCAGTTTCATTTCATGTTTACACTTTGTCCAAAACAGAGTTGTTCTGCATCCACTGATACCACAAAATTCTCTCCACTTTCTGCTCAAAGGTGGAGGTACGTGGAGGTGGCGGGATGGGGAACCTGTTCAGAGAATATGGCAGCACCTCCTCCATCGACATCCAGGGCATTCCCGACCAGAGCTTCTTCGATATGCTCAGCCAATTCCACCAGGAGAGACCTGACCAGCGCAGCTCAGCACCCGTACGCCTCGGGGAGCTGCTGCGCGCTCCTGACTCACCACCAAACGCACCCCTTCCCTCTGCTCCCTCACCTGGTCCCACAGGCGGGGACGACAGAGGGACAGGAAGGAAGGACGGAACTGAGAGGGTGAGGAAGAAAAGTGGAGGGACGGAGTCCTCACTCGGCACCTCCTCTCTGTTCAGGAAACTTAGGAGCTCTAGTCGAGGCGAGCTGGATGGAGGGAAAGGAGAGACTAATGAGGACGGGGGAGGCCGGAGTTCAGGAGATGCCTCCTACAAACCGTGGGTGTGCCCCAAGAGCTTTGTCCACTTCGATGCTCAGAGCATCCTGTTTGACCTCCATGAGGCGGCAGCTCAGCGGGGCTACGCCGCCCAGAGGAGGAACACTGCCACAGGGGCGTCAGCTGCCTCAGTGTCCCTGTCTGTCTCCAGATCGTCGGCTCCAAGTATGAATGACCCAGTTTACTCCAGCATAGAGGATCTGACCCTGAGCCTCGACCCTGGCTCCACGACACCCTCCCTGGGTACGGACCCCCTGGAGGGGCTTCCCGGAGCCCACAGCACAAGCCCGCTGCTCCTCTGCTGCCCCCACTTCCTCAATGAGACCGGGGGCCACGGGGAACGCAACATCAGCTTCCTCAGCTCGTCAGGTGAACGAGGAGGAGATGGAGGAGGGGACGGAGCAAGGGGTTGGCTGAGGAGGAGTAACGCCAGTGTCTCAGTGCTGGAGGTGCCTATTGAACAGCAGGTCACGAGACTGGACAGGCTGAAACTGTACAGCATAGAGCATGTAGACCTGGGGGCCAGGTACTACAGAGACTACTTCCATGGGAAAGGTAATACTGATACACAGTCACTGCAAGGCAGATTTCACACTTAAAGAATCACTGATGCCAGCTGTGGCATGTACTTAAGAATCAATATGAAAATTGATTATACTTTATTGTGCTTTGCAGTAATACAATTTAGTATAATAGTGCAATATGCTTTGTCGTAACTGTGGTTTATAAATGCCTGAACAGTGTTTATTCCAGTTAGAGTTCATGAAAATGGGCAAGGCCAGCAATTACTCTCATGAAATAGAGAGCATACTTCAAGCAGACAAGGCAGGTGCATTTGCATTGCACAGTGTGAGGATTTGCTGCTTCTTTATAAACTTTTTAAAACATTTTATAAACTGAATACCTATAAGTTTTGGACTGTCAGAGGAAACAGTCAGCCTGAAGATGTTACCATGGGCTCTGAGAAATTATGATCTCATTGTTTTCTCACTCCAGGCTGATGGAGCTAAAGTATGTGCATACTGATCCCATTTTATACTCTTGATTTGGGCCCCGCTGTTATCCATCCACATGAAATAGAGAGCGTAGATGTCGTTTCTCCAGCCAGAGTTTCTCCAGTGTCATTCCCCACATCTCATCCTGTGGCTGTTAAAATCCAGCTGGGCCTGAGCAGAGCAGAGTGGGCCAAGCTGGCAACACTCCCAGAGTTTTTATTACACATGTACCTGCCACTGGACTGTTGGCAAACTCCGAGCTGATGATACACCACCTGCCTTTCTGCACCGTCATACAAGTGCCACTTAACATGTTAAGCCAGTGCAGCTTTGGTTTACATCTGGTTTTCAGTGTCAGAAGTAACACCTAACTTCAGAAAACAGTGGTGTGCGTGTTTGTGTGTATGATGTGTGCCTGTCCATATGTGTGTGCATGTTGGCATTTCTTGTCAACATCACCTCTTCAGACACTGTAGATGAAACTTCCACTTGGCAAGCATCATCTGGCTGCACCCTAATTAGTGACAGATGCTGTTAGAGCACGTGTGTGCAAGCGAGCGTGTGTGTGTGCATGCGTGTGTGTGTGTCTGCATGCGCGTATAAGAGAGAGAGAGACAGAGAGAGAGAGACAGAGCGAGAGAGAGAGAGAGAGAGAGGCCTGCAGCCACACAGATAAAGGTTATCATTCCAAAAATATGTTCATCTGCTGACTCGTTGCCAGCTTAGCTGTCCCCCAGAACGAGCCTGTGATTGTGTGTGCGTGTGTGCGTGTGTGCGTGTGTGCGTGTGTGCGTGTGTGCGTGTGTGCGTGTGTGTGTGTGTGTGTGTGTGTGTGTGTGTGTGTGAGTGAGTGAGTGTGTGAGTGAGTGAGTACGTGCACGCACGCGCTGAGATATGCCTCATGTGCACGTCAGAAAGCCTCATCAAAAAGCTGACATTTTCACCACAGGACATGGCATGTGAGCTAAGCAGTATCCTAACGCGTACGTCGTCCCGGTTCATTCCAGTCGGACAGGGGATCGAGGAGGAGTACTTGTCAAGCACGATTCCTCCCTGAGTGTCAGGAGAATTTGTCTCTCGGCTGCCACACTGCCTGTGGTGCTGGCATTACCACGACTTAGCTTAGGAGCTTTAAGAGAGAACATGGGAGATGCTTATGAAGTGTGTCAGTAACTTTGTCTCGGCACTCTTAATGGACGGTATGTTGTGTGGTAACACTGATAACAAGAATGTTACTCATCGACTTATGGCTCCACATTTTGCTGATTTCCTACAAGACTCAGGACATACTTGTTCCTTCACTGTCTTATTGTTCAACATGGAGTCTAATGGTATTTTATCAGGTCTTCCTGTAGTGAAACTCCGACACACAACATCAGAAATATTTTTAGCATCTCTTTGGCTATGAGACTATTTAGTCCTTTAATCCTCACCTTTCTTTAGCAACATTTTCTCTGGGTAACGCTTGTGTTGGCTAACCTGATTTTGTAATTATGTGAGTATTGATTACTAGATAACATGTCATTGTCTTAGTCCTGTCCTTGGCTTAATGCTCCTCCTCCATCAGTCCTGCTCACGACACAGACAGTGCCTGGTTTCTTTTTTTCTAACTCCTCTGATCCTCTTTCAACTCCTCTTTTATCTGTCGCATCTTTATCTCTGGATGGTCTCACTTTAGAGTCAATAGCTTTTTGTTATTCATACAAATGTACCAAACAAAGTACCAAAAACAACTGAATGCTGGGACAGAATACCAGATTTAAATTGTGACATTTTCTGCTAGTGTTTAAACACAAATGTTAAATACAGAAAAACAAAGAATCGAAATAGTTTGATCAGAAAATAGTAAAAATAGAAAACCAGCAAATATTCACATTTGAGAAGCTGGAAACACTTAAAATGATTATTTTCATTATCACTTGTTAGGATTTTATCACTATGATTGATTAATTCTTTGATCTATAAAAGGTTAATCACATATAAAGTATATAAAACATTGGTCCATAAAACAGTGAAAAATGCTCTTTCACACGTGTAATGTCTCGTCTTTGTGCTCATCCTTCACCAGAGCACTCAAACTACTTTGGGACAGACGATAAGCTTGGCCCCGTGGCCGTGAGCATCCGCAGGGAGAAACTGGAAGACACCAAAGACCTGAAAGACCAGTACCAGTACCGCCTCATCGTCAGGACAAGTGAGGTATGCACTGACCTGCCGTTTGTGTGTGTTTGTTTGGGGATGTCTGAGCGATGGCGACTGTCAGTGTGCACGCTCAAGTCAGTTCCTTTGCTACCTTCGTTTCACTCAGCCCTCTCTCTCCCTACCTGTGATTCTCCTCACCCTGTCTGCCCTGATTTTAACCTCCCCCCCTCACCCCTCACCCCCTCTCTTGTCTCTGCCAGTGGAAAATTCCACCTGCCCCGGCCCCAGCAGAGCAAAGCCAAACCAAACACTGGCGGCTCTGGCCAAAGTGTTTGGCCCGCTCTCATAGGGAGCACACCCAACCACTTTTCCACTTTGATGGATCAAATCCTCGTAATGTGTTAAATGACAGGCTGGTGATCATGGAGAATTAATTTCTCTGCAGTCTCCCCCAGACTTGTTCGAAGCAGGTCATTTATGTTCATTTACTTACAGAGATTCTGCTTTCAGAGCACAAAGCGTTTTTTTTTTTTTTCTCATCTTTTTCCACAGTTAATGACTGGTAACAATATGAACCTAGCAGACAGTCTCTTTTCAAGCAAAAATGGAAAATATTCGCTTGTTTTCATCTTCTCATATGTGAGGATTTTCTTTGCCTTGTGTGATTTTAAAGTGAATATCTTTAATATCACACAAGACCCATAGACCAAGGTGACATTTGAGTGTGACACCTTGATGTCTGGGAAACTGTCATCTGCATTTTTTGTCCATTTTTTGTTTAGATAAGATCAATTAATCTGGAAAATAAATGGCCGATTAACCTATAATGTCAAAACAGTGTTTTGCAATTATTGTGTTCGTCCTCTGAGGTCTCCATGAATAGCTTATTATATTATGATATTGTAGTAACACCTGTGTAGCTTTGTCAAGGTCACTCTTGCAAACAGCGAAGTTTGCCTCTGATCACTGTGTATATGTGGTGTCTTCGTCTGTGTGGCTGTGTTGATTTTAGTTGGATTACATGGCTGCCTGGCCTCATCACCTTAGCTCTGGTATAACAATGGAGCCTCTCCGCCATCTAAGTACACAGAGCTCAGCTAACAGACACAACCAGCACGCCCAGGCCTACTGTTCCCACACAGAAAGAAAAAAAGATTGATTGCAGACTTTATTCTCTCCCACTCAAGCCGCAGCTGCTCTCAAATATCCATCCCCCTAAAGTCTGTCATTTAATTCTGTGCAGCAGTGCTGACACAGCAAGGTGGAGAGACTTCCTCTTTCTCCCTCCATCACACATTTACACACAAAGCCCTCATGCTCGCTCCACTGTCGCACAGAAGCTGACGAGTTGAAACGACCGCTCCATAACTTCAGCTGCGTGTCAATCAGGTTTCATTTCTCTGCGGCACACACCCGAGTCTCTGAGGTTACACTGTCTCTCCGGCCTCTGCCAGCTCCAGAGTCTGCCATGCATTTTTAATGAAGCCGATTTGTGTGTGTTGTGTGTGTATGCCCGTGTGCGTGTGTCTGTGTGTGAGAAAGAACAGCCCACTCCTTCCAACTGTATCTGAGGTTATTATAGTCTCACTGTTTTGAAGCAGGTCAATTTCCCCTCACCAGGGAGCAGCACTCTGTGGCAGCACAACACTGAGCAGAATATTAATTCACAATACAGCTCGACTTTAAGTCCTCAACACAGAGCACTTTCACTGTGCGTGCGTGCGTGCATGCGCCTTCAGGGCAGCAGGCCTTTGTTATGAGTAGTGAGGTCCATCCTTCATCTGATGGACCCGCTTCAAGCTCCCAGGCGACTAATCATCCACCCCTCTATTTCCAGACTGTATTATATTGTAGCTGAGCCTGACCTGTGACCTTTTCCAACACATTTAACCTAATATCAATAGTCTGACTATGAGGGCTGAACAATCAATCGAAATCCTATCAAAATCGCAATATGGCCCAGTGCAGAATCCACACTGCAGGAGCTGCAAATTCTTTTGAAGAAGGTAAAATGTGTCACGACATAAATCACATTCTCAGCATCTAAGGAGACATGCTTGTTTACAAACCTCAGCAATTATCATTTTTATACTTTTTTCAGTAAAATGGAGTGCAAAAATGACCATTCCCAATAAAACTGTGACTCATATCCCAATCGCAGTATCTGTGAACATAATATGATTTTTTTATTGCATATTGTTGTGCATGTAGCATTTTGACGTTACTGTTTGGCCAGGCTAAGCCTCAATCCCCCTGCTACTTGATACAAAACAACTATACACAACACAAAGGCTTTAACCATTACCAATAAAAAAAAAAACATGAAACAAATAAAGAAGTATGTAATTGAGCAACATTTTATTTTTCCCCCACGTTCAGCTTGTGACCCTGCGAGGCGCCATTTTAGAGGATTCGGTGGCATCGACAGGGAGGCATGGTACAGTGCGGGGTCTGCCGCTCAAAGAGGTCCTGGAGCAGATCGTCCCCGAGCTCAGCGTCTCCTGTTTGAGGCTGGCACTCAGCACACCCAAAGTCACCGAGCAGCTTCTCAAACTGGATGAGCAGGGGGTGAGTTTGGTCTCTGCGTCTGTATTTGCATTTTGTTTTATGGCTTGTGTAAGAAAAATGAAATCAAGCAGCAACTATGCCTCTAATGAAATTTCTCTTGGGTAAAATACACAAAGTGTAAAGTCAGTACAAGTCAGGCTGGCTAAAATCTGAGCTGATAAAGAAACACACTGACATATGGTACGTTCAGATAGTGTGTTTGAAAGTGTCTGAAACCCATAACTGATTTAGTGCTGGTGCAAAGTACAGAATTGTACTGAGGGCAGTGAAAGCTGAGTGAAGCAGGGTGTGGTGTGTTTGAGCATGAGTGTGCAACCATAAAAGCTTTAATGTTCAGCCATGTTATCTCACCTTTTTATTTAATGGAGGATGAAGTGCAAGGCGGAGGTGTTTTGCCAGCCGTAGGCTTGTTTTTGTTTGTGTGGGTGGTTTATACAACACTGAAGTTGTGCCCAGCGTGTGTGTTTTAAGTGCACCCAGATATACATCCTTATCTCCCACATCTACTTTCAAATTAAGTCGCATTAGAAGCACACGGTTCAGACCGCAGTGTGTTTGAATGTGGTGTTTCAGCTGTTTGTGTAATGTTAATGTTATCTCTCCGCTGCCTGGCAGTTAAGTCAGAAGCACAAGGTGGGTGTTCTGCTGTGCCGTGCTGGCCAGAGCACAGAGGAGGAGATGTACAACAATGAGGAGGCGTCGCCAGCCTTCTCTGCCTTCCTGGAGCTGCTGGGGGAGCAGGTGCTTCTCAAAGGATTCACCAAATACGCCGCACAGCTCGACACAAAGAGTGAGTCTTCACAAGAGCCCCTTTCAGACAAATCTGCATCAAAGTCAAGATTTCCACCTTACGAGGTCGAACCTGCTAACATTTTCTGGGCCCTTTCACCATTGAACATGTGCAGATTGTCAAATTAACTTCAAGGCTGCAGCAGCACAAGGTTAACATGTAGGTCTTGCTCACCATATGAAGTCACTGTAATAAACATATCAGATAATTATCGTCTCTGATGCGTTGAGAAGATAAAATAAATCAGCGCATTTTCTCTCTTTCTTCATTCAGTTAGCATTAGGAATATACAGCAAGATGTTTTTAAAGCATGTGAGCAAATAGGAATGAAATGGGAGTCCAGAGAGAATGACTTGTCAAATGTTGCATGTGCACTGTTGGACATTATAAAATAGGCAGCAGAATTATCTATCAATGAGGAATGTGAAACATGCATTGTTATGAATCCTGTGTCTGGAAAGTGCTAAGTGATAACCAGGCCAAGTGTAATAACCCCAGCTGTGAGTCTTCATGATCCCTGGAAAAAACATCTGTTTGCACCAGGAAGCGTTTGGATTCAAATTCAACATCTGCAGTTAACAGCTTCTGACTCCTGAATATCTTTCTCCAGCCGACTCCACGGGCACCCACTCCCTGTACACCACCTACCAAGGCTACGAGGTCATGTTCCACGTGTCCACCATGCTGCCGTACATGCCCAACAACCCTCAGCAGGTAAGAGCTTCTGAGCAGCCCGACCTAAATCCTGCACCATCACAGAGGCCTGTATGTCTGAGGTCAAGTTTTGGTGTGTACAGAGTGTCCTTTCTTGTCACCCAAAGCCTTTCAAAGTCTGCCTGTGGTTGTTGGTTAAAGCGTCTGCCATTTGCTCTGGGTTATAAACCACAGCCAGAATTCATCAAGTGGAAACTCGTGATTTGTGTCACCCTCTTCATTTAGAGTCTCTTTCCTTTTTTCATTCAGCCTCTCGTGTTTTTATAGTCTTTGTTCTCCGTGTCTTGGCTTCTCTGTCCTCCCTGTCTCACTGGCTTGCCCTCACTCTGGCTCTCATTCTTTAACTGGATCAGAGCTGGGTGGGGTTCAGTAGTGAGTAGTTTCTTTATTTTCTCCCTCCTTTTTTTCACTTAAACTAAACTGCCTTCCTACACGTTCTCCTGGGCGCTGTGTGTTTGCAGCGTGGGCTGCATGGAAGCGACCTGTGTGTAAGATAGCATTTTGCGTGTGGGTATTTTTAATAGTTTGCATAAGTGTTTGCGTGAGAGGCTGAGAGCACACGGGTGAACACATGTGCTCAAACTGGCCCTGTGGGTGCTCAGGATTTGTGTACACACTGTAATGTGTCGGTGCATCACTGCAGAACAGTGCAGGCTATGGAGAAGTCATTTGCTCTTCCTCAAAACATCAATTAACCTTGTGAATTGGAGAACTATGCTTTTATTACCATACCCACCGCAATTTATTGTCTGTTGTTGCAAACAAGCTTTTCTGACAGTTACATCATCCTGTTAAACCTCTTGTAAATGGTGAGTAAACAAGAAACGTGAGGGTTTAAAAACGAGTTTCAACAGTTCATATTACTATCGACTCTTAAAATCAGAAAGTAATATTTTACAAGTGGTACAATAACTCCATCCAGAGGTTTAGAGACTGCAGCAGCGAGGAGTTTTACTTGCTCAGATGAACCTCTAGGTGGCAGCATTGACATTAAAAGTAAACCACAGTGGATGAACAGGAAGGATGAAGAAGGAATACAGAAAGTGTGAACACTCGTACTCAGGAGAGAGGAAAAGGGGAGCACAAGCTCGGCCTGCGCAACCAATCAGCAGCGTTATCTGGGTCAAGAATGGATGCAAAAGAGGAAATAGTCAAGAAGTTGATAAATGACTTATTTCATTCAAATGATTAATTCTAATAATTGTAGTTCATGTTTATACCCTGTATAAAGTACGTTTAGCACGATAATCCAGATTTTCAAAACTGTATTGTTGATGAAGTGAAGGATGCTCCTCTGGCACCATGCTGGAGAATGTGAGTATCTGTGGCCAAACAGTGGGCTGGATTACATAATTGGTACTTTCACACTTCCCTCTGCAGATGAAGAGAGGATTGGCAAGCACCACACCACAGACACAGCCTGGACTCTGTGCCGCGTCTCCTACACAAACACAGATAGACGGACAAACCAGCGCGCACACACACAGACGCAAATAGCCCACACAGAATCCGAAAAACAAATTACATAAAGAGCTGTTGTTTGGTGTCTGGTAGCGAGCGTCTCAATCTCTCATTCCCCTTGTCAGACTTTCTGTATCGGTGACTGAGTCAGTTGTGTCGATGCCAGTTATGTTAGCTCATTTTATTAATTTGTCGTTTTTATCTCTGCTCACTTCTCTCCCTCAGCTCTTGAGAAAGAGGCACATAGGGAACGACATTGTCACCATAATCTTTCAGGAGCCGGGAGCGTTGCCTTTCACCCCTCAGAATATTCGCTCACACTTCCAGCATGTCTTTGTTATCGTCCGTGTGCACAACCCCTGCTCTGAAAGCCCCTGTTACAGGTAAATGTTTAGAATAGAACAAGCACATGTTCATATACACACAGCTATGATTAAAAGTTTCCCACACTTCAAATTCTCCATGTTCTGTTTTTTCCAGTGTTGCTGTGACAAGAATGAAGGATGTGCCTCCCTTCGGCCCGCCCATCCCCAGCGGTGTCACCTTTCGTGACCCAGAAACCTTTCGGAACTTCCTTTTAGCCAAAGTTATCAATGCAGAAAATGCAGCGCACAAGTCGGAGAAGTTCCACACCATGGCAACACGAACACGGCAGGAGTACCTGCGCGATCTGGCAGAGAACTACATTAGCAGCACACCACTTGACTCGGCCGGCAAGCTTAACAACCTCATCTCGCTCGCGTCCAAAAAACGTGAGCGCACCAAGGCAAGAGAGGGAGCAGAGCTGGGAGCCGCGGGGGCTGTCGCCTGGAGGGTCCAAGCCCAGGACTTCAGTGGAGGTGGGACGGAGCTCCCCTGTGCCTTGGGTTTGTCGGCCGAGTACGTCCTCTTGACAGACTGTTCCACCAAAGAGGTGGTGTTTAATTGTTTCTGTTCGGATGTGATTGGCTGGACTCCGGAGCGGCTGGCGCTGAAGATCTTCTACGGCAGAGGAGACCACATTGCTGTGCGGGTACCAGAGGGCTGCGCGCAGGACATCAGGGAGGTGGTGCAGAGATTAAAGGTGAGAGCTTAGAGCTTGTTCCAGTTCAAGTGAAGAGGAATAGTGATCACCAGAGCAGAAAATGCAAAACTCTATGGCCTAGCTTACACTGTATTTGGCATCATAGTGTGTAGTAGGACGACCAGAGCTTAAAAGTATCCTATATAATGTTATATTTACAGTGTTTTTCACCAGAAAACATTCCATGTATGTACGGTGACCAGATGTCCTGGTTCATCTGGGATTCTCCCAGTTTCAAGCTGGTTTTCAACAATCACTACCAAGTTGATCAAGTTTTCACCATAAATACAAACTATACTCATTTGTTAGCACTTGCGTAGATGTTTTGCGTGTTCTGTCTCACTCATTTTTACCTAACCCTTTATAAAAGCATAAACAATGCACCACATGTCTGAATTCAACTCTGATTTGTCTGCATGTGTGTCAATCAATGTGTCGTCAAGGCTGTTGCTAGTGCCTGAGTCATAGGCAAGTGTCATAGGCTATGGCGCTGGCAGCTCTTTCTAAGAGAAGCTGTCAGCATGCCAAAGAGAAAGTCAGCCTTTTCTAAACAGCTCCAGGAGGCTCACTTCCTCCTTTGTAAAGTACCTGCCATCAGAACTGCGGCGTTCATGGTGTCCATGGTGTTCAGTGTATGAAAATACGGTCACTCTAACATTGTGTGTATCCTTGAGGTCTGATGAATGTGTTGAATGCATCTCCTTCCTACTAAAATATTTGAAAAGACAATTTTTAAAATATTTCTCCTGTCATCTCTTTACTGGTGCTATTAGATAAAGGCATTAAATGCAAAAAAAAAAAAAAAGGCTTACAGGTTTCTTCTTCACGGCGGCATTAAATGTTCTGAAATGTTGGAGACGATGCAATATCTGTGTTTTTTGAATGTGATTTATTATGGTTTTATCTTGACAATTGGTGGAATTGTTCACATTTCATGACCGTGTTACTCCTCAGTTCTGTTATATATTCTTCTTACACTCCGCAACAACTAACTGAGGAGCAACCGTAAAGATGTTGACAGAAGTGTTTCTTGTATGGCCCTGGACACAATGTGTAGTGTAATTATGTACTTTCTCATTAAAAAGTATCAGCTCAAAGCTAACAACCTTCAAAAACTAAAATTGCAGGCTAATTAGATTTATATGAGAACGTGAACACAGTTATTATATAGCTTGCAGGTTCTCTGGGCGACCATATCACTTTTTCAGTGAAGTTGTGCATCTGCATGCACTGGCTGATGATATTGTCATAATCCCTGGAAAATGTGATGAATTAAATGCTGGGAAAAGGAGATTTCCTGGAGTCCAGTGAGCTTTGTGTTAATCCAAGAGAAAACTCATATTTAAAAAATTAGATAATCTTTCTAAAAATACCAAATAAATGCATATGAGAGACTGATCGGGTTTCCAGAAGCAGGATTCACAGTTGAACAGCCTTCATGTCCTTTCCTCGTTCAGGCGCTTTTCATGAAGTTTTCTTTGTTCTGGAGGACACCTCCAGAGTATTTTAGTGCACACATACAGTAAGAACATGATAGTACTGTAAATCAATTTTGGATTTTTTTTTATTCACATCATGTCCTCTCCTCACCAGTCTTTGACAGTGGGATGTGAGACGGTGGATATGACTCTGAGAAGAAACGGACTGGGACAACTGGGCTTCCATGTTCGCCTGGACGGCACTGTGGCTGAGGTACCGTCAGATGACCATCTGCCACTCCAGATCTCCTCCTGAAATACTCATCTATGAAGATTCTTGGCTGTACATAACTGGCTTCTTTGAAGACCTTGTTTTTTGTGGTTTTCTTATGCAGGTGGAGGAGTACGGCTTTGCCTGGCAGGCAGGACTGAGACAGGGCAGTCGGTTAGTGGAGATCTGCAAGGTGGCCGCGGTGACGCTGACTCACGAGCAGATGATCGACCTGCTCAGGACATCGGTCACGGTCAAAGTGGTCATCATTCCTCCGTATGAAGAGGGGGGACCTCGCAGGTGTGTTAACGTCTGAATGTTGGATTTCTTTGAAGCTAAACTAATGAGAGTGATTCATTTTTGAGCAGCTGTGGTGAATACAGATGTTGGGGCGGTAAGGTGACAGCACAGGAGGGCGCTGAGTGTTAGCAGGCTGTAGTGGAAGGACAAGAGTGAGCTAGAGTGAGTGCAGGACGCTCTTCACTCCAACACACAAAGGCATGGGTGAGATAGTGGCTAGACTCCAATGTTCTGAGAGGATTTTGTGTGGGAGTGTGTGAAAAGAGGAAGCGAGCGAACAGAGAAAGAATGATGTGTGTTTCGAGAGGAAATGGGCGAAATGAGGTAGGGAGACAAAAAGAAGGAAGCATTTGTTTTAACATGAATTAACGAAATCTGGCGTTCTTTGTTTCTCCGTCCTTCATATCTAGTCATCTCCTTCAGCTCACCAGCGTCTTGCCTCCCCTCCTCCCACAATCTATTTCTTTTCCCTGCCGTCATCCTTTTCCAGCCTTTCATCTACACATACGGCCTTGACAAAGAGCACAATAACGAGGCCTTATGAGACGCTGATGTGGTGTTACAGAACGGTTACGGAGGTGAAGAAATAACCACAGTGTGTGTGTGAGTGTGTGTGTGTATGTATGTGTGTGCGTGTTTCTGACTGAAAACCATGGCTCCTAAATACAGTAATTGTGGCTGGCTGTGTGATGGCACAGTGGTTAGATTTCTTTAATGTTGGAGGCAGTTTAATTACACCAAGTTAAATCCCTTTGACACGCACACACATGCACAAACACACACACGCACACTCAAGTAGCAGCTGATAATTAGAGTCTTGTATTTCACTCTCCCCCTCTCCCCCTTTCTCTCTCTCTGTGACTGGTTTGTGTGCCAGGCAAGCAGATTGCATGAGATTAAGGCCTGGAATCTGTGGGGGAAAAAAACAGAGAGACCACAATAAATAAATAAATAAATGAGTGGAAGTGATTAATTAAAAATGCATGCCCTGTGCGAATGAAAAGGATGGGAAAGAGGGAGGGATGGAGAGAGAGAAAGGCAGGGTAGAGTGCGTCGAGTCGGAGAAGCAGAGACATGCTCGGCGAGGACGACGTGTTTCAACACCGCCGGGAGTGAGAGAAGTGGGCGGAAGAGAGAAAGAAAGAGAAAGAGTTGGAAGTGTTTTTCCTTCGCCTCACTGACTCCGTCGTGCACATGCAAGGTGGACGGATACAGCGGAGAAGAGGTGTGATGCTGTGGTGTGTTTGACCATGTGTGTGTGCGCGTTTGGGAGCTCCAGCTGTGTCACCTCCGGCAGCGTGACGGAAGAAACACCGCATGTCAACATATGTAGGCTCTGCTCTCGCTAAGGTCTGTACTGCTGTTATGTAATTGGATGGATGTTGATTGAGCTGGTAGTATTCCTTGATGGATCGAAATGCTCTGGCCACGTGTTGTGCTCGTGTTCATCTGTTTGAAATGGGGTGATTGTGCACTGGTGTTATACCTTTGTTAAATGCACTGGCATTGGCTTTCTGCTAGTAATCATGGTTTCTACAGACATAATTGTGATAATGTTCACATTTTTGTGGCTGAGAAGATGGAGAGATTTGTGTGACCAGGCTGTAGGATGTCCTTGGGTTTTTTGTAAATTGGGTTAGTCGATTAATCAATTAGTCAAAAGACAGAAAATTAATCAACAATCACTTAATCATTTAAGACAGTTTTTAAGCAAAAATGCTATATTTTCTCAAATAGATTTTTATGACAGTGAAAGAATATCTGTGGGTTTTAGACTGATAAATAAAATTAGACTTTCAAAGGCATTTATGACAGACATTTTTGCTATTTTCTGACAATCAATCAATCAATAATCAATAATATTCTACAATTTGTCCAAACGATATGCAAAAAAAAAAAAAAATCATCAATCATCAATATTGCAATTGAGATACAATACCACACAGCTTTAGTGGGAATGATCTTTTTTGTGTTTCATTTTCACTGAAAAAAATCTAAAAAGGATGATGATACAATCTTCGCTGGGGTCTTCACCAAACAAGCATGTCCTGTTATGTCTGGAGAATGTGATTTGTCAGACGGGACATCTCTGTAGCACCAAACGCTTCATTAGTGGAACAGGACGTTTCACCTTAATCGTTATTTGGACAATATTTCAGTTAACTGCTCAGCCCTGACCTGCAGTTGATTTATAATGAAAATAATTGTTACTTGCAGCCCTGATTTGAGTGAAGCGACCCTTTAAAGGACACATCACACCCCGTGTCCCCGTCTCTGCTGCTTTGTGTTTGTTTCTCTTAAAGTGTTGTTTTTTTTTAATCTCACTCCTCCCTGGTTTCACCTCACAGTGAATTCAACGCTTCACTTTGACACCATTTTCTCCATCATCATCTCCACCCTCCTCTCTCGACATTGTCTCATCTTGAACACATCCTCTATGCATATTTGATGCCTCCTGCGCTCCTGTAATAGACTGTGAATGAAATAATGATGATGCATAAAAGATATCAGGCTAGAGGCTGTTATGAGAACATTTTAGTTGAGCGTTGTGTTTGTGTGTGTGAGCTGATGAAAGATGACCCCCCTCCCCTCATCTTCTTACTAACTAACTTTCCCCCTCTGTCTCTTTAGGGGCTGCACAGAGGAGTATGAGATGAAGACCATGGAGCAGAAGCATGAACCTGAGCCTCTGGCGGTGGGCTACCGACCCTCCCCTCGCCCGGCGTGGCGATGGGACAGCCCACCTATTCCTCCAGTGCTCCACAGCGCCCCCAACCCACAGCGCTGGACTCCCATGGGTCCCCCACCTCCTCCACTGCCCCGCTCGCACAAGGCCCTGATGCCTGTTCCCTACAGGGAGCCCCAGCACCTCAACTCTAAGAGGTGAGACTCAGAGCTGGATTTATTCAGTCACATTAGACACAGATGAGATTGGATTGGGTTATTTATAGCATCAGTATTAGCAGTAGTACAGTTTCTTTGTATTTTTACTCTGCAAATAGTACATTTACCTGTCTCAGATACTACAGCTGATGATATTAATTCTCTGAACGATGCAATGTATACATAAATGAAAAAGAGGCTAATGAATGACAAAAATTAAAGTGCAGAATCTCTAAATACAACTCAGTAAGCAGAATCTTTGTTGTGCCATGACAGACTGAAAAATTAGACAAAGAGTTATTTTTATTCACAAATCGTCCTGCGGCGTGAGGCTGGCTCCACACGTCTGACCCGTCACCCGCAGGGCTGATTTGACCGGTGATTTCAGTCGTGTCACATGTAAGGCTGGTCGACCGCTGCTTCCACCAGCTGAATAAACAAGTGGCCGATCAGAGCTTTGTCGGCGAGATTAGCCAGAAAAATAACAACAGAAAAATGGGACCAAGTGGGATGAGACTGATGCAGCTGAACAGGTTGTTGTAAGTCAACTTCCAGAAATAACACCGGTTTAATTGACTTATTCTTTGATTGTTGTGAACAGTGTTCACTGTTCCTGGAAACCACGGCCGCAGGTTCTGTTTTATTGCTGAATATTCCTCTGTATATTCTTTTGACTGTTGTCCCTTTATGTTGATTTTATTTATTGTTGGAACAATGTTTTCGTGCTGCCCTCTTGGCCCAGTCTCCCTTCAAACAAAACATTTTAATCTCAAAGAGACTTTTACCTGTGAAATACAGTGAAATAAGTCTGATTATCAGGCTGCGTTTTCAGTCATTGTAGATTCTTTCCAGCATATAAACACTGTGTGAATCCATCAAACGAGGTATTTCTAGCTTCAGCCCTGTTGTACAGATGGCCTTCATGCATGCAGCTTTCAATGAACGAGCAATTACAAATAATCTTCTACCAAACTCACATGTGCTTTTTATTACACCGTTTCAGAGCCAGTCTTCAATTGAATACATTTGGAAACTTGTAGTGATAGTAACTGATGTTCTCTTAAAAAGTGAGAAACTGTATGTTTCTCTGCCAAAACATATTTCAAGGCCACGTAGGTTGTGAGTGTGTGACCTTACAGTACTTTGTCTCGTTTTCTGAAGGAATGAATTCACATAACTCTGTTTTCAGGGCTATTTTGGTTTTGTTTTGACCCTTTTTGTTCTCGGTTGCTAACCACACACACGTGACTTGGAGCTGGTGTCACGCTGCCCACTCCCATAGTTAATACCCGCAATCAAACCCTGGCAGCGTCTGACTGAGTCTCTTCTCGCAGCACGTTTCTCACTAATTTAGATAAGTGGTTTCTTGTGTTCCTGCTGCAGCCTTACTCATGTGCCTCACCTCTCTGTGGTCTGTTTGTTTGTCTTTTGGTTAACCCTCAACCTCTTTGTGTGTCCCACAGGCCAGTGAGCTACCCAGAGAACCACTACAGTTTATCTCCTGCGGGAGGAGACAGAGTGCTGCCCTACAGAAACCCCTCAGCCAGCTTCTCCTCGCCCTCCTCAGGCCTGGTCAGCCTCGCCACGATGGGGCCGCCTGGAATCACCCCAGGCCCCTTCGTACGCTACAAACCCTCACCTGACAGGTGCGTGTGTGGTCTTTTATTATCCGAGCTCCCCTCCATCACTCCTTTGATCTTGATTAAACATGTCCGATGTTACTCAGAACAACTGTTGTGTGTGCTGGATTATATCTGTTCACAAGATAAGGCTGACTCACGTGGCGTGTTGAGGTCTGCAGTTAGACATGTATGAACACACTGTCTCCTCGAGGAAGGATCTGTTGTGTGGGTGGCTCTTCCTCACAGTGTGGAGGTTGATAGCATCTCGCCCAACCAGAAAAATGTGTTTTATTCAACTGCCATCAGGATGCAATACAGAAACTGAAAGCCTCCTCTTCTCCAAACATTTTTAGGGCTTGCTTTTATTTTATTTTTGTGAATTTGTGTGTTCAAGTCAACTTAATCCTCTCTGTGTTGCTTCATGTATAAGTGACAGTGGCACGAATGTGTTTGTTAATCAAGTAGCCTCCCTCATCCTGTGATTTATGTAGATATGGAACAGGACAGCGCCCCCTGCTGCCCTATGAGCCCCACCTCAGCGTGGACATCACATCCAGTGGAGAGTCTTCCTCAGGCTTCACTAGTCAGGACAGCACCATGGAGCGCTGCAAAACAGGTACACCACCATCAAAAAACTGTGTAAAGTTGCTGCATTATGTTAAAGCTGTTAGAATCATTTTTATTAATGACACTTTATATTAAGGTATGAATATTCACCATTAGCTAACTGCTCATTAGCATGCAAATCAGTGGCATAATGGCTCTTTGTAAGTCATTGTAAAGCACGTATAAATGCCTTATTTTGGGGGCATTTAGCAGCTAAAGAGCCAGATATTTTTCTCAGAAGTTGATGGAGACCAAAAACAGAACTATAAATACTGGACTTAGATTCATCAGGTGGCCAGTAGACTGGGTTTGTACAGTGTCTTGAAAGTTTGGAAATTTTTGACTGAGATACTTTGAAAGTGCTTGAAAGGTGCTTGACTTTTGCTCGTAAAAAGCTGTATGAACCCACAGTAGAGATAACGGAGTGTGACTTTGTGCGTTGGTGAGTGGGTGGAGGTCAGTGTTAAAATGTGCTATAAGTATTTAATCCTCTTTGCCAACCATGGAGGTTCAGTGTAATTTGCTTTAATCCTGTGAGTGTCTGTGTGTGTTTTCTGTCTAGAACCCCTCTGGCATGTCCCAGCGTCGTCATCTCGGGGGCCGGGTGGAGGAGGGGGGCAGAGGAGACTACCCAGACAGGAGGTCCCGGGGAAAGACTCTCCAAACAGACACTCGAAGGTCAGACTCGCCATCAACCCGTCTCACTTGTTCATCACCTCTGAGTCTGTCTTAATGTTGCCCTCTTGTTCTCTGCAGGGCGAGACTCAATACTCCAGCCACTCCAGCAGTAACACTCTGTCCAGCAACGCCTCCAGCAGCCACAGCGACGAACGCTGGTTTGACGGAGGAGCTGGAGGAGAGCGAGGAGGTGGGGGTTGCCTGGGCGACCCGGCCGACCCTGACCCTGACCTTCTCAACAAGGGGGGATCTAACGACAGTGGCATCGACGCCTCGACCCACTACAACAACGCTCGCCACGGAAACATGTCCAACAGCCAGCCCCACAAGCCCATGCACTCCTTCGCCACCTACAGCGGCATGCAGGAGCTGTCTGTGGGAAGGAGCAGCGGCGGGGGAGAAGCGAGGAGACGAGAGTCTTCGCCAATCATACCGGCCACAGCCAGTCAGAACAAAGGATACCGGACGAGGACATTCCCACCTCCTGGCTCCAGTGCTGATAAAATGGATGCTTTCAAACCCAGGTAAGAGAGCGACTCACTAATGAGATGCATCTTTTATGGCATGTTTTTATGAAGCTGATATTAAGTTACTGGCAGATTTAGCCAAGATCTGTGCTGGCGTTTATTGTATGGCGAGTGTTGAATTGCATTCATAAATCTTGCAGTTTAATGCTGCTCATCTTAATGGAGTAATGCATGTTCTCGGTAACAACTTAAGACTTTCAACAAGTTTTGAGGAAACTTTAGTGAATGATGCACCAAGCAGTAATTATGCACCATTATGCAATTTAAGCAATAGTGTGATACATGAAAATGTATCTCTAGAGGGTACATTAAGGATTAAAGCAGCCTAATCCCTGAGAAACATACAGATCATCATGTGATCTCTTCTGCTGGTGGACTTGTCACGGTCACCCCCACATCATGAATGCATAGAGGCACAAAACACGAAAACATACACAGGGTTTGACCACTCTGTGTTGGATTAAAGCAGTGGTGGTCAAATCCTGAGTGCCAGTGACTCTGATGTTGCAGTCTGTGCCTTGGATGTGTTGGACCATCAACTTAACATAGATACAGGAAGAATTTACACAGAAGACACGGATGATCCATCACAGGTGATGAGCACACATTTGGACAGATAGTGTTGTAAGGTGTCTGTTTTGATAACAGTGTGTCTTTCTAAACAATTAAAAGACAGTTTAATAATCTGGACGTTTTAGAATAAATGTGCAAAGACAACACATACAAAGTGCAGTAAAAGAAACTTGATTTACCTGCTATCATTGACCCTTTTAACATTTTTATGTGCGCTTCATCTGTGCTCTCGTAATGCATTTCCATGTTACAGTGACGTTACATGTCGGCTTCATGATTACTGCATGATGCATGATTATTATTTCTTCCTTCTTAAAGGAATAGTTTGACATTTTGGCAGTCAGTTGAGGAGATCAATACCGTTCTCATATGTGTCTGTTAAATATGAAGCTACAGCCAGCAGATCGTTAGCTTAGCATAAAGAGTGGAAACGGGGGGAAACAGCTAGCCTGGCTCTGTCCAAATGTAACAAAAAAATCATGTACCAGCATTTCTGAAGCTCACTGATTAAACTGGCAATGGACTTTAACGTATCCTTGTGAAGTAAATATTGATTGCACAGTGAACTGGCTTTAGGATAATGACACCATCAGTGTTTTGATCGATTCAGAATAAGCCTCACTTTTACTATGCAGTTCTGTCTGCCAGCGGGTACGATCTCCCGGGAAAATGAAGGCTGATCCAATCCAGTCTGGCTGGCACCATTTCTAACTGCTTTTATGTCTCCATTATAGACTAAGTGAATGAATAAACTCACACTGTTTTCTCCCACTCCACCTTGACACCAACTGCTGCTGTAGTTACTTGTTTGTGTGAAGCAATACTCAAACTATGCTATTACTCCATCCAAAATTATGACAAGTTCACTTTCCCTCTTCAGTGAACATGCATCTGTCTGTTCTCTTATTTCCAAAGTGGTGTTGATCATTTCTTCACTGACATTTGGAAACAAACGCAGTGTTTTTGTGCTTGTGGAAGTTGCCGGGCTCTGAGGAAAACAGACAGCCAGAGGGGGTGGAGACTGGTCTGTTTCCACTTCAATAGGGATGCACCGATCCAGCACTGATATTGGATATCGGTCCAGCACTGACTCAAATAGCTGGATCGTTACCACCTTATTAGTGTTAGCAGGTCACAGTTTCACGGGGCTAACTGTGTTTAAGACACCACTTTTTCATGTTTTTCTGTTGTTGATGTTGATGCACTGATCACATGCACATCTGCGTGTCTTGTCCGTCCTCTCAGGGCCTACACACCACAGGGTTACAAGACTCCGACAGCTGAGAAAGCTCGGCCTGTCCGAGCTGCCACGACAACACCCACTTCAGCTCAGTTGAGCTCCATCCCTCTGTCGAGCTCTGCCCCCAAGGCCTTGTATGGAAAGAGCAGACAAACGGCCTGGCAGACCGAAGAGACCTGCCCATCACCTTCAAACGCTACCACAACATCTGGCTCTGACAGCAGCAGCAGCAGCAGCAAGAAGTACGTTAGTGACTGAGAGCTTCAGATGATCCCAACAGCTTACATTCTGTTCCTGAAACATCACAAATATTTAAACATAATGAGTTTACTGAGCACATGAAAGACATGAAAATTATTAGGATCTTTGAAACAGAGTGAGTTTGCTCGGCCGTCCTTTGCAATGCCTGCAAGGGAAAATCCATCTCTTTCTTATGCAAAATATGATCATATACTTATATTCTATAATATACACCAGTGTCTCCCAAACAACCTTTTTTGACTTGTTACCCCCTAAAACACTCACTTTCTAAATAAAGCAGGAATGCCAAAAAAAATCTTAGAAGAAAAGAGAGAAAGTAAGTAAGTATGCGTTTTGGTGCTCACACCTTGTGTCTCCAGACAGGTGGATACCAATTCGAAGAACGTGTTTGGACAACCTCGGCTCCGAGCATCACTGAGGGATCTGCGCTCTCCACGACGGACGTACAAAAGCACCATCGAAGACGACCTGAAGAAACTGATTATCATGGACAACCCGGGAGAGACACCACAAAGAGATCCAGTGAGGAACACACTAACACTTCTTAACCGTTTATATCGGGCTTCAGTCAACAGCCCACACAGTTCTGATCCATGTCACTTGTCTTCCTGCAGTCTCCCAGACGAACGCTGCAGCGCACCTTTTCAGATGAGTCACTGTGCAGCGGGCGTAGAGAAGCCAGCTTTGCCAACTCTGAGAACCAGACGACCCCCACTGACGGGCTGTTCACCTGCACGCTGCCCACACGCCGACATGCCGTCTCCAACCACATTCAGGGCAAGAAGGGTGAGTTTAAGATGTAACCACTGCAGATATTTTGTTTTCAGGCAGGTGGGCAAAATAGTGCATCCTCATTCTGATTGAAGCTATTTGTTGCCTTCATAACTTCTGCAGCCTTATAATGCACTTGTTTAGTCAGTTTGTTTTCTCACTGCAGCTGTTGTCCTCTCCTGTCCCTCAGTGCCTCTGTCTGCTTCGGAGCTGTCTCTCACAGAAGTTCGCGACAAAGTTCCCCCCCTGAGGAGGCTCGATCCAGGCCTGATGCCTCTTCCTGACACAGCCTGTGGGCTAGAGTGGTCCAGCCTTGTCAACGCCGCTAA
This sequence comes from Chaetodon auriga, assembly GCF_051107435.1. Lineage (NCBI taxonomy): Eukaryota > Metazoa > Chordata > Actinopteri > Chaetodontiformes > Chaetodontidae > Chaetodon > Chaetodon auriga. Next base: position 10,716,688 of record NC_135080.1, read on the forward strand.
AGCCTATGAAGGTGAGGATGGAAACACTTCAGGATTAGGTTTGTTCAACTTAGTGTGGGAGTCTAAATGTGGGGTTTTGTGGATTTTTCTGTTACGTTTTTGACCAAACATTCTCGAAGTGGCACCTGCACTCTGGCAGGGTGTTGCTGGTTTGGATATGTGGTGTTTGGATGTTTGGATTGTGTTGAAATTTTCTGAAAGTCATGCAAAAAGTTGAAGCATTCACAACTACTTTTATTAACTACCTTCTTATCAAATTCATATATGGTTTTACTGGTCAATTTAATGCTAAACAAATCTTAAACTCCCCAAAATATCACTGATCCATTTTAACAAAGATTTTGCAACATTTAATAACAAAAGCTGGCTTTATTAAGTATAATTAACCAGCATAAAATCTTAAATCCCTGGTGGATTTGAAACATATTGTCTGCATATTGGGGGTGGATCGGTTTTACCGTGTCTTGGCTCTCCTGTGTCATGCGACACTCCTGGGAAAGAAACAGGAGGTGTGCGTTCATCTCTGCCTCGTATATGATCACCTGCTCTGCTTCCCAGCCACTGTTTCTTTTCTGGGTCTCTCTCCCGTCCCTTGTGTTTCCTGCGAACACAAAGACGATCATGGCAGAGACAAACAGACTAGACTCAAGCCAACACTTGATCCATAACCTTACCTGCTGCCAGAGCCCCCTGTGCTGAGGCGTGATTGTGTCCCATATCCCAAGGGACACTTGGGTAAAAAGACTCATTCACGCAGCTTTTAGAAAGTACGATTATGTGTCTCTGTTGCAGCACAAAGAGCAGTTTCCCTCTTCTCGCTGACGGAGCCGCAGGTTGGAGGTCCAGACATGAGACCAGTGGTCAGTCCAGTCCAGTTTCACACTCCTCAGACACCTCGGACCACCCCGACCTTCAGTGGGTAGGTCAACCTCGCTGTTACACAAACAAAACAAACAGTATTTGTTGCAAATGAGTGCAGGCAGAGCACCACAGGAACACAACTCCTCTGAATATTTTTGTTTTGTAGTCCTCTAGCCTGCAGCCATGTTGTTACCTTTGTCACTGCTGCCACCTTGTGGTAATTTGCAGAACTGCCACCAAATCCCTTGGTTGTTTACTCCTGTGTGTATTCTCTGTAGTAAACATTTGGTTTAGTTGTAGTCCTGTTTTTGTGTTGCCAGAAGGGGTGTGTATTTTTTCTACCAATGAGCAGCAAGAGTACAACATTACTGATGCTGAAGAGCTTCAGTTCCAGCCGTCTTACACATGAATGAACATGCATGCACAGGCATCTCCCTAACCACTGACATAACCTGTACAGCAGTGAGTGTGTATTTGTCTTAAGTAATGTGTGCTGTGTTTGTTTACAGTGACGAGGTGCCCAACGATCTGTCTGGTCGGCTGTACCAGCTGGAAGTGATGTTAAAACAGCTGAACACTGATCTGGAGAGAGTGAGACTCATTTGTTTTTTTACATTTTTGCCTTTATCAAACGTCTTGGGCCACATTTTAGTCTAGAATATGATAGTAATGTTACATGCACCCACTAGTGCCCACTAAGCTACGCAACAGATCCCATTTTCTATTTTGATGTTACTGTTTAAAGGAATAATTTGACCACAAAATCTCCCTACCACCACCTCTAATGGTCTCTAATCAGTGCTTAAAATCCTATTTGTTGTGGTGTTTTATCCTGTGCTAAGCTAAGCTAATAGCCTCCAAACTTCACAGCTTCATATTTAGAGGACAGGTATGAGAGTGCGATCAATCTTCTCATCTAAGTCTCTGCAAGAAAGCGCACAAAAATATCCAGAATATCAAACCATCCATTGTCCAGTTAACTGAAAAATCATCACTTCCCTTCTTCTCTCCCACCAGGAGAAGCAGGATAAAGTCGTACTGCTCGCAGAGATGGCCAACCTGAGAGAGAATAACCAGCGCTTGCAGGAGGAGAGCATGACAGCCAGTGAGCAGCTGCGCAAGTTCAGCAGGCTTTTCACAAACCTCGACAAGACGGAGAGTGACCACGAGGCTCGCTCCTTAACACACGAAACCGACTCAAAGAGGGAGTGACACCAGCAGAGAAAGAAGAGGGCGAGATTCAGGCCTCAGAGGGAGGGCGGCCATGAGAGAAATACAGTTTCAGTACCCATAATTCCTTGCACACACAGGGGCGGCAGAGGTCACCATAATGTCCCCTCACTCAGCTTCCACTGGACTGCCTTAAACCGTAGAGAAAAAGACGATCTTGATTTTTAAAATGCAACACTCTCAGAAAGTCTCACCAAGCCTGTGCACAGACAGAGCAGAGACCCTCCCTCTCTATTCCCCGAGCCTGTTTATTTTTATAAACTGAAGTCGAAACGTCTTATATACTTGTCTTATATATAAATACATATGCTACTATGCCAGAGGAGCGAGTAGGAGAGGAGAACCTGACTGTTTTAGAGAACACTACATCACCTGGAGAGGCCTAATACTGTTCCTGCAGCGAATCAGCCAAAAAAAAAAAAAAGACTCATTACAGACTGCATCTCCCAGAATGCACTAGGAGTAATGGAGGCTCTACAGACAAGGCACTGTAGATAGAGACCTGTGTGGTACAATTCTCATGTATCAATATTATCTATATTGTACTGATACTGTATAACAGTTGTACTAAAGAGGTGTGTGTGTGTGCGTGCGTGCGTGTGTAACTGATGGTACAGCGAATACTCAGAAGCATTATGGCACAATGTTTGTGCTGAAGGCAAGATGCATTTTATTACCCTTTGGTGTGAGTGTGTGAGAAAGAGGATGAACGTGGTGGTCTGTGCTGGGCGTGATGAACAAACTAGTTTACTGTAATATGAAACTTGGGGGCCACAACAGTTTCCCTTTCCTCCGTTTATATGGACGAACCGTGGCCCTTCGATGTGAAACAAGCCATCAGCGTGTTGAGCGAGTGTAAATGTCTTAAGGCTCAGTGATATACTAGTATCATATCTCTAATGTAGTGCAGTGTTTTCCATTTATTTTTACACTGTTTCCAGCAGTGCCGTATCATCTCAGATCTAAATGTACTGGGTAATTATTTTAACCTTGAGACGTTATCACAGTACTTATTTGAAATGGTCTTTTCTTCTTATATTTAAAGCAGTAGTTTGACATTTTGAGAAATAGTCGTGAGAGATTTGACACCACACTCACGTTTTTTCACTCACTGTCAAGCTACGGCCAGCTAACACTTGTTAGCTTAGCACGAAGACTGGAGACATAACCTGGCGCTCAGACCAGTGGTGCAAATGTCACCTATCAACACCCATAAAGCTCACTAATTAACAGTCCATATCTTGCTTGTTGAACGTTTACAAAAAGCTAAGTCTTAAAGAGGACAAAAGGCAAATTTTACTGGCTATTTTGAAGCTAAGAGCGCAGTAACTTCCGGCAGTCTCCGCTGGTTGCCTGGGATGATACGCGCCACCAAAACTACGGTGTCCTTATAGCGTTTATGTATTAAAAAGGATATGACGTTAATAATTAGTGAGCTTTAGAGCTGGTGGTAGGTGGATTTTGTGAATGTTAACTTTGGACAGAGCCAAGCCAGCAGTTTTCCCTTGTTTCCAGTCTCAATGCTAAGCTAACCGTCCGTTGGCTGTAGCTTCACGTCTTCTCACCCGACTCTCCTCTTGAACGTGAGTCGTCATTTCCAAAATGCCACCCTGCTCTTCTAATCGCGTCTTTGCGTACTAATGAAGCCGAAGCTGTCACCAGTAACGTGTGCTTATAAAGAAAGCGTAAACTGTACATGAAACTCACTCGACAACACTGAAGCTCCTTCATATCAGATCCAGTCTGCGTGTATGAGAGGATTTGTCCTCGTGTTCTGTGATACCCAAATGAACACAAAAGACACTATTTATACTGCTAGCTTGCTTAATGATATTGTCTACTATATCTATTTTTCATACAGAAATAATGCGTCTGTCTGTTTTTTGGATGCTGGTACTGGACTGAACGGACAGTACATCCCTGCTGAGGATGACTCTTCTCTTCCTGTGTCAGTAGATATCGCTGATAAAATTGTACTAAATCACCATCTGTTGAACAACTACTTCTTCCCTGGTCGGACTGGAACTGTTGAATTTTCAATCCCAACTCACTCAGGTTCCTCGAGATGCTGTTAATGACACTAAACCACCAGTTAGAGGGGTGGGCGATGTGATGCACTGTAGCCTGAGACAATATCAACTTGTCCACCATCAGTTTTCCATACTGTTTATAGACACTAGTTTTCCCTTTAAATACCTCTGGGTGTATTAGGTCACTAAGTTAAAAGTCAAGTCTGCTTTATGGCAATATCGGGTTTTTATAATTCTTGATTTATAAATATTCAATTGGCTGGATTGGATTGATTTTCCATTAAGTTGACTATCTTGTTATAAAAGTACATATCACCCACACCTACTATTAAAAATACTTTCGCTGACACAAGAGGGAGCAGGTGTTGTGGTCTGACTGAACAGGACAGAAAACTGCCTGCTCCTCCTCAGCCCATCAACACAAGAGGCTGCATCTGCTCCCATGCCACCTCCTCCTTTACTCCTCTGCAGCCACAAGTGAGGCTGAAACTTTGATACGAGTGACGTTTGTACTTAAGCTTATTTGGACCTTTTCTTCTGGGTTAAGAAATGTTACCTTCACCAGTCACCATAAACAAAGTCAGGCGATAATGGGGGTTCATGTTCTCCTTTTCCTCTGGTTTTATGTTTGGACATTTTTAGTTCAGCCTCAGTGACACACTCCTGTTAATCCTCCTTTAGGAAATCCATCATGCAGCTTCGCAGGTGTAGCTGTGACTTTAGTATCTGCAAGTCTCATTAGTTTGCTTATGTAAAAGGGGCAATGTTTCTTTCTTTTTATATACATTTTGCTCATTTTATGTATAATTGTAAGCTATTTATAGCATACACAAGGATCCCTGTTGAACAAATTAATAATGCATTATGGTTAATGGTAATATTGTATAACTAGGTTTGTTTTTTAGATGTTAAATATTTTGATAATTTATTTTTTAACACATTCCCGCTGTTGCAGACAGTAGTGAAGATGAGAGGGTACTGTGTTTTTATTTGTGTATGCCGTTTTACTTCTGATCTGTGTACAAACTGATTCCTCATTGTTTTCTATTTTCTGCCGTCATCTTTCCTCTGTGCGTTGGTGCTTTCTGCGTGTGGCAGAGGTACGTGATGCACAGACACAATGTCTTCTTTGGGTTGTAATAATAACTTGTACATTTAAAAGTGTAAATTATGTTTTCATTATTTTATAAAAAATATATTAAAAGTAAGAATCAGAGCATTGTCTGATTTTTTTTATTGTTTTGGAAATCCCTCTGAAGTGGCAGTAAACTGGGGCTGCAACGTTTTAAATGAATTTGGTTGACATCTTACACAAATACGATTAAACTTGCATGTAAAACCTTTTATTTTCTATTACAAAGCAGTTTCATTTCAAACAAAATACATTTTATTGTAAGTACTTGCATTGACATAAGTGAGTAGACAGAACACTTATTTTTAATAAAATTAATTCTATACATTGTGACAGTGCACCCAAGAGGATTTTGTATTGTGACAGACACACTCTTATAAACGTCAAGCACCGCAACTAAAGCTTTGAAATGCAGCTTTCTGTGGTAAGACAGTATTTAGAGAATGGATAGAGGACAAGTTTACGACCCGCACATGAGGCACTCATCTCGGTTCTCCAAAGAACACACCATGGCGGCCATGTTGCGCTCTTTGATCTCCTCTTCTGAGGCCTTGACCGGCTCCTGCGCCTCCTTCAGCTTCTCCTTGTTCAGGGTGAACTGGATGGGGTTAGCAGCAGGCTTTGTCCTCAGGTAGTACATTCCTGTCTTCAGACCCTGTGAGGAGAGGGAGAAGTGAGTTTAACGTCACGTTCACAGTCGTCAGCTCTCATTCTTTATGATCTGGTTCATCCTCTGCTTCTCACTTACTTGTTTCCAGCCAAAGAAGTGCATGCTGGTCAGTTTGCCATAGTTTGGCTCTGCGATGTGGATGTTCAGGGACTGGCTCTGGTCAATGAAGGCCCCGCGGTCAGCGGCCATCTTCAGAACGGTCTTCTGGGAGATTTCCCACACGGTTTTGTACAGCTGCTTCAGATCATCTGGAATTCCTTCAATGTCCTGTTGAAACAAAAAAAAAAAAAAGTTCAGAAATGTCAGAAGGACTTTGTTTACTGCTTAAGTCAGAAAACAAGAAGTGAAACAGTCAAGTGACAGAACTTAAAGTGGACAATTTGAACATTTTTTATAAAATTTAAAAAAAAAAGTTAGCAGTTAGATTACCTGAATGGACCCGTTGTGAGCGATCAGCTGATTCTTCATCTCCTCACTCCACAGCCCCCTCTCCGTCAGGTCTTTGAGCAAATGAGGATTCACGATCTGAAACTCTCCAGAGAGGACCCTGCGGGTGTAGATGTTGCTGGTGTAGGCTTCGATAGACTCGTTGTTGCCCAGGATCTGGGCGGTGGAGGCTGTGGGCATCGGGGCCATCAGCAGGCTGTTCCTCACGCCGTGCTTGGCGATCTTCTCTTTCAGCAGCTTCCAGTCCAGCAGGTCGGTGGGCTTCTTCTCCCACATGTCGTACTGCAGGATGCCCTTGCTGACCGGAGAGCCTTCGTACGTCTCATAGGGGCCGAGCTCAGCGGCCAGCTCGCAGCTCGCCTCCAGGGCAGCGTAGTAGATGGTCTCAAAGATGTGGATGTTCAGCAGCTGAGCTTCAGGGCTTTCAAACGGATAACGCATGAGGATGAAGGCATCTGCCAAACCCTGGACACCGATTCCTATCGGCCTGTGGCGCTTGTTGGACTTCTCCGCTTCAGGCACTGGGTAGTAGTTAATGTCGATGATCTTGTTCAAGTTTCTGACGATTACTTTGGTCACGGATGCTAGTTTTTTAAAGTCAAAAGTCCGCTCTGGGGTGACGTACATGTTGAGCGCGATGGAGGCCAAATTACAGACGGCTACCTCATCGTCACTAGTGTATTCGACGATTTCTGTGCAGAGGTTGCTGCTTTTGATGGTGCCCAGATTCTGCTGGTTGCTCTTCCTGTTGCAGGCGTCTTTGTACAGCATGTATGGTGTACCAGTTTCTGTCTGGGACTCAATGATGGCGTGCCACAGCTGCTGAGCCTTGACCACACGCTTGACCCTCCCCTCCTTCTCATACGTGGTGTAGAGCTTCTCAAACTCCTCCCCCCAGCACTCGTCCAGCCCGGGACACTCATTTGGACACATCAGAGACCAGTCTTGGTTGCTCTCCACTCTCTTCATGAAGAGGTCGGGGATCCACAGGGCGTAGAAAAGGTCTCTGGCCCTCTGCTCCTCCTTTCCTGTGTTCTTCTTCAGCTCCAGGAAGTCAAACACATCAAAGTGCCAGGGCTCCAGGTACATGGCAAAGGCTCCAGGTCTCTTGTTGCCACCCTGGTCCACATAACGTGCAGTGTTGTTGTATACTCTCAGCATGGGGACCAGCCCGTTGGAGTTGCCATTGGTGCCGGCGATGTAGCTCCCCGTTGATCTGATGCAGCTGACCGCCACGCCAATTCCTCCAGCTGACTTGGAGATGAGGGCGCATTGCTTCAGCGTGTCATAAATGCCTTCGATGCTGTCGTCTTTCATGGCGAGCAGGAAGCAGCTGGACAGCTGTGGCCTGTTGGTCCCTGCGTTGAAGAGCGTAGGGGAGGCGTGGGTGAACCACTTCTCTGACAGCAGGTTGTAGGTCTCGATGGCGGCGTCGATATCTGTTTTGTGGATTCCGACAGATACCCTCATGAGCATGTGCTGCGGTCGCTCAGCCACTTTGCCGTTGATCTTCAACAGGTAGGACCGCTCCAGAGTCTTGAAGCCAAAGAAGTTGTAGGAGAAATCACGATCGTAAATGATGGCAGAGTTGAGGCGGTCTTTGTTCTCAAGAACAATGTCGAGCGTCTCCTTGCAGATCATGGGAGAGTGGCGTTTATTTAAGGGGTTGATGTAGGCGTACAGATCCTCCATCACTTCACTGAACACTTTCTTTGTCTCTTTGTGCAGGTTTGAGACAGCGATACGTGCAGCAAGGATTGCATAGTCGGGGTGTTTGGTAGTGAGAGTGGCGGCAATCTCTGCAGCCAGTGTGTCGAGCTCCACAGTGGTGACGCCACTGTACAAACCCTGGATCACCTTCATGGTAATCTGGGCCGGATCCACGAAGTCAGAGTTCAGTCCGTAGCACAGCTTCTGGATGCGAGAGGTGATTTTATCGAACATGACGCGCTCCTGGCGTCCATCTGAAAAATAAGCAAACAAGAACACTGAATTAAATCAATCAACGCTTCCCAAAGCTTCAGTCAGCAAAATCACACCATCAATAAAGGTGAAGCTACTCGCTGCCTCAATAAGTAATCATGACAAACTGATGCAGGTCAGAGTCTGGACTCCTCTGTAAGACTCCTTTGTTAATGAGGAACGTCTTTAACAGAAACAAATGCATCTGGTGCTAAACCATCATTTTATATAAATATTAACATAAACATCCTCACACACATCACTATTTCTTGTCATTTCATCAACATGCTTAACTAAATCATCTTTTTGCGTCAACTGGCTTCCTCTTCCTTCCTTCTTTTCATTTTATCCTCGCCTACATTTCCCCTTTAACCTTTTCCTGTTGTGACTGAGCCTTTCGTCCACACTTACTTCTGTTAAACTTCAGTCTGTGTTTGATAAAATAATCCACAATAGTTCGTCCAAATATTAACACAAACATGGTCTTAACACTGTGTGACCCCTCCTGGTATTTAACGGTTTCTGAACCTGCAAACTAGCTAATGACTATCTAATAAACACAGGGGAGAAAAAGGTACAATATTTGCCTCCAAAATTAAGTGACATGAAGTGCAAGTAAAGTCAAGTAAAAGTACCTCAAAACTGTACTTACATACAGCACCTGACTAAATGTACTTAGTTGCAAAACATTTGAGAGCGTCATCTTTGGTTTTTGGAAACAATGAGCAACGTTTTTCACCACTTTCCTACATTTAAAGTACCAAATAACTAATCGATTAATCAAGAAAATAATGGACAGATTGAAAATAATAGTTAGATGTAGTCCTTGTGACTTTATACCTTACTGTGGTCTTAATTATTTGTTTGTTTCTGCTGAACTAGATTCAAATAACTGAGTTTTGAGGAAAACTACTGTGCAGTAATTTTAGTGAAATGCACTTTGTTCCAGTACTGATCCAACCTGAGCGAGATGACGGACATGTCTTGAACCAGATCCTCTCTGAGGTCCACACTGACCGTCAGGCAGATATTTATACCTTTGGCGCCAACTATGACAAAGACTTATGGCTGAATTCATAAACACCAACATCAATAAAAGCCTTCAGCTGAGGGGCTTAGAAATTACATTTTAATCGGTCAATGTTCATTTATATAACCAGGTGATCACTGATCTTGACCTTTCTAAAACGACGTGTTTGTTACTCTAAAGCTAATTAGCTCAATAAAACGCTGACAGCCTGCTTTAGGAAACCAGCTGAAGTAAGTTAAGGGGCTACTAGCTAGCTAACGTTAGCTATGTTAGCTAACCGCTCCCCGATACTACACCGACTCCAGCATGGCGAGAGTTTCGATTGTGGGATATGACACCTAATCAGAGGCTGGGGAAATAAATTAGTCGCTGTCATCTCATTATAGCTGGTTCATCACCACGAGTGACGGTGATAAAACTGAAGCTAACACAGGCCCTTTACACTGATGCCTAATGGCTGAAAGTTAGCTCACCTCGCTTAATCACATGCATCCTGGTAGAGAGTGATGTTACTCGTCTCCCGAGAAAACAGAAGCTGTCCAGCTACAAGTTCAACTTCTCCTCGGTGTCAAAATGTGCTGCCAACCAGGAACTCGGTCCAGACTCAAAGGACAGAGCGCGAACAACTCCCCAAAACCCCGCGAACGGTGCATTTGTACGGAAGGCGTAACCAATGTGGGCAGAGACGGACGGGTGTTTTGACCAATCAGCAGCGAGAGAAAGCGGGTCTCCATGTCTGCGGACCAATCAGAGCCGTTAAAAATACCAGCTTCCTTTTCCGTTCGTCTTCCGGGACAAAAATCTGGCGGGACAGAGAGGTAGGTTACAAAACACGATTGTTTTGTTCAGCGCTGATGTAACATTACCGGTTGTTCTTTACACAAGGCTCAGGAGTGTCTTCAGTCTACGTTCTTACTCATTTTGCTGTTTTGCTTCACTCATTTCGGGATATCATCAAATCAAACATGTCCGCAAACGAATCCAAGTCAGACAATAAAGAGGAGAATGATGCAGTTATTTGGATGAGTGTGAAAAGGAAGATCAGGAAATAAGTTCAGTGAAAACATCTTACTGATCTTTCATGCACATGTTAATCTTACCTGTCGGTTGAAAAGGTAATAAAACTATTAGAAATATAGAAACTTAGACTTGTGTAAAATGTGTGATTGGGTGACATTCTGTACAGATAGTTTGCATTCTTCACAGATGACACAGGAACTGAGGGTGAGATGGGGTGAAGAGTATACTGAATGAGTTTGACACTGAACGTATAATAGTCTCTAATCTTTCTGTTTACACTTTGTTTTCATAATTATACACACACTGATTTATATACTGGACTGATTTGTTTGTTTTATCTTGTATTTGTAATCACGGGAGATCAAACAAAATCATTATGTACAAGCTGTAAATACAGAAAATAACTTCCGATCCAATTACACATGCGACTGCACCCAGTAAAGCCCTTCAGCCATATAAGGGGTGGAAACAACTGTGTCATACATAAACCTGCAAAGATCAAAAAAAGAAGTGGAGCAAAAAGTACAGTATTTGCCACTGACATGAAGTGGGTGGATGTAGGAAGTATCATTAAATGGAAATGCTCAAGTAAAGTCCAAGTACCACAAAACTATACTTAACTGCAGTACTTGAGTAAATATACCCTGTCACTTTCCGCCACTGTGTCTCTATTTTGGTTTACTGTAGTTCCTTCACCCGACCAGTGGGTGGCGGTGGCGCACCGCAACGCTGTTAGCCCACCACGATGAAAAGCTAAAAGAAGCTACGCCATTTAACCAGAAATCACGAACATGTCCCACAATGAAAAGGCGCTAAATGTGTACATTTTCACATGGATTACAGCAGCAGAAGAGTTGTGATAAGTTAGTCACATGCTCACTTTGTCACAGTTATTTTTTTTCTCAACAGTCGCCGTGGATGAAAATGAGTTTAGCTGCAGTAAAGAGTTGCTGCTCGCTCACCGGCACGAGCTAGAGATAAACAAGACCAGTGTGTTTCAGTGTTAAAATAATCTATCCTGGTTCAACTTGGTCAAAGTCAGCCATGCCTTCAAAGAACCGTGCTGCTAGAGTAGCGTCGAACATCGGGACCACAAAAGACAGACTTTTAAAAGGGAAGGATGGACCGTAATGCTGAAGGGGGACTGCAGAGCGACCGACAGACTGCCTGTTTTCCTCGAGTCTGCCTCAGCTCAGTGCTAACGTCCCTCCTCGACTTCCTGTGTGGATTTCCCTCCTACATGCTCCACAAGTCGGGTTGGACACGTAGCTGTTAGAGCTGACTGGTCGATCCTGCAGAGGCACTGTGTCTCCGAGCCATGTCCAGGTCCAGTCGGAGGTACAAGCCTCTGCAGCAGAGCAACGGCAGCGGCTCTTTCCCCGGCTGTGACCGGGTGCGGATGCCCCGGGCCCGGGTACTGCTGCTCTGTCTCCTCGCTGTTCTGGTACTGGCGGTGGTGCTGGGAGTCTACCTGTCCAACGACACCACCGATGGACATGTGAACCGCATGCCAGCCGCAGATCTGACCAAAGACAGGGTAAGAGTAATGGCAGATACATAAACACAGACTCTAAAACTTGCGGGACGAGTTTGGTCCTCAAAGTGTTAATTGTCACTGACATGTAAAAGCCACAACCAGACGGTGATGCATTGTCTTGACATCTGTGTCGCAACATCCCATAATAACCAGATATAAGCCGTGTCAGGCGTGACAAACACGAGTTAATAGACTCATAAGGACTGTCACACTATATCAGCAGGACAGAAAACAATGTCCATTCAGGGACTTGAAGCATGCAGTCACATGCCGACTATACATCCAGTGCTGGAACTAATAAGATTAATGATTAATTTTATTATTGTGATAATCGATTAATCATGCAGGTCCTTTTTTTTTTTTTTTTTCTTAAAGCAGAAATGCCAAATAATTTCTGGTTCCAGCTTAGGCGATTGCCAGCTCTTCATCGTCTTGTGATAATAAACTTAATGTCTTTAAAGATCCCCTCCAGACACATTTTAAGACTTCTACACCTTGAATGATGGTTTTCTACGATAAAAGTTACATTTCCTCATTAAAAATATCTTGAAATGTATGAGGATGCAAATATTCTTCATTTCAAAACTTAAACTGCTGGACAGAAAATGTCCAAGTTCCTTCTCAGTTTTTTCACACAGGATGATTCAAGTTTCTTCTTTCGTAAAAGTGTTATGAAGTAAATCCTGTTGGTATTAAACTCAGATTTAAGGTGATTACAGAGAAACTTTGCCTCTTCAGCAGATGAATGTGAAAACAGGCTTCTAATGTCAAAATGTTGCACAGCAACAAAAAGCGTCACAGTTGTGACAGGAGAGGGAACAGTTCGTCAGACGAAACAAGCAATCTGATGCCACTATCATGTACAGCTTTCACTTTTTGCCTTTTGAGGGGTAGATTTTCTTCTTCCGTTTCACAGACATCCTGATATATCATAAATGACTGTCTTGCAGTGTATTGAGTATCACAGAATCGTGGTTTTGTGATACCTTTGTTATCGTGGACGACCTATCGTGATCGTATCATATCGCGGGAATCTGATTCCCACGTCTACTTTTCATTCAAGCCAATTAAATGTAATCATATAGTGCCTAATCACACATTTGACAGATGACACCCTCTGACTTTAGATCCTCCATTCAGGACCACTTAACCTCCTCTGTGCCACAGTGACCTGGATGAAGTTCTCTGTGTTGTTGCAGCACTTTGTCACCTGACATTTTGTTCACAGAACACATTGTTTTAATGCATTTCCTCCTCCCTCATTTGCTTTTTTTTTTTTTTTCCTCAATCATTAATCTTATCTCCCAACCATCCAGTTGTCCCACAAACCCAGTAAGTGCTCTCCAGCTCAGATCCACCGGCTGGCCTCTCAGGTAGATGGTACTCGCCTGTGGGAGACCCACCTGAGGTCCATCCTAATCGAGAGGCTCCCAGGGACACAAGGCAGCCAGGCGGTACAGCAGGTGTGTGTAAATATTTCTGGCTTCCTCCTTTTTACACATTCCCTTTTTAGGTTCTATTTTAATCCACCCTCTCTCCTCTGCTGCAGCACATCACCTCCACTCTGTCTTCGCTGTCTGCTGGCTGGGCCATAGACTTAGACTCCTTCCAGTCTTCAACGCCTCGCGGCCAGGTCACGTTCACCAACATCATCGCCACTCTGGACCCATCGGCCCCCCGCAGGCTGCTCCTGGCCTGCCACTATGACTCTAAGGCTCTGCCTCCGGACCCCCGGGCCCCAGAGAAGGTGTTTCTGGGGGCCAGTGACTCGGCAGTGCCCTGCGCTATGATCCTGGAGCTCGCCACCTCTCTGGATGCCCAGCTCAGATCATTCAAACAGCAGGTATGTGCTCAGTTGTGTTTTCTTACACGTGTATTGACATGTTGGCTCTGTGGTTACACTTGAGATATAAACAGCAATTGATTCAGATGCTGACAGATTAGTTTCCTATCAGTTTGATATATCCCCGTGTTTCTTCCCATGATGAAGAGGAACGTCTGAGATGCTGACAGTAGTTTTTTGTCTTTTTTCCTTGTACTCTCATTTCCTCCCTTGCCTCTGTGCCTGCAGTGTAGCATAGAAAATGCTGACTGCAGCCCCTTACTTTCTTTGCAGTAGTCATCTTTGAACAGCAGTATCTCTCCAGAGGCTGTGATTTATGTAGTTACTGTGGGAGTGAACACTGCAACATCAGTGCAGAAAAAGAAACTGGCTGCAGTTACTGCCTTTTCTAAAGTGCGTTTTCATTCGATTTCTCCCCAGAAACTTCCAGTATCTCTGCAGCTGGTGTTTTTTGATGGGGAGGAGTCATTTGAAGAGTGGACCGCCACAGACTCCCTCTACGGCTCCCGTCACCTGGCTGAGCGCATGGCCAACACGCCTCACCCCGCGGGCTCCCCGCACGGCAACATGCTCCAGGCTGTGGTGAGGAAACTCTGTTTGCTCCGCGCAGAAATGCACAGACCTCATGGCCGTCCCCGCATCCTGATCCAGACACACAGGCTAAATTATGTATGACCACGCTGGATTTAGCAGACTGCCAAAACACCGGCCCATTTTACAATAACAGCAGGTCTGCCTTGTCTTTATGGATTTTTTCTAAATTTAACAGTCTGAATCGAGTTATAGTGTCTGATGTCAGCCCTCCTGCTCATGTAACTTAACACTACTGTTTCTATGTGTTCTTTTTCCCCCCACAGCTTAGCTACATGTACTATGACTAAACAGAAACTCACTATTCAGTATGCATCTCTCTCTCTTTTATCTTCCTCTCTAGGACCTCTTTGTGCTGCTAGACCTGCTCGGCGGTCCCGATCCTCTCATTGCAAATCACTTTGATAACACAGCACGCTGGTTCGACCGTCTGATTGCTGCAGGTGAGCACTGGGTGTGACGTTTCAACCAATATTTAAAATCCCCCTCTGTTGTACACCCTAACTCCTCCCTTCACCCCTCACTCCTTCAGAAAAGAGACTCCATCGACAGGGTCTTTTGGTGTCTCACCCCTCAGAGCAGACGTATTTTAGGAAAGACGTGTACCTTGGACCAGTACAGGATGACCACATCCCCTTCCTTCACAAAGGTGGGTGATAATTGTTCCTGGAGACTGCATACAGACATAACACATGCGGTCAGTCATCATCACTGCCTTCCCCTTTCCTCTCCCTCCCCCCTACATTCATACAGGTGTCCCCGTGCTACATGTCATCACCACTCCCTTCCCGCAGTTCTGGCACACGCTGGACGACACAGAGGAGAACATGCACCGTCCCACTGTGGTCAACCTGACCAAGATCATGGCTGTGTTTCTGGCAGAGTATCTTGGCTTCTGAAGACCTGAAGTCTGTTCTCTGTTCTCTACCATGCACTGGAGCACTAGTGCTGTTTGTCACACTGCTGACAAATAAATCGCTTAAATGACCAGCATGAATTGGACGCACAGAAGAAGACCCTGGTGAAGCAGGTACAGTGTACAGGGATACCAGCTAAAACTTAACCAAAGACTCGGCCCTGTTGGGACTGAGCAGTCTCCTTGGTTTCATGTGAAGAATGAAGTGGAGATCGCTCTGTGAATGTGTGGGCGTGTGGACAGAAAGAGTCTTAAATGAAGTGTTGTTAGTTCTGGGATAATGGTGCCAGAGGAAAAGCTGGGAAAGTCTGTGAATTAGATTTTTTTTTTCATTCCTGTGGAGAAAAATGAATCCTAGCTGTTATTTACTCCGTTAATATGATCGAGATGCACTACTGTCTTCTTAAAGACTTTGTAACCAGCTCTCTGAACTGCTGTGAACACTGTCCATACAGTGACAATGGTGAACGACGGCCAGGTCATATCTGTGAATAATTACGTTGACTTTACCTTCACTTGAGTGAGGATCCCCTTCGCCTTACAACCTGCTGTGTTTAATTGCCACCCTATATTATGTGGCTATACTGCACATTTTGAGTCAGTGCAATGATGCTATTGAGTGAAAATACAAGTGTTGGTTTACACCGTGTGAAAGGTGTAGTGACACGTCTGCAATAAAGTTAAAATGGTTTTATTCAGTTTCTCTTGATTTTCAGAAGTCAAAAACAAAATCTGTAACTTCTAGAAACAGTGCATGCAGGAATATTTGACCAACATAGGCACATTTTATTGTCCCTTCAACAAGCTGAAGAACCTGATTGTTAGAAACACCATTTGGGAATATTGTGTTTAGGGATGAGTGAGAGACCCTCTAAGTGTGGATATAATCCTGTGTGATGCATCAGTGGTGTTCTGTATATGTTTAAATGTGCAGTATCTGTCATGTTTTGCAAAGTATTTGTATTACTGACACCAGAAAATAGACCTTACACTCAAGAAAAAGCAAAGCAAAAATGTTAAAGTAACCAATTAAACATTTGAGGGGCAGACTCAAATAATGTGATGCAGAGGAGGTGGTGGGTGAGAGAGGGGTGGAGGTGGGCTGCCTGGAGGTGAACAGTCGTTGTCAGAGGGAGGGTAGACTTCTCCTGAGGGTCCTCCACAGAATGCTGTTTGGAAACTGAATGAAGAGAAAGGAGCATCAGAAAAATGATGCTGAGTATCTGTTCATGTCCAAAACCATCATGTTAAATCTTACATCCTGTCTTAATTTAACCACAAGAGGGTGCTGTTATTCTATGGAAAAGAAATAAAATTAGACATGAACGATAGCGCATTAACTGTTTTTAATAAATGTCAGTATTGGGACTGATGTCGGTGATATGGCCTTCAGACTAGATCACTTATATCGATATTGATATGAGCTCCCAAAGTATCCATGCTACTGATAGGAAGGCTGATACTAATATCGATATCGGTATCGATATCAACGATGGCCCTCAGATAAGATCACCCAGCTAATCTAACTGATTCCTCATATCACTCCGCGGTCAACACACGTTGCTCGATTACTGATCTTGTGAGCAGCAGATGCCTTTTGTGAGATGTTTTTACTTTTTAGCCAAATTAAATAAAACATTAGGTGAGTCAATAACTTATGAGTTAGAATTAAGTATATGGTACGTTTTGTATGTGGCGCGAGGCTAAACGGTTAATTTGCTCACCGTGTATCCATGCGCTTCCTGTGGTGTGGGTGAGTGAGTGCAGCTTCACTACAGCGTGTCATGTGAATTAGCTGCTTCATTCTTTTGAAAATTCATGTCATCTCAACTGTTTTTGGAAACTACCTTGCGGTTGGTGCGTAGGAGAACATTAAGTGGTTAAATTCAGACAGCTGCCCGCAGGTTGACCTGCTGCCCGGTCACTTACACGGTAACATCTGTGGTTCGGTCCCTCTGCCGGCGGTTCTTAAACCAGTTGCTAACTTGTGTGGTTGTCAGGCCGGTGGCTGCTGCGAGCTCCCGCTTCTCCCGGGTAGAAGGATAAGGTTTGTGGTGGTACCATTCCCGGAGAATACTGCGTGATTTTTCCTGGAAATAAGACCAAGTTTGAAGTTGGGCCTGAGCCTAAAAACTCAAAGATGTACGAAGAATTTTGATCGTTTCATACTAGCTATATCATAAGTTTAGTTCGAGGGCTAATTAGCTAGCTTACCTGGTGACGCAATCAAGATGTCAGTGAATGTATCACTGGAAGACTAAAATATTTATGTGAATTAGGTGCTGCCATTCCACATTTATTCATTTTTAGTGGTTATTTTGTTACTTTAAATGGTGCCCAAAGCCCTTCAAGTAAAGTTTTTTAACTTTCGACAGTTTCCACGATTGTGACTTCCCTAAGAGTGGAAAAGATGTCAAATCAGATAATATGTGAACAGTAATGCCAAAGTGCGAAAATAGCAACAGTAAAAGTAACTTTTAATATAATTTTTTGTTAATCATTTATCACTGGTGTAATAATGTTATCATTTTACAGTCGTGGCTGGTCCATGTGGAGCAAAGTTTGACGACTTTATACAGGCCTGCTTTTGAGCATGTGAATCTATAACATAACCATATTTTAGAGGAGAATCAAATATCTTTCATGTAAAATCTGAATCTGTATATAGCCTGGGTAGATGTCAGATAAATATAGAAGGGTATGATATTTCCCCTTTGAAATGTGATGGAAGTATAAGGTAGCATAAGATACTCAAGAATAAAACAAGTAGAGTAAAACTGGCCTTACAGTAAGCATAGTACTTTAGTAAATGTAATTAGCTCAGACCACTAACCACTGATAGGTAGACAAAATTCATAAGTCCTGCAGACACTTAGCCGTCTCATACAATAGCAAAGATTTGTCTACCTTGAAACAATAGCTGGTCTCTTCTCCGTCCCAGATGGTGTGTGGTAGAGGAAACTTTCTCCTTACACGATACTTCCCCACAGCTCCCAGGGGTCGACCCCTCTGCCTCTCGGCCTCTATGTAGTGGGCTCTGAGCCAGAGCTGCTGCAGGAGTGGTTGGCTGCGTGGGGAGAAGGCGAAGCCCTTCAGCAGGGTGTAGAGGTCAGTGAAGCGGCCCTGGTGAAAGGCCACTGCGGCTTTAGCCTTCAGCACACTCTCCAGCTCCCCAGGGCAAGGAGTAGAGAGGGAAGGAGTGGGAAGAGTGCGAAGGAAGTCAGCAAGACGATCCATGCAACCGCTTTGCAGAAGAACCTCACACATGCAAGCCACCTGCTCTGCTGTGAAAATCATTGCTGTGGAAACAGAGCGGTAGCCCAAAAAGTCTTGACATGTAAGTGGAATTAAAGTCTGTGTGAAGATATCTTCTAATAACCTCTCTTACGTTTGTACTGCAAAGAGCTGAAGTCTCTGTGGAGCATCGTGGCTTGTCTGTGGATGAACAAACCTGAAGTGAACACGCATGTGTTTATCATGACTCATCATGCCCTGGAAGAAGCAAATCACAGGTAACCCGAGCCCATCAGGGTTATAACAACACACCTTACATCCCTCCTCCTCTTGTAAAAACAAATGCATGCACACCCTCACACACATTCTGGACTTTTGCTATTATACTGGCATTCACACACAGAGAGAGAGACTATGACGATTTTGCCGTGCAGACAGAAGAAGCATTTGCATAAAATTTTCTTGCCAAATCAGAAGCAAAATCCTCTGACAAATAGTTTTAATGCTGACAATGATTCATGATGAATGAGAACACTGATAATAAAAGCCAAACCTTTTTGTAAATGTAGTTTATTACAATATTATGTAATATAAAAAATAGAATGCATTTGAATACAAAAATGAGAAAACAAGAACCTTTAATGACAGACACAAATGATCCCTTTTAAAACTATCAAAAAGTCGATCAAAATACATTATCTTTGGTTACATCTGGAGTCATACATTATGTGTCAGGTAGGAGAGAGTAAAAACACATCCCAGGCTACAAGCAAACAGGGCTACAAATGTGCGTAAGCCCACACAGGCTTTAATGTCTACATACTTTGGTAAGAAATGGCTCATATGAACAAAGGCTACTGTATTTTACATATTGGACACATTTCCCTTTACCCCTAACTAATTTACATTTTTAGTAAAATTTAATCTAAAGTTGATTTGTCCAAGCCATTTAATAATCTACTCAAAGGCCACTGGGAACAAATGACCTTAAAATTTATTAACGGGGGGTGACCTACTTTATTTTAAAATGACCTACCTGCCATCAAAATTGATTTAATACCTGTGGTCAAAGAGTGTAAAACCTCAGTTTGCACAATTTGACCTTCCAAGTGAAAATGAATATCATTTCCTATCTATGTATTTCCACAAGGACTCATTTGTTTTTCAGTTAAAACTAGAAACTGATTGATACATGCTTTAAATAGATAGAATGTAAAAAAAAAAAAAAAAGACAAACAACAAATATATGGGGAAAAAAAAACAAAACACAAAAGGCCATTATTGTAACTAGATGTGACACTGAAGTGTATTTTGTGTACCATTATTGCCAAAGGTTTGACTGCTACCTGTGTTATGATAGTGGAAAGCTCATAATGATGCACCTTTCTAGGCTGAAAAGTTTTCCATCAATTTATGACAGATTTAATCAGGAAATCAGTATTCTGATTTACCTCTTTAGCTTTTCTGTCAGGTGAGGATTATTAAGGTCCAATTGAGGAAGAAAAGGAAATTTCAGAACAGAATATGAGTCCAACCATTGTCGTAACAACACGGCAGCACAGCGTAAACATTGTGTGAATTAAAGGTGCAAAATATACAAAAAAAGAGGAGACAGAGCTGAGTGTCACATTATGTTTCAGTCCAGGGAGAGTTGAATCGTGGGCAGCTGGACTTGGTTGTAGAATCTCAAAAACGTTTCACCTCTCATCCAAGAGGCTTCGTCAGTTCAAACTGGCTGGCGGGGAGTCCCAGGTATATAACCTCTGTGGGGTCGTTATCACAATCGTTCAAACCACTTTGGTGCGGCTGGCTGTGTGAATGATAGCACGGAGAGCGGCACAATGTTTTCAAAGTTTCTACAACCATGTCCAGTTGCCCTTAATTCAGCCGTCCTTGGGTAACCATGACCTGGATGACTGAGAATCTTCACAGACATTATGTTTCCATAGAGATCAAACAGATACAGAAATGTGGGTATTCAAACAAAAGAAGTCCATAAAGTGAATCCCGTTTGGTCGGGTACACAACAATTGTAAAACTGTGTAAAAAGTCAAAACATTTTTCTTTCAAAAACATCAAACCTGTAAGCTTTAAAATAAGGCACTTATGTATATCAACAAACAGATTTTGAATTCATTTGACAACCAAAAATATCACTATGTGGGATCACAGCAATCATCTTAGTGTAATGCACTGTCGTGCCTCATTTAAAAGCTGTTTATTATCTCCCAAGTATACTGGCTTTTAAACTCAGCCATTGTGCCACATAGTGTCCTATAAAGAACTAAACATGCATTGCATAGAGTAGAAACCCTTTTATTTCCTGTGTTATATTTGTACTAATGACGGGTGACATTCTCACTTCAGCACAAAATGCTTAAAGTAAATTAAAACAGTTCACTGATAAAATGAAGTTTGGCTGCATGTTTCAACCCAGACTTCAGTAACTTGTAATAATACAATACGGTTGTATAGCCCTTAAAGCCATGATGTACTAATGGGTGAAGAAAATGTATGTCAAAGGTTTCACATAAAACTCAATAAACTCAAATAAACTGTTATCGTTTGTGAAGATTGTAGTCTTCACTATATTCCTGGATTGTTAGCAAAATAATATATTGAGGTTGCGAAAAAGAAGAACATCCCAAATCTCTTGAGTTTGGACGGGCAGGCGATACTCAACTTCTAGATTTAAGCCTTTGCCAGAGAGTCTGGTGTATAGTAATTTTGGTGTATCCACAACAAAGTACTTCTATTGCTAGCAAAATCACCAAACATGACAGCTGAACTTGGCCTGCAGTCCACAAAACTGCAAAGAAGAGCTGAGAAAATAGGCAAAGTCACAACACCTTGCATAATGACAATAGTCTTGATTTTAAAAAAAACAGGACCTGGGCCAAGCAGACTAGTCCATGTAGTTCTTCTGTCTGGATCTGATAGTCAGGAGAAAGGCACATACAAATTTCTGTCAAAACCTCTGAGGCGCAAAAATCTCAGTCAAAACCCAGAGGAATATCGTGATGTTAAATCCGCAGGTGAGCATCCCATGTAACCCTGTCCATTCATGTGAAATAGAGCTGCAGAGGAGTCATCTCAAAAGTGCCAGCTTAGACCATGATGCTATCAGGCCCTAATGAGAGAGCATCACTGTTGGACATAAACATGTAAGAGACATCTGGGCCCAAGAGGTGGAATAAAAAACAGACAGCACAGTCTGTAATCTACTGTATGTTTCATGTTTTTTTTTTTTTGTTTGTTTTTAGAGACATGGGGTTGCCAACCAACAACGTAAACAGACTACAAGCCCAGCTCATCATCCACAGGGACAGACTGAAGCTGAGTAAGAATCTTGGAGTCCCCATCCATCTCCTCTGGATTCCCCAGTGCTGAGCTGGCTTCCACATCCTGCTCTGGCGAGGGGCTTCCCAAGAGCAGTGACTCTCCCCCAGGAAGGCCCAACAAAGCCGGGTCTACAGGTAGGTCTCCCTTGCTACGGACATCAAACAAAGTTAGACTAGCTGAAGTGGAGAGGGGGACAGGGCTCCAGGCTGGTTGGGACAACTGGGTGTTGGGTGTCACTCCACTGTACATGGGACTGAGGGTAAGCATACTTTCTGGTGTAAGAGTGTTTGGTGTTGTAGGGGTGACTGAATGGTCCAGCGAATGAGGGGAGGGGACGGCAGGTGTCCCCGTCTCTGGAGCACAGTAGGGTGGAGACGAGTTAATGAAGTTTAGGGGAGATGATGTGAGGCCAATGGGGGTTGGGCATGAAGTGGTTGAAGGCTGGGAAGGTACAGGAGGTGTGGAGGGGGTGAGACCGGGGCTCACTCCATTAACAGAGATGGGTGAAGCCTCTGGGACTGGTTTCAGGGGCAAACTGGTGAGCTGAATGCCTGCTGGGATGGTCAGAATCAGCTTGCCTTGCTGGACACTCAGGTAGGGGCTTCCACCAAGGAGGAGGTTGCCTGCAGTGGTGACAAATGATACATTGACAACATGCAAACAGGAGATGCACTAGTATGAGATTTAGCATCAAATTAATTCGTAGGCCGATACTTATTTGTTTTACACAATTTGTTGTAAGGGGAAAAACCAAAAATAATGCTGTGTGTATTACAATCTGTTCTTTCCTTAACTTTCTGTTGTTTTGTGTTAGATAAAATAGCCTAATGTATCTGTGACTACTATGATAGTCAATTTATTGTCCCTTTTTCAATATTTTTTAAGCAAAGATGTAAAATATTCTGTGGTTCTAGCTCATCAGTTTTGAGTGCTTTCTACTTTTCCTTGTCTAATGTGATATAAACTGAATATATTTTTGAATTTTTGGATTGATGGTTGATTGATTGATTGATTGATTGATGGATGGAAACATGATAACAACACCTTTGGTTATAGTAACTTTCATGCGCATTTTTCATTATTTTCTGACATTTTATACACCAAATAAATAATCTATTTTTTGATAAAATGACCATCAGATTCCTCAATAATGAAAAACAATTGTTAATTCCAGTCCTAAAATATTTCTCCTAACTACCAGTAATTTAAGAATTATGTGGATCACTTGACTTTGCATCAGCTAATCCATGTAATGAAATACTTTTTACTTTGATTGGTCCTGAAAACAAACCCCATCAATTTTGCTTGGGAAATCATTAAATCGCTTCAGTCATTTATCAAAACAGTTGAATAGCCCTTTGCTACATTTGCAGATATCTCATGAATTCAGTGTACCTGGAGGAGCAGAGGGCAGCTGAATGATCCCAGAGTTGAGAAGCTGTACACCAGGGGCCATGCTGGTTGGGGGACCCACACTCTGAATGGGCCTCAGCTGGTTTATCCTGAGAGGACCCTGTGTGACCCCTGCAGCCGCAGGTGCTGAAGTCAGGATCTGTAAGGGCATTCCTGCAGAGGGGATGGAGAGAGAGGGACCGGCAGGTACCACTTGGGGGAAAGAGATTGTGGACGAAGTCTGGATGGGGGAGACTGGGACCAGCTGAGGCATGGGGAGGGAAACTAACTGTGCTGGTGCAGTGCCTTTGGCTTGGGGGACCGGGACAACTTGTGTTGGGGAAGAAATGGAAATGACCTGTGGGGCCTGGATTTTACTGGGTGTGGAGTTTGTGGTTTGGTCCCCCGGTTGGTGTGCCGTTCGCTGTGGGAGCTGATTGTTGTTCAGCTGTGAAATGGAGACTATGGTTGTGGCACCTCCTGGCAGACTTGTTGAAGCGTCCTGCTGTTGTTGCACCAGTCTGTTGCCTGTGTTCACTGTCTGACTTTGGAACTGAGGAGCTGACGAGGTGAGGGGGGATACCGGGACCAACTGAGGGCACTGGGACACCTGGGCACCTGTGGAGTGCTGGACCAGCTGGGATACTGGTATACCCTGGATGGAAGGCACAACCTGTGGCAGAGAGAAGACCTGAGGGGTGGGGTTGCTGGAGGAAACCACAGAGCTACATGGGTTTAACTGGGAGCCAGCAGTAGCAAAGACAACATACTCCCCTTGCTGACTGGACAGAGACACGGCGGAACTGGAGACTACCATGCCTGCAGACGACATAGAGGGCGGGAGGGTGAGGGACTCTTGATGTTGGCTGTTTTGTGTTAAGACTAGTGAAGGGATACTGGTTGGGGAGGACAGAGTTGGTGAGGAGGGAGATAAAGATGAAGAAGAGGAAGATACTGTCTGGCAGCTGCCCTCGGAATCAGGGACACTTATGAAATCCATTGTGTTGTTGCTGTCTGTCTTAATTTGCAGAGGAAGAGAGATGATGGATGGAGGGTTTGACACGGGTGTGGTGTTTGTGCTAAGAATGACTGCTGGAAGGCTGCTTGGCTTGGGCTCCATGGCTGAAACCTCCTGCTCTGTCACAGAAACTGCTTGCTGCGCCTGCACACCGACACTAGGCTTGGTTATTACCTGAGCCCCATTCAGTATCAAAGGAGAGTTGGTTGCAACAGGACTCAGTGTGACTGTCTGGCAATCTCCCAAGCTTAGCCCATTAATGATGACACCAGCACCAGTGCTGGAGATGAGGGAATTTCCATTAAGAAGTAATGACTGAGAGGCTGTAAGGAAGCCACCGGACCCATTGAGGATGAGCTGGCCTCCTGTGCTACAGGGAACAGCAGACAGAGAGATGATGGGCGCTGTGCTGCCAGCAGCCTCCTCAGGTTTGTCAGGGATGTCGTCCATGGGACTCGCCTCGTCCTCAGTGCTGTGGTTCCCATCAGACTCACTGGAACAGAGGAGAAAAAATGGGTCAAATTACAGGGGAATGTGTGTGGCTGTAGCGGGTTGGGCACAAATGCTTTGTTTTGCAAACCTCTACGATACAAATGTTTTTGAGGTCAACCTTGCACAAATAGAGGCATCGTGATGTGTCTCATCATTCCTTTGACTTCTGTTAATTTTACCCAACAGAATTAAGAGTCTGATAAATGAACAGGACACGGTATATGTGCACTTAGATATGGCTCCCAATCTCCATTAGACAGTCGTACAGCTTCATCAGGCTTATCTTGTGTAATGGCATCTGGTCATTCACAGTCACAGTAGCAGACATTGATTGCTTGAATTTGTCGCAGGATTCAAATTCACACTTTCATGAGAGAGCTTTAAAATTTGCATTTTGTTTTGCAGTGACCTTGTGATTTTTACCTGCTCAAAGATAAAAAGTTGATGTCAGACGAACTTTAGGATCAGTTTGTAAGATCTATCAAAAGTTAGTTATTAAACAAATCTGGCTCATGTGCACTGTTTATAAATTTGCAGTCTCTGGTTTCCATAGATGTTGTCAATCACATTTCATTCATATTGTTTATAATAATGTAGTCTCTGGTAATTAAAGAAAACATGAGGCTACTTAAAGATGATGACATGAGTAATTTGTGTGACAAGATTTGCAAATGTTTCATGGTAACATCCATTATTATATTGATTGAAGGATTCATTTAAGAAATATATTTCACCTGTTTTAGCCTCAGCCCTCTGGAATCATCTCCCGCGGCTGTCAGATCTGCTGAATCTTTGGACTGTTTCAAGCAGCTTCTAAAAATGCATTTTTGTGGGCAAGGCTTTTTATAGATGTCCACTGTGGACTTTGTTTTTGCTGTCTGGTCTGTCTCTCATTGTGTTGTGTTTTCTATTCTATTGTATTTTTCTCTTTGTATGTATGAAGCACTTTGTAACTGTGTAAATACAAATGTACATACTAATTATCCAGAATGGACCGTGTCAGAATAATAAATATCACTGGAGCATCACTGGTGTTGCAGCTGGTAATAATGGGGTTAAGTGCAGCTACATTATATACTAATGGGTAGATTAATCCATAATAATAGTTGGTGTATATTTTGTATAACGTGTAAGTATAAAGCAGCATAAAATGGAACTACTCAAACACAAGCACCCCAAAACTCTGCTTGGGAACAGTATTTCAGTAAATGCAGTTATATTCCTCCACTGTGGATCAGTATAAAACTGTGCAGACAGGAAGCTGGATCAGATTCCTAGAAACTCTTTTAAGTCCTGTGCTTGGTTAATGTGTGTTCCAAAGTATGGCAGCCTGGGCAGGCATACAGATAAACTGCCTGCCAGAACGGCACAAACCTTCAAGTTTGATAAGATGAGTCTGCTCTATTCTCTTATCTTCCGCCCCTGCTTGGTAAAATAGTGGCAGTAAACCTCTGAGATTTCAGCCTGTGTGAAAGTACCTAAAGCAGATGTTTTCCTTTCTGTTTACCACCCCCACCTTCTTCAGTTTAAGCCCTTACTCTAACCTCGGTCACCCTGCAGGCCCTCGGCAGCAGTGCAGGGTTTCAGGAAACTTGAGGCATGGTGGGTGCCTGGATCTCACATTTCATAACAAAGCAACATGCTCCTGGTCTCAGACCTGTGTGCCTTTACTGCTGTCAGAAGTCAGCTCCTCTGGCCACCTTCTTGCTTAATGCAAAGTTTTTTGTTGTTGTTAATTTTATTGCCTTAAATTTAATGTACACATGCTCTTCCTATGCTCCCCTGTATGGGTCTTTGTTTACCACTGAGGTTTGGTCTGGTTGTCTCAGTCATGACTCTGACTGATCCTTGGTGTCCTAAAACACAACATAAAGTAACGAGCCGCTCTCAAACACACCAAAGTTCAGGACAGCTGTCGCCCACATAATGACTTTCACCAAGCTCAATCCACACACACACTAGATAAATGCAGTACATGTGTGTGCTGTGTTGCAGATCTTGCCTTTTGCAGTGGGTCCCGGACGGTGTCCTGTCCCTCTGCCTGCGGTTCTTGAACCAGTTGCTGACCTGTGTGAGGGACAGTCCGGTGACTTTGGCCAGGTTTTTCTTCTCGTCCGGAGTCGGGTACCTGTTGCTCTTATAGCACTCTTTCAAAGCATTTCGGGACTTCTCCTTGAAGCAGTACACGGTCTCCTCTCCGTCCCAGATGGTCTTGGGCAGGGGGAACTTTTTCCTGAGCCGGTATTTGTCCACTGCGCCCAGGCTGCGGCCCCGGGACCTCTCTGCCTCCTTGTAGCGGGCTTTCAGGTACAGGTCCTGCAGGAACCCATGGTTGGACGGGTGGAAGACGTAGCTCTCCAGGATGGCGTACAGCTCCTTGAATTCTTCCCGGTGAAAAGCCACCAGAGCTTGGGCCTTCAGAAGGGTCTCGTTGCCACGTAGCAGCTCGGACGAAGGAGGTATGGTGGATAGAAACCTCCACAGGCGATCCACATTGCCCGCCTGCAGGAGGGCCTCGCACAGACATGATACTTGGTCAGTGGAAAAACTCAGCGCCGACTTTTGGAAACTTTGGAGTAAATGTTCCGAAATTTGGACCGGCTCTTTCTCCTCTTTGGACTCCGCTGCCGTTGGCTCCTCCGGGCTGTTCTCAGTTTGTTCTGTAGACTCCAAAGACAAGGAAGCCATTTTTACTTGAACTTTTTTTCCTCCAGTAGTTCCTCCTCCTCTCTCCCTCCCTCCCTCCCTCTGCAGCGCTGCGCTCTCTCCCACTCTCCGATCAAACCGTGAATGTGCCTGCAAACCTCCAGCGGTCACGCCCCTTGTCTTTTATAACCTAATGCGGTGTCTTTGTTCCAAGTTACTCTCTAGGCTGACTTTTATTTGTTGGGATGTTATTGAGGCATCGACATATTTCTGTCTTATTATCTTTATCAGCTCTCGCGCTTCAAACGCTCCTCTCACTTTTGCTGCTGAATAAAACATGTGGATGACAAAGATCTTTCACTTGAGTAAAAGTATCAACATTCTAATGCGAAAATATCCGACTTTGCAGTAAAACCAAGTCTTTGCAACAAAATGCAGCCTGATGCAGCAGAACCGATTAGTCAATAAATCAGTTGATCCACAGAAAATCAAAACCCTGACCCCTGTCAGTTTATATTATTGGATTATTAGAGGCATTACTGTGTAGGCAGTGTTTAGTTGTAGCTGATGGAGGTGAAGCTGACAACAACAACCACACAACAATGATAAAACTATTTCCTCTTGAATATAGTGAAGTAGAAGTACAAAGTAGCAGAAAAGGTAAATACTCAAGAACAATACAAGTACATATGACTTAGTACTTGGGACTTAGTAAAAGGGATTTAGATACTTTCCACCACTGCAGACCACAAACTGGTCACTGTTCAGTGGGCTCAATTTGTAGGTAATTATTACCGATTAATGCAACCAACATTTATTATCACCATCATCATCATCATCATCATCATCATCATCATCAATATTTTTATCATGAATTAGTCTGATGATTTTTTTCGTGTTGTACATTAGTGAAAACTTCCCAAAGCCAAGTTGACTAAGTGTTTGTCACACTAAGAGTCCAAAACCAAAAGATGTTCAGTTATTTAACGTGCAAGACTAAGAAAATCAGTAAATATTGACATTCAATATGCTGGAATCAGTGAATATTTCATGGCAACCTTAATGATCAACTGATTATCCATGTTGTTTATGTTCATCCACTGATCAGTTGATGAACTGTTGAATGACTTGGTGTTAATTCATTCTTCAACTGTCCAAATGTTGTCTCATGCACTTGTGGTAACATTACATCCCTGAAGAATTTGACAATCTTCAGGAGATTAGAAAATCGCATATGATATATCCCAAAAAAGAATAACATGTTACATGTAATGAATAAGGCCATTGCATGGCAGTGTTTGTTCTGGTAAGACGTGTTGTCATCCCAGTTTTTCAGCCGGATCCTACGGGTGTCTGAGGTGGTTTCCTTATGCAAATACAACCAGAACAAACACATGCAATTAAGTCTACACTAACACGGATGGTATGATTTGCATGTGTGACGTGTTAAATGTTTGCATTTTTGCAGCAGGTGTGCATCATGCTGAAGGGGAGAAAATCATACGTTAATTCAAACCATTTCAGTGCACCAATGCAAATGCAACATAACTGAATTGAAAATATGAAACCAAAACTGCAAAACCTCCTGCATATCAATAGCAAATGCCTAGTTTGTTTGTTTGTTTTTTTTAAATTTGCTCCTGTCATAATGATAAAAACTTCAAACTGACATTTGTATGTACAGGTCTTACACAGAGAATCTGTGTTCCAGAAACAGAACAGAAAATAGCATTTTCTTTTTGATGTGACACATATGTGACCTGGCGATAAGGTGTGAATGAGGCCAGTCAGGTTTGCAGGCCCCCATCTCTATCAACAACCATAGGAATGTAAATCTTCACTGTGGGGCTGTGGGCTTGTCTCAACCCCCCCTTCTCCTTGCCTGGGGTTTGGTTGTTGCTCTCTCTGCTATCTTTGATGTTCTCCTTTCTGCCCATACATGCACTTGTCTGTTATCTGTGCTGAAGGAATAGTTTTGTTCACTGTTAACACGACTAGAAAAGGCCTGTTTTTCTTGCAGGGAGATTGATTCCTGATATCAAAAATGAAACCGCCGCAGGTCAAAATAAGAGCTTTATCAGGGAATTTACAAACAAAGGATTTAAAAATGACTTATCAAATGCATAGCATTCATCACAGAAACTGCAGTAATGTGATTTCATATCCAAAGCACACAGTATGTTTTATTCTGTACATTAATGTTGTGTACAAATAAGGTATTGTCGTCCAGATTTACAGTCTGAGTGACAGGATAAGGGACATTTGTTAGACATTAACATTCAAAGAATAGGTAATAGGTGGATGTAAAATGTTTTAAATAATCCTCATAAAAAGAAACTTTGCAGTCTTCAGGGTTTACACTCGGGGATAGCGCCGCTGTGTGGTAGTTTCAACGGTCGCGTTCACTCTTGTCTGATGATTGGTTTTCGATCGTGTCAATCAACTAGTAAGTAGGCGGTTCCACAGGACCTTTATTCGTATCGTAACACTATTGGTTGAATTCATTTACTGCCTCGTGTGATTGGTGTTCTCCAGTCTGGGAGTGGCTAGAATGTGCCAGAGCTGGGCAAAGCAGTAATGGATGTTGTAATGTGGCACAATCACACGACAGGACAGTTCCTTCAAACATAACGTAGTATTCATAGATTCCTCATGTTGTATGGCCATACAAAGACGAACCAGCAGTGACTTGGGAGGCGAAGCTCTCTAAAGCACTTAATTCCTATGAATTTGATACAGTCACAGTATTTGGAAGTCAAAAATGGCGACATCTGCTGGCTGCACCCTCGGTACAGCTGCTTTGCATAGATAGATTTAATCCGAGACCATGATGAGACAGTCAGAAAATACATGTTTATACCGCGTCTGCTGCTATTCAGTTCAATAGAACGTGTTTTACAAATAGTTCTCTTCTGATGCAGATTAATGGAAACATCTCGTAAACACGCGACATCTCCTGAGATGAGTGTGACGTAACGAGGTGGGTGTTGGATTGGTCACGTGAGTTTTGGCGTGGCGAAGCAACGCATCGAAACATCTTGCTGCGATACTGCTACTTGGAAAGGCTGATACTGTGTGGGGTGGTCTGGTTCGATTGTAACATCACTACAAACTACACTTGTTTGTAAGTATCTACGTCCACCTTGCCATCAAGATGAGGGTCCTCGCCGTGTCCAGTGTGACTCTGCCTCTGTTAGCCGCCCGAACAGCTAGCGTCAACGCAGTCTATGAGTTAGCTAATCTGAACTAGCTAGCTAAAATTAGACGTCGAATTTAAATCATCACAGCCTATAAGTGGTGTGAACATGAGAGAGAAAGATCTAAATTTACCTAATTAAACACAAATATATATTCCAATACTTGAACGTGCTTACTAACAACGTGAGGTTATCAGTGCTATTAGGGGAACAACAAACTACGATTTGGGAGTGGGCGTACGTTAGTGGGACTGTTTCATGGGAATTGAACTGAAAGGAAAAAGCTTCCAAGTTTTCTCACTGTCAGGTAATTCGCTGCAACAGATCAGCGGGAAACGACCTGTTTATAACCATTGTTTGTTACTGTGAGTTGGTGTATCGATTTCAGTTCAGCTAATATGTCACGTTGTTTGTCCATTGTTTTCCAGATTTGATCATTTGCTGTGTCCACACCAATCGGTATAATGGACGGCGAAGTGGTGGTAGTTACCAATCCCATCGTGAAGGTGCGCTTAACGACCAGCATCTCCCAGTTTGAGATTCAGCGCAAGTTCAGTAAAGGGATCAGTATAGCAGAACTGAAGGTGAGACTTAGTTTACCGTATATCATACATGATACGCCTCAAAACATGCATAAGTTGGCTCTACAGGCCAGACCTAAACTGCACAATGCACTTCAAATTGAGATTTTTGTTTAATTTCTACCTTCATGTTTTAGAGACCTAAAAATACGTTACTTGTATTACATGTACAAATTTCTTTACATTGTAATTAGGTAAAGTTAGAGATGGTTGTGGGCGCACCTGCCTCCTGCATGGACCTGGAGTTGTTCAGCGCCTCAGACAAGTTCCTGCAGAAATTGGATGACAATGATGCCTTGCTGGGTTCCTATTCTGTGGATGATGACTGCAGAATACATGTATGTAGATACTTGGTTTTGAAGCACTTTCAATACAGCAGTCCAGACCACTTTCCTATTGTAGTAAAATGTAGGCAGCGACGTTTTCAGATCAGTCTCTGTGTTCAAATATAATTCTTTGTTCCAGCAGGTTAAAACAAACTTGCTTCAGATAAGATAACATGCATATGATTTGAACAACAAATTGTGTGAAATTACACACTAAAAACAACATAATCATCCTTTTCACCTGGAGGCCTAATGAGCACTTAAGTTCACCAATAACAACAATTGCAACCTACAACTGTATTACTATGTATGTAGCAAGAAGGATAAGAAGAATCAGCCACTTATCACTGTCTTGATTACCTTGCTTGTTTCATGCTGAAGTTATATGCATTTTTTGGCTAAAACATGCATAACTATGTGGCCTTTTTTGAAAGTGTCTTGTCTCATCCTGATCACAGGTTACTGACAGAAGTGGTCAGATGGCCGAGCTCACTGATGTTTCCAAAGTGGACAGATTTGAAATGTCAGATGATGCTTATGATAAGAGAACAGGTATGGTCTGACAACCTCAAGCTTCTCTCCAATTTGTAATTTTTATAAACCTTTTTTTCCCCCTGTGCTTTTGGTATTAAGGAAAAAGACATAGTTCCTCAGTTTTATGATCAAATAAGGCCATTACAGCAGCAAATCATAATATTATAGCTACACAATGAATATAATATTGGAGACTTAGCTGAATTGATTAGTTGACAACTAAGTCAATCCCCTAAAAATTATACATTTATTATCAATCAGTGGACACAGACAATGATTGGTAAAGCAATTGATCATGAAAATGTTGGTTGTTTCGCCAAGTACAAAAGTACAAAACAATTACAATACCACCATCATCATGTGGCATCTGAGCTTTGATTATTAAGAAAGATTTATATTCATGCTAACTATTGACAAATGTTGTAAAGGAATTGTCCGATCGTATTTAAAAGAAGATGTTTTGCAGAATCCACAGTCTGTTTTTAAGTGCCCTGTGTTTAGTGCAATCCAACTTTTTTACTTCAGATTCAGCACGGTCATTCATGAAGAAACATCGTATTGGTCAATACAATGAGGAAGAATTGGCCAAGAAGAAAGCTGGGCTTGCTGCTCGGATGGAGGAACAGAAGGCTGCTTCTGATGCCATTCCTGTTGGCAGCCGATGCAAAGTGCAGGTCCCTGGGCAACCCACGAAGCTTGGCACAGTCATGTATGTTGGTAAGTGTGGATAAAGCTTAGCTGTTTACTTTCTTTAGGACATTGGTTTAATTCCCGTGCAACTTAGGATTTTCTCTCCAACAGTCCAGACTTTGTTGTCATTTGCGATGGCCATCACATTCAAGCTATGCAGGAGGAATTGAAACACCTTTTATGCATTGCTCCACATGTTTTAGGAGACCACTGCTGATGTGTTTCTTGTGCTGGTGTGGTTTGTTTTGTCTGTGTTTTGGAAGCTGTTGTCAATGTCCACATAAATCAAGTGGCCTAAATAATTCTTCACATGTCATCAAATGTGAATGTAATTATTTAAAGTCAAATTTGTTTGAGTGCTGAGCCTAAATAATCTTTCACTGCAAGTAATTCATTGAGTCAGGTACTGTAGTTGGTCAGTGAAAGAAATTATGATTAACCATCTTCAGGTTTTGTTGTTGCTTGATCTAGAGAGGCATAATGTGGCTTAGAACAATTGTCCAAATTTACGGTATAGTAATCTCTGATCTTGCATATAATATAAAAAATACTTAGCTAGAACCAGTCAATAAAGATGAATAAACTAAAAAATTGATTGGATTTAAGATGTCTAACATCATGATAGGGAGTTTACTAAGCAAACAACAGCTGTAAGAGTGGGAGTATTTGGTGTACTGAACAGTGTTGTAACGTTCATTGCAGGTACAACAGATTTCAAGCCAGGCTATTGGGTGGGTGTGAAGTATGATGAGCCCCTGGGAAAGCACAATGGAACGTAAGAGCGCTATCTTCTTTGTCTTTTTGAAGTTACACACAATTTTGATCACATTGGTTTTGCATTTGACCCCCTTTTATTAATTGTGTCTCCACAGTGTTGAAGGGAAGCAATACTTTGAATGTGAGAACAAATATGGTGGATTTGTGAAGCCCCTGAGTGTGACTGTGGGAGACTTTGCCGAGGAGGATTACGGTTTGGATGAGATGTAGGACTGTAATAAGTATAATGGAAGGACAGGAGTGTTTTCTGCCCTGAAATTTGAGCATCAACTTCAAGATGTTATCCATTCACCAACCAGAGAAAAGTTCTTATTGTTAATTAAAGTTTTGTTTTGCTTCTCTGGAAGGCATGATCCAAAGAGTGGCACTTAAAGGTCTTTTAGGTTCAAGTTCTCTCTCACTAAGACCAATGCAACCTGATAGAGATGAATGTCACTTAGCACATCTCCTAGTGTGCTGGGTATGATGATAATTCAGGATAAATGCAAGAGGAGCTCACACCATCTTAGTTTGTTAAAGAAGAGGGTTTTTGTTGCATGTAAGGCAACATGATGAAGGTTAATTTGTAGTCCTGTTCAATTTCATTCAATTGCTTTTAGTAGTACGTGTTGCTCCCAGGTTTTCTCAAGATGAGTGTGTTCTTTGTAATCTGAATGTCAATATTGACAATTTGGGCAGCAACTCCATCTCTCTTCACTTAGATCACACCAGTTTGTTCAAAGATGATTGTATATAACTGTTTCTAGTTAGCTTTAGTCTAAATGTAATTTGCTGATGGGTGGTCCAATGATTGGACAGCAGTCTGTTAAAGGAAAAATCCCCCCTAAAATACTTTGACGCTAAAATAAAAAGATGGGATTGTACCCTGTATCCCTGACTAACATGATGTCACATACTGCACACGTCTTGAATTCAGTTGAGCTGGACAGACTTTTTCCAGTCTTTGCTTAAAATTAGTGCGTAATGGTAAAACTCATTCCATCATATTTCACTCATGATTGACAGACAAATTTTAAGAGAAACGAACCATAAATCCTCACCAATGGTCACAGCTGTTAGTTGTATTTTGAGTCAGGGGTACCACCCTCACCTCTTCTGAGATAAATCTTGTTTTCCTGTGTGCTATATTTGCAGTTATTGCTATCTACATCAGTGTACAATGCCTGGAATAAGAGTGAAAGTATGCAAGGGTCAATATTTCCTTTAACAACTCTTTAAATTCCTTAAATTTCATCTTGTGTTTCTATGTAGTATGTCTTTTTCATCCTTTGAAGTTTACAAAAGAAATGTAAATGAATTATTTTTGTGGTTTATTTTCAATGAAATGTCATTGCCACACATACAAAAATGTAGTGTCCTCGTTTCCTTTTCTAAACTGATCTCTAAGGTGCTGGTGTTACTATGTGCCAAAGGGTAATGCATAATAATAAAAATGTTTTGCCAGTATACAAGTTTACCAGATTGAGTTGATTTGTCTGTACATGTATCTCTGAGGTTTCTCCCTTTTCCTCTTGAAAGGGTTTTTGTGGAGTCCTTGTCTGAACTAAATTGGATTTGTGATTTTGGCCTATATTAATAAAACTGGCTTGAATTGATGGGATAAGGAAGCAACATTATACTGCAACTGTATAGTGCAAGCATGTAAAGAATAAAAATCCTTATTCAATTACTTTGCTTGCTTTGCTGAGAAATCAATGAGAGCAATGCAGTTTGAATGGAGAAAAAACAAAAACATACATTTCCTGGACACAATGCATTCAAGGCAACAGGACAAGATGCAGAATAAAGATCCTAATGAAAGCCACAAGTCGACAAATAGAGTTCTTTCTCACACTAAGTGTTGCTGACCTTTTCAGACCCTTTGCCTTCTACATAAACACTGGATGTTGCTGTAATCCCTAAGCTGCTTCTAGAATATTCATTTTAGAGGTATTATCAGCAAAGTATACTTCAAACAATAACGTGAATGTACTCATGACAGAATAGACCTCTTTCAGTGTTATTACCTTGTTGGATTATTACGATTTATGATTAGGTTATGTATTATCGAGTTAAAAATGCAGTGTTTGCCCCTGAAATACGGTGGAGTAGAAGTACTATAGCGTTTAAATAAATACGACATAGTCGAGGCTTCATTTTAGTTTGGAGAAAGCTTGCATTGCATGACTAAGCGCAGTGTTTCATGCTGTTTCATCAGCTTTGTCACAAAAAGCAGCTTACAATATTTATCAGCCTCACAGTTTTCATCACTCCCCGAAGACTCGCGTCACTACAATGACGCTACAACTGACATCTCGCGAGACCGAGCGCAGTTTCCCAGCCAGCAGTGTGGTGTGGCGTGTGTGTGCGACAGAGACAAGGAAAGATGGCGACGCGGGAGAGCGAAGCAACCAAAGCTACCGTGAGCAACGGCGAGGTAAAATGAATGACACTCATATGTACTTTAGGGTAAGGGGCTGGTTTTGTCCGCCTGAGCGTTAAATGCGGGGCCGTTCACGTTAAAACATGTTACCTATCGTTACACGAGCCCTAGTGACGTTGTCAGTGCCGGTCGGTTTTAAAACGACCCCCTCCTGCCGTTAACGATGTGTTGAGAAATCCTGAGTGTTAGCGAGCAGATGTACGGAGGGATAGTGGCGTTAGCGGTCACATCGCACCTCGAGATATCCAGTTACATAAAATTGTCAAGATAATGAGTGAGTCAAAGTGTGATAGTGTGAGCCAGCTGCAGTGTGTCAGATAGTTAGCTATCACAAGGCCTGAACCGGAGCAACGCAGCTGGGCTCGATTCACCAGGTCAGTGCGAGGCAGCTCTCAGACATTTCTAACTTAACGTGACTGCTAAAGCTTATGTCACCTGCTTTTTATTTACAGTCATTTCCAGCGTTAACTGTACGCTTTAGGTGCATTTTGTAAGCCTCACAGTGAAGGTTCACTTGGTAGCTCACCTTGTTAACGCTGACAGGTTAACGCAGATCAATCAGGTGTAGCCATCGTCAAATTTGGCTAACGCTGGAAAACGCTTACTGAAGTGGTCATAATAGCAGATGTTGGAGGTAATAAGG
Organism: Chaetodon auriga; assembly: GCF_051107435.1. Taxonomy (NCBI): domain Eukaryota; kingdom Metazoa; phylum Chordata; class Actinopteri; order Chaetodontiformes; family Chaetodontidae; genus Chaetodon; species Chaetodon auriga. The sequence continues at coordinate 10,753,251 of NC_135080.1, forward strand.
GTTATATTCAGGCAGCTGGTAATTATTTCCGGAGTGACAAATGTCTGTCACAAGTTACCAGAGGTCAAAGTGAATCATCGCTCCTTCAGAGGCAAATCACTGGTCTCCTTTATGCTTAATCCAAAGTCTGTCCGTCTGTGGCCAAACAAACAAACAAACAAACAAGGACTTCCAGCGAAAACATTTATATGAGGAAACAAGCAAATTGTAAAGCTCTAGCAAATACTTGTACTCTTTATGAAAGATCAAGACCATCCTGTATGGTTTCAGTTTTAATTCCAGTTTTTTCAGTTTACGCCTCACCTGTATTAGCATTACACTGAAATCACAGATCTGAAGCATAGATAAAGCAAACTTACATTCCTAACTAATCTCAACATTTGTCACTGTTTTGAAGGTATTTCTAGAAAGTCTCTTTCAGCCATGCAAGTAAGGATGTAGTTGCAACTCTGAAACAGGCCACAAATTCGTGTTGTAAAGGGATCACAGTATTTTTTTTTTTATCCATTCAGTCAGAGGTGTCTTGTTAGGACTCTGGAAAAACTGACAAAAAAAAGTGGCTGAATGTTAATCGTTTGAAGAGATGACAGATTTATCTTGCAGAATAACAGATGCCTAGCTCAGTAAGTCAAATCTAATGGTAGCAGAAAAGTGGTAGAAACAAGGGCAAGGGTACAATGTGCGCCAAGTGTCTCTTTTGTAATAAAATTGCTCTGTCAGGATAAACGCGCTGTTAGTGTCAGATGAGGCACTTGCGTTGCTCTCGAGGCCCACTGCTGGTGAATCAGTTGAAAGAAATTTCAGCAATATGAATCTCGAGGAAATATAATTGTCTTTGTGTTTGCTCTACTTCTCAATTTGTCAAGTTTTGATTTAATAACTTCTGTCAGTTATTTGAATTTTCCTTGCATTACATGTCCTCTGAATGTGGAAAGATTATCTTCGATGTAGCAGAGACAGAAAGCTTTTTCAGCCATTAGTAACTGACACACATTTGACAGACATGCCTTTTATGTCCTTATTTAAAAGCCTAATATTGCATACTAGCTTGCTTCCCCCCGTAGGATACACCATGCGTGCTAAACACTACCAGAGCAATCACCACTTCTCTGTGAATGACCAACTTCTCCAAACTTTTCACCCTCTTCCTCTCAGACAAACTCATTCAGTGTTCAAACCAGCGTCAAGCATTTACCCTGCAGCCTGAATAGGTGGTTAATTTTTAATCCTTGTTCAGAGTGTGTAAATTGTAATTTATTATCTTGAGCTGGGACAGATAACCTGTTTTTGTTGCTTAGCATAGTGGTGATCCGTGTGTGTCATGGTTATTGCGCGGATCCCTCCAGGAGACAGAGATCCATGTCTCTGATAATGGAATGGCTTCTATTTTAACACAACAGGACATTGCAAGGAGGATGAAAAGCTCTATTTTGAGCCCCTGCCTTGGCCTTGAAATGCTCTGTTTATGATGGTGCTAGGCCAGTGGCTTATCATGAACCTTTGCATTTTCACTGTTCACTCATTTCTAGGCCTTCTTGGCACCCTGATAAATGGTCAAACCTGCTTAGCGGAAAACATGTTTTACCCTCAAGTGTTGTTTGTTTCTAGAGGCCAGCCTCTGAAATCCCTTGTGCTGGTGACAATTGGGGGAGATTAGACGTTTAGATAGTGAATGAGTCTCATGACTTGGCATGCGCTTGTGTATTGTGTCACTTGAATAGAATGTGGCCTTGCTGGTGGGGTGGGAGGGGGTTACATCAACAGACTGAAACAAACCACTGACACGTTTTTACTTTATCTTTAGCATGCAAATATGCATGCTGGCACTCACATGAGTTTGACCTCAGGGTTATTCAAACTATGCAAAACTTCACAGGTTCTGTTTTGATTATGATAGTTACACAGTCAATATCAATTTTGACGGAGTGATTAATCTATCCGTTGCATGTCTACAGCAACCATTATTTTCTTTTCATCACTCTGTTGAAATGTCTAAATTCAAATTAATTTGATTTATGATTAGATAAACATAGAAAAACAGCAAATGATCAGATTTGAGAAGGTATAGTGAGAAAACATTGGAAATTTTTGCTTGCTATAAATGATTATTAAAAAAGTATTGCCATGCGCGTGAAATTTGCTTTAGAGATAATTCGACATTTTCTGATAAGTTTACAAATTTTCATTCACTGTCAGAGACAAGGACATGCTGTTATCTGCTGATAAATAATGTTGTTAAGATTTTAGTTGATATTTTATTTAAAACTGCAGACCTACTAAGGCAAACAGACAATGCAGACAGTTATTATTACAGCACACAATTATTAAAACATTCACATTAAATAGTCATTTAACTTCAGCAATGGTGTCTTCATTTGTTATTATTAAATCTGAATCGAATCCAAAAAACCAAGAACATGACAGCAAAAAACCCGTACCGGTCGAATTAACTGCTTTATACACACAGTCTGGGATGAGTTGTGTTTTTGACACCTGATCTCCACCTTAAAGATGTACCATATACTCTCTGTGTTGACTGGAGACTGATAGTGGATCAGTGCCCTATAAATTTCACTGTGTCATTGTATCACCACTTAAAGCTCTCAGTAAAGTACAGTACAGTATCCACTCACAGATTTAAAGTACATGACGGCCCCCTTTACAGCCAGTAAAGCTGTTTTATTTTGATGACAGACTTCTTCACATGATGCCATTGCTGCTCCACCATTGTGACTTTGTTTGGGTATACTGACTGTGTCTTTATGGTTATAGGTCAGCAGCAATGGAACTGCTGCAACAACAGATGGCCAGACTGTGCAGACAGCTGGAAATGCACAGGATCCTCAGCAGCAGCAGCAGCAGCAGCAACAGCAGCAACAAGCACCTAATGCATGGCAGGTCATCAAAGGAGTGCTCTTCAGGTGAGGTTCTCCTTTTGTCCTTTTTCCTTCTCGCTCTCTGTTTACGAGCAGAGACAACCAGCCTACGGATGAAGACCGACTTTGATACAGTGGGTGTAATAATTAACAACATGATGTCATATATTGTGGTGGTGTCACAATCCAAATGAAAGTGGAAAGTAAATGGAAAATTCAGATGACGTTGACCTCGTTTTTACAGAGTTGACTGTTCCAGATCTCTGTGCAGAGTTTATACTCTGTTTTACCTCTCTGGCTGCCATTTTACCTGAATTTGGCCTTTTAAAATCCAGGTTTTTTCCCCCAAAATTGTTGTTGATGATTTCTGTTTTGTTACAGTTTTTAGTGACAATTTGTCCTGGCTGGGCTTGGTGGGTTGACAAGGGTCAGATCTCTAATTATGGTCTGTTAGTGTTCACTGTATTGTTCACTGTATTTACTCAGTTGCTCAGTAAGTACAACTTTCTGTCTGGCTGATGAACAAAAAAAAATCCTGCACCACTGATTGCTTTTTATGCCGTTTTTGTTAATGAATGACTTTCATCGGGTAAAATTCCCAAGTAAGCGACGGTGTGCAGGATTTTTTGACAGACTTTAGCAGTCGGAGTTGAATGCTCCAATGCACAGGTCTGCTCTTTGTAGGAAATGATGGCTGGTTGCTGTGTGTTGCTGTGTAGTGATTGTAGATTTGAGTAGTTTTCAGGGTAATTTCACAGTTGATTTTCCTGTTTTTACAGATTCAGGAATCCGTTAATGTTGAGGGATATATTCCTGTATGACCAAAAGGACAGTACCTCAGTAGCGAGCGTTATTTTGCACTAAAGATGCTCATGTAAAGCACAGCATGTACGGGACTGCTACCAGTGCAGTACTTTTTGGCACCTAGTTTGTATAAAACCCTGCCTTTGCCAAGCAGTTACTTTGCCAGCCAATCAGCAGCCACTTGAGAACAGGTCCATTTATTAGATTAAAAAGATTATGTTGCATTAACCATTTAAAACACACTTTCATTGGTACCTTTTTCCTGCAGTTGTTAATGGAAGATTGCCCTCATAGCCAAAGGACAAATCATTTGTCATTCAGCCAATTAACCAAAACAATATCCACACAATTCTCTACTTATTCCTACACTGCAGCATCCTAATACGTGATTGTATAATGGATCCCAGAACAAACGTGGGCTGCGATACAATAAAGATTAAAATAGTGCCATCCACCACTTATCCAAAATGTCACATTTATGACAGCCGAGCTCAGAAGTAGGAGCTTACAAGAGGTGTCTGAGGGCATGCAACGTGTGAACCAGTGAATCAGTGAGTTGCAGAATTTTGCTGCGGTCATTTTGTTTGGCTGTGATTGAGTTTAGTTTTCATGTCCTCCATCACTTAGAGACAGTTGTAACTTTTGATGAGTATTTGGTGAAAAACGGATGAAAACTGACAGGATTGTTTCAGATCATTTCGTCTCTTTTGAGCTGACAAACACGAAACTAAGATCTTGTCTGAAGTGGGTGTGTGTTTGTGAGCATGATGTACATCGTGCACCACATCAAGCCACCAGCCTATCAGTTAACAATAATGCGTGTATAATGAATCCTTCATTATACATTTAACTGTCATATCAGACAGAAAATTCATTATTTATCTGCGAGTTGAACCCACAACAACCAAAGAGGAAAGTGAACAATGAACAAAACCACAAAGGGAGGTTGGAGGTTGGACTAATAAAAATGAAAAGATCGGTCAGTTCTTGATATTCTTTAATATTTTGCAGTCTTTTCTTTGCCACAGAGGACTATGTTCTTCCTTCACTTCCAAGTTTGTCTCCTTAGATCTGTCACTGATTCATGATGTAGGAAAGGCACGTCTCTTATCGTATGAATGTAATGCAGTTTGACTGGCTGGTTAAATCTGATTAGCCTCCTTGTGGTCTGACTCTCCTGGAGCAGCTCCTCACATCTCAAGAGAAAAGGAGTTTGTCATGCTGGTGTATCCACCATTTCTCCATTTACAATCATATTAACTCTGTCTTTTATTAGTTTTCTCTGTTATCTTTGACTGTAAATCCATATTCATCAAATCACCCTGTCCTCTGATTGTGTTTGCACTTATTCCTCTAGAATCTTCATAATCTGGGCAATCAGTAGTTGGTTCCGTCGAGGGCCGTCCACTCCAGACCCCAACGCACCAGCTGGGGCACCCAGAGTACCCAGCAGGAACCTCTTCCCCAAGGACACCCTCATGGTATTACACCTGTCCCCTCTGTCCGTTGCCTTATCTGCACAGCCAGCTGCTTCATCAGACATATTTTAATTGAATTGATGCTGTTCATTCCTAAAGAGCCGTCATGGTCCCCTCAAGTATTTCGACAGCAAACCGTCTCTCCCTCTCAGACTAACTCGATGTCTCTCCCCTGACTCTGTAATATCATAAACACCTTTATTTTCTCACCGTTCCTGCAGGACCTTTACGTCTACGTGTCACAGGAGGAGGTGTTCTCCGACTTCAACAACACAGAAGCCCTGTTCTGGTTCCACAGGGATCTGGTCTATGGAGACTGGACCACGGGGGAGAACGGGGACGGCTGTTACGAGCACTATAAGGAGATGGAGATCCCAGAGGTGGGGATAACTGAGGATGGAGGGGAGGTGCAGTGTGAGAGATATGCAGCTGGAGTGATTTGATAGACAGAAGGAGCAGGTGTTATTTTAGGAAATGAGCTAGATGTAGTTGAAGGGTAGGAAAGAAAGGTTAGTACTGTACAGGTGTGTCTGTCTGAGACTCTAATTCTGCGTGCTGTTTGTTGTGTCCTTGCAGAAGGTGCAGCAGAACGGTTCCCTTTACATGCACGTCTACTTCACTAAAAGTGGATTCCACCCAGACCCCAAACGCAAGGGCCAGTATCGCAGACTGGCGACAGTTCATTCAACGCGAAGTAAGCACACGTGGAAAACTCGTGCTAAACAAAAGCTCTGCTAATACTAATTTCTGTGCGGTAATCTTTGCTGCTTTACTCTTTCAGTGCTGAATAAATTCAAGCGAAGAAAGTTTCTGAAGACCAAGAATCTGCTAACAGGAGAGACGGAAGCAGATCCTGAAATGATCAAGGTTGATATGTTTTAGTTTCACTTCACTTTGTACGCTGCAGAGCTCGACTGATAAATCAACCAGACATGCGTACTGGCTGATATTAGCTCATTGTAGATATATCAGTATTAGTGTATATGTTGGCTGATCAGTCATAGGAAAACTGCAGTTTTCAACCGAAAAATGTCTCACGTAGTCTGTATCTTGGTCACAATTTTAAAAAAAGAAATCCATATCGAGATTAATTGTTTATGTTAAAGTTATACCCTTGTTGGCTATAATGTTGTTAAATCTTCAATTTTAAAATATCTTTATGGGCCTCAGATATCAATCTGTCATCACTGCCATGTCTAATAAAAAATGCGCTTCCTCACAGCGGGCAGAGAGCCACGGTCCAGTGGAGATTATCTCTCACTGGCACCCCAACCTCACCATCAACATGGTGGATGACCACACTGCCTGGGTCAAAGGCTCGGTTCCCCCTCCTCTAGACCAGCGTAAGTTCCTCCCTCTCACCTCTTTACTGCATAATGCTGTACTGAGAGAAGTTCTGTTTGTGGCAAACCATCTTTGACATTTCCACTCTTCTACCTCATCAGATGTAAAGTTTGATGCCGTAAGCGGTGACTACTATCCCATTGTGTACTTCAACGACTACTGGAACCTTCAGAAGGACTACTATCCCATCAACGAGACCCTGACAGCACTCCCGCTCCGCCTTTCTTACTGCCCGCTGTCCCTGTGGCGTTGGCAGCTGTACGCCGCCCAAAATGCACGCTCGCCATGGAACTTCCTACCTGAGGACACCTACGAGCAGTCTGATGAAGACCAAGACTCTGTTAAGGTAAGAAGTCAAGGGTCCCAGGTTTGATTTTGGGTTCCTTCACTGTGTGTGCAGTAACCTCAGATTGATAGAAAGCCCTCTGTTTGTACAGGTGGCCCTTTTGGAAACAAACCCGTACCTGCTGGGTCTCACCATCGTCGTCTCCATCGTGCACAGCATCTTCGAGTTCCTTGCCTTCAAGAATGGTAAAGTCACACCAGCCGGTCTATGTTAACAACAGAAGCATAGTTTGCACAGTGTCTGTTTACCCCTCGGCTTCGGCTCACCACCATCTCCTCCTCAGATATCCAGTTCTGGAACAGCAGACAGTCCCTAGAAGGCCTGTCTGTGCGCTCCATCATATTTGGAGTTTTTCAGTCTCTGGTGGTGCTGCTGTACATACTGGACAACGAGACCAACTTTGTGGTGCAGGTCAGCGTCTTCATTGGCCTCCTTATTGACCTGTGGAAAATCACCAAGGTCATGGACGTCAGAGTAAGTCACAATAACACTTCTTTTTTTTTTTTTTTTTCATGTCTATGTCACTGAATTCACCTTCAACCAAAAGAGTGTGAGCTAAGCAGTGAAGGTGTTGATGAATCCTACTCACTGGTCCTTTAAGTTTCACCTATTTTTTCCAACTTTCCTTCGCTTCCCTTCTGCTAATGCAAATGCTAACCCGTTCTATCTGCACTTTATGTTTTGCATTTCTACTTCCTGTTACGCTATTATTTCCATAATCCAGTAACCGCCTATTTTTGTCGTCCTCTAGTTGAACAGAGAGAACAAAATCGCAGGAATATTCCCAAGATTGGTATTCACAGACAAGTCAACATATGTGGAGTCTTCAACAAAAATCTACGACGACGTAAGTCCAGCAGACACTCAGCTACAAGGACAGCCTTAAATACACGAGTCTCTGTTGAGACGAACAAAGTCTCACTAGCGTGTCACTCCTTTTCTCTCCTCCACCGTGAACAGATGGCCTTCAAGTACTTGTCGTGGCTGCTCTACCCTCTGTTTGGCTGCTATGCCGTCTACAGTTTATTGTACGTAGAGCACAAAGGCTGGTACTCATGGGTACTCAGCATGCTCTATGGCTTCTTGTTAACGTTTGGTAAGTTCCTCTGAAGAATATACAGTATATATACTCCACTAATGTTTTTCCATGTGTGTCCCTTTTTGTTTCAGACATTTAAATTGAATGTCAGGTGTTGAAACTTTACACATCAGCTGAAATGTGTGACTTAAGACTTAAGTGTCTTAAGTTTGTAAATTATCCCTAATATGCAGCGTTAGCTAAAATTCAACCCCTCTCCTTGTATACTCAGTCTTATCTCTCTCCATTGGAGCTAATTATATTTTATTCTCTTCATGTATTATTGATTTTACTCTCTGCTGAGATATTGTCTCCAACAGGGTTTGTTTCTGTTTGTGTAAATCTATTTTTAAAGGCCAGCGATGAGGCTCGTTACATGTCGCTCTTCATTATCTTGTCTCTTAGTGGATGTGCATACAGCTGATGTTTTCATACTTGCATCATGGTTACGTGTCCAATTCCCCATAGCCTCTGCTAATGTGCTGTGTATTAATAGACTTCATGAGGGCAGTCTGTTGCCTGCCGTCTAATTTACTGCCTCTATGTAAAATAGTTTGTTACCTAACGGTTGCTCCTCCCTCTCCCCCTCCCTCTCTGTTTTTGGTTTTTTAGGTTTCATTACAATGACGCCGCAGCTATTCATCAACTACAAAATGAAGTCTGTGGCCCACCTCCCGTGGAGGATGCTCACCTACAAGGCTCTCAATACCTTTATTGATGACCTGTTTGCCTTCGTTATCAAGATGCCCATGATGTACAGGATAGGATGCCTCAGAGATGGTATGTCACCCCTCATCTACGTGTTTACTGTTTACAGACCACTGCCCCCACCAAAAACATCTAAACGAGATGTGTTTGCCTTTAATTATCTGGCTTGTTATCAGACACTAGGCTTGGGGTCTTACCCCCTTAAATGTGTTACAAGCAGGTGATGTCATTGTCTTAGCTCAGCTTTAAGTTGGTTTTCTGGGTTTCCCTTCTTTCATTCATACTTTGGGTTGAATATGGATATTGGTGCGTCTTGACAGGTCATGCAGCTGATGCACAGCAGCTTTCATTGAATGGCGAGTGCTGCTTGGATAGCTATAGTGGTTTCATGCTGCATCAGAGTTACTGCAATTACTGGGAACAGTAATATCTCAACACTTAATATCTCACTGAAAGCTCTGATATACCAAACCTGCTGTATAATAATAGAGAATTGCCTGAAAAGCCTCATCTTATCCAAAGTAGTTACAGGTATTTAAACTCCAAATAAATGCACGCTCCTCTCCTGCAGATGTGGTGTTCTTCATCTACCTTTACCAGCGCTGGATCTATCGGGTGGATCCCAACAGGGTCAACGAGTTTGGCACCAGCGGAGCAGACCAGACCCGGAACAACACAGCAGCGGCAGCTCCTGCCACGGCGGCCGCCATCACAGACAAACCAGAGGGGGAGAAGAAGAACGATTAAGCAAGACCGCGCCCTTATCCGCCTCCCCGGCCCTCACTGCTGGGGGTGAAGAGGACTTGTGGAAATTAGGCAGGGAGGGGAGTTGTCGTTTAGCTGTCATGGAAGCCACTACAAAAAAAAAAAAATGCAGTTCAACTGTTCCCTCTGATTTCTGTGTGGACCCACAGAGAATCATATTCAGTGTAGACTTGGTAAATTCTTATTTCTGTTCGCCGCCCTCTCGTTTTGCAGTTCAAGTGAAGTAAAACAAAACGTGATGTACTGTATTCTGTATGATTTCTCGGAGGGTAACAGTGTCTTTGAGTAGAGGTTGGGAGGGGAACGGGTCGCATTTACACAACTTTTTTTTTTTATGCAGGGAAGAAAGAGGCCAAGAGCTACTTTTGTTCTTTGTGTAGATTCCTTGTGAATTTTTCTTTTCATTCCATGTGAGCACCATGTTTCGGATTGCCTGGAAACTGGTGAGTAGTACTGGAGGAAACTGGAAAGATCCTGAGCCACGACGGAGGGAGAACGCTGAAAAAGGGAGGTGGTGACAGGAGAGAAGATGGAGGACCCTACGAGACACTACCCACAAGACAGTGACTACTACCCTCAATTTAAAACAAATGGTTAATGTTCTAAACTTGAACATAAAAAATAACAGCCTTGTTGGTATTAATATAAATATATTAATATTGTCAATGACTTAATTTTTGTTTCTCAGTCACTGAAGCGTTATTTTGTATGTCCTCAAACTGTACAGAATCTCAGCTCGTCATAATAATACCGATGTCAGAACTGTCTAGCAATAGCTAATTTGCGAGTCTTAATTTTTATTTCCCCCCCCTCCTCAGCCAGATTTTTCAGATGGTTTCACGTTCGTGTTTCAAACCAGATCACCTTCGCAGGCGCAGCGGAGACGGGTGTCGGCAGGTGCGCGCTGGAGGAGTTACAGTGTCTCTTGTTTTAATTTTTAGTGCTGTAAATCCTGAAACGAAGAGGGTTCCATGTTGGTTCATATTAAATTTTGATTCATTCATGTTTATAGTAAAACTTAAGTGTGATTTAAAGTGTCTATGCAAAGCTTTTTTTTTTTTATTTTACTCTCTTTAGTTTTGACTTGCTGCTCTGAGGTCAAGAACAACACTTGCATGAGAATTTTTCACATTCATTTCTATTGATGCTAGTTTTTGTGCTCATGTCTTAGCATGTACATTATTATGTGGTCAGGCCTTTGTACACCCTGAAAGCTTGACTCATTGATTACAACTAACTTATTTTGACAGAATGCTGTGAATGATGGCCATCACAATTTTCATAGACCTAACGGTGGAGACTTTTTACTTGCTCATTTTGTCCAAACAAAAGCCCAAAACTCAAAAAGATTCAGATTGCAAAGAAATAAAAATAAGAGACACACACAATATTTGCATTCAAGAAGCTGACGCCAGCAAAAGTTTGCTGTTTTTCCTCAGAAAAGTGACTCAAATGATTAGTTATGCAAAATAGCTGCTGTTCCTGAGTTTAATCATCACTGTAAATTCAAATAGCAAAGCCTGGTTTACATTGACAGAGGCATGGCAAACAGTCAGTTTAATCCCTTATTTCTTTCAGGGATTCACATAGTTAACAGTAAAAATAATGGCAATTTAGTCAGTCAGTATCAGGCTGGTGGCCAAACATGTAGCAGGTGATGTGCAGGAGATGCTCAAGATAGTTTCACTCGCCTTTTTTTTTTTTTTAAAAGCATCTGTAGAAAAACTGACGCCCTAAACCCAAACCTGATGCTGTGTGTAACCCTTAACCTACTGATTCATACTGTGGTTCAGCAGTGGTTTTGCTAAATTTTTTTTAGTGTTTCACAGAAGTGTTTTTTCTTCTTTCCCATCTTGTAAATCCTCCTCTAGGCTGGGAAACACTGGTTTATTTCTCTTTGAAATGTCCTTATAGATTTACCCAGACATATCTACAGGTTGCTTTTTGGACTTTTGCAACCGTTGTTTTTCACACGGTTGTTGCTTTCTTATCTGTAACACCACTTCTGCAACTGAGTCACCTCTTTTTGTTTTTAAAACTTGAGTCACTGCTTCCTCTAAACGCCTCAATTTTCGCTTTCCATTTCCTTTAAACCGCCGGGCCTCTGTTTGACCACCAGGTGTCGCCGTTGCGCCTCATAACTTGAGTGAAAACAGCCAAACGTCACTTTTTAAGGGCTGTGACTAAACGTGCAGGCAGGTTATTGGCGCCGTCTGACAGCTATAACTCTTAATGATTAAATCAGGAATTCCCATTTGTCCCCCTTATTGTCGGAAACAGGATCTGCAGCAGGATCCACATCTGAAACTCGATTCATGTCCTTTCTTTTTTGCCTTATGTCGTTATTTTTATTTATTTTTGGGCAGCATCTTTGAATACCCTGAAAAGCGGTAAATAAGAACAATGTATTATTATTATCATTATTATTAATGTATCTAGTTGGGGAAAAACTGGCTTTTACTAGATTGGATTTCGTTTATAAATAAGTGGTGTTTGCGCGCGTGTGGTGTAATGGAAACTTATTTAAATAGTTCTACTTTGCATATGCAATGAAGCAAACCGAAGAAAAACAATTACTTAATGGAAAAAAGTGCTTTTTGGGGGGCGGGGAGTCACGATGCAGTGTGGGGCTCATGGTGAGTGAAACGTACCTGCCTTCTCGGGGCGGGGGTTCCCGTCTGGTAGGTGACGTGATGCTGAGGGGATTTCCACGTCCCGAACCAGCCAATCAGAGCGAGGCTGCTGCGGAAACACTCAACTGAAGCAAAGTAAGCGTTAGACATTCGACACATGGGTTCAAGCGGAGTCAACACCTTTCCACCTGCCGACACCAACACTCAGAGCTCAGTTTCCAGCCCGACGAGACTTTTCCCGGAGCTGTGTTAAAGAAAGCGACAAGTTTCGACCGAGAAGACAAGATACCGGAAATTATCCGCTTTGGAAAGACTTCAAGGACAAGAGGGAGGAGTTGATGGTTCAAAGACTCTTCACATGCGATGAAAGATATGGATCTCTTCAATGGTATCTCTGGTAGGTGCGAAGAGTCAGTCTTTATGTTTGTGTGTGCGTGTGTGTGTGTGAGAGAGAGAGAGAGGAAGAGCGTGAGAGAGAGCTGACATCATCACCAGGCATGTGATTTGTCAGGGTAGAGGAGCCAACACCCATAGCCGGGATGTGAGCGCTCCTACCCGGCTCCCACGGCTCTGTTTGTGCAGCTTTAACATTTCCATGCTGTTTTCTTCCGCTTCGTCTGACTCTCTGCTCTCTGTTCGTCCTGCAGATCGAGGGCAGACAGACTTCGGTGAGTGTTGACTCTTCGTTTGTGCTTTTACTTTTCGCTGAGGAGAAATGCAGCCATGCATGTGCCAGCTGCTATACGGCGTTACTGAAAAGTGTGACCAGAGGCGACCTCATGCAGAAGTAGACTATCATTAGTAGTTCAACTTCCTCATGTGGTGTTGTGATCTTTCAACACACGGCCTTTATTGAGTACGGTGGCCCAGAGGTGCAAAACGACACATTTAAGATAAGTTTAAGTTAAGTTAAGCATTCCATGCATTCATTCAAATGTATTTTTTTAATTTAAGGCTGCGATTCATCATTAATTGACCTATTATTTATGTCTTTAACCTACTGACGTCACTGTGACAGTGTAAGAAAACCAGCAAAATTAACATTTGACAAGCTGTTGTCACATTTCCTTCTTTAGAAAAATGCATAAATGAGTACCCAGTCATCAAAAGTGCCCAATAATAGACTAATCATTCCCTAAGTTGCATTTCACATAAGTCACGACGGCTTTGTTGATATGTTATGCAAAGTGGCTGCAGGAAACTCTGGTTTCTGTTTGGTTGGCAAGTGTCAGACAGTATGGCTCAACCACAGGTACACGGTTCACTTTACTACTGGTGTCAACAAAGGCAGCACTAAACAGCAACAATGCCTAACTATGGATTCAACTAACTATTTTAACACCACACGTTTGTATTTTTTGGTCATGGTATAAACATGATAATGCACTTCTAGGTGTTCTGATAAAGAAAATAATGGACAGTGTGGAGTAAACATCACATCCAAAGTTCAGCATATACTAACAAAAAGGCAGAGTCTTGTTACCTTTATTTTTCATTGCTTCAATGTAGGGCTGCAATTTACCATTATTTTCCTTATTGATTAATCTGCCGATTATTTGTTTGCTTATCTGTTTATCATCAATGCTGTTTTACAGACCTCATCACCGAAATCATCACAGAGTACAATGAGCGGGCGGGAGCCCTCCCTGGACCTCCTCGCCCTCCTGTTGACCTCATCTGCCAGCCGCACAGCGAGAACCCAAGGAGGCTCCAACAGAGCTCCTCACCGCCATCTCAGTCCATGCTGGTGGCGAGAGGCACCGCATGTCAGGTGAGTGGGATCAATTATGTTAACGGCGTGTATGTTTTGTGCTGCAGAGATATTTAGTGAAGTTAGCATGCTAACCAGTTAGCTGCAGCCCTTCCTGCGCCGTAATACCACTTTGTACCTCAAGAGACAAGTTTCAGCAGGGAGATGTGAGTTTGCTATGCTTCACGAGCTTTCTTAGCTTTTTAGTGTCATAAATAAAGTAAACTAACAAAATGTGAAGAATGAAAATATTCTTACACTTATTTTCCTTATTAAACAGAAAAAAAACAGTACACATTCCAAACTTTCTCCCTTTAATGGAGCTAAAATGAGCTTGTTTTGCCTTAATTGTAAGAATTATCAGAGTTAGCCAATCAGAGGCAGACTAGGGCGGGTCATCTCTGCACCATAGTAGAATTTGTAAATTTATGCCGGCAGACTTAGTTGGCTAATAGCACCATTAGCTGCACGGCTAACTGAGCTAACTATCTAACAGCAGCTAGTAGCTGCAGCCATCGATAGCTACACAAAGAGTATAGTAAGCAACAGTTAGCGGTCACTCTGGTGATGTACTGCCCCCTATCTGTTAGGAGTGACCTGCGACAGGTGGCCAATTCTTCCACAGTGTATCTTTTAAATATTTAAGCATATTCTTGCATTTTGCTCTGTGCTACCAAACCAAAGGTTACACTACATTAATGGCAAAACAGGCAGTCCATTAATCGCTAAGTCAATTGTCAGGAAATTAATTATCGTCAATTTTTGACAATTATTTGATTGTTTAAATTAATTATCAAACAAAAATATACAAAAAATCTGGTTTCAGCCTCTCATATGTGAGGATTTCTGTCTCCTTTTTCAATTCTGTATGGTGAAGTGTATATTTTAGGTGTTGGACTGTTGCTCAGACCAAAAAAAAATCAGTCAAACAAGCAATTTGAAGATGTTACCTTGACCTCTGGGGATGTTTCACTATTTTCTGACATTTTATTGACTCAGCAGTCAGCAGATTAATCAATAATGAAAATCATTTGTCACAGCCCTGAACTACATATGATGAGTACACAAACACTGTCCATGACTGTGACTCAGTCAGTGATTTTGTCCACATTTCCTTCATGATGCTGTTGAAAGCTTGTTCTTATCAAACAATAGAGGAAGCTCCAGGCAGGCGTCACTTCTGTTAGGCTGTAAAAATAGGCAACCGTGCAGCTTTAGTGAAGAGGTTTTTTCTTGGTGGAAGAAGGTGCAGTGTTGCACATGTGTAGCCTGCGGATGATCGGGTGTATTGTCGTTGTACAGAGTAATTAGACTGCCAGGCAGGTTGGGCTCTTACCATAAAGCACGTGGTTTACCAACAGCAGGCAGATCAGAAGTGGTGTAATCTGATCAGACTGCAGTGACGCTGTAGCCTGCGCAGGCAGGTGAGAAAGTAGCTGAAGCTCTTTATTGGCAAATGGCCTGTATGTGGGTTTCCTACATTTATTTTGTTTATTTGTTTTTAAAAGTCTTTGTGACCCGTGGTAGAGGCTGACACACCTCCTCAACACGCTTTCCTGGGGGAGGAGGCTGAGAGAGAGGAAGGAGGAGCGGAAGAAATGTAATCTGACTCCTACTTTCAGTTTGCCGTCCTTTCTGTTTATGAGCCAAACCCACCGGCGGGTGAAAGGTCACATTCTTCGCCTCGCGCCGCTTCTCCAATTGGTGGATCCAGGTCAGGTTGAGCTGACATCCTGTTTCCTGCTCGCTGGCTCAGTCTGCCAGGCTTTTGTTTAGCTCTGGTGGCTTCAGGCTAACAGGTATGCCCAGGCTGACACGCTCACAGACGCACGCACACGAACAGACATCTGTGGCTCGACAGGATATTGTGAAACATGAGCTCATGCAGAGGCATCACCCAGATCTCTGCAGCAACGGTTTAATGAGCGCTCAGCCTGAGTAACCGCTACACAGGCGACGAAGGGCTCAACCTCTTTACGTCTTTGTTCTCTGCAGGTTTGGTTATTCATTTGTTGTTAAACCGATGCCTCAGACATATTAGCTGATGCTTCAGACTCTAAATATGATGTGAGTTTTGTGAGGTTTAACATGTTTTTGTGATGCTTTGTCTTTCTTTTACGACTCATGGAAGCCGATCAGAGGCCCAGCTGGACAGAAATTGATGAGTGAGGACAGGGAGCATATAGCAGATAGAGTAAAAGTACTAAAAGTAAAAGCAGCACTAAGAGGGACCTATTCAACAACAAGTCTGAGTGGGAGCGGAAAGAGCTGTGGTGTAACGCAAAAATGAGACATTAAAGTGCAACAAGAGGAGTCAAATGAGCACATGGTTAACTCTGTGCACTGATGGAAAGCACATGTATGAAGGAAAATTATGCAGTGACTCAGTTTTGCTGCTTGGTTTCACTGCAGCTATGATGCAGAGTGCCTCACCTCCAGCGTCATCCGCTATAATGGACGACAGACGTGGTTCCCTGTTTTATACTTGCATGTGACTGTTTATTATTGCTATCATTATTTCCGCTGTAAGTCGATGGTTTTTTTTTAATGCTACAGGGAAGCATATAGACATTAGTAGTACTTGTAGTATTTCGGACTTTTTCTACATACGTGTTATCAGTGAAGTGTACTTAGGCCCCTGTGACTGACATATTATTAAATGTTACGTTATGAGATTGTTAGTACTTATGTGTAAATGCAGACATCTGAAACATGACAGGGAGCTAGACAGCTTCTTTGAAGGGGTTGCAGACCAGAAAGGTGGAGTTTTTCTGTAAAAATCTTAATCTGAAAAGTAACTTGTAGCTATAGGTCTCAGACAAATGTAGTGGAGTATAAATAAAGTATCAGATCATTACATTTTCTATCACTGTCTATAGACATTGTGGATATTGCTGCAGCTTCAGAAAAAAGACAATAGAAGTTGCTGCCTGTTACAAATATCTTGGCTTGATGAATTTCTTTCTCATGTGTTTCTCATGTTGAAAAACTTGTCAACAGAGACTGAAGGCTCGTTAGTTTCTCTTTTGAAGCTTGTGTGTATACACTGTTTTAAAACCATCATATTTCTGCATGTGTATTTGATCTTGCCATTATCTCAGATCACAGGACGTGTATCTGCTGACTGCGGACTCCATTTTCATTTTGTGTCTGTTCTTAGCCTCAGTCTTTTGTATTGTTTTAGCTGCTGTCTGATTCGTGTTGTCTTGTCTGCATCGCGACTGAATTGGTTGAATAGAGGTTAAATAATGTTAATAAGGTTGTGTTATTTTTTTTCCTCACAGCCAACCTGCACCTTCCCTCAGCCCCTGCAGCAGTCGTGCACGTCCAGAGACATGGCTCATCCTTCCCGGGGAGGCGCCTCTGCAGCCGGTTCCTCTCGCCGTGGCCGAGGCTCCTCCTGTTTGCTGGCCTCTAAGAGCTCCGGTGGCGTTTCCGCTCAGAACCGGGTAGGCGACACCGAGATGCTGGAGCAGATTCTACAGAAGCCCAAACTGGTGGTGGTGGAGGAGCCCAAGGAGAGAGGCATGAGGTTTCGCTATGAGTGTGAGGGACGCTCAGCTGGCAGCATCTTGGGGACGTCCAGCACTGAAACCAACAAGACTCAGCCTGCAATAGAGGTAGACACAACACAGTTAAACTCGGTTTTTGTTTTGGACCTTCAAGGGGGTTTACTTGCCTCTGAGACTGTTGAGAGGGTTTCAACCACAGCCCTTGTTTGGTGTTCACACTTGAACCCCCAATGTCGGCCGGTGAAGATGGGTGGAGCTGGAAGGATGTGGGTTGCTAGAGTCAATTAGAAAGTCCCCACAAATCCCAACTCAAGTGTGGTCAAAGACAGGCGGTTTATTCCCTCCCTGCATACTAACAAACACTCCTACACGTTCATCTTCACCCTATACGAACACCATCACCAACGAGGGCCACACTTAAGACATGTGGGGGTTTTTAGTGAGACATCAGTGGATCACTGCAATTTGTGTAGATGAAGTCTAGTAATTTAAGTAAAACCTGAGCTTAATATATAGGTTTTCAGCATGTCTGCTTTTTGTCCACCTGTAATTCTTCATGAAATTGAAACCCAGCGATCAGTTGGGCTGTGCAATACAACCGAAATCTCATATCCAGATAACGAAACATATCTCAGTATAGCACATTTTCTCTAAATTCAATGGATATACCATCACCACAAGGGGAAGGCCTATTTCTCACTGCTTTTTGAATTATACACTTCATCATTTTGATTATTTTTCTCCTATTATTTAAAACCTTTGTGCAAATTTCCAATGAAGAATGTAACAAAAAATGAACTGTATGAAATATAAAAAGGTAAATAGTGTGTGCAGGCATTAAAGGAGGTTAGTGGTGTTTCAGTCTGTTCTGGGGACCAGAACCAGCTGCATAATACACAGAACACAACCACGTCAATGTGACAGAAGCAGCCTCACATTAGGTATGAGCTCTTCGTGTTGTCCTCCTCCCGTTCAGATATTTAATATGATAAATAAATGCACAAATACAGCTTGAAGAATGGAAAATAAAGGCTGAGACTGGCTGCTGATCTGAATTGGAACAGCTTGCCGCTCTCTCTCAGGCAGAATTTGCTGCATAATGTTTCTGAATTTGGCTCCATCCTTTTTTCTGAGTATTAGAATGATAAAGTCACCACGTTGAAACACTTCCTGTTTAACAATACAACAATTCACACGCCAGGTTTGTGTGTGTAGATCTTATTTCTCTGTTCGTACTCCTGTTGTTCATCTTTCTGTCCTGTCCTCGCTTTCAGATTCAAGGTCCCATTGATGACATAAAGAGGGTCACAGTCACCGTTTCCTTGGTGACCAAAGACCTCCCACACAGGCCTCACCCCCACTGCCTTGTGGGTAAAGATTGCCCGAATGGTTCAGGAATCTGCGTGGTCACGCTCAATCCTCACAACAACCGGCGTCACAGGTGCACGTCCCGTCTTCTCGTTTATCTCCTCCCAGCACAGCTTTTTTTTTTTATCTCTTCCCTACACTCTTCACATCATAACATCGTTCCCTTCTTCACTCCCTTCTGGACTTGCAGCTTTGCTAACCTTGGGATTCAGTGTGTGAGGAGGAAAGAGCTGGACGTTTCACTTCAGAAAAGAAGAGGCCTAAATATCGACCCCTTTCAAAGTAAGATCAATCCCATATTGTAGTTTTTCTGTCCATCCGTATATTTAAATATAAAGGATGATACAGTGTCTTCTGTCCTCACTGTCCTCAAAAATCAGACTTCATGATTGATCTTGTGTCTTTTTGTCCCTCAGCTGGCGACTCAAAGGGCATTGAAGACATGGACATGAACGCCGTGCGTCTGTGTTTTCAGTGTGAGATTGAGTGGAATGATGGCAGAAAAGACAGTCTCAGCCCAGTGGTGTCCAACCCCATCTATGACAAGAGTGAGACGCTGCCAGACACACACACTTATGACCTACCTTAAAAATATGTGAATGTATTTCCTGATTCTGATGCATTGCTGCGTGTTTGTTTGGCTCACAGAGGCCACGACGACATCGCAGCTGAAGATCAGCTGTTTGAACGAGTACAAAGGTTCCTGCGCCGGCAAGACAGAGATCTACATGCTGTGTGACAAAGTGCAGAAAGGTAAGATCATTCTGTTGACCAGCTGCAGAATAAACAGAGGGGGGACAAAACTGAACATGGGACAAGCTCAGCGTCCACTGCAGGAGTTCAGTGTCTAAAACATCCTCTGCTGGGTCACATACAACCCAACCAAACGGCAGACATTTAGAGTATGATGATGATGTGACTCTTCCTCTCTACGCTGCCAAACTCTAGTCACTTTCTGGGTGAATAGTAATTCTGTCAAAGTACTCTAAGAGGGGATGCCAGGTTTTACTGAAAACATTACCAGAACCCGCAAGTGAGAATCAAACCTTCTCAAGTTTGATATGAATTAGGACCTCCCTATTGTGTGAAGGGGGGAGAACATGTTTAAACTTTAACAAAATAAGGCGTCTGGCCAATAGAGTTGTAAAGGCCAATACCCAGCGCTTTGCCATAGGGAGATTAGGTGTTGTAAGTCAGGGGGAACCAAACAGGGATCCATATCAAGCACTATTGCAAGTTTGTCAAAAATTTGGCACCAAAAACCGGTGAAGTTCGGACAGGAACAAAACATGTGTGTATGATTAGCAGGTGACTGCTTACACTTATTACAACTGTCACTGGTGCCTGGGTAAATCTTCGCCAGCTGAGCGTTTGTGTAGTGCACTCTGAAAAGAACCTTACATTGTAATAAGCTGTGCCTAGCACACATGGAGGGCGAGTGAACCAGCTTAAGAATTTGGTCCCAATGGTTGTCTGATATTGGTACTCCTATCACCTCCTCCCAGGTCAGCTTCAGGCGAGTCATTTGGTCAGGGTTAAGGGAATTGATGGAGTTGTAAATCACAGAGATGGAGCGTTTTTGTGCAGGGTCGAGGGTGAGCAAAGAGTCAATCAGAGACCCGGGTGGGTGGTTGGGGAAGTGAGTGGTCTAAAGCACTTTGAGCTGCATTTCTTACGAATGAAAGGTGCTGCAGTTATAAAAATAATAATAACCTCAGATGCTGAAATGTAATCTTACTGCTGAATACAACACTGTGTGATCAGATAAAAGATCTCAATAGTTTGAAACAATAATCCTTTATTCTCATGCAGCTGTGTCATTTTTCCTGTTTAGCACGGCTCTGTGTGTTGTCACTGATCCACAGATGACATAGAGATCATCTTCAGGCGAGGGTCGTGGAAGGCGAGCGGGGAGTTTGCCCAGACAGACGTGCACCGGCAGATCGCCATCGTGTTTAAGACCCCACCCTACCAGGACCAGGACATCACGGAGGAGGTTGAAGTCAGCGTCACCCTCCGTCGCCTCTCAGACCAGATGGAGAGCGAGCCGATTAGCTTCACGTACCTGCCGCACAACCCAGGTCAGCCAGGACTGCACAGCGCTGAACCGTGTGATCGACGGCAGCGTTATCTAAAATGACTTCTACTAACAAGCAGGAGGTTAATTATTTCTGTCCTCATTTCAGATCCATATGAGGTGAAGCGGAAGAGAAAGATAAAGTCAGACATCAGCTTCAGAGAGAAGCCTTGTGTGACGGGTGAGGCTTTAGCATCGTCAGTCCTTTTCTTTCTTTATTCATGTTTGTTCTTGTGGTATGTCGAGGCAGTCGAGGGAAACTGATTCAATGAGGAGAGTTGACCTTTGTGTTGGTCAGATTGTTGGTCTGAATCGGCCTTTTTTTACAGCGTTTGTCACAGCAGGAAAAGCACAGCTGTCGCCACTAAGAGTAACAACAGACACTGTGCCTTTTGTTAATCTTGTATTTTGTGTTAACACACACTGTAATCAACTTTTCTGCACAGACAATTAATCAGGCGTTGTGATCTCCTCTCACATTGCAAGTCAAACAACCGCCAATCTTGCAGAAAATCGTAAATTAGTTGGCCCTGATCAGTTTGTGGGTTAAGATCCTTCTTTATCCTACAAAAATAAAAATAAAATAAAAACTGGACTAACTGAGACGATATTAGGTTCTTACGAAACTAAGATAAAAAAAAAATATACATTTTGTTTTCTTAAGCTTTAGCCTTTGCTATTTGCTCAAATCAATTTGGAGACGTTGATGCATGTTTCTTTAGACTGGTGATGTCTCCATGACTGTGAGTCAGTGTCCATAAAAACTAAACTGAAATGAGCAAATCCAGCTAACTGAAACTAAACTGAACTGACAACTAAATTAAAAGTGAAATAAAAAAAATCAAATAAAAACGAAAAAAACAAAAACAAAACTGCAATAATTCTGATATGCACACATCATGTGCACACATTCATGTTCTCTGTTTCCTCTCCTGCAGCAGAAAGTGCACCTGCAGCAGAGCAGCCCTTCCACTTCCCGCAGCCTCAAACCGTGTCTCCAGACGAGAGGCTTTGTGCCGCCCAGCCCGGGGCCTCCACTTTAGGGGAAATGTGTTACAATGAGGTCCAGGACTCAAACAGTGGCACCGATACGACAGCCATCCTCAACCAGTTGCTGGAAATACCTGCATTATGGGACATGATAACCGACCCGAGCTTCACCTTGTCCGTGCCCCCTGGCTTTGATCAGGGGCCCGACACCAACGGCACGTTTGCCAACATGGATCTGAACTTTAACCAGAACTTTGGCTCGTACGCGCAGGACTTTTCCCATTACAACGACTTGCAGTTCAACATGCTCGTCAACGAGAACCAGACTCCGCAGTCAGAGGCGCAGGAGAGCCCCTCCAACGTGGTCCAGGTGAAGACAGAGGACGAGCCCTGAGGACGGGACAGACAGGATCATGTAGCGCTTTTACACAAGAGAATAATTGGACATTTTGGGAAATATTCTTATAACCTTTGGAGAGAGCCAGGCAAGCTAGCTGTGCCCCCTGTTTCCTGTCTTTGTGCTAAGCTATACTAAGCTAACCAGCTTGATGAGAATGGTATCAATCTTCTAATCTAACTCTCAGCAAGAAAGAGAATAAGCTTATTTCCCAGAATGGTGAACTTGTCCCTCAGTCCCTCAGGGGTTCGAGCCAAACAAGATTATGTGAAATGTGTTTGTAGACTCTGGTTTCACAGCTCTGCACTGTTGCCCCCTCACTCACCCCCTGTCTTTATCTTTGTCTGAACGCCTTGCTGGTCAAGGCTTTAGCAAGGTTAACATTCTTAAATATTAAATACTGCTAGCATTAATCTGCAGGCTTAAGGTCAGACGACGGTGATGGAGCTTAAAAGAGACTCGTTGGACATATTGAACAGCAGAGACCCTTCCATAAGCTGCTGTCTTATTGTATTAAATGATTGATGTGGTAAGACTGAAATACCTGTCGTGTTTGTGCAAAGTTTTTGGATTGTACTTTTAAAACTAAGTCTCAAGAAGAGTAGTTCCAGATCTGTTCTTCACATTGTTCTTGTGTGTTGTTACTCTGCTGATGTGGCCGTCACAGCAGCTGGCTTGTTTAATAGTTAATCTACTTAAATGCAATAGAAACCAGTCTTCCTCGTATTCATAGCTCTGTGCCAGTTCCTTTTGTTCCGCAGTTTCACTCTCGTGCAAAGCATTCAAATTTCCACTCGCAGCCTGTCACACGTCCAACTCCGCCCCCTCGCTGCTGCACTGTAGTGTCAATATTTCAGAAGAGACAAAAATAAAATCTCAGTTGGTGTTATTTCTGTCCTGTCGTTACTTCCTCTGAAACTACTGCTTTTGTGATGGTTTGTGACCTGTAAAAAGAAACAAAAAAGGAAGAGGACACTTGTGAATGTGAGCCATCTTCAGCTGCCGGCCTACACACATTCCTAACCTGCTCGCTCACTTACAAAAACAATGAATCTTGGCAACAGAAAGTAGATGGTTTTACGCTTCTTACATCTGAGCTTTCAATGCCAGCAGTGTCACGGGATGACGTTGCGTGACTCGTTTGCCCAAGAAATTAAAGAGAAACGCTCAGATGAAGAGAGTCCTTTGTTCGTGGCTCTCAGACACCTTGCTGGTCTGTTCAGTCGCAGCATCTTTACCTCACACGAGCAACACAAAGACTGTTTATCCTCAGAAACTTCAGACAATAATCCAGGCTAAAGAAAATCCGTTTCTCCTTTTAGTTTGTGGTTTGCGTGCAGAGTCTTTTGAAAGGCCAAAGGCTTATTGGGAAACTTGTTACGCCACTTCAGAAATTTTCATAGATCAAGACAGATTGGGAATTACGCTATTACAGCCCTGATTCCAAAGAAGTTGGGGCGTTGTGAACAAGATAAATAAAACAGAACTAATCCTTTTTGACATATACTCAACTGAAACAGTACAAAGACACTACATTTAGTGTTTGACCTCATCAGCTTCATTGATTTTTGATGCAGAAATATGTTTCAAACAAGTTGGGACAGGAACAGCTAAAGACTGGGAAAGTTGTGGAATGTACGATTTTCATTCAATTAAACCCAGTTTTTGATTTTTGCAGTAAAAGCCATTAATATTTACACTCTGAAGTAAATAAGTGGCGGAGTCCGCCATTTCCGCCATGATTCAGACTGCCTTCACACAACAGATACACCTTTGCTTTTTTTTCCAACTCTGACAAATTAGCTGCTCAAGGAGCGTTTGATAGAATTATTTTGCAAGGATTGTAACTTTAACGATTATTTTCAGGATCAGTTAATTCATTAATTGTTTAATCTACACAATATTAGAAAACAGTGGGAAAACATCCATTGAAATTTCCCATAGTCCAAGGTGATGAAAAAAGTAGCAAATCTAAGAAGAAATTTAAGTTGAAACCGATAAATTTTGGTATTTTTGAGTGATAAATTAGCAAAATTGTTGCTGCTAATTGTCTAATAGTATTTAAGCTGAAATGATAGTCACAAACCAGTTTTTACTGAGAAGTAAACAATGGTTTACTGAGTATTAAACATTCTCAATCGTCCATCTGTCATGCTCTGCTGTTGGCAGTGTGTTGGTTGGCGCAGGTGTTACCTTTTCAGCCTCCGCTCGTCACTTGCAACCACTGGGAAACTCCACGCTGGGCTGGCGTCCAAGGCCTTTTATCTAGTGTACACACACAGAGATACACATTACTTCCTATGAAATGGCACCGCCGTTCCCTGCTGCTGGGACTCGTCCAGACATGTCCACGCAATCACTTTCAACACATGGTCATCCTCTGTGCCGAAGGTTGAAAAGTGATGCTTTGATGAACAGCTGTGTATTTGTACAGAGCTCAGCTGCAGCCTGGCTGTACTGGCCTGACACTTACAGGAAGTATTTGCATAGTTCAGGATTTTCTGATAAAAGATTAGTTTTACTCTGAGAGTTCAACATTTTAGAAATGTTGACTTGCTTTCTTGAGAGGACTGATACCACGTGTGGACGTAGATGAAGCTGGAGTCAGCAGCTGGTTATCTTAGCATGCAGACTGGAAGCAGAGGGAACAGCTGGCCTGGCTGTCTAAATGAACCAAACAATACGACGTGTTAATTAGTAAGCTTTAGCAGTGCTGGTAAGTGTTTTTTTTTTTTTTTCTATTTTGTACACAGTCAGACTGCCTGCTTCCAGTCCCGTCTTTATGCTAAACTAACCAGCTCCTGTACCTTAATTTAATTTTTAACAGACATGACAGTGGCATCAATTTTTTCAACCAACTCTTGGCAAGAGACTTCATTTGCAAAGACTCAGGACAGAGGACGTGTTAAAACTGGCCAGATGGAGACGTCCTCTCACATGTCACTTGAACACTTCAGGGACTATAGTTTCACTCAGTCGTCTGTTCTTGGAAAGTCCAGACATGATCTGTGCTCGCTCTGTATTAGACTGAACAGCTGTCCAAAGGTTGCATCAGCCTGATGAGTCTGGATTAGGATTAAAAAGGTAGAAATCTATGAGGCAGCATTTCTCTCCTCAGTGCGTTAACTATATCAGACTAATGTTGTTTCTCAGTGTAATAAAGCAGCGTTTTCAGACTGCACCTCCACTTTCAGGTGTATGATGGGTAGAGGTGTCTGTTGGTTTGCGGAGACTCTGGGGAATACTGAGCAGACCGGATGAGTCGTGTGGTGGAAACAATCAAATATAGAGGCGCTGTTACAGAGAGATGCAATCTGGGAGTTGGTATGTTTCTTAACCTCAGGAAGAGGAGGTGTTACTTTCACTTAGATTAATTCACACTGGAGGCTTTCACTGGAGTCGCGCCCACTCTGTCAGGTCATCAGGCATTTGCTGAGAAATCTCACACACACACACACACACACACACACACACACACACACACACTTTGGGAAAACAGTGGCACCATGCTTCAACTTTACTCAACATCACAGTCACCTTTGGCTTCAATACTCTATCGAAGAACAACCAGCACAGCCTGATCGAGGCTGCAGTAATGTAAGCATGCGGAAGTCTAAATGTGACCACAAGCAGCTTGATCTGGACTGAATTTGACGGGAAGCCAGTTGTCACCAAAATATCAATTAGGGTGGTTTGAACAGACGAGGAGAAGAGCCAAAGCCTCAGTGACAAGACCTGGTGGAGCAGAAGAACCTGTTTTGTCACCATCAACCCAATTTCTCATGAGGTTTATGCAGTTGTTGATTAATTTTATTACACTTTCAGTCTTCAGTGAGATAAAAAAAAAAACTGAATATGCTGACATGATGTTAAGTAGGCATAATATTCATGTTCAACATCTTATTCAGTGTGTTAGCATGCTGCATTTGCCAATCAGCAGTAAACATAAGCACCGCTGATGGGTTTCAGTTGAAAATGAAAGTGTTGGACAGATTAAAACTGTGACCTGATGGTGAACTTTATGAAAACTTCTGCATCAAATTTCACAGCAATCTGTCTGAAAGTTGAGATATTTCAGCCTGAACTCAAGTTGCTGGACTGACACACTGCCATCCCTAAAGCCAGTGTGGGTAAAGGGTACCAGGCTTCACAGGTACCAGCACAGCTTTCTACAACTGTTCCTGTCCAAGTTTCACTCACCTGAGTGCAATAAGAAAAATCAATTTGGGCTAAAGGGTGGATCGGAAACGAGATTGGTAAAGGGGCACCAACCAAAATAAACATTTAAACGAGTGAATGTAAACAGGGATAGTTGAGAAGTGACGACAGGTGGAGGCTGATGGCTGACGGAAAAAAAAAAAAAAAGTGACACAGACGGGTCACACATGGTCATGGACTGAAGCTTCACAAAAGCTAATCGGACTGAATGGATTTCTCTTTGTGTCCTGATTTTAAATGGAAAAACGTCACTAACTATTAAGCCTCGTGCAGCTCAGAGGAGATGATGAAGATGAAGCAGCCATGTGTCACCAAATGACCAGCAGTGGCTCTTGGTATGTGTCACGTTCAGAGATTTTGTTAACATGGATGATGTGCTTATCACTACACCAAAGGGTAATTCCACACTGAGGATGCTGCTATATACGGAGTCTATCTTTCTGTTTACAGGTGCCAGGTATCTTTTCTCTTTCTCTGTTGCCAGGTTACAACACCCACGGGAGTCCCCGCGCCAGTAGGGACTCCCCATCTTACCATAATTGCATACTGCAACCACAAAGTGACAAAACGCCAAATACAGCAGACACAGATCACAGAGAAGTGCAGAAAGCGAAACCAGGCGAGAAACGGCTTTTTTTTTTGTTTTCATAACCGCCTCGTCTTGTTTTCCACTGGTCACCTTGAGCTCCGTGTGAGGCCTCAGCTGCATTAAGTGCTGTCTTCATGGGCAGATGTGTGGTTTATTATGCTCTGTTTGTTCTGATGGCAGTGCCCACACAAACACTGAGAAACACAGGAGCTGTTTCACTGCTGTTTGAAGGTGGACATGTGGGGTTTTTTGGTTTATTGATGGACTTGATTAATGTCTGGAAATCCTACATTGCAGCTTGATTTTAGTAAAACCAAGTAGGCTCAGTAATTCAAACTAGACCTGATCTCTCACGGCCTTAAATGGTGACTTTACTCACTTAAAACACTTTGGCTCCATCTAATGGGGAAACACTGACACAGCATGTCCAACATTTACAGAACATCCTCAAACTTGTACTTCAAAAGCTGCTTTGCTGAGAGTTGATGATGTTGATTTATGGGCCTATCTAATAATATTTTATTAACAATGTGGTATTAATACTTTTACAGTTGAGTCTTAAGACTATGGTCTTACATTTTGAGTGTATGAAAGTATTTCTCTGCTTTGCAGGCTACCTGTACAGAACAGTGGATGTCATTGCATCAGTGCTTTGTTTATCTCGAGTCTGTTAACTTTGTCTTTTTAGTGTTTTATTGTGTTCGGTTTGTGTGTCGTAATTTCAAAAGGTCATTGGTTTGAGAACATCTCGCTGCAGCTGAAGATTAGCCTGCTGGCTAACACTGATACGTCTACCAAAACAGATGTGGAATAATGTGTTTTTAAATGTATTTAAATTAAAATGTCCTTTCTTCATTTCTTTTCTTTATTTCTTTATCCATTAAATGTAGCCACAGCCAGTTTATGGTTAGCTTAGCATTAAGACTGGAAATGGACAAGGGATTAGAAAATGACGACGTCCAACCAAGAAATACTCTGACGCATAAAAACAAAACATGCTATTCTCACACTGTGGTTTTAGTCCATCTTAAACAAATTAGATAAAATAAGTTCATTGGTGAGCTTTAGAGATGCTGGTAGGTTGATTTTCTCAGCACTGGACAGAACCAGGCTATCTGTTTCACCCTGTCTATATGCTAAACTATGCTAAGAAGCTAGCTACAGCATCATGTTTACCACACAGACATGAAAAAAGTGCCAATCTTCTCATCTAACTCTGTGCAAGGGACCAAATAAGGGTTTCCGAAAATGTTAATTACATAATTAGTGATCTGGGTTACTGGAGAACAGGTTAGCAGAAACAAGGTTTAAGAAATAACCAGTAATATTTTATTTTTCATATATCTTGTACAACAGCCTTATATCACAGCTGGTCAGGGAGTATTTACACTGATGGAGGCTTCTCCCCTAATCCTTAAAATGTCTTATGACTGGATCTCAATTCCAAGGGGAAATAAATAAGCATTGCTCCAAACTCATCTGTGCCGCTCCCACCTCAGTGTCGCCCCCAGAAGGACAGGTGAACCTGCAGGAAGCTCTCTGTTTCAGAAACTCAGTGACTCCCACCACCATCTGGAGAAGTTTGACAGTTCAACCTGCTGACTTTTTCAGTTTAAAACGCTGCCTCTGGTCCTGCTCAGATGATTCAGGCTGTCACTTCTTCTCTATGAGGTGTGGCTCTGAGAGTTTCTGGTGCTGCAGATCCTCCACCAGCTTGTCCACGTAAACCTTGAAGAGAGGTTTGGGCTCCTGAAGAGACAAGAACAAAAGAGTGTCAGGACAGACTCATCACAGAATGGACACGTTGTTATCATTACAAAGCAGGATCTTGGATTTGGTTAAGGAGGGTAATGTATATATTTTCATGAGAAAAACTGAAGACCTTTGCACTTTGTGTCTCCAATTTCGAAGTTCCTTAATAATCATGCAGGTGAAACGGCACACTGTGTTGTGTTTGAGGACTGTGTTACCTTGCGCTCCAGTTGCCTCTGTTTCTCCACGGCCTCCTCCAGATTCAGACCCACCCACTCGGCCTCCTCCGCAGGGATCTCAAACTGCTGTTGAGACATAAGAGAGCGGGGAAAGAAACATGTCATTCGTCTTTTAATTGCAGCTCCTTCTCTCATACCGAGGTTAGCTAAGACAGAAATCTCTCCACTCCCACACAGCCCACCTACCTTGTATTTGCTGTAGACCTTCTCTCTCTTGACGGGGTCGTTGGGGTAAAGCTCTGTGTTTTTGTGTGCCAGGCGAAGCAACATGGCCCTCTTCAGGTTCATCCCCAGCTTGGAGTTCAGGTCTTCCTTTGACGTCTGACAGGAGATGGATGATTACAGTCATGTTAAAAGCCCTGTGGAAAATGTACATTTTGTCACACAGAGGAGGCGTTCTCTTACTTTAAGAATATAAAAGTCAAATCCGTAGGCAGCATCGATGAGGTCCAGAGTGCGCGGTGTGACTGTGATGGTGAACTTGTGGTCGAGGATCTCGCTGTACAGCTCTCTCTTGAACAGCTGCGGTTTCCAGGTCTTCTTCAGACGAGTCGACATCTACGCAAAGTGACAATTCAGAGATCAATAAAAACATGAGACAGACAAACTGAAGTATGAAGTCTAGAGCTACATGTGTCAAAAAAATTACTTTTGTGGACTTTAGTACAAAAGCATAGAACATGTCGGAAAAATCTACCATCTCTAAATAACACAATGTGGAGTTCAGGGAAAAAGATCAATAACAACTTAATGTGATATTTTGCTTGGCAATAGTGTATCAACATTAGAGCTGCAACATTTGGTCAATTAATTGCTGGAAAGAAACTCAATTGCCAACTATTCTAATAATCAATCAATCATTGAAGCCATTTTTCAAGCACAGATGTCAAATATTTGCTGGTTCCAGCTTCTTAAATGAAAAGATCTGTTGCGTTTCTTTGTCATTTATGGAAAATCTCAATGAGGACTTTTCACATTTTTTTTTGACATTTTAAAATCTTAAAAAACAAAACAAACAAAATATCACATCATACTAAAGGAAAGTAATAATAATTCATCTTCCTGGAGACTCACCTTGTCATTGTTGGCATATCTGAAGCCGGATATCCAGCCCTCTCCTCCCCACAGGCCGTCCTGTGAGTGTGGAGGGTAGTAGATGGGGATCGGGACATCCTGCACCCGTTCCTTCTGCCCAGTCACTGGGTTGGCTCGGTACTGGACTCCCAGAGGCTTCCAATGGACAGGGGTGGGCTCTTTCTTCTCGAGGGACTTGAGGTAGTGTTTAGGGAGACGAGTGTAGATGCCCTGCTTCAGCTTCAGGGCATCCCAGAGTTTGGGGGGGTACTTATGAAGAGGCATAATGGATCGTCTTTCAAAGTCAAATCTGTAAGACAGAGTAAGGAAAATGTCAAGATGAAACAAACAGCTACGTGAAATACAAAGCTCGGCTCTCTGAACCAATTTAAAGTGCCTTCATGTTCATTTAAACATTTTCTGCAGGTGAAGGAGCCCTTACACTTTTCTTCCACACGCAGGAAACATTTAAATAATTACAAAACTTTAAGTTGGTCCAGAGCTGAACCAGGAAAGACTTTTCAGTAACGACTATCAATAGTGATCATTAATGATTATATTCATCAGTGATATTCTGCTCATTTCTTTTTAAATTAGTCTACAACAAACAATCCCCTGCCCATTTTTCCCAGGGTCCTATAGACCAACCAGTGTATTTAAATAATAACACTACGCCGCTGGTTTAACGTGTTTCATTTCAAACAATTAAAACCTGCTAAATGATACTCTGAAATGGTAAGGGGCAGTAAAGTTGTGGGCTTGCTTTAAAACTAACTAGCTGCAGATGTCCAGTTTATGACCGCTGGTTGCCTGGTACAGAGCGTCTCTTGCAAGTAAATATTTAATAATAATAGTAATAATAATAATGGTAGAATTAACTACATACATATTTACAGAAACTCTCAAGCACCACAGAATAACTTTGATAACATTACACTCGTTAGCATGTTAGCATGTCGCTAACGGGCACAGGCCAACAGCACACTTATTAATCGGTTAATTTTACGAAAAAGGGCCTCTACGACACTAATACACCATTGGAAATACGTTCACGACGTCTGTCTTACCGGGTAATAAGAAAACAATGACCTCTGTGGAATACAGTTTGAGTTTTTAATCCGCGTTATCCCAAACTCTAGCAAGCAAGGACATCACGCATCTTCTGCTAAACAGGCATGTTTCCGCATTGATTGACGTACCTACACCAACGAGGAACATGATTGGATGATGAACAAGTTCTCGTGGATGATTGGCTTTCACCAATGTCAATCAATATATTTTCCGGCCAAAGCGGATGTATAGTCACAGCAAACTCCCCAAATCACACTGATCACAGATTGAACACGTATTTACAATATATGATGTGTGAGTCATTTTTTTACGATTTTTTAAAATCATTCATTTTGGTTATTTTTAATCTTCATGGCTGCTATGTATGTTTTTAGGTTGTTTAAATTCTTGCATAGTATCATTAGCTGTCAGATACATGAAGCTGTGGCTACAACACTCCCCACTAAAATGTAGAGCGACACAAGATGGAAATGCACAAAAAGAGTACGAGTACCTCAAACATTGTAATAAAGTATAATACCTAAGTAAATATATTTTTTATGAAGAAAAAGGATGTAGTTAAAATTATTTTGAAGTCCAAGGACAAGGCTAGACCAAGGCTAGGTTTATGACGTAGTTAGGAGATTAACGGTTATAAAAGGTGAAAATAAAACATGAGTGGTTCGGTCTGAAGTCTTTTAACTGTGGTTTGTTAAGCTTAACTTGATAAACAACAGCTACACTTAAAGAAGTTACGACGCTTTTTGATTATATCGTCACCGTAGTACGAAGTCTGTTCTGGATGCATAGAAATATGAGGAACTAGAGGCTCCAATAAATACTATTAACCCGCCCGAAAGGTGGAATTGAACCACTCTGCCGCTAAGCAGCTACAGGTTTGAAGCCTGCACCCCGGACCACCGAGGCTCATCCGGGCACTTTTGCCATGGCAGTCAGATGTTTATATACTTCATAACATCGACAGCTTCCTCAGTCACGGTTTCATCTCAATGCCTAATGTTATTTTGCATTTATCAGAGACAGTTCGTGTACACAAATACAATCACATGCTGGATATCCCAAAGCGCATTTATGCCAAATAACAATAAGAAAGGGGAATGCAGTCCGGTCAGTT
This sequence comes from Chaetodon auriga, assembly GCF_051107435.1. Taxonomy (NCBI): domain Eukaryota; kingdom Metazoa; phylum Chordata; class Actinopteri; order Chaetodontiformes; family Chaetodontidae; genus Chaetodon; species Chaetodon auriga. The sequence goes on from NC_135080.1 coordinate 10,785,434, forward strand.
GTGTATTGTGTAAAACAGACCAATTGTGATTGGTTGTCTGAAAATAAGAAGGTGGAGCCAAATGGCTTGATCACAGGTAAGCGATACGTTCAGGATTGTAGTTAAACACGAATAGAAATCCATTTTCGTATGTCATGGCAGGAAAGGGGCAGGCGTAACTGATATTAATGATGGCTGCGTTCCATTTAGGTCTGCCAGTTAATGTGCATGCAGCGCCGTCATAAATGTATTTCGTTACACCTGTGCGTTTCTGGCAATGACAGATCGGAGTGTCTGCCATGAAAACGGCCGGACAATTTTGCTGCTTCAAGTCCCATAATATTTTATAGTGCTGACACTGCTGTCTGAACACACAAGGCACTTTGCCTGAATCCAGAAATTTTTCATTTAATTTATCTGAGCTACCTTATTCTATTTGTTATTATTTTGTCTCAATATGCATTGTAGTGACTCTGTGTTTGGCAGATACAGTAAAAGTGGAACTACCTATACTGTAAAATTACAACATTACGGGTCCTGCGTTCAACACAAAGTATCGTAAAACAATACAGAAGTGATAGAAACAAAATACTTAAAGTATTGAAAGTAAGAATTCTAATTGCACAGAATGTCCCTCGTCAATTATGTTTTTGCCTATTGATGTATTCATATGTAAGTGTACTTTAATGTTGTAGTTCATCGACTACTTCAAATGACTTAAAATCTTAATCTGTAAATAATTACTAACTATAATCTGTCAGATAAATGTAGTGGAGTAAAAGTATAAAGTAGCATAACATGAAAATACACAGGTAGAGTGCAAAAGTGTGGTACTGCAAAACTGTACTTAAGCACAGTTCTTGAGTAAATGTACTTGTTACTTTATGTATATAGAGGTTTGTTTAACTTTGCCTAATAGTAGGTGCTCGTAATATATACAGTGACAAATTAATTATCTATATGGATTTGTTCCTCTGCTTCCTTTTGCTGATTTGAAACCTGCATGGGAACGATGCATTTTCTATTATTCCAAAATGAAAAGAGACACACTTTAACATTATTATTAATTTTATTCCAGCACACATGGGTGAGAATACAGTGGCTCCAGGTACACATGAAGCAACATAAGAAAAGTGCCTCAGTTTTCACTGAATTTCACTTGATATTGCATAAAAATCTTGCAGTGCAGTACAATGTTAATAAAACTAACAGAACATTTACATATTATGTGCAGGCAGTGTTTGAAGACAGATGACATCCATCACCTTTACCTTTGCAGTAAATGGATATCAGATCATTCATTTATGTTCTCCTGTGCAATTCTTTGGTAAAAACTGGCGGTCAGAGGAAGGTGTTCTCGATGACCAGTGTCTGAGGCTCTTCTTTTGTTTCTCCAGCTGGTGGTGCCAGCAAGCTTGTGGTCTCTTCCTCTAAGAGAGAGCAGCACATACTCCCTGAGCAGGCCTTCCCACAGGCAAGGCTGCAGGCCAAGAGAGGAGGCAGGGAGGGGTCTTCTCTGTGGACAACAGGGGAGGCTTCACCTCCACTGCCTGCAGAGGACCCAGAGCAGGAAGCGAACTCTGGCTGAACGGTGCAGCAGCTCACGCCAACACTCTGCAGCACCTTTGTGACCTCCGACATCAGATCACCACACCTGAAAAAACGTGAAATGGTTCTGCATCAATAACGTATTTATGACAACCACTCAGAAACCACTAATAGAATCTAAAAAAATGAAGATTATCTGACCTGTCCAGGACTCACCTAGTGCCCTAGCTCCATGAGCTTTATCTAACATCAAGCCTTACTATTACTGTCTTTACTTATAGTTTAATACCGTATGTCTTTTTTACTCTAATTTAGACCAACAACCGTGTTATAAGTGACTGGTTATACTGTCTGGTTACCGACAGTTAATCCGCATCTTCCCGCCAATCAGAATTGAGAGTGCTCAGAGGCCACCACCAGTACAAAGGTCCAACGTTTCCACTTCACCTGTGTGTCGGAAAGCCAACATGGCAGTGTACATGGACAGAGGCCACCATGAATGATTCAGTTAACTGCCAGACGTGGAGGTCGTGCACAGCCTGCACCCCCGGGATGCTTGCAATCCTCCGTTGTAGATCAGATACAGAAATGTGTGGAGGTGGGGCCTGTAGCAGCATCAGTCCATACCTGTACACCTGAAGAGAGTTATGAGTGAAACAACAGCAACAGTCAGTGCAGGTCTGGACACAACTGCAGCAAACATGAGCGACACAAGTCATTTTTCAGATCTCCTGGAGCTGATCCTTTCTTGCTTGCTTGTAATTAGTCATTTGAACTCTTAATTTGGTACCGACTTAAATACATAGAGTCTGACCTGTGGCACAGCTGCGGTGGACAGTGCAGTCACAGCCAGCAGGGAGACACAAGGATCCAGGTAAACCAGGAGGCTACAGGGTCCAGAGCTGTGCAGGCACTGTGGGCCTATCAGCAGCATCACCAAGCTGTTGATCAGAGCCAGGAGGGCGGTACAAAGGCCCTGAATGACAAGGATGAGCAATCGGCAACAGACCGGCCACTGGCTGGCAGATACGGGCGTCTCAGTGTAATGTGATGACTTGCAGACTGGGGAGGTATTAGATGCATTCTGACTGTCTGAAAGAGGAGAACACAGCAAAACATGACTGTTTCAAGGACTTTTTGCACATATCATCAGAGCTGCCTTTGGGTCATAAATAAAACCAGAAAAAACATAAAATTTTTCCATCATAAATTCTGACTATCGCATGCATTTTAAACACTGTGAATTTGGAAATACAATGTGGCCCTTTTTCCAAGGGACACTAAGATGAAAGAGATGACAGTCTAAGGAGTTAAACTCTTACCAAGATGTCCTATGCTGGTGTTGTCTTTGTGAATGTCTTTTGATGGACTCAAATCAGCAACACTGCTTGCTACATCATAGACTTTGCCATCCCGTGGAGCTGCTTCATGCAGGACTTCTGCCTGGTGTTTTGAAGTTTGCGAGTCAGTATCAGGGATGCTGGAGATTCCTGGGTTACAGAGGATAAGCGCCCCGTTGTGGAGCGAGTCGTCCACAGCAGCCTGGCCTTTGGCTTCCTCTTCAGCCAAGACTGCTGGAGTCGAACAGAGGAATGAAAAACAAATATGTTCCTTACAGCTGAATATACACTTGGCAGCTACTTCAAAGTGAAATCTGTCAGGGCAGCATCATCACCTGGACAGGCACACTAATTCTTCTGTAGTAAAAGATTATTATTACATAACGCCAGTACTTGCTGTCACACTGGCTATCTTAAACTCACAAGTAATTGTTGGAAGGACATAGACGCGTGTTTGGAGCCAATAATCACATCTCTCAGAGCAGAAACTCAAGCTCCAGTTTCAGCTCTCTGCTTTCAAATGTGCAATCAATTGAATCTAAATTAAAGCTGTGGCGAGTGCAACTGGAAAACTGCTCTTCAAATCTGGAACAACTTCCTGCAAAGCCTCAGAGAAGCCAAATCAGTGTACATCTTTTTAAAAAGTGTATTGATGCATTTGTTACTGTGGGCTTTCTCTTGACTTATATTTAGTCTTCTCTATCTCTTTTATCTTGCTGGTTCTGCCCCTCCAACATTTCTCACTCTCTACAGAAACATAAATTATGCTATTAGAAATGCTAATATGTCACTAATCCTAATCATTCATAATGTCTTCCATTATAAATTTTAATACATTCAGAATAAACTGACTTTGCTCCAGATGCCCTGCAGCTGTACCCCTTTGGAGTGGTCTGACATTGCTGCGTTGAATAGCAAAACCCTAATATCCGCACGTGCAGAGAAACTATACTAACTAAAAAAATGAAATAGAAAAAACGGTGAGACTTAAGATAGGATAGAGCTCTCACAGTACAATTAAAGTTGAATGTGCCAAGTTAGTGAGGAAAATAAAGATTAATGATGTGATGAACTGTAGAACTAAAAAGATAAAAGAAATATCCTGTGGGAGGAGCATAAATACCAGCGTGCCAACCCAAGTGTTGCTCTTATGAATGAGTTATAACTGATCTAAAAGTAAGTGATTTATTAGGTTATTATGTGCCTTATTAGAAAATGATACCACATATTTCTATACTGTATATCTGTGCATCAGCTTTCAAAATGGGCGTATAATTTGTTGGTAATGTTACCTTTGTGGTTCACTTCAGTGTGAGATTTGCTGTCCAGGGCCTGCTGCTGATCCCAGTTCAGCCAGAGCACCAGCATTTTATAGAGCAGACTGACAGCGCTAACCACCACCGGCAGCAGTGGGCGCTGTACTAGTTTTGGCTCCATGAAGAAGCGGGCGATTTCCAATACGTAAGCGACACACAGAGAAGCCAAGAGGAGAGCGGAAATAAAAGTCCCCACACTCTGAATCCTGCAGCTGATGTAGGACAGGCCGCAGTCCAGAGCTGCAGGAGAGGTGTTAGGCTGAGGAGTTTGGGGTTGATCTTTGAGGTTTGATCCACCAGTGGAGGTCTGAGTGCCAGGTAGAGGTTTGATGGATGACTCCACAGGCAGGGTGGCAGGAAGTGCTGGTGAGGAGGAGGAAGTCTGCGGAGGAGGCGCAGGGGAGCCCAGGCAGGAGAGACATGGTTTCATTATGCATGCAGTTTGAGAAAGAGTAAATGCCATGCGCACGAGGATGAAGAGCGTGTGGAAACCATCCACCAGGATGATGAGTGAGCTGCACAGCTGACTGATGGTGACCTCGCATACCAGCAGCAGTGTGGTCACTCCCAGCATGCACCAGTGTAGCACCCTCATATCTGTAACTGAGAGTGCACAACAGAAATACTTCATACAGTTAAACACACAATCACCTGTTCATACAATCTTGACGCTGCTTGTTGTACATTAAGCATTTTTACAAAAAGACACAAAGGAAAAAATGCTTGTAAATCAGATTTTTTTTGTTTTGTTTGGATTTTCTTCCCTCTCGCTGGTTTCTGTGTCTGGAAACATTGTGTTTGATGTACAGTGGTCAGTGTATTCTCACAGAAGGAAACAACACTTTTGACTGATGTCTGAGAATCTCTTGAAGATGATTTTTAGGCAAAGCTTGTTTCAATTTGATACTTATGTCTGTATATATGATACCAAATGTCTGAAGAGGTTTCTTTAACATATTCAGATGTCATAGCAGGCTTTTACTCATGCAGAATAGGAAAATGCAGCATTACCCCTTTTCAGGGTTAGGGTTAGGGTGCCACAGCTTTAATTTCACTTCACATGACTCAAATGACAACTTCTGCTTTCTTGACAGTCGCCAATGAATCCGCTAGTAAGGTAAGATCGATAAGATAGGACTAGTACGTATGTGTTATCTTGAGGGACCAAGTTGTTTGCATATTATCCTTTACGTGGCGTGCAGGCCAGAGGTTCCCCACCCCTGTTTTAAATACATCAAGCTATGCAAACACAAGTTAGGTGAAAGAAAATTAGTTAGCCAGTAGTCCTTCTTCAATGATTTTCATTCTTGTCATCAAAGGTCTCACAGTTTAAAAGTAACACATTTTCAACACTGTTGTTTTCTTGACTGTCGGTCAGGCAAACAAGACACTTGAAGATGACAAATTGGGAAAGTTGTGATGGCCATTTTCACCATTTTCTAACACTTTTTCTAACATTCTTTTTTTAGATGTTACAGCTGCATCACAGAAGGTCAAGATGTTAAGTTTCATCAGCCCACACAGTTCACACGTACCACTCTGTTGTCTCAGCTGATTAGGCTCCTAATTCTCTTTAAAAATTCTAGCTTTTTAAACCCTCCAATGTTTATCTCTGCATGGATTTCCCAGTATCGACTCAGCCTGCCTTTGACCTCGCCTGTTCTCCTGCCCCCTGGTAACTACCTCAGCTTCGTGACTCTGACTACTTCTTTTGCCTTGCCCTTCCTGAATATGAGAAAGGTCTTCAGCCTGGGGGCACAGGGGGCCGCCGCAGCTCAGGGCATTCTTTGTCTCCAGCAGGGGTCCTCCGTGCCACCTGAATACCACGACTACAAAGAGGTGTTCAGCAAGACCAAAGTCACCTGTCTGCCTCCTCATCGACCATGACTGCACCATTGAGCTACAGCCCGGCTCATCTCCACCCAAGGTTTGCCTGTATTCCATGTCGGCATGTTGCCAGAGACATGCTAAACCACTATGTGTTCGTCTACCTCAACGACATTCTGATCTTCTCCCGGTCCCAGGAAGAACACATTCATCATGTTCAGACTGTCCTACAAGGCCTTCTGGAGAACATGCTTTCGTCAAAGCCGAGAAGCGCGAGTTCAACGCCCCTTCTGTCTCCTTCCTGGGATACATCATGGCCAAGGATAGTATCCAGATGGACCCAGCGAAACCATGTGCTAATAGTTCTCAGTTACCAATGCCATAGTTCCTCTCAGCGGGTGTCGCTGAGAGGAACTACGGCATTGGTAACTGAGAACTATTAGCAGTCAAGATGGCATTGGAGGAATGGCGACATTGGCTAGAGACTCATGTACGTCTGGCTTCAGGTGACGCTGCAATTGGATCCTGGTAATACCCGTTACATAGGGATGGGAATTGAAACCTGGTTCCAGTTAAGAACCGGTTATTGTCTGATCCACCAGAGTTATAAGCCTCTGAGTTTTCCAATTCCTTTTATCGATGCTGGCATGTTTTTCTGATAGTTGCACATTGTAAAACGATGACGTCAAACTTGTGCGTCTACGCTGCAGGAAACTTCTAACAAGAAGGAATCATGGTGGAGAGGAAGAAACGGTCCAAAGCCTGGCTTCATTTCACAAGGAAAGAGCACAACAGTGCTGGTTGTAATGTCTGCAAAATGATAATTTGAAGTAAGGGTGGAAACACCAGCAATATATGGAAACATCTTTCTATGCAATGCAGGCTCAACTTGCCCATCACTGATCAGGAATCAACAAAGAATAGGACAGATAAGTAAAAAATATGACCAATTCCTATCCCTTTCTCACTGAAATGTAGTGGAGTAGAAGTGTAAAGCTGCATAAACTGACAACACTTGCATTGTAAATACCTCAAGCTGAGTAGATGCTTTTTTGATGTTAATACTTTCGTACTTTTGCAGAAGTCAATTTTTGAATGCATGAGTTTTGCGTCCAAAAGAGTATTTCTACACTGTGGTGTCGCTGCTTTTACTCAAGTAAAAGAACTACTTCCTTTCACCACTCAACCACACAACAAGCTATCTGCACCAGCAGCATTTGGAAACAAAAACTGATGACAAGTATCCTTAGTCTAAAGTTTAATTACCCCAGAAAGGTGGACGACCCTCGGCCAGCAGTCAAAAGCAAGTTGGATCCTTGGATGTGATCTGTGCAGCGAAATCAGAAAAATGTCATTCATCGTACTCACCACCTCCCCTCTCTCTGTCCCAGGACACTCCTCCTCTGGTCTAATTGCAGTCATGTGGGCTGGGGAGGGGGTGGGTATCGTTCTCTCTACAGTTATCCCTGTTTGCATTCCCTCCTCAGCTAGCTGGTGGGAGAAAATTCCTTCAGCGGACACATCACACAGCCCACCCACCCTTCATGCACTCTCTGAGCAGATCAAGTGAAGCTAATTTGTACTAATTAAATCCCCATTGTGTTGTCAGTATTACAGATACTGGTATTCCATAACCTGATCAACCACAGATCTTTTCCTTTATGTAAGGCAAACATCAGAGCGCTTAATGTAGAATAAATAGTAGACTATTATAATAAGGGATGCTAGTTAAGAAGTCAATATAGATATTTTCCCTATGTATGAGCTGGTAGAGCCTCTTGTGTTCAGGATATCAGAAAATATTAGCATGAATGCACAGGCAGGCTGTCACCGTCCACAAGTATATTAAAAAAGAGTTTGTAGACATTTGTGGAAAAGCACTTACTCCCATTGCTGATAAGAGTTAGATGGCAGGATTGATGCCACTCTCAAGTGTGGATGGCAAATACAAAGCTGCAGCAACACTTAACATAACAACAGCTTAACATAAATGCTGAGGGGAAAACAGCTAGCCTGGCTCTGACCAAAGGTAACAAAATCCATGCACCAGCACATGTAAACCTCACTGAATGAACTAGATATTCAGCGTAGATCAATGAGCTTCAGAGGTGTTGGTCGGTAGATTTTCAAGTCAAGCTCGCTGTTTCTAGCATTTATGCTAAGCTAACCATCTCATGGCTGTTGCTTCATATTTAGTGGACAGATGTGAGAGTGGTGTCAATCCTCATCTAACTCTCAGCATGAGTAATCACATTTCACAGATTGTCAAAGTATTCCTTTGTTATCTTAGTGTTTATTAGCCCTTTCCAGCCCTGTCGAGGAGGTGTGGCCCCTCTGTCCCCATCTCAGCACTCATGATCTCACAGGTGACGCTGCTGTCCCATCAGCCCCTGCTCTTGTGTGCCGGGGTGCAGGGGTTTGTTGCAGTCCACTGGACTGCAAATCAACATGCCAGATAGGGGCTGACACCACGGATAAATCCCTACTGTTCTACTAGCGTGCCAGCACATTCCTGAGGCACGGCTAAGCCCAAGGAAAGACCCAGTGAGGAAGCATTTGATCACTTGCCACTGTCCCCTAACAGAAAGAGAGGCCACGGACCTGCTAGCTTGGCCAGACCTTTAGCATCTGCAAAACAGTTATTTAGTTCTGTAACACAGTCCAACTTACAAGGCACTATGTCGGACATCTTGTCAAACACTAGAGTATTTACACATCCAATGAACAAGGAGCTGTTTGGTTTAAAAGCTGTCTTCTTACAATGCCTGATGGCCATAACTGTCTGCTCAGTGGGTGCCCTGCTACGTTCACCAGGTAGTCACTACAGTGCAGCTCCTTTATCCCATGCCTGAGGATGCTGACTTTTTGTCTGCTGCATAAGATAAGACTTCATTGATCCCACACCGGAGAAATTCAGTTGTTACGGCCAGCAAGAGTGACAAAAAGCAAACACAGTGGCATAAAAGGGTCAAGATAAAAGGAAAGTGTACGGGATACAGAACAGAAAAACAATTACGTATAGTACATTTGTACAGATTATAAAATGCTGAAGGCTATGATTTTCAAAAGTGCTTAAAAGCTTAATTTGCACAAGAAACCAAATCAAAGATTAGAAAACTGTCTGCAAAACACAGTTTTTGGGAATCAGGTGTCAGGTTTTGGTTTTATGTCCCTGTGAGGGTCCGTTTGTTAGAGCCGAACACACAAACTACCTGCCTGATGTCTAACTATAACAAAACATTGATTGTCATTTTGCACTGACAGCTGCTCTATCGCTCGCTCAGACCTGGACTTTATGTTAAGACTGAATCACAGCAGGTGTAACTGATATTGTTCATCAACAAAAAGTGTAAATAATCTCTTAGGGAAATTGCACTTTTTTTCACCTTTGAAACACCAACCAGAACACAAAGTAGTCTATTACCAGTTAGTGTTTATGAGACAATATCCTTGATCCTGGTCCAGATTGACTCCCTGTTGAGAACAGGCATCAATCATTATCAAACGAAGTCCAGCTCTGTCTTACTTCTGCTTGAGGAAATGAAACTGGACCGTCTGACTGTCTGAGAATCTAACAAAACAACTTCACAGAGAAAACTTTGGATGCACTCTCATCCTCAGGTGCACAGTCATGTGTTTCATATCGATGTGGATGTGGACTCAGGGTGAGGAGTCACGAAAAACAGAAAACAGGAGGATGACAGAACATTAGGAAATGTTTTATTTCAACAAGAATATTACAGGAACCCCACAGATGCAATAAAACCAAAACCCTCTGGTGCGCTCCATGGGGTCTTAAGAACCCAGACCTTTGTTGCTCAACAATGTCACAATGCTCCTGTTCCCAAACAGAGAGAATTCAGACCGACACGCCACCGAACAGCAAACTACATTCACTGTATGGCAGGTTTATATGTGTGTGAATACAGGCCGTGATTCAGTAACAGGAACGATGAAACTCGCTGTGATATGAGACGCTTTTCTTTTGCAGGATGGATGAATTGTGTGAGCTTGAACATCCTTCTAAACTCTAAACATGCGACCGATCATTTCAGGAGGAAAATGAACTCTAAAGAGAGAGGTTAAAAAGATAAAGGTCACTTTAAATGCTGTATGTTATGTGTGGGTTTGGGTTGGGGATTGAGAATGAAACGGTTCCAGAGAAAGAGAAGGTTGGGGACAGTCAGGGCAAATATTTCCCAACATTCACGTCAAGAAGAACATTAAAAAAAAATCTATTCATGCATTTAGACCAGTGGTTCCCAGCCTGTGGGGCAGGGCCCTTTAAAGGGGCCACTGAATAAAACTGGGGTTTGCCTGAGTACCTTTGTTTTGTGGAGTTATGCACTAAAAAAGTTACTCATACAGATAAAACATTGCAAACTGCAGCTTTAGTTAGAAAAACAATGCATGCTGCATTATATGTTTGAGACATTTGACTCATCGGGGTCGTCTGTACGTGTTGAAAACTACATAAAATCACATTTTGATAACTTGTGTCTCACAATCTCGCCTCTCTGCACTGTTGGAGCATTATTGGACGGGAGTGGATTAGTGCAGTCTGGAATTCCTTCAGAGAATTTCAGTAACACAAACTGTACAGAGCAGAGCTCCCACCCTGTACTTCACCCCCTGCCACCACTACACACCCTCACTCTGGGAGACGTGAACCACCTCTCCTGGAATGAGGGAGTGAGGGTCCCACCAACTGTGGGGCGGGGTGGTGAGAGGTTTTCTTTGCTTTATTGGAACCATTTGTTGAAGGCATGAAACAGAGAAGGCCAAAGAAGCAAAGGATTAGAGGAATTTCTGAAGAATGAGCATAATTTGTGGTAGCAGAAACATGTTTTCCTGCTAATCCTCTTTTTGCAAACAGATGTTGTTGAATGTTTTATTTATTTATTTATTTAAACGACTGCATGGAATGCCATGAAACTGAGGTTCCCCTAATGTTTCCTCCACCATCACTGTCATTTCTCAAAACTTTGGTGGACCTATGTTGCGTGACTTGTTTGCTTCCAGTGGGTCTCCTCTCTGATGTTCTTTGGAAATGTGAACAAAGCAGTGAAATCCAAACATCTCTTTCAAATAAACTGCTCTGCTAACTATCCACTCTGGCTAACAGCCAAGTGTAATTTTATGATGTGAGGGGCTATCTAGTCACCCCAAATCACATTTGACTGGATACATTTAAGTTCACGATGATTTTTAGATTTTTGTTTCATAGGAAAAGGAAAGAAGGATTTTGATCTAAAAAATATTTTTTGACATAGTTATCATGTAACAAGAGACACATGAAGAGTCAACACAGGATGAAAACTTGACATGTTTCATCTCAGCCTCTTTAATCACTGCTGTAACTCAGGCTGTGATCATGTCAGTGTTAGCAGAATTACAAGTTCCTGACTTCCTCACATCAACTTTCAAGTTTCTATTTCAACTAGGAGACTCTTTCAGAAAGCATGTATATGTCTGACTTGACACCTACATGAAAACCAACATGGACGCCTCACAATGGCAAAAGACTGTTGTTCAGTGTAATTAAACCCAAATTTAATAAATATGACGCTATACTGTCGGTGCACAGTATTTTAATTCTCATGCGATGGTGGTGATCATGTGAGAGCTCCCTGGCTGTCAACATGTGGATCTTTAAATCTCTAGCCTCACTGAGCTGCGGGCACTGCTATGGACTCTGTTTTATTTGTATGATTTTCAAAAGTGCTTAAAAGTTTAATTAGCACAAGAAACCAAATCAAAGATTAGAAAACGGTCTGCAAAACACAGTTTTTGGGAATCAAGTGTCAGGTTTTGGTTTTATGTCCCTGTGAGGGTCCGTTTGTTAGAGCCGAACACACAAACTACCTGCCTGATGTCTAACTATAACAAAACATTGATTGTCATTTTGCACTGACAGCCGCTCTATCGCTCGCTCAGACCTGGACTTTATGTTAAGACTGAATCACAGCAGGTGCAACTGATTTTGTTCATCAACAAAAAGTGTACATAATCTCTTAGGGAAATTGTACTTTTTCATACTATATTAATGAAGCAGTGTTTTTATAGAATGGATAAATGGACTGTATTCTCTGCAAAAGTGGTCAGCGAACAAGTTGAACAGAAGTTTCAAAAATCACACATTTGAAAAAGAGGCACCAGCTACATCCTGTTATTTATGCATTCACCTGTAGAGTTCAGCAGTTCTCCAGTCTCAAACGGAGCAATTTCATTGAAACATTCAGTCATATCATTCGTTATTACATGCATTTATTTGAGAGGAACAAATTTCGCCATACATATCTTTGTGATTACCAGCACATTTCAATTAAGTTAACAAATTATTATTAAAAATTTCTAAAAATTAAAGCATAACAAACAGTGGGGGCAAACTATCTGTCGGGTGGAGAGGAGCAGGAGGGTTGAATGCTGCTCCTTTTAAGAAGAAAAAAAACAAACAACACACCTGCCCGTGTCTGCTTCAGGGGGAAATTCAAAGCAGGATGAACCAGCTCGTCACTAACAAGTTGACATTTTGTGTAAAGGTTCACTGCCTTGTTCAGGATAGGAGTTGGATGTGAGCAGAGCCATCGGCGCCTGCAGCAAGTCATATATGATGCTGTTCAGACTGAGTTCTGCCTCCACAGTAGGAAAACAACACAACCACTGGCGCCCCCTTGTGGCCGCAGCTTCACCCAGCAGAGTAGTGTTAACAAGGACCTAGATGAGAACTATTATATTTGCTGCTTCCCTGTGTTTGCTTCAATTACTGCACCCCGACTGCTATCATAGTCAACCATTCAATCATATTTACCTTTCCTCCAACACAGATTATCCCCCAAAAAACTAAACTAAATATTTGCTCTAGTTTTAATCTGAAATGTACATCAAAAAATGGGGCTTATCTTTAAAAGCAACCCCCAAATGGAAAAGAAAAGAAGTGAAGAAGGGGGAAAAAACAAAAAAAAAATCAGAAAAGGCTCATATATCTATAAAATAAATACAAAACTGATTTCTCAAAGAAAAAAACAACAACAACAACAACAAAACAAGAACAGAGACTGAATCTGAAGTGGTGAGTTTGAAGGCAACATGAATGATGAACCGGAGCAGAGAGGTGAGATGGTGTGATGTACCAGTGGAAGACTGAGGGGACAGGAGGAAGGAGAGGGGAGGACGACAGAGACCGAGCTGCTTTTCTTGAATGACTTTTGAATGAACACGACGACGACTGGTCCAACAAAGCAATAACAGTGGCTGAAGTTGCAGTGAATCAAGGAAAAACTGACTTTTTTTTGTTGTTGTTTTTGTTTCGTTTTCCTGTAAATAACTCCACCGAACGCAGACATCTTGCTTTCCGACATTTGCGGAAGTTCTGGGAGCGAATAACCGACTTTGTGACTTTCAAGGAGCGGAGGCGGGCGGGGGGAAACAGTTGCAGCTCCTCCACATCGGGTCTGAGGAGACTGACCGGAGGGGGACGCTGATTCCTGAGGGGCCAAAAATGAGCAGAGGGGGAGAAAACAGACACGAGGGAGGTCACTTTGGCAGAGGTCCCTTACAGTTTCCTTGTTTTTCTCCCCCCGAAGTATGGTCGGGAGAGCGGGGACACGGACATAAAACGTTGACATTTAAACAGACACATTAACATCTTCAGCTTCCTTGGATATGAAAGCCTTTGACAGTGACATACTTTCACCTCTAGAACAAGTGCTTAAAGCCAGCAGGTCCGGCCAGCAGGGTCCGTCACCCTTATGTCATGTTTGGACTGTGCCGTTAACCCCTTTTCTCACTATCACTGATATGTCTTTGTGTGTGTTGTGACAAAAATTGCTAGTTATTTCACCAACTACAGTGGAAATCTACACAAGAAAGCGAGTCGGGCTGTGAGAAAGGTCTGTCTTTGGTTAGTGTTTTATCCTCCCTCCTTTGTCCCCCGTCTCTCTTCTTTCTCACTCACAGGCAGCTGCTTGTTTGTAAAGATTGCAGGTTGACAAACAGTAGTGATAAAAGGGTGATTTCATTTCTCTTCCCCCCTCCCATCTTCCTCATATTCAGTGTGCATATGTATGTGATTCAGTGGTTGATGTAGTGTTGATGCAGAGGATTTGTCACAGCCGAGCTCGAGCAGTTGATTTTGTCCTCTGGGTCTTTCCATAATTAGCTTGTATTTTCAGGTATTGAGTGCAACACCGGGTCTTCCTTTATGGAAAGGTCGTGTTGGTGGTAAAGTCAAAGAAATGACAAAAACATTGTAGGGCAGCCAGTCATGTAGAAGAGCCAGACAAACTATCTGAGTGCTGATTTCTCCTGTCCTCACAGTCCCTGCAGCAGTGGAAGAGAGGAGATAAATTAGTCCTGAATGGAGCAGAGAAGCGCAGCAGCAATGTTACCAATAATCCACATGCAAAACATTAATTTTTACAACCTCTACAAACAGGACAAGCTCTTCTCTCTACTCTGTGTAAACAGCCTGCAGTTCAGTGGATTTACACTGCTGTCATTCAAGGCCTCCCAGGAGCACAGAATCTGGTTAGTGTCAACAGTTTATTCTTGGAAACATCTTAAATCAGACGCGTTGAATAAATTTGACTTATCACAATTTTAAGTTTTGATTTCGAAGGATTCTAAAGAAAACTTGTCTTGTTGTATTTGACTTTGTTTTCAGACCCACTTGTTCAACATCAAGTCACTAATAAAGACAAAGTGCCTTTGAAGAAGTAAATTCTGCAGGTTGAAGTCACTTTTTCATGGAAACGCTACAGCACGTCAACAGTACGATGATTAATCTATGCCTCCGTGATAAATTTCATTGTTCATACATGATAAACGTTTACCTCGCAGCCTCACGGTGCGTCTCTCCCTGTCTCCAAACTGGCCTCTAGCAGCAGCTCCTCCAGCTCTTGTCCACAGCTGACACTCACTACACAAACAACACATTAGATTCATTATCGTACAGGATTGTCACATCAAAAACCAACTTATCATTCAGAGATCAGCGATTACAGCGACTCACCGTGCTCCATCACACAGCTGCCGGGTTTGGGGCTTTCAGTGTCGAGAAGATGGAGGGAGAACTCGGGCTTCAGGCCGTTGGGCAGAGCCGAGCCGACGACCTCCTCCTCCTCTGGGGCCTCGGCAAAACACTCGTCCTCGTCTGCAGAGCTCTCGTCGGGCGAATTCTCCACTTGGGCCGGGGACACGGGTGCGATTGGGGCAGGTTCGAGACTCTTTGAAGCTTCCCCTGCTGGAGGATTTGACTCATGAGCTCCACCTTGAGTGACAGATGGTGCTTGTTCATCAGTCTGGGCAGAGAGAACAGGCTGTCCTCCCTGTTCATCTGCCTCTGTCTGCTGCTTTGGACATGGTTCCTCTTGGCTTGGCTGGCTGTACTTGTTCCCTGTTAAACTGGGTTTTTCATTTTCTGACAAGGTGGCTGGTGCTTCCTCCAGTGCCTCCTCTTCTTCCTCTTCTGTTTGGTTCTGTGACTGGGTCTCCTCTGATGCGGATGCAAGCTCATTCTGTAGCTGTTCAAGAGCAGAGGTTAACGGCTGCTGCTGCGTTTCTACTGCGGGGATACTAGCCTGGGTTTGACCCAGTTTGTCCAACTGTCTACACTCTCCTTCTGTGCTATCAGGGGACATCACCTGTCTCTCATCTTCTCTATGACCTTCCTCCTCCTCCTCTCCTTTAACACTAGTGGGCTCAGGCTGGGGGCTTTTAGTGCCTTCTGCTATCTCCTCAGTGAGCTGTACTGAATCTGAAGGCAAGGCTGGTGCTTGCTGACTTGGATCCGTCTCTCCTGGGTCTAAAGTGCTGGCTGTCACATCCCCCGTGGGTTGAGTTGCAGACTGTGGCTCGAGTGTGAGGGTCTGTGTAGTATTTGGTGCGGTGACTAAGTGCGCTACAGGGCTCTGCTCTGTCCGTTTACAGTCTGTTGACGGAGCAGGTGCGCTGTCCTCCACGTCCTCCTGTGTCAGTTGTGTTTGTGTGGGTGTTTGAGATGAGGGTGACGGCTGTGTCTGCTGTGTTGTGGGTGTGTTGACGTCTGCAGGCTTCTCCGAGGCCTGTTTAGTCTGGCTGGGAGCTGCAGGTGTGCCCAGTTGGAGTTGCAGCTGCTGCTGCTCAGGTGGGCTCTCCACTCGAGTTACCATGAAGATCTTATGACCCCTCCCTGGACTAGAGACAGATATACAGCGACCAGGAGACGGAGGGGTCCCGGGAGGAACTGAAGACTCTGTGACGGTGATACCAGAAATGACGCTCGGCCCGCCAGCAGGTGAGGCCGCCGGGGATGAGGACGTATGTGAGGCACTGAGGAGAGGCTGTGCAACCTCTGTCTGGGTTTGAAGGGCAGTCTGGTTTAAGTGAATAGTGGAGTTTGAAGTGGAAGAGGACTTTGTTACCACTTCCTCTTCCTCCTCATCTTCAGTGTCTGAGTCGGACTCCAGGTTCATCTGAGGAACGCCTGCCTCAGCGCTCGCCCCTGACTGGCTGCTCGTCTGTCCTTCGTTTCCTGTTGTTTCACCTTCTCCCCCCTCTTTCCTCTCTGTTTGCTCTCTCTCCTCTGATGCTGGTTGCTCCTCCTCTTCTGTGGTCCCATCCTCGGTGGCGATTTCAGCCATGGAAGCCGACTGCCTCATCTTCTGCTCAGTTTCCTCCTTCTCCTTAGCCAGGATGAAGTTCCTCTTGCAGCCATTCTGGATCTCGGACAGAAGGGCACGCTGGGTCTCGATGAAGCTCTTCACCTGAGAGACAAATAATATGTCTGAAACATGCAACATAAACCACAACATCAAAATAAACAGAACTCTTACATCTAATAAAGACGTAAAAATCCCAGAAGGAATAAGAGTTTACATTCATTGTTGGTTTTGTTGTTTTCATGCGATTTGTTGACCTGAAAAACTCATGCCAACAAACGCTTAAACAGACACTCAATGCAGGATAAATGTCCATGTCTGTTTTGGACTATATTCTGTCCTTTACCTCTTCTCCTCTATCCCTTTCCCAATGCCTTGTCCCCATGCTTACAGTCTCTTTCTTGGGCTCCCGGTCTAAGTCGAGGCGCAGCAGAGAGGTGTTGACTTTCAGGGCGAGCGACAGAGCCATCAGTCCACCCGTCTTGATCTCGTTCTCTCGAAGGTCGAGGCGCAGCAGTCTGGGGCTCTCAGCGATGAATTCAGCCACAGCCACAGCTCCTACAGCGCAGATGACAGAAAAATGTCAAAAAATGCAAAAAAATCCTCCACAAAACTGCAGAAGCAAAGGCACACAGGTACCGGTTCCCACCTTCGCAGGACAATTTGGTGGAAGCCAGGCCCAGTCGGAGCACAGAGCGGTTGGCAATCAGTCCGTCTTTCAGCTTGTGGACCCCTTCGTTACCCACCGAGTTATGGCCGAGGTTCAGAGTCTCCAGACTCTGGGTGCATGGCTGAAACAGCAGAGCAGAGAGAAAAGCTTTGATGTTGTCTTTGAATGTGAACAGAGACGAGAGAGTGCAGTTATAAAACCACATTATGCTAATACTGAGTGCACCATGTGTTTCATGGTGTTTATGAAACCTGTGTTATGACACAGGCCAGTCATTTCCAACAGACTGTCAAATATTTTATGTATATTTTAGCTTTCTGACAAAGACAGCATGTATTTATGCATTAGCTTTTATGTTTAAATTATGCATTATGGATCTTTCTTAACTGTGGAGAGTTCTGACATCACTGAGAGTCCTTCTGGAATAGACTGTAGATATTTCCTTGCAGGCCGCAGTTTATTATTTAATGAGCTGAATAATAAGACTCCTTCCACTTATCCTTCCTGTTAAGCTATCGCTAATATGTTGAATGCCTATTTAAACCTCTCAGTGAGTGCCAGAGCTGTAGGTTTGAGACCTAAACACATCTTTTCACTAGAAATCTCTATTCATTTTGTCTATTTACAGGCTTTTTCTCCTTACCTTACTGTCAAATGCCCAACGTTACCCTCTCATTTTATTCTGCCAATTGAGTACACAGTCATTGTTTCCAGGGTTATATCAGCAGCAAGGGCAGTCATGGGATGTTATCTATCAGCATGAATTGGGGTTTTTAGGCCATTTATGTGTCTCCTGCAACATCTCACAAGCCTCAGTAAACACCACCATCAAACAGATTTCTTGGAAGAGCTCAAAAATGCAGCATTTTAAAATCCACAAGGAAAATCGTCACGTGTTTCTAAAAATAAAAGGACTTCTGTGTCATAATTCTTTGTAATTAACAACACACAACAAGCAAAGTCATTCACTAGATTGAATAATATTTAATATAATCTTTAATCTGATCAATAGTTACCATTCACTTCCCTCCCTTTATGGATGGACTGAAGCAATAAATAACATCAATCACAGTAATAACAGCTGTATGTTTTAGTGATATGTATATATATGTATGTGTGTGTGTGTGTGTGTGTGTGTGTGTGTGTGTGTGTGTGTATATATATATATATATATATATATATATATATATATATATATATATATATAGAGAGAGAGAGAGAGAGAGAGAGAGAATAAACAAAAAGGTACATTTTGAGGATAGATTCAGCTGATTATCTTGATTCATGTGTCATTGAGAAAACTAATATGAGCAGCTAACAGGCTGAAGTCAAACACGAGCAACATTCAAGCTTCACTGTAACACTGCTCATCTTGAACAAATGGAGAGTTTTGTAGACATAACACTGGGTCAACAAAGGTAATCTCCTCTCATAAAACAGCACTGAACTCAGAACAATGTGAGCAAAAAACATGCTGTATTCTACTCCTTCAATGTTTGCTGTGTCTGTCAAATTTTCTGTGGTTCTATTAATATGACAAAACTGTAACAAAACACTAAAAACAGCATAAAAAATGATCTCACTCTGACAGGGCTGACTCTAATGACTCAGCAGCATCTACGCTTAAACACTGCAGCACTAAAACAAGTGAGCAACGAGTGTGAAGATAATGACGCTATCACTCAACAACAGACATGAGACCAGTAATGGATTATCTCCACCCGACTGCTGTGAAATCAAACCAAGAAGAACCGAGAGAAACGGTGCGACGCAAAGACCAGAGCCTGAGCTCACATCTGTTCACCGAGCGAGATGCGGCCGCACAAAATGTCAGGTGTATTAAGGAGGCGCTTGAGTGGAAATATACGCTCACATCAGACGTAACAACACCTATCTACACAGCACGCTAATCTCTCACCTACACACCTGAGTTTACACAAGGAAATCAGTTAACGGGTTCTCCAGTGAAATGCAAATATGAGTAATTCGTCTAACAATGACACAGCAAATGCAAAGTTTTTAATCGTATTTGTTTTAAAAAAAGGAGGTCAATATGCAGCCTGCGTAACTGCTACGTCCACCTCTTGTAGATAATCCTTAACACGTCGGTACTGTTAACTGGGAAATAAACCAGCTGCTACATGCTGCTGGTGGTGAACTGGACAGACTGAGAAATACTCCAGCAAAGATGACTTTTTCCATCAGTACAATCCTTTCTTACAAATGAAACACACTCACATATCAGGTGTAGGAGAGACTTGAGCTACAGTAAAATGTGTGCATGGGGCAGAAAGCTGAGATCCAGCTGCCCAACGTGAACAGATATGATGAGAAAAGAGTGTAAAACAAACAGCAGAGCCCTACTTTGATCACTGCTCTGATAAGGGTAATGAGGAGAAAATTGAATTCTCCCTGCCTGTGCTGTTATACACACATCTGATAAGTGCACAGACTGGCTTTATCGGGTGAGAGTGTGTGTGTGTGTGTGTGTGTGTGTGTGTGTGTGTGTGTGTGTGTACCAGTGCAGCAGCGAGGTAGCCCATGCCGTTGTGTGTGAGCTGGTTGTTCCATAGCACCAAAGTTACGAGGCCTTTTCTCTGCTCTTTTAGTCCTTCACACACGTAGGCCAGACCTGTGAAGACAGACAGACAGACAGAGCTAAAATTACCACAATATTAACAAAATATCACGTGAACTAAAATAAAATGTTTCATTTGAGGGAGTCTGTTTGCGTTGTCATGTATTTTTTCTTCACTTTCTAAGTGCGCTGGAGGAAAAACAATATTTGTCCATATTTAAAATTGATCTGTTCAGGAACTTCTCCTTGAAAACCGCTAAAAAAATGAGCCATAGCCACATCGTGTGTATTTGCATCTGGAAGCGCTCAGTGTGCATAATGGTCAAATAACTGTTGCAGCTAGAATGAGTTCAGTGTTTTTTGTGCATCTATTGATCAAGTGTTGATGAAAAATACTGTGTGCAGTGGTGGAAAGCAAAACAAAAAATATAGATTTTTACACCAAGACTAACACATTATTAATAGCCCATAAGTCAGTCTGTTATACAGACCTCCAAACAGGGATATTTGACAGTGTTTGGCCACATAATGCAGTAAAATCCAAATCAATTGCACTGTACTTATTAACTTATTCAGTGGTGACAAATATATCAGGATAAAACTGTCAAAAAAGAGAAAAAAAACAAAGAAAGATGGCAAAATGTCAAGATATTATGAATTTAAATGACACCAAATTATCAAACATAATAAGCTTGGGATTGTGTTTAAAAAAAGCCTGTAGCATGTAATGATCATAATTTCTCCACAGGGATCAACAGATTAATCTTATCTGAGTTTTCCGATGTCCAAACAAATCTTTTAAACGACCCTGAAAAAAACATGCAAGGCTCTGTAACAGTTATGCTCCTGTATGCGTTAGTGCTGCGTACCAGAGTCTAGGATGTGGTTGTTGCGCAGGTCCAGGATCTGAATATTGTAGTTGAACTTGAGCAAGTTGCCAAGTTGGGCTGAGTCCTGCAGGCCATTGAGCTTGTTGTCTGCCAGGTACAACTCCCGCAGGTTCATATTCATCTTCAGAGCTGTAGCTGTAAATGATAAAGGAAGGTGGTGGAAGAAGAAGGAGACAGAGTGAAAGAATAAGAATAAAAACAAATGTCAGGAGCAGAGGACTGAATTCAGGGGTTAGGATTCTCTGAAACTGAAGGCCCACCCCCCCTCAGGCACTCTGCCTATCTTACCCAGTAACATGAGCGGTCTGCCAGACAGGCCAGCATTCTCCAGGTGGAGGACCGCCAGGCTGCCGCTGATCCTGAGCGCTCGTGCTACAAAGGGAGCCGAGTGGTCCAGCAGGGGAGTGTTACGTGCATCAAGATACTGCAGGGAGCTCGTCTGAGGGGGGAACACCAGCAGGGATAAAATTAGTAAGTATGATGAAAGTGCACACATCCATATCAGACACCATAGCAGTGTGTGAAATAATGTCCTTGTTATTGTGATGAAAACTATATTTGCGTAGTAAAGGAACAGAACTATAAACAGCAGGAAGAGTAATTATTGAGGTTTAATGTAGATCTTGAGATGAGGTTGTCTTGTGGCCTGGAGGGAGGTGACCTCACACATTAACACTCATTTTCCATCTTTGCATCCTTTATCCTCTAGTTGGATGAGTTTACACTTTATTCCCAAACCAATCTGGTCACCTGAGTAAACCGGTGGCAACTCATGAAGGTCTTCTACATCAGACTCAACAGATGTGAATGACAAAGATGACTTGTATGCACACTGTTGCCCAGACCGAAGCACTTCCAATCCAAGATCTCACCTCAGGGACTCGAGGACACACACACGTTCGAAGCATCAGTCTGTTAAGATCTACTGGACTTTCCTGAATGAGCTCCGACGACTTTATTTACAAGCTACGACACAAACAATCGACCAGCTGGAATACGTGTGCGGTGCCTCCAGGCAGCTCTTCATTTACCATCAGACACTCAATGCTTAAAGGCAGGGGAATTCCTTTAGCTACCAACAGTGATCAGATGACAAATCAGCTCCTCAGACACAGTCGACTGTGGCGCTCATACATTTTTTGTGAACAGTTATTGTGTTAGTAAGTGTGATTAAGAATATGTTGTTTCTCCCCTCGAGGAGGGAAAGTAATGAACCGGATCTAATATATATGCCACAATATTCATAATCAAGACTGCAAAGTAATTTGCTGCTTGGCAAACAGATTAGTTTGGTACACTGCCAGGACAGGCAGCCAAAATATCCACAATCTAGTCACCTAATATGCAAATGAAACAGCGACTTTTCATTGTGATATGTTTTTGTATGCATCATCACAGACTTCACATCTTAAGGCAGCAGACAGTATGAAATGATATACAGAGAAATGTCTCTGTTCCTCTGACACGCAGTTCCTTCACAAAAAAACAGCTCAAACTAACATGCAGCTGTTTGTGTCCGTGTGTTTTCTCACACATACTGCTTGAAAGGTGATACATTAATGTGTTTGCCTGGCAACCCATTTGTATTCCTAACAGTAATAAGTGATGACTGACGTCAAAGTACAGCGTACAGGGCACAGTCAAGACTTGGGAAGCGAGGAAAGGCCGACCCTTATGTCTGAGTGCTGACAGAGCAGCAGCTCTGCACGACACAAGTTCAGACAGAGATAAAATCAGTGGAAAGATCGATCTTCTCCTCTGGGCACGGAGCTACAATTAGAGAAGCAGAGGACAATACTTGACTTGAAGTCAGTGGTATTTAAGGCCAAACATCCTTTTCACTGGCCAAACAAAATACATGGCGTGAAATATTGCACACAGTTTGGTCTTTAGCCTGAAGAGCTTTCTCGCTGACGACAACAAACGCACTCCAGTGTCATCCATCACACTGCTTTTTTATTTAACAAATGATTACTTTTACCATCCATCCTCAGAATCTTTCAGTGCCATAACCTCGTTTGTTCTGTCACAATTCAACCTGTACTCTCCTTAACATTACTATTTGCGCTGGTGTTGCACTGTGGAACAGCCTTAAATCCAGGGCTCGTGCAGCTTTTTAAGCACTTTCAAGGCACCTGGTTTGCTGATGAAGCACCAAGTTATGTTAAAAATCAAGCATTTTCCAAGGAGGATATTCCAGTTAAAGCATATTCCAAAATTAAGCATTTTCAAAACTTTAAAGACTTTATACCAGCCCTGTAAACTTTAAGATTTTTGTACTGCTAATGGCTCTATTGCTGTCACCATATATATGTCTCCGTTGTCTACTGCTATACATCCTGACAGCACTTCTCATTCATTGCACTTTACGGTCCTTGAACTTGTCTATTGTATCCGTCCTTATTGTGTACCGTGATCTCTCACCTTTCTCATCATGTGAGCTGCTGCCTGCCATCCCCGTATGCCAATGTGCTTGTTGAAGGAGATGTTGAGATGTGTGGCTGACTCGTAGTACTCGATCATGTCGAACAGAGCTGATGCACCCTGAGAAGCACAGAGAGGAGGCGAAAAACAGAAGCCAAAGAGAAAGTGATTAACCACGGTGGCATTTCAGATTCAAATCCAACAGATTTAAACAAATAACACCGCTGGTCACAGTATCACAACCCTGAAAGAGAGGTCACAAGACGCAGTGTGCAGCAGCTGTGGTTGCCACAGAAACAGTCCCTCAGGACAGGTAAGAGCTGCTGAGGTGTTTGCATGAGGGCCTCAGGTGGGGTGGAAGAGACACCTGTCTGGGCCACTTTCTACAGGTGCAAATGAAGTAACCAGTGAACACATGAAAATGTATGAAGGCTCCAGATTGTCATTATGATCTGCAGCTTATTTTCACAACTAACCCATTAATAGTTTGCTCTGTGAAATAAGAGAACTTTGTGAAACATCCCAATGAGCTCACAATGACGTCTTGTCCAAATTCTAAATATTCAGGTTACAATGACATAAAACGGACATCTGAGGAGCTGGAACAATCTCAGGTTTTGCATTTTTGCTCAAATAATTACTTACAACTGTTACTCGAGTATAAACACGGTGGCTGATTGTGTATGCAGAACAGAGTAATGACTTAATTTCCAGGTCATTTTGGTTATACCCTGCAGATAATGTGAGAAGTGTCATTCATTACAGGCTGAAAAATGATGTGAAATCATAGATAATGAGAGCCTGTTTTGGCCAGGAGCAGACGCAGGACTGAAGTGAAAAATCAGGTGATGCAGCATAAGGCCAGAGAGCACTCATGTGATCAGAGTGTTTTAATCTCCTCTCGGTTTTAATGGTGCTGTGCGGGTGCATCTCTTTCATCCATACAGACTATGAAAAGGTGTTGATGACACTGGAGTGAGGCCGGATTTCTGGTTGCTTTGCTTTTCAGCATTTTCCCCACTTGCATTCATTACATAACAACTTATTACCATATTTTAACACAAAAAATAGCTACTGGGTCATTGTGTCCCATATGTGGACTCGTTGTCCCTCATGTCTTTCACTGGGCAACAATTAAAGGCAAACTTAAAAACCACAGAAATAAACAGCCAGAGATGAATTTCCTCCTGTGCAGCAAATTGCAGGAGATTAAAACGGGAGTTTGGGTGAAGCTGATGAGAAGTAACGAAATCAGACAGGCTGTTGCATAGCGTCTCATAACCTTTTCCTCTTGTATGTGTGTGTGTGTACTGGGAGACATTACTGAGCACACACAAGTGTGTTTATCTACAGGGTGGGGGAAGATGAGTCACATCCATTCCAATAAGAGTCAGACAGGGTTAGTGCTCCCCATGCCTGCTCCTCCCTAGGCTCCTTTAAAACATATCCCCAAGTCTATTTTCTCTCCTTTCATCCTCCCAAATCATTCCCAACAAGAAGCCACTACTGCAGATAGGACGCCCCGCCAAATCAAACCATCTACTGTACGTCTCTCACTTCAAAGATGAAGCTGTCACTTCCCCTTTCGACTCCTTTTCTATCCCACCTTCATCCCTTCTTGCCTCCTCTAACAACACTCGCTCAGTATTTTCTCCTTTCAGCGTCTCATTTCATCTGAGCTCAAGGCGAGAAAACTTGTCTCGGACTGAGATGCTGCTCTCTGGGGACTCAATCACCGACTCATTCAGCTACTTCATTCACACTTCTGGGGCAGAGTTACATGTTGGGTGAGAAAGGTGTATATGTCACTCTGCATTTGGTTGGATTATTTGAAGCTCTGATGTCTGTATAATCGTATATACCGATATTTCATGGCTTTATGTGATGATGAATCAGGCTTTGCTCTTTCAGTGGACCATTTATGTGGGATTAAGGAACATTATTATCATAACCCATTGTTATAATATGAGTTCATCTCTTTTTTTCTTAAGAATGTGGTCACGAGGAAAGACTGGACAACCTGATCACCTTCCCAATCTGTTCTGCATGCATTTATACCTGGTATTAATCATACTGCATAATAATGTGTTTTTCTTTATCCAGCTAAATGGAGATGTAAATAGAGTAAAACCCTGTATCAGTAAAATTTAGCTGTAATTCAAGTGACCCTTCCTTCCCCAAAGAAATGTATCCCGTGGGACTCTGGCTACGAGCAGAGCTTGTGTCTGTGTGTGATACAGTGCTGTACAGTGTATTTAGAGCTCTGCATGACAGGAAGTGGTCGGGCCTGTCCCCTCTGCTCCACACTGCAGCACTGTCTTTCTGTGCGTGTCTAGAGCCCAAACGTCCCTAATGGTGTTTACACAAGTGGACATCTGGAGTTATCAGAAAACCCATGACAAAACACTCCACATCCCGCCGATGCAGTAAGAGTGAACCGAATGCAGAGGCAAGAGTGAAAGAGGGCGAGAAAGAGAGACAGGCATGAATTAAGGATGAAACCTGGAAGTGTGCTAGCTGCACTGAGACAAAT
Organism: Chaetodon auriga; assembly: GCF_051107435.1. Taxonomy (NCBI): domain Eukaryota; kingdom Metazoa; phylum Chordata; class Actinopteri; order Chaetodontiformes; family Chaetodontidae; genus Chaetodon; species Chaetodon auriga. The sequence goes on from NC_135080.1 coordinate 10,811,179, forward strand.
GAAGGATAGGAATGAGACAGAGATAAGTTTAAAATGCAGGATCTTCTTACATCTTCATCCAGGTTGGTCTGCTCCAAGTCAATCACTTTAAACTGGACCCTCTTCAAAATCTCTTCCAGAGACTCACAGGCTTTGTAGTCCAGCTTCTCACCTACAGAAGCACACACACATCCGGTCAATAAAGCATTTTGTGGCAGCGCATTGTATGTTGTTGCACTACATGAAAAAGTCTTGGCATCTGTTGATTGCCTCAAGTCCCACAGTATGACTGCTTTGGTTCTTACCTTTTAGGTCTAAGCATTCATTTCGCTGTGTCAGGTCTTTCAGTTCCTGCAGAGAGAAAAGGAGGCAGCGTCAGATAGAGTTGAGTTTGTGTATTACTCCATGGCAGCACACTTTGCTTTTCACACGCTGAAACTTTCACATCATACAGGAGGCAATTCAATAAATTACTACTGGAGATAAAACACAGATCTCAGGCACAATCATTGTAGAGTCTGATGCCTGCAGCTCTCCATCTAACAGCTAGATGTTATCCACAGACCAAATAGTGCAGAATATGTCCCCTATCTGCATGGACTTATTTATTTACAAATTATCAATAATAGCACTGCTAATGAAGCTCTGCTAACTTGGTGACAAATACATTAAATTTCCAAGAGACGCTTCAAAATAAAAGCCTCCCCTTGGTTCGCTGGTGGGAAAAAATTGAAGCAGCAGCAGGAAATATTTGGGTTGCATCAGCAGTAACATCCCTTTTTTAGTCAGCAGCACAGCCACACATGTTGAGCCATCAGTTTACTGCAAGACATAGCTCTTTTTAGAGGGGAGTCCCAGGCTGGCTGTAGTTGGCCCTGCTCAGGAGGCAGTGCAGCTCAGCGGCATGAAAGCGGGCCAGCCGTGGTCCATGGAAAGGTGGCCTAAACGTGCCTCAATTATACTGTGAGCCCATTTTATGTGCCATTTGAGTCTTTACACCTGAGCATGTGCAACCGTCTGTGTGTTCAACTGGACCATGTCATCTATCCTGATGTAGTCCGACACCCCAGCAACACAGGTGGAAAGATATTTAACCTCTCGCCCTGGTAAAACACCCAACCACCCACTCAAACACAAAAACACAGAGTGCTGCCCTCGAAACTATGTACCAGCAAATCCCTCTCTCTCGTCGACTGCCCGGCCCATTCAGCATGAACTCCATAACCTCTGCCCTCGTACCACACTGCCACCACTTATGTGTGTGATTGAACATTCTGATGATGGTTTAGTTGCACTGAGGGTTCACGGCCTCCTGGGTGACTCAACAGGTCCTAAAACATGATGATGTTATGTGACAAATGCCACATGTAAAAAGCTGCATTGTCATAACACAAACAGTAGAAAACACTGTGACACTAAATAACTCACTGCAGCAGTTGCAAAGATAATTCAGCTGTGAAACTGACTGAACCACTCACTTTATTCAGCTTAAGTGAGAAATTTCAACACTATTTTCTCCGTACGTTGTGGTTTAATTCAAAAACTCTGGATGTTCTTTAGCATTCAGATGGTGTTGACTACGTTCACACAAGGCGAGACACATTTTGAGCAATTTAACAGTGAGACCATCTTCACCTTGAATTAACATGGGCACCTGTCAGCGAGAATGACTTTATCAGTGTAAATACCTCTCTGACAGCCTTCCAAAAGCCAAAAATAGAGGATGACGCACAGTGTGCCTCTGCACGAGTGGTGGTATGCGTGTGTGTGGGTGGACTACACTGAGCTACAGATTCTCTTTTTGATCTTGTTCATTAAATTCGTGATGACTCTTGCTGTGCCTCTGTTGTATATTTGCTGTGTTTTCACTAGTGTGTTTTAGCCAAATTACCTTCTGCAAAATTTCTCACTAGCCTGAAGTCAATAAAGAAATATGACATATGGGTGTCTAATTGAAAAGGACGGGTGGTGATGCATAAGGAAAAAAAGGCCTTTGAATTGCATCCCTAATGAGAACAAGAATACGTCTGTACTTAAATGGCATAATACGAGTAGGTGTCTGCGTAGTGGATAGATGTTGCCATGTCTTAGAGTGCGGATGCCCATGTCCCATCCTTTATCACACATTTTATGTAGATTTTACTCCGTTATTCTGGACATGCTGAACCAGTCTAGAGACAGCAAGTTTCTGCATTTTCTGAGAAAATCAAGTGAGCACCCTGGCTGCATGTGAGACATTGCATAATAGGGAACCACTTGTCCCCAAAGGAATTGCAGCAACAGAAATGTGACACAAGGCTACCAAGTGTCCGGGTCTCAAGGCTCTGGTGGGAGTTACTGTAGAGCAGGCATTCAACAAGTAGCTGCTAAATGGTGACCCTTATAAACACACAGACACAAACAACTGTACAGAAATGCACATAAGCTGTAGGGCTCCTGGCAAGCCGCCACGTGTACAGTGCAGTTGGTCTTAATAAAGAAAGCATTTAGAGGGAAAGAAGAAAAAAACAGTAAACGGCTGAACTCCTCTTGCAAACCCCCCTTTCACTGATCAGCCATTTGGTCTGACTGGCTTGTTTATGTGGCTGGTTACTGCAAGGATGACTAAGCAGAAATGAGAGGGGGCGGATGTGGACCAAAAGACTACAGAGGTAGGGAGGGATGGAACGCAGCCAGACATTGCAAACATGAGCAATCACAAAAAAGCAGAGTACGATGGAGGGAAGGATGGGAGAAGGTGGGACATCTCTGTGATGTAGTCAGCCAACTCCCAGTGGAAATGTACCCAGACTGTAGGACTAAATGAAGCTCACAGCAGCAGCTTAGCACAGAGATGTGCATTTCCACAAGTAGCTGAGATGTTAACCCAACTCCTCTTTCTCAGCTGACCAAGCATGTGGGGACTTCTTTGCAGAGTCCTTCGAATCACAAATGTGTTTCCATCTGGGGCTCACTTCACTTCAACATCATCCATCAAACATGGAGACACACCTGCAGGTACAAATGTGCAAAGCCCCAGCGGAGAGGCCCAGTTAAGGGTTTATGAGTGTGTGCTGCAGTGACTGTGCGACAGAACAAACAGGAAAAAGTGCTAATGTGTCCCTGCTGCAAAGGCCAGCACTGCCAGCTCCTCCATCATCCCACCAGTCTCACTGGAGGGGAATTGGTTTGGTGATGGGACATTCCCACACAAATACAAGCACAGAGAAAGGCACCCATTATGCCTGCACACACAGATTACCAGCAGTATCAGATCAACATAAGATTTCCAGTAATGTGTGGGGCATTTATTTACCTACACAAAGGGCATTCAAGGTCACAGACAGGCCATTATTTATTTTGACATATTCACATGAAACATATTGCTTTATTAGGCATTATTATATTGCTTGCACTCATTTTAACTCTAGGACAGTATGCCTGGGAGTTTTGCCCCCCACAGGCAGTGGAATCAGAGTAGTGTACATCTAGTTGAGGGGGAGGTTAAAGAGCCTTTTTGTTTTCTCTGCCCATTCATTTATATTTCCTCTCGTTCTCTGTAACAAAAACCCGTCTCACATTGCGTAGAAACAGCTCCCACATGAGGAAACATTTGAACATGTTGACAATCGCAATACAGATAAAGCACGTGCACCAATTCACATACAAAGGCACAAGGTTGGCAGAAATATAAAAAAAAACAGCCCTGAGGCATCCCCCACTGGATTTGAAGAACTGCTTATGCGAAGGGATTATGGGACACATGACTATGTTGGCTAACCCACAAGAGAGGGCAGAAAAAAAAGACATGAAACACTTGCCTGCCTGTTGGGAGTAACAACCACCCTTGTTGAAAAAGGACAAAGGCCCACCTCTGCTGGATGCTATCATAGCACTTGCCCAGAGTCATGCCGTGGTGCATCACGCCATGCCCTCAAACCACATGTTTTTCATCACTAGAAGAAAACTTTTAGGATGTAATTCTTGGAACTACATTTAATTCAACCTCACAAACAGGAACCTTCACAATTACAAAGAACTTTTGGGCGGAAAGACCGGGACTTCCGACATGTCCACAGCCAGCTTGTCCAGCTCCTGGCTACACAGCGAAGCCAAGTGTTGCTACAATGGGACTAGTTTCTATCTTTATATATGCTGTATAGCCTTGAGATTTATGCAGATATTTGTAAACCAGTGGTTTTGAATTTGCACTGCATGCACACGCCAATCTTCTTGTTAAGGGCTCAGCCAACACCTGCCCTATGCGACTAACCCTATTCAGTATTTTGCATGTATACAAAGCTGAATGTATGGTTCCCCTGTGTGTCAAGATGCTGCTCGTCGGACTTCATGGTTGCCATCGTGATGACCATGAATGGAGGTCAGGCTCTCCGATTAACAGGCAGCAATTTCATCATGACAAGTTATATATATCAATCCAAGCTGTTGCTTAATGTGAGCAGCACGCAGCTGTGTCTCTAGCCATGTGTATTATACACTTTTGAGCACATTATGCATCTCCTGTTGAAGCTTTTGCCATCAAAAAGCAGCTTCATGACAGCAGTGTTTGCAGCGAAAGGGAAGTAAAAGTAAAAGGGAATTGGCCACATCAAATTGGAGTGAAAAAGGGGTAAAAAGCAGGAGCTAAGCAGGCTGGGGTTGTGATGGCTTTCCACTCTGCCAAGGGATTTAAGAGGGGATTATGATGTTCCACTAGAGGTGGCAAATAACATAATTTCAAGTAGAAACAGCCCACTTCATTCATCACCTTTTCTCCCCTCATTGGGTGAAATGGATATTTTCCCGTCCCAACGGCAGACAAATCGAGTTACACAACAGCTGAGGCTATGAAAAAGAGAAAAAAGTACAAAAATCCAGAAACTACACTCAGTTGATCATTAAGTACACCATGTTAAAACTAATGCAGCCTGATACAACAGTCTTGCAATAATTGACTACCCTCATGAAGGTCGCAGTGTTCAATTTTTGTTGATACTGTGGGGCATGGTTATTTTGGAGGCTGCAGTATGTGGTGCTGCTGATTTGTATTGCATTATACTGACAGATGTCTCTATTATTTTGTCCATTCCACTTATATCACTGACAGTGGGCAAAATAGAAATACCCCTCTGTTGTGTCAAACTGCATTAGTTAGCTAGGTGTGCATGTGTGTGTGTGTTAAACTGAAGCTCACCTGTACTTGTTTGAGCACTTTGGGGATGGGTTTACAGTTGAGTTTCTGACAGGCCTGTTTGTAGGAAGAGAGGATCTCCTCCATTGTCACATTCTGAGCTGAAAAACACAGAACATTAAGAAAAGATTAGCATTGCCTTTATTGCTTTGTTTCTTTGAGCACATCTGTCATCCCGTAGGAGGTAAACACACACGCTCACACATGCAGGCAAGAATCAGATGGGAGAAAAAATTACACACACAATGTCCTGATCATGTTTTTTCCCTCACATCCTTTAATATTGTCTGACATCTGTTGACATTGATCAACCTGTTAATTATATTTAAAAAGGTGCAATGCGTGAGGATTGGCCACCTGTTGAAGCTCCAAACAAATAGGCAATATACTCTGTCTTCATAGATTGCTGTAGCTACTTGTTGCCATAAGCTAGCTAGCTCAGTTAGCTGTGCAGCTAGTGACCCTATTAGCTGACTGGAGTCTGCCCCAACGGAGAGCTCGGACCACCGGGGGAGTGCTTGTGTTTACACAAAGGTCAACAGAATCAGGTTCTGGAACTGGGTAATAACGTTAGCTAATTTCTTGAACTTTTTAAACTAAAATTCTGGCCATCTTACACATTGCACTCTTTCAAGCTAGTAATCCAATTTAACTATGTGTGACAGCTTAAGTGCAAGACAGTTTTCTTTTGATGGTTTCCTGTAATATGCTGTATAATGAGTCAGGACAGTTGGGACATGATTTAGTCGGCCTTTCTTCATCTCACAATGCTGTTGCAGTATGGCACATGTTATCATATCATTAGGCTGTGTGTGCAGAGGCGCTTGTGAGGAAAGTGCAACAAACTGAAATGGTGATTTCCTGACAGCCACCCTTCACAAAGTAAACAAAGCATCTGAAATGGATTGGTCTTTAGTGACATCTTCCCCGATGCTGATCCTGCATGTCAAGGATTTCCCGACACAACTGGTAAAAATGATCAACACGATGAAATCTTGGACAGGGAAACACTTGGAAAATGGTCTTTTTCGATGTGACCTGTTTGTGCGTATGCCTTGGGGAGCACTTGCTTGACAGAGAGGATCAGAAATTGTAACCCTTTTAAGGACTCCACTACTTAAGTCAGCAAAAAGGAGGTATTGTTCTTGGTGTGTGTGTGTGTGTGTGTGTGTGTGTGTGTTTTTTTTTGTGAGTGTGTGCGTGTGGGTCAGGCTGCTGCTGCCTTCCCAGACTGTTGCGGGGGCTAACTCCAGTCAGATGACCAGGCAGCATTCAAAGTCACTGTTCTGGCTGAGAGACTCTGCTGAGAGATGAAGTGAGACACTCGGGTAAAGAAAGATGGAAAAAATGACAGAATTGAAGGAAAAGGAACAAAAAATATGCAAAGAATGTGCACGTCGCAATCCAAAAAGATCAGGACATGAAATGGGATAAACACAAACAGAATGATACGTATGCTGATACAGACAGAACCTGTGCCCATGCTTCCACTGCACTAACACATGGGCTGGCTGGAGTGTGTGTGTGTGTGTGTGTGTGTGTGTGTGTGTGTGTGTGTGAGTGAATCTGACTTTGTGCTGCAGTCAGCATTTTCACCAAGGTGAAAATCTGTCCGCTTCACTTTTCAGTCGCCTCCATCTCCTCTCCCCTTTGTCTCCCACCGTGTCCCACCGTATTTAACTCATGCTCTCAAGTTCACCCCCCCCATCTATACGAGGCTGTGACAGAACAGACTGAACCAACAAGCATTACTAAAATGTCAAATAATTAGAAAACCATTCTCTTTCTATACAAATAGCTTCAGAATTGACCCTAGTAGCAGCACTAGCAATGCGTAGATTTGGACGCTTGAATCCACATGTCAGGTCAGGTCAGAATGAAAAACCTGCTGGTGGGACAAAGAGGTGGTTAAAAACCTGCATGAGCAGCCACGTATGTCAGACCTACTGTGTTGTTCACCGTCTCAATGAAACCTACAAACATCAGACCATGGCTGAAAATACTGCAAGAGCGAATACTGCGGTGAGTCTGGAGTAATTGTGTGCCTGTGTGTGTGTGTGTGTGTGTGTGTGTGAGAGTAAATGAAAGAGCGACTCAGTGCCACATGAATACATTGAGAACGGCCACAACACCTCTTTCATTTGTTTTGAGACTCAGACCAGACAGCCACTCAAACAGAGACCAGTGCAGTCTTACAGTTGGTGCATACTGAACAGGTAGGTTCAAGACTCAAACTGAAAATATGCATACACCTGACCAACCAGTAGAAACAGCTGGTGCAACAACAAGGATGACATCCCTCATCTGGCTTCAAAGCCGAGAACACGGCCAATTTTGTGTGCTGACCACATGACCAAAGCAGTAGTTTTGCTACCGGAAATCAAACCCTGGGTTTTTGTGGTGGTGGATGGGAGCTTTACTTCAGTCCGACTCATGTGCCCTTAGAAAATTTCCTCACACTAATTACTGCTGTATAATGAACCCAACAACCACTTACAGCACAACGCTGCTGTTAAAAACTGAGCAGAGTCCATGTTTGTACGAGGATAGTCTTTAATTACCTTCAAGTCTTCACTTCAGCAGCCACACCAATATTGCCTCCAAACCTACATACCTCCTGCTAGGTTAAGGAGACTGCCAAGCATTAAGAGGTCTACTGTATGTAAGATCGGTTCTTTACATCAATTACATGACATGCTCTTACTTCTAAAATGCCAGTTTAAGTGTGCATATGAATCATTTATGCTTTTTGTCCCCGGCCTTAACAGTTAATACCCACAGCTCTGTGATAATACCCTGAATGTCTTACAAAATGAAGACACATGGACAGACATTCTGGCTTTGTTTCACAGCTTCACATTAGGGCCAAGGCCCATTTTTTCTTTTTGATTTGCCTCTTCTAATTGTGATGGGTTTCCGCCCGGATCTGTGACTTTTTCTCAAATTTCTACATTTCATTTAATCTGCACCCTCAGTGTAAAAATAGTCCTTTAATTAAGCAAAAGCATGTTAATAACTTGCTCTGGTGATTTCGATCATTCATGCCGGCTTCCAGGGTTTTGCTGGTAGAAAATAAGTTGTATTTAAGCACTACTCACTTAATCTGCATTTACATTTGTGCTTTATATCTGTAAAAACTATCTGCAACTGTGGATCCAACCTTAATGCCTCTGCTGCCAGCGTGTGAGAGTCTTGTAAATTTGTACAGTACAGAGTGTGCAGTCCAGTGAACACTGTGTCCTTGGAAAAGTGTTATTGTGCAGAGTCGCTGTGGAGCAAGTGTGTGTGTGTAAACACTTCCTGAGGGAAAGGTGGGGTCTGAGGGTGGGCAGCAGAGGTGGTAAGGGTCCCATGCTTACTGCACAGTATTTTCTCACATACAGTAGCTCATTAATTAGAGAGGGAGAAGGGGAGGTGAGATGGGGACTCGCTGAAGAAAGTACATGATTTTATTTGTTTTAATGAAAAATAATCTATCACTAGTGAAATCAAAAGCAAGGCAGCAGTGTAAGGAAGCTTAGATTGAACACCTCAGCAAAAAATAAACTACAAGTATGTGAAAATGGGAAGTGGTGAAAAGGAAAACCAGTAACAGAGAGAGAGCTGCTTGGTAGTGAAATGCTCGGTGTTTGAGAGATTTCGGAGATGTGTGCTTCAGCTCTGCAGGATCATTAAGAGCTGAGCTACAGCTGTTGCCTACATTTCTGCTTGCTCTGTATTTGTTTTATTGCACTCCCTCCAGTGCTGCTGGTACATGTATAGAGGGAGTGGCGATGAGGAGGTACAGAAAAGGGGAAGAGAGGGAGGGGAAACAATTGCTCCAAACAACATCTTCAAAAACCAAGGTGAGAGGAAGTAGAGAGGTGACGTTTAGCCAGCACTGATTGTATATCACTGCCAACCAGTTTAGGAAGGTCTGACTCTGATCTCACCCACTAATGCCCAGAAAACTCCCTCAGCTCAGGGTGCTCAGAGTTCAGCCACAGTTTTCACACTTTAAATTGTGTCAATTATTATTTCATAAATCCAAGTCAAGCAGTCAGACACCAAATTTCCTTTGTTGCGCCGCACCTTCCTCAATTTGTCCTGACCATCCCTCTGATACACAAAACCTGCTCTTCATGTTGTAGTTAAGAGAGAGAGCATAAAGGGAAGGGCAGCTGCGTTGTAAACACCTCAGACTGAGATTTCAGACGTAGATGGGGAGAAGAGAGGAGGAAGAGACAAAAGAGTACGAAAGAGAGCACATCTCTGCTTTGACTAAGCCAATCTGCTAAATGACACGAACGAGCAGCACGCCCCTTTTCTCCTTGTTGTTGTTGTTGGCCACCATCCACTGTACAACAACACACAGTAAATCACTTACTGCTGCCGTCGCTGTGCTTGTGAGCAAAATGAAAAAAGGTGGATGCTGCTACACCAGCACCTAGAATGCTGACTCAGATTAACAGAGGTAAATGAAGCACTGCGGCCTTTATGGTTAAGACAGATGATGAGCTTTTGAGCCACCATCTTGCTGGGGCAGATTTAGCCTTTAGTGGAGCAAACATTTTGAACTGTAGCTGGATTTCAATCTAAATGTATCAAAAATTTTAACCGAATTTCATCTAAAAACAAAATACAAATGAATGCTTTTTCCAACCACTACTGTTATGCTAATATTAGGAGTTGGTTCAGCAAGATAAGATGTAGGAGGTGGCAATTCTCCAGTCAGAAAACCATTAGACCATTGCAGACGAAGAAGGCGCAACAAGATGATGTAATCAAAAAACAGCCAGTCGCACTTCGAATGGTAAAAATACTGTATGAAACACAATGGAAATATGCCAATCTTCTGTTTCATGTATTAATGTGAGGAAGGTTACATCAGATCTGAGTGGACCAATGAGGAGAAGCTGTAATCTGAGGAAACAGCTTTGTCTTCTCCCGGAGTGGAAACAGCTGATCAGTCACATGAGCGTTCACATCAAATGTTCACTGCGTCAGAACTTAAAAAAAATGTGTTTCTATCTTGAGGCGTTAACTAATAATACTATACTGACATTATTCAAAAATGCTGCAATATGACAACTGTTGCTCTTTATATTGCTTTCCTCATTTCTAACCCCTTCCCTCATGATTTAGATGGGCTGATGGTATTCAAAAGTAATCACTGCAATTAAACCTAAGGGATTCTAGGAGATCTGGAAATCAGTTTGGTATAATCTATTTTTTGGGGCAGGCCCTTCTAACAGTCAAGTGCATCATGAATGCAAAAAAATGTATAAGGAAACCCGATTTACCTTTACTTAAGAACTTTAAGTTCTTCAGAAAGATGCGTCTGTTTCAACTCCTACCCTAATGAATTATGGCTCAGCTGCATCTGCGCTGCAGTACACAGCCTGTTTGATTGGTATCTTGGGGCGAGGAAAAACTGCAGGCAACAAGGGAGGTATGCCTGCCGTAAATTACAGATAAATTACTTAAACTGAGAAACGGGCAGAGCTGCTACAAGTACAGGCACATATGTTGTGTGTGCTGTATTAACAGTAGGTCAAAGCTTTGTAAAGACTTTTTTTTTTCACAGTTAGGCATTGAATGTGAGCAGATGTTCGCTAAACCTGCTAATTCCCTTCCACACCTTAATTGTAGTGGAGCTAGAAAGCACAAGGTGAGGTCAAGGTTTTCAGTGAATGAACATGACACGCCTGAAGTTAAGACTTCATCTCAGTATGAAGACTTTACCTCGAAAATACAGTATCTGTCACATTTCTATTGCGAAAAGAAACTCACCTGTACTTCATGTACAAGTCTTGTAAAAACAATCCAGTCATTCACGCACTTTTCAAAGATGATTTTGGCCTTTCCTATTTGTATTTCTACTATTTTGCCAGTACAATGCAACTCAATACAGCATCCATCCATTTTCTCAACTGCTTTTAAACTGTTTTGGGGTTCGGTTTCAGGGAGCTGGAGCCAATCCCAGTACGCACTGGGCAATGGGAAGGGCTCCGTCTGGACAGATCACCAGTCTTTGAGGGTGCCAGTACACTCCGTCAGAACAGCCTGTTTCAAAGAGCTCAGCCTCCCCCAACACCTACACCTTTCCGATGTCAGATTAGGTGGGTCTGTGTCCGACAACTTCTGTAACTTTCCAAAACAAGCAATCGGTCATTCACACCCATTTCACGCTGTGCCTGGCCAGCTGTGGGCTGATGGGTTTAAACTACAACGTTTGACAAAACATAACATCTATTCATGTCCATTGTTCTTTTGAATGTTTACTTTTTAAATCCTACTGCAATTTATTTTCTGTATCATCTTTTAAATGTTGCGTTAATGCGTATTTATGCCTTGTCGTGACACTGATATTCTTCTGTGTTTTAAAAGCTGTTAGACTTGCCTTACCCAGTCCTGCTCATGTGGAGTGTATATGAAACGCGGGAAACATACAAACAAACAGGTTCAGCAGGTCATGGTTGAGGTACTAACGCACACAAAAAACCACGATCAATCATGCCACCAGAAGTAACTTCTAATAGACACAGGCTGCCGTCCCACTTTCCTCATTCTCGGTTTCTAAGATGATTTCGTTCATGAAAACATATCTTGACAAGTCTTCTTGACGAGTGTAAAACAAGAGAGAAGTAATCAGCTGTGAAACCACTTCTTCAAGTGGTTTATTTTCAATAATGGTACCTAATTAAATCCAGCTAATCCCTCATGTCTACTCATCAAACCAATGTAACACTGTTATTTGATTTTCAGTTAACGCTGGCCAACAAGCCTCTTGCCATTCAAGTCTGACAACTCATCAAAAACCATTATCAAACGCAGCAGCTAAAAATACAAGACTTCGCCTCCTTTGTTGCTGCACAACATCCTAACCTCGCAGTCAAAGCCTGCACCACGGCCCACAAAAGGTCAGAGTGGATCGACCCACAGTGCCCACAGTGTGAGTGTGGGCTTCAGTACCAGACTCAGTTTTTGCTGGTCTAACTGGGACAGAGGAGTGGAGTGGTGTATGAAAGCCCACTAAATTGTAAACTGTAAATGAGAAATGGATCTGAATTTTTGATTTCTTCCTCCTCTGCAAATGTTTACTCATTTTCAAAACGGGTACCTTTGAAGGCAGGACAAGAAACTCTTCACTGCATAATAAAGCAGCATAAACATGAATGCATTTCCCACTGTGTGTATAATGGTTCAATTTTTTAAAAAACAAGCAGAGGAAGTAGGACTGTGGGGACTGTGAAGAGTTTGTGGTGGACTTGGAGTTCTGCCCACTTTTTCTTTTCTTTTCTTTCTTTTTTTTTTTTTTAATACATACTTACACCTGGCCAGTTTCTGCAAAAAGCAGCATGACCATCGGATTGCTAGTTCTGGAAAGTTACAAAGAACTTGGGCAACAGTGAAAACTCCCTTCCTCTAAACTTATGAAAAGAGCTTTCAACCTGCTTTCAGACATTTTGAAAAACATCTAAAAAGGAACATGTAAGGGCCCTGACTATTTTCTTATGAAGTCCTTTGAAATGAAGTTGAAGCCAAACCTTTAGGGCCTGTAGAAACCTGTGATTCTCATCTTTCAAGGAGCTGTAAAGAAGCTAACACCACACCTACAGTACCCAGACGCTGCTGCCATATGAAGGTGCTGAATAGATGTAGACAACAATCATCATCTTAGCACAAAAAAAAAAAAATCATCCAATGCCAGCTCTTGCTCCACATTTGTATGACGAATTATATTTCAGAAATGCTGTTTACTGCACAAAATCAAGGATAAGTACAGAGTAAGGATATCTGAATTGTTGAGAAGGCATTCAAGAGAAGTCTGACTCAATTTCTGTCAGTCTGTTTATCCGTCTCGGCCCTCACATCTTCGTACCTTCATTGCTCACTTATTCGTCGTCCAGCTGACAAGAAACAAAGTGCAAACATAAAGTCTACAGGCGCTGCGCTTTCTCCCCTCAGTCCAACGACATGGAGGAAACAAGCAAAGACAAGTGTTTGCATGTGTGCAGAGGAAGGCGCGACGCTATTTGCAGAGACAGACAGACAACTGAGAGGCTTGGCAGAAAGAGAGGACTCATTGACTGTCTTCACAGTCTGGTTTCACTAGTTAAGAATGAAAAAGCAAACTCTGTATGTGGAGAAAAACTTTGCCAGTGAACGGGAACGTGGTGAAGACTGTACCAGCCTCAGTCAAGCTACTGCAGATAAATACCTCATCTGCTGTCTGCACACATCTGCAGCTGCATGGACAGCGGGGGTTTCAGCACAGAATAATGTTAAGTTACATAACAACAAAGTAAGAGAGAGGACTGCGCTCGGAAAAGGTAGTCAGCCTGTTGACTGACCTAGTTTGTACTTGGACAAATGGTTATGTAGCAGCTAATACTGCCCTGCAACAACTGACGACCAGTCCTCTGGAAGGATTAGCACACCGATAGGAGGAAAAGATAAATTCTTAAATGACAGAAAGGTCTCTGGAAAGCGATTGTCACCTTGATGTGATCATTTAAAATGTATGTAACGAAAGGAAACAGCTGAGAAACCACCGCTGACAGGTTACATACTTCATGAGGAAATTACTCCTCGCCAGCGGTTCAAAAGAGGTGCTCCAGTAAAGATGACTGGACGCAGAACACTCGGCAACACATGGAGGCCATGTGTCCAACTGTCAGCGCTTTAGACTTTAATCCGCTGTGTTTGATGGCCAACATCTTCAGCTGCCAGACTGACTGAAGCCATTCAAGTCTGAGGGTGGTTTGCCTGTCAGTCTTTTTGGTATTGTACCAGTTGCATATTGTGGTTGTCATGTTAAGTCGAATTATGCTTATTCATTAGTCTGACATTCTTTATCAGCTCAATCCATCTTCGAGCTGATTTCAAAAAGGCTTCATAAAACCAAGACTTGAGCAATTTCAAACCATGTAGTCCTTCAATTAAGAGTGAAATCATACTCTCGGCCAAATTTAATGATGTGCCTTTCTCGTGTTATGGATGTCCGTCTGCACACGGTCTCCAGAGTGAATAAATGTGAAAACACAGGATGGCTGTTTTAGTTTGGAAGGGGAAAACTGAGTGACACACACTCAATGTAGTCTAATACAACAGTCAGGCAATTAACCTTATCTGCATGAAGGTTTGAACGTTTAGTTTGTGTGAAACTGTATGATCAGTTTGTTGGATGTAGTTTGTGGAGCTGTTGAACTGCACTGCATTATACAGAGAAGCATTTCTGTTATTTGCCCTCAATCATGTAAATGAGGCGGACAAAAAAACAAAACAAAACACGTGTCAGGACAGGACAATACAGACGAACAGCACCACAAACTGCAGTTGGGCTGTATTTAAACTCTGGTGGTGCTGGTGATGACAGATCAGGAGTAGACATAATGAAGGATAAAGAAGACGAACTTTAGTCATTGTCCCGATATGAACCTGAAAACACTGGTGTTGATGCATGTTGTTTTCACGCATAAATGGCATTTTGAAATTTATCTGGCTTAGTGTAGACAAAAACATGAAAATCACTTAAATTTTGAGTTGGCAGTGTTTTCACAGGACAACAGCACAGTATGAAATAACATGCCAAGCCTTTGGGCAAACGTCCAGAGATAGATGTGAGCATGCTGCTGGTGGAACACAAAAGTGTGGCCCGTTCCCACTTGACATGCAAGTGCCAGTGTTCAAAATAGTCCCCCTCTCACAGTCTCTTGTCCCCTTTCCCTGCCATTTCACACTGCTGTGCTGTGGATGGTGACAGCAGCGTCATTCACACATGACAGCTGGCTGCTTGGATGGTCAGAGGTGGGGCAGAAAGGCAGGGACTGTGCCCCTGCTGCCATGTGCTTCTACCAGTCTGGATGACAAGACCTCAGCAGTGGGTAAACATAAAGAAGAGAGGAAAGTGCAAATTTCACAAGGGAGCTTCCTTCCAGATGAAAAAGGTATAAATTACTACCCAAACACATTTAAATCATACTGCACCAGCACAAGTCTGCATGAGAGCAGTGGGCCAAAAGTAAACAAAGTAAATCTGATGGCTTCTACTGATGTGGCTAAAGAAATGGCAAGACTTTGCAGGAATGTAATTACGCAAAACCCTGGAATTGATTCCAAGTAGCTGCGTGCAGATCAATAATTAAAAGACAGCAAAGACCAGGGCTGCTTAATTATGGCAAAACTCATAATCACTGCTATTTCGGTCGTTGCTGAGATCGTAGCTACTTAACACGGTTACTCAGTGACTTCGGAAACATCAGTGCATTTAAAGAACTTATAAAGGACCAGCGCGTAGGATTTAGGGGGCAGAAACAGAATAGTAGTAATTATGTTTTCATTAGTGTATAATCACCTCAAAAGACAAACTGTGTGTTTTTGTCTCATGATAAGATTAATACTGTATATATATAATAAAGACTTAATATATGATGCTTATACTAATGTCATTTTTAACACATAAAATGTGAGAAAAGATTGCTGAGATGCGATTCTCTCACTCTTTTTGGACACCAGTACCGTAGCAGCATGGATAAATGTGCCTAAAGATCCAAGTGGTGGCTGGCTTGACCGCAGTGAGTTAACTAAACATGCCACAGCCTGGCTGAGAGTGAGTCTGGGCTTTCAGGAAAGGGGTGTACTGGATTCATAACCCAAGATGCAAAGAGAGCATCATTGCAAAATAGAAATCGGCACAATAATCGTATTATCTTGTTGATTGTTTTCATAATTGGAAGCTGAAATTGTTATTGAAAATAAAATTTGATTCATCACCCAGCCCTAGCATAGACTGAGGCAGAATCTCATGAAATTACACTATCTGCAACCCCCCAGAGTCCTACAAAACACACACATCCCACATCACCCCAGTCCTCAGCTGGCCTTCATGTCATTGCTCTCAAACACAGACCTCCAGTATTTCAGGTTTGTTTGCACATCACTGCAGACACAGCAACCACAGCAGGACGCTGTCTAATATCACAATATCTATGTTGACTTCAGGCTTCTAGCAGTGCAACACTTTTTAATTGCATTAACGGTGGCTTCTCTCTTGTATAATGAACTACGATGAAAAAACAAAAAAAACAGAGCAGCCATTTTAAACTATCTCCCACATGAAACCAGGCCTGCATCTGAGAGAAGAAAAAGCTGCCAGACCAGATGGAGAGTGACATTATGAGCAAACAACAGTTGTATGCTCTATTTTTAAACGAGAGGGCATTTTTTTTGCAATATGTAGAGAACATAGGTAATATTTGTCACTTCCAGTCTCTTCGGGGATTGATAAGAGAGTGAGGAATTCCCGTTTGACAAGGACAGACCGAGACTGGTTGAGCTTGGATAGTTCTCTGTCTTCTGCAATTTACAATCAATCCTCAGCTTGGTTGGTAATTACCATGGTTTAGGGCAACAGTGCATACAGACACAAGGTTAAAGAGCAGGGTTCATCTAAAAATAAACATAGCCAAAACACTTTGTTTTCATATATACGAGACAAACAAAGGCACATGTGTAGCACAGACAGGCATAAATGCATAATAGATGAATGTACAAACTAAAGCTTGCCCAGAGGCCTGATATTATCAGCAGGCATTATCATATCACAGGCATATCAGCAGTGTGTATTGTTGGTCAGAAAATAAATATCCCAACACTTGAAAAAACAGTATTTGGAAACTGTGTCATCATTACATAGTTTATCTCCAATGTTTACAATACTTTGCAACACCTGAGTAGCTGTTTGACAACTGAGCAGATGTTGGTAGGCAGAGATGCACAAATAAAGTTTTACTTGGCTTGAATACCAAGATCAGGTTATAGATTATACAGCTGCACACTGGAAGGATATCAAAGTAATGTAATAGCTATTTCTAAAAACTAAACCAAAGCTCTAAAACTGTCACACATATTACAAAAAGAAGACTGGCCAGAGGTAAAGAATAATATGGGGGAATAACATGCAGAAGGATCAATATATTTTCAACTTCAACTGATTCAGAACTAAATTATTTGCAGCTATGTTGTCCCAACAGGATGAAAAAACTATGTAAGAGGATATAAAACACTGACTTCAAATCCAGAAACCCCAGTACTATAATCTGCCTCCAGTGCAAGCTGAACTAACTTGCAGGTTTTCGAAGCCTTTGTCCATTCTGTACACTGAAAGCTTTGCTTATCAGTTTGTAACTTGGTCCACAGCCACAACACATAACATTTCATGGGTCACAGAGCCTCTAACAACCTGGTGCCAAGTGGGCCTTGGGTCTGATGACATGAGACGGAGCAGCGTGTAGGCCAAAGAGTTTGGTCGCTTGCATAATAAACAGTCGTTAATGAGAAGGAACTGTCTGCACTTCATGTAGGCGGCTTCACCTTGTTCGTAAAAAAAGATGTATTTGAGTAAACTTGCAGTACTCCATTATTCTCTATGGCTGCTATGAAAAACTATCTTGCATCATGACAGCTGGCTAGCTTGACTTTAGCTCATCCTTCGTCTCCACAAAGTGTTTTTCAATGCATTTAGTCACAGTAGCTCTTGATGGCATAACATAGTCAGGCTTGAGGTACTGAACTAGCTCTCTGAATACCTCAGCCATGGACAGGGTGGCGAGCTGCTTATTGTTAATATGGCACAGCATAGTGCTGGTACCATAAACTGAAGAGAAATTTGAAATTGCTGCCTTTCAGGAGAAAATGTTCCCACACCAAGCTTGGTTTAGTGGGCTTCATCTTTCACCTCAGCTGGCAGTGTCTCTGTAATGACATGCTTTTCTCATGTAAACCCGAGCTGCACCTAGACTGAACTGGCCATCCAGGGAGGAGGAGAAATATGGGAGGAGAAGCAAAGGGAATCAAGGAAGCATCACAGCATGTTGGGAAGTACAGGAATCTCAGGATATGATGGTGTATTTACTCGGGCCTGGAGGGAAAGAGCAAGCCTCAAATATCAACAGGGGGAGGGGAAAGAAACAAATGGGAAATGATGTTATCTAACTCAGAACTAAATCACATATTTCACAACTTCCCTTATGCTGCTGATGAGTATGCTGACAGATTTCACCTAGAGCATGATATTACACAGGTCGCTCAGAGAAGCACTACTTGTCTTTTTTGTGTAAATTCCAACCTCACTCATTGCTTGCTAGCTGACACCACTAAACTGGATGACTCCAATTCTGGAAAAATGAGAGTGCCAAGAAAGAAATGGAAATACGACACCCCAGCTGCCTACTATTGTTCCCCGAACTGTGTTCCCTCCTGAACCCCAGGGGTTTGTTTTGAATGGCAGCTTTCTACACTCTGTGAAGTTAACTCCTGTTCAGAAGCTCATTTCGTGACAGCGATTAAACCAGATATGTGTTGCTTTGGGAACATTCAATACCCCATCTAACTAATTCTTCCCTCTGCTCTTACAACAGTAACTCATATTGTGCATGGATGAAGCTCCACGCTCTGTGAGCTCAGGCCCAGTTCACTCTCTGGGTCCCTGTCTTATGTCTGTCAGACACATGACACTAGTTCAGCAGACAAAGGGTCTGCATGGATCATTGGATTTATTGTGGCACAGTGCTCCTAATGAAGCATGAAAAGCCTTGGAGAGGAGATTCAGATACATTTCATTTCCTGGACTTCGTCTCAGGCACACACACAAACACATTCAGATTCAGTCTATCCTATGTGAGAGAGACGGCAGCGGCAGGACAAAGGAAAAGACATCCAGGTGAAAGTCAAAGGTTTAGGAAGTTCCCCATTGAGAAACCAATAGAGTAACCTGTGACGCACATGACACCTGTAACTCAGGTGCAAAGGAGCAATCATTTATTAAACCTCAAGCACAGTGCGATCATCAGGCTTCGTCAGAAGTTATTAAATAATTTAAAGTAGGTGACTACATGCTTTTCCAACTTATTAAGATTTAACTTGCATGTGCTGTCAGCTTTCAAATGACAGCCATTACATATTCTTTAAGTAATGAGGCAGCAGCATTTCTACTTTTTTCCTTGTGACTATTGTGCCAAAAAGATAAAACAATTGCAGCAGTGATAACTTTACAGAGTTGTAAAATTCTGTTTGTGAGTATTGTGTAGTGTTTTGGCATTCGGACCTCATCAGTACCCAAACAACAGGAACACAGCCCTCTGCGGAGTGTGAACGCAGGGCTGGTTTTGGTCTGACTGCCCTATAAAAAAGGGGACCCTTTGGATGCATCCCATCTACGTCATTTTCAGTGGACACAGATGCTGCAGTACCTGTTGCTTAGAGCAGTTCATGTTGGCCACATCAAACAGAGAAATATGCTGATTTTTAAGTTATTTCCTAAGCCAGTTTATGTAGAGTCTCATCTATGCTTGTCGCCATCGTAGTTGCCATTTTGTCCTGGCTCTAGTGCAGGATTATGACATCTCTTAATTCCACCTGGAAAGCTGGCCTGTTTGCTCAAACCCAGGAAACTGCTGTCGAACGGCTGAAAATTCAATGGTCTGGAAGCAAGATAACACAATTCACTGAATAATGAGAGAGATGAGTGTATTAAACGTTTCAAAGCAAAAATTATTAAAAAATGACTTCAATATGAACTCATTTTGATAGTACTTGCAAGTAATTCTGTCAAATATGGAGGGTTTGAGTTTTTGGAATTCAAATTACTGTAAATGTCCAATCCATTGTCCATGGACTGAAAAATGATCTGATAAATGTACCGCTGGGTTTTATCTTTGCCTGCATTAAAAACAGAACATTCTGTATCATGAGTCAGTCTACCTCTACATCTACAGCACAATCAGATGGACCTTTGGACCTTAAATAAACTACATGATAAAATGTGCTGAGATAAATAATCCGGGCCCACACTAAAGTCATGTAATCACCTCACTGTCCCCAATGCCATGTGAGGGTTTGCCCTGCCTGTCAAACTCAAAGGTGGGTTGCCTTTAAATTATTGGCTACGTCACAATTTTTCCAAGATCAAGGTAAGCAATGAATTGCCATTATTTAAATAAATAAATAAATAAATAAATTGTTCTCATTCACACGTATTTTGATTGCTAATGTGCAATTAATTTATTTAACATATCTGAATAGAAAATAATTGCAGTTTATTTCAATAGCTTCCATGTCAGTGCCTCCAAATCAAAACCGAATTGTACTGTTACAATGGACAAATAAGACATACCCATTTATATATTATTTTATATTCATATTTTTAGGGAAAAATCTGCATTATTTTTCCATAGCCTGTTGGTATCTGTGCACTGATCATATTGGAAAGCTCTTTTCCTTCATCATACTTGTCTTCACTTTTCCCATCAGGCTCGGGACCCTTTTGTTTTATCAAGAAATAGAGCCGGGAGAGGGAAATGTGCACAGAAAGATTGCACAATCTGCAACTGAGTTTTTTCTATGCTCATTCCTATGCCAAAATAAAGAATGCTATTTGTCACAATCTTTGTTTTTCATCTTTTTTGCTCCATCATGGTATAAAATTCATTGTTGTAAAGCACTTCAAGCTGCAATTCCTGGATGAAAGGTGCTATATAAATAACGATAATTATTATTATTATTATTATATTAAAATGTAAATCCCTGTGGACACGTTGGTCTGTCGGTGCAAGCACAAACCGTGTACACTGCATACCACACATGTTCTCCAGTTTTGTCCAGGGACACAAAAAATCCAGGGAAAACCCTCCATGTGTTTCATAAGGTCCCAGAAATCTTGGCTAACTGGGTTGGAGACTTTGCCCCTGCAGAGTCTGGCTAAGGATACATCGTGTCCAATTTACTATCAGACCGGCTGCCTGGCATGTGGACTGTAAACTGACACAGAAACCTTTAGAAAAGCAACAGGGTTATGTGACAAGCAGTGAGGGGCATGAAAGCTACAAATGTGTGTATTATTTTAAGTGGTCACAATGTGATTTACAGTTACATAAAGCTGAATGTGTGAGGACAAGTGGGGGAAAATGTAAGTGTCTTTCTAAGTGGCTGTCTGACCAATTGCAGGGGTGTTAATAGACTAATTTATATTCAGCTGAACACGAGGCAGTGCATTTTAACCTTGCTGCTTTTGTGCTTCTTCCTACTCCCCCTCCCCCATCTGGACATCTCGCATCACTGACCCTTGCCTTGGTCTGGCCTACATTTTTGGTTTTATACATCAGGAAAACAAACAGGACTCTCACGAGCTTACCCTTAAAACCACACAGGTCACAAAGACATAGAGACCGCCCGCAGTACATTGTTGAAATAAAGGAAATTTGGCATTTTCTCAAACTGCAGTCAACGATGTAACTCAGTCGACTGCCATCACAGTACTGTGAGCAAACACCAGTTGTTACACAAAGACAGTAAGTCTGTTCATTAAATGATGTCCATTGTACGCACTGGACGAAGGAGTGTGTGAGTCATGGGCAGATCATACATGACTAGTTCGTCCTTCCAAAAAAAGAATTAAACATCAAACTATGATGTACTAAAGCCGCAGAACTGCATAAGATGAACTAAACTGCAAAGACATAAAAAATTATAAAAAAAAAAAAAAGACCTGATCATGGCAGATAATCAATATTATTAGACTTTACTCTATGCAAAGGCAACAAAGTTGAACAAAATCTGAAACTATAGCAAAAAGAAAAATGTGTACTAAAGAAATTGTTGATTATATAGTAAACATTTTTTCACATCATGTTTGATTTTGTTCATAATGAATGCATGCTAATCTATATATAAATACTAGTTTGTATATGAAAATACATTGCAAATATACTTGATCTGTTATGTCATTTGATCTGGATTGGCAGAAAACACTATTGGCTTTGCACATATGTTGCATTCATGCACACTGGATCAGAGTAACAAATATACACTGCTTGGATTTATTTGTATATGTCTGTATATCATTTCTCTACTTGTCCTGTTCCTGTTCTTATTTATTCTGCTGGTTTACTGTTTGTGCTGCTGTGGTGCTCCTGGGCATCAAAAAAGTTTCATTTTATCTTAAGTATATTCAAGTTTCAATTTCATTTTTACAGCACCACATCACAGCAGAAGTGGTCTCAGATCACTTTTCTATGAAGCAGGTCAAAACAGAGACCGCATTCCCTTATGAGCAAGCACTTGGGGACAGTGGTGAGGAAACATGTGGCATCTATTGTAAAACATATACATATTATTACATGGAAGATTAAATGTAAAGATAAAAAAGCTGCTTCTCATTATGTTGCAGCTTTTAAGACTGAGGTCAGTATAGGCAGTGCCATATCCTGCAAGAGCTTCCTTTAGACGTGTTTTCACTGAGCAAACAGGAACCTAACTGTGGTGGAATGGCACACCTCAAGGAGTGGTGGGATCCACTCACACTATGGCATCCAGCACAGGCCTCGGGCTACACTGAGAGCATGTTTGGGGGAAAAAAAGCCATACTAAGCGATTCTGTTATTTGACGATTAAAGCTAAGATGCAGACGGTTTGAAAAAGGGGTGGGGGCAAAGATGCCGCCCGAGGACTAAGTAGACTGTAGTGTGATTGTGCAAGAGATAAAAAAGGCTTGAAGACAGACAAAAAAAGAACATTCCTCTCAAAGGACACACCTCTGATGTACCAGTGTCAACATCCAGCATCCAATCGCGTTTTTTTTACTAACTACACATGGAATATGGATCGTGACAGGGCTCATTTTAAACCCAACCTGAACAGAGTTAACAGCTTTTTAGAAATCCTATGAGAGTAAACCCTCACAAACCATGTTTATCTGACATGTTCACACAGGAACAATACACGAATAAACATGAACTCATTCATTCACACACACACACACACACACACACACACACACACACACACACACACACACACAGTATTACCATGTCTCCAGGGGTCCTTGGGCTCCACTGCTCCGGAAACTATATCCTCATCTGAGGGGAACGTCACCCTTTTGCCACTTGGTTTGTGTTTATCGTCCCCCTCCTCCACCAAGGGGTACAGTCCAGCCTGGTCCGTGGCAGAAGCCTCCGTGCTCGTGTTGCTTGCATCTGACGGGTTCTCTGCCGTGCTGCCAGCCGGAACATCCTGAGACGTGGACTCCGAAGAGTCCGAAGCGTTGTCTGAGAATGATCTGACGTTGGTGGATTCGGCCTCCAAAACCCCGCTCTCATCGAGACTCAGATCCACACCTATGTCCATGTCCCCACCATCGTCCCCTTGTTCCACAAACTTAGCAGGTTCAGTGTCCTTGTCTTCCTTCATTTTCTCCACCCCAATATTGTCCTTGTGCTGCTCATCATTAGAAAAGATCAAGTCAGTGGGATTCACCTCCACAGGGGTGTCTTGAGGACTGCTCTTTCTATTTCCATTAACCTCGTCAATTTCCAGTGTGTCTTGCGCCTGGTGGTTATCCTCCACAACCGCCTGAAGGTTGTCAGTGAGCTGAGGCATCAGGTACGTTTCAGAGGCCTCTGTAGGAACAATGTTTTGTTTTTCTGCGGTGCTGTCCGTCATCAGTTCAGAGATCCGGGGGGTGACCCCTTCTGTGTGGTTGGTGTTGTGATCAGCGTCCACATTGCTTTTTGTCTTAACATTGCACAAATCTACACACTGCTCTTCGATATTCATGTTTTCATGTCCAGTGAAACTCAGTCTTTAACTGTGCCAGACAGCCTAGATATTGAGTTAAACAGTAACTAGGAACCAATTGACATGGATAAGCTTGTCTCTGCTCTATGCCTCACAACAGTATATGCGGATGTGCACCTACCCTGGTCCTTTCTGGACAAAATTATATTCAAGTGCAATAAGAAAATTAAATCTGTATTTTGAACGGTTGGTTGTACTGGGGTGATTTATAGTTTTCTCAAACACCAAATCACAGGTGTCTTTGGCGCATCCTTCACAAATAGCTAATTAAAGTGCACTTTCACACAATTATCAATATCAGGAATATGTGTGATACCTGTGTGAAATAGATACTGTTTCAGTTATAATTAATATACCAAATTAGCCAACTTTGCTCAAGTGTCACCCAAGCAGGCAACCACCACTTAAAGATTTAGTGCCAACCGTGTTTTACTGCTCCGAACGGGAACCGACGAAAGGCTCACTCGTCGTCAGCACATTGCCAGCAGTATTAAAGAGCACCAGGACAGTCAATTGAAACGAACAAGTCACTCAGGGTGCCTCCATTACGCTAGCAAAGTGAGCTCACAGCCAAACCGATTCATTTGCATGAATTTGAGCGAGCTAACGTTAGCTAGCTTGCTAAAGTTGTTGCCCAACAATGACGTCCAGGCCCGTGTACGGTCGCATGTCTGCTTCTTTGCATGAGCCCGTCTGTCTATCCCCGACAAAGTCCATTCTTCTGTGTCAAGAAAGATATTTTCCGGCTGTAGCTCTTGACTCACCCTCTGTCGTGGTGCAACTCAGCTCACATCACAACCCTCGACCAGCGGCAGTCAGAAAAAAAACAGGCGTCACACTCCGAGCAATGAGCGTGTTTCGGTGGCTAACGTTCACGCTGGGAACCGTGCCGAAAATACACTCACTGGGACTAGTAGTGCCAATTGTTAGGAGATCATAACGATTTCGCGACCGCGCAGGTCTCGTAGGTATCTCCCCGTCCGGGTGAAGTACGCTGGACCTGTTTTTGTCTGGCGTTACCATTCGCTAGCTTAAGTCCAACAACTGTTTGTTGTTCACACGTCTTACGTCAGCACGTCATTACCCACCGGGCTACGTTCAGCAGACGCAGCGTTCCAGAGGGTTGCAAAATAGTGTCAAAAAGGGGCAACATCCTAAAGGAATCTCGAGGTTACACAATTTAATTAATAACGACAGTGTTGCTTACTCTGATTTCTCGAAAAGATACAGTTGATTTGATTACACTCAGATTCCACATGCATAGATCAAAATCTTTACATCATCCCCAAATTTCGAAGTTTATTTTTTTTGGGTTGAGTTATCAGTTCTTTCAAAGCAGATATTTTACTTGGGAGGCAGCTTAAACTACATTTTGAAATAATTTGTGCACAACTGAAGACTTTAAGGGACTATATCTTTTACAAGCCACTTGTACCTGTTGGCATACTGTATATGTTTAAAAAAAAAAATATTATATATTACCTTTTACTTGGAGCATTTGCAGGATAGTGGTATGATATCAAAGAATACTTTTGGAATGATGTATTGTTTGGCAGACTTTCTCCTACAAGATTTTGAGTCTTACCAATGTTGTGTTATTAAGACTCTTTTTTCTGTGCGGTTTCTGCACATTATGGCAAATGTGTATGTTAGAGTCACAGAACCAAGACCAGTGAGTGGTTTGATGATGCGAGTTGAGACAGACATGTAAAGAAAACTGAATATACAAATAATCACTCATTTTCTATTCCCCTAAAAGCACCCATAAAGGCTGCAGAATGAGTGCCTTGCTGAACAAAAAAAATAAACAAGCCCACTTTAAAAACTAAACACTTTAATTTGAAAACATTTGTAGAACCTGTACATTTAGTTAAAACTCTTGTGACTGAACATCCTTAGCTGAACTGTCATCCCTGGGCCCCTTGGTCCTCTTGGGGAGAAGGCTTGCTTGGATATTTGGAATGACACCACCATCTGAGATCGTGACCCCTGCCAGCAGTTTGTTGAGCTCTTCATCATTTTTCACTGCCAGCAAGATGTGGCGAGGTGCAATGCGTTGTTTCTTGTTGTCACGGCAGGCGTTTCCTGCCAGCTCCAGGATTTCAGCTGAGAGGTACTCCAGGACGGCTGAGAGGTAAACTGCAGCCCCGGTGCCGACTCGCTCAGCATAGTGGCCCTTCCTCAGCAACCTGTGGATGCGGCCCACTGGGAAACTGATCCCTGCTCTGGCAGACCTTGACACCGCAGATTTAGGTTTGGGCGCAGCTTTCTTCCCACGGCCAGACATCTTCAGTCTGAATTGAGAAATACTTCAGATTACACAGTAAAGAAAGTGACTGCAAAAATTTGTATTGTCATTTCAAAGTCTATTTAATTTGCCTTCATCTTAAAACTAGAGAAGAAGAGTCATTAAATCAGCAGCTGTGTCTGAAATAAAGGCCTTCAGAATTTGGGGACATAAGGCTAAATTGCTTGAAAAGCAGCCTCTTAGAAAACATTTGATCCTACTCCATGAAAGACAGTCTAATAAATAATAAACTCACTCTCCTCGAGGTAGAAACCACACCAAACTAAATAACACTCACCAGCACTTCCTTCTAGTTGAGACAGCAGCTCGCATTGAAACCCAGAATACTGCTTTTATATGAGTCAGGCAGCCGCTTGTTGATTGCTGACACCTGGCTCCTCTGCTACATGGAGTCACCTTGATCACCTATAGCCTTATAGACTGTTTGATATCTTCATCTGTATCAGCCCACACGTCCTCTCACATACATTTTAGCTACAGACAAACAGCGTGGAGACTTCTGTTTCTTGTAGCGAAGGAGTAAGTTTTCTGCACAAGCACATTGCTCCACTGGAGAAGTGTAATGAGCCAAAGAGCAAACACCTGTGCGAACTGGATAACCTGGAAGTTGTGATCGAGCACCAGTGAACGTGCTGATGTATGTGCACATATTGATGATCTAATTAAAAAAAGATGAAAATGAAGAGATACTTCAAATTAAATTTTGGTTGCAGTGAGTGAGATGTTGACAGTGGAACCTCCCAGTCAATGAAGAATTAGAGCTCCAAGCTTGGAGAACAATTTTGAGGTATTTGAGCATATTATTATATTAAGAATATTATCTGTTCATTTACTTCAGAATAATAAGTGTGTGTAGAAAACAATACTATTGGACTGTTTGATTTTTGTCACTTAAAACACGCCCAAAACCTAGTAACTATACTAGTAGAAAATAAAAAGAAACAGTACTTTTATGCTGCCAAAGTATTTCCATGCACAGGGAGGGACACGTGTATCTGAAGTAGCCAGCAGTATTTTCTTTACGGTCTCCCTCTTTAGAAAATTGTTTTGTACTTATATGTTTATTTTGCTCCTGAACTCTAATCTCCTCGCTGTGTAAACACCTTAGATAAAACATTTGTTTACGCTCTCCTTTGAGTAGTAACGTAGGAAGTATTCAGATCATTTACTTAAGTAAAAGTAGCAATACTACAACGTAAAAATAACAGTACAAAGTGCAGTATTTATCCTCTACAAATGTAGTGGAACAGAGTTATAAAGTAGCACAAAATATAAATACTCCAATACTCAGTACTCACATACTTACCTGGAAGAATCCAAAGTTTGTATTTAAGTACATTTTGTCATCTTTGATCCATCCATTTTGATGAACTCATAATGTGTATGAACTCTAAATGTGCCGAAAAACGTCAACAGCAGATGGCAGCACAGACCTCAGATTTAACCCAAAGCCTGTTGTATTTTGTAGTTTTTCTTTATCATTGTACATTTAACTCAAATGACTTACTCTTAATGACAGAGCACTTATAAAACCACACTTAGTGGTGTCATGATCCTTCACTTTATGATCAGGTGCTTGACTGAGTCTGTCTCCCTCAGTGCCTGATGTGCTTACTAACGAACTGCTGGGGGAGTGATGACTCATCTCCTACCTCTGTGTACAACACAGAAACAAGTATTTCATTACAACACATGAAGAAAACAGACAGAGATAAACAGGGATTATTCATGTCTCAAAGGCAACTCATGACCAAACTTGGCAACCCAGTATTTTTTGTGACATTTTTGTGGTGATGTCTCATTTTAGAGGCAAAACACTGATTAAAATAAACATCAATGTCCATTCTTGACCCTAAAATCCTGAATCATGGTCCACTTTCTGGCTTTTTCTGGAGTTTTCAACCATATTACACAGTCATGTGGCTTGCTGTGAGTCCGGTAGCTCTATCCATAAACTTTGTTTAGCATGTCCATATACTCCATATCACCTTTTCTAGCCACTGAGCTTGCATTTCAGTCGATCTATCCTGATGACATGACACCTGTGCAGTGTCCATCTGCTGATGAAGCCCATGTAGAAAGCTCCAGGAAAATCTAGTACGTTGACACTGAATAGTTTTGTCAAACTACTAATTAAACAGTTTCCTTGAATGGACAGAAGCTTTTGGGTTTATTCAGTAAAGTAAACACATTTCTAATTGAAGAACATTCACGTGGAATTTGATTGATTTAAGACACACTGTTTTATATCTGCCCCTGTTAGCAGTTGTCAGGACATTTTAACTCATTTGTACTGCGCTATACTAGGATTTAAACTGCCAGTGGCACACATGACCTCCCCTTGCTGAGCTAAAAGTAAATATTTTAACATCACACTGGAAGCGCTGTCAGCCACATGTTTTCTTAACATGTTTTCCCAGTTTTTTTTTTTTTTTTTTGGTTTAATGGAATGACTGATGGCTTATTGCCAAATTGTAAGGCAACAGGCTTCGTCCTTTGTACTATTTTCCTTCTCCCCCAAGTACTGACAGTGAGAGATGGAGGAGAGAGAGAGAGAGAGACAGAGAGAGAGAGAGACATTTTGACTGTTCGTATTCACTTTAAAATATGGCAAAGGGCCAATCGCAGAGCAGCGGGAAGACAAATTAAGCAGGGACCTTCCCAGCAGGTCGTCCTTGGCCAGATTGGATGTGATTCTGTTCAACCTCTCAACATCCTCCCGACACGAGGAGGACAGGACAGTTCCCAATATGTATCTGCAGCCTGACTTTCAAGTATGTAAAATATAAAGCCAGTGCACACATTGAGCTGGTTTCTAACACAATTTATTGGCATTCAGTGGAGGCTAAATCAGCGTGTAAGGCTGTAAGCTGCAGTTTTTCATCATGTGAGTTGTCATCATTGAAACAAACCACTTGTTTTTGCGCAGTTCTCCTGAGAGTCTTCATCTGGATAAAGGCTGAAGGCCCTCTGTATTTATTAGCAACAGTAGCTACTAACACTGAAGTTTGCAGTCTGCTGCCGAGCGAGGAGACGAGATGAAAGGGAGAGCGGAGGAAGCCACTAAATGATACAAACATACGATTAAAACCAGAGATTGAAGCGAAAACCAGACACTAAAGCCCTAACAAGATTTCTTTTGTGTCTGCTAACTCAGGATAATTTAAATAAGATAGTTTAGCACTCCCTTGTATGTCATTTTTCACTAAATTGATTACAGAGCACACAGGTCTTTGCACCAGACAGGTGGACAGGTAAACAGTGAAGGCAGCCTCACGCTCTCTTTTGCTGACACACAGAGACCTCTTTCTCTTTTCCCTCAGCAGTAATAAATCTGTAGATGTGGCTTTTAGGAGGATTGTGCTGCTACTTTGACTACTAGTTTTTCCCCTCTCCTCAGCTTTATGGAGATTGTGCCTGATCTTTGGAAAGCAATTTATCTTCTACATGAAACAAAGCCAGGGGTCAAAGACCTCTTTCATACTTGCAGACACGCTTGTGCGATTGCAGACATGCTTTCACGTGGAAAGACTGGTACTCACATTTGAATTACTGGCAACATTCAAAGGGCAATAACCCCTCTGAAAATAACCAAAATCTATAGAAATTTTTCATTGCAAATGTTCACCTCTTTCAACGGTTAACAGCCTATTCATCATCAAGCACTTTCCCCTCACTCATAAATTCCCAGATGACGGCGACATTGGCCTCATATGGTGCCTTGACAGCAGAAAAAAGGTGTTGAATGCGTCTGGCCCCTGTTGTAATCTGAAGTTAATAAAGAGACAATTAATGTGAGGTGTCCACACAGTAAGTGGAGAGTGACTCATTCTCTGAGTGGATTGACTTTAATTATGAAACCTTATGGACACCCACAGTGCAGCCGGGTGTCCTGAGGTCCCAGGATCCTTAGGTGCTGAAAGTCTGTCGCCTCCTGAAAAAGAAATGCCTGTGAGGCTGTGATTGTTTTTCCATGGCTGCTTCTTCAACAGCCCGGGCTCTCTCCCATTAAAAGAAGGAGAAACAACTTTCAGAGACCACAGGCCTCAAAGCTATTTCATGAGTGAAACCCTACACATTCTGCTTTTATATGTCTTATGTGTTTTCATTCATATGAACATTAATCTCACTGCTCTAAAGCAGCTTTTAAAGGAATAATTAGGCATTTGGGGAAAAACACTTAAATAACCACAGCTGATTAGCTTAGCATAAACACTGGAAACATGGAAAATGCTAGCCTGGACCTGTCCAAAGGTGATGTTAAGTGGATGTGCGTATTTACCATAAAGACATGATGGTATTGATCCTCTCATCTAAATGTCAACAAGAGAGCAATTAAGTGTATTTCCAAAGAAAGTCAAGCTATTCGTTTAAGGATAAGAGAATCAGAAGTAAAGAAACAGCATGGAAGGTCACTAAAGGTCACTGAGGAAACACAGAGGATGCTTTTGTATCTGACCTTTAAATACACAGATCACATACTGAAAACTGTTGATAAAAACTGAGGCACCATCACAATATACAGCATCACTGTCCAATGAAAATCAATGTCAACATTTCACAAAAAAGATAAGAGCCTTGTTTTAAGCGTTATGACAGTTTTAAGATACATTTCCATGCACTTGTTATCACATGCTCGTGTACTTAACCCACACTCATCTGGTTGGAAGGTCTGGAAAGAGCTAGTTGGAACTTGTGTTTAGATGTTTCTGTTAAACTAATATTTCAAAGATCACGAATTAACACTGATGCTCAATTTTGTTGCAAAATTGAGTTGTTTTTAGGAAGTTTTACTTACCGAAGATGTAGGACAGCACTTGATACTCAGAGGCTGACATAAAAAACTAATGCATTTAGTACATTTAGTACGTACGTTTTCAGATTCTACCTTCTGTCATTAATGAATGTGCAGTAGCTGCAGTAGGTGTACTCTCTCAGTTCCTCAGCCTTGATGTGCAGGCCAACTCTCTCCTTTCACAAACCTCCAGATCCACCAACGCACCACTGGGATGTGGAGAAAAGCTGGAGAATAACACTTATGATATTAGGGAACATTATACTCAACTATTTGGTTTTCTGGCCTGTTTTTTTTTTTTTTTTTTTTTTCAGATGTTGGCCCACATTCATACCCCAACAGATTCAGATGCTTAATTACCTTTGAGAATCATTTTTTACAGGACTTAGTTTGCAAATCAGATAGAAATTTACTCTTAAGATGAAAATCCCTCTGAGAAGCACAATAATACAACACAGTCAAGGGTATCTTAAAGGATAGGTTTGCCTTTTTTCAGCTCTGTTTAAACAATATTCACATGTCCATACACTATATATATATATATAGTTGCTCCTCTTCTCCTTTTTTTTCTCCCATCAAGAGATTCCTTCCTGACACGTTTCCCATGCAGGTGATCACTCAACAGTCCGCCTACTGCGCAAAAATGACTTCTACTGTTCACCTGAAGTCACTATAAAGCTTTGAGGAGGAAGATCAATTCATTGGGTATCTTCCAAACTTTGTCTTTTTTGTACGAAAGTCACTCTTAGCATTTCCCAGTTGTCATTTTTGAGCTGCAGTGGGAGGATAGTAAGAAAAAAATACATTTGGTACCAAAAAGAGGTTTAAATTTGTGTTGTCTAACTCAAACTGTTGAAGCCTCAGATTAGCTTCCCATTGATAGACGTGTTAATCTCGTTAATAAGGAATCTCTTCACTGCAAGTACAGAGAGGAGGAACAATTATAGCAACCAAAATTGCAATGTACGTATGAGCACGTCAGTGTTGTTTTTAGACAGGTATGAAAAAATGTGAACTTGTCCTTAAAAAAAGAAACATGGAATAATGGAATAAAAAGCAAAACCGGGTATTTTAAGTGAGACTTCAGGACATTTTCCAGCCGTGCTTGCGGTGACAAATGTGGGTACTGATCTTTTTCTAACTCTAACCAAGTGGTTTTAGTGTCTAAACCTAACCAGACCTTAGCCATACCACTGTCACAACATAAAGAAACGTGCGGTTTCAACATATACGTGGTTTGGAGAAATGTATAATGTCAACATTTATTCTGCAGATTGGGTTGCCTCTCGTCTCCTCTCCACCTTCCTCATCCTTTGCATCATCCTACGCATCTTTCATCCTCCTCAGGTCCTCGTCCAGCTGTGATGGCTACCATATGTCCATACCACATGTCGCCGGTTTCCCAATAAAACCATTTCCCTTTTTAAGCATTATGAAAACACAGGGTGGACCTTGGGAAATATAAAATTGGGGTAGGATTTGATCTGGCACTGAGCACCTGTGTGTGGGGATTGACCAGAAGAAGACAACCACCGCAAATCCACCGCCACGTCATTAGAAGAGGGAAGAACGAAGGACAAAGAGATTTTCCATCATCCACCCAGCCACCCATCCGTCCATCCCACCTGTGCAAAACTCCCATTCCTCCCTGCTTTTAATTCCTCCATCTGTTTTTCTCTCTTTCCTTTCTGTCTCTCTTTCTTTTCAGCCATAACTTGTTTTGGCTCTCTTTCACATTATTCTCTACTGTATAACTCATTTTTTTTTTTTTATGTAATCCACTTCCTGTCCTCTCTCTCTCCTCCTTACACCCTTGGTACCTCATCATCCAACACACACACACACACACACACACACACACACACACACACACACACACACACAGAGAGGCATTCACACACTTCATTTCTTTAAATATTCATTTCCGTCTGTCTGTGATGTGTTTTGGGGAGTTTCCTGTTCCCAGCCCTGCCGCTTCCCTGAGAACCGCCATGTAGGAAGTGGCAGTCCTGGCACTGGTTCCTCCTCCCCCTCCGACTGGTCACCCACCTTATATAGAGACCAACAGAGGTGGAAAGAGAGGGAGTAGGAGAGATGGACTTCTGCCATAGAGGTCACTGTCCATTTAATATTACTGGTTTCTGGATTCTGTTACAAAAATTGTTGTTGCAATAGCCTTTTCCCAGACAATATCACCCTCTTTACTGGTCAACCGGCACAGCCCTGCGCGCTAATAAACTCGGCATATTACTCTATTTCACAGCTGGAGGCTTCTCAGAATTTCTCTAAGTCTTTTGACAGAAGCAATTCCCAGGGTGTCACTCAGGAAGTTATGGCATGTTTTCCCCGACATAAACATGCAAACTCTAAACCGCGCATTTTATTTCAGCCTGGAAAATGTCTCCTTCTTTTTAACTGACGTGACAATACTTTTGATTTTTAGACCACCTTTACAAGATTCACACATTGACACCAGAGAATTAAAAACTGGCAGGAAGCATAAATTCAGAGGAGCTGCAAACTCTCAGGTCTCTGGTGGTCTGAAGCAGATGATGTGCTGCTGAGAGGTCAAGGAGGGGAAACAGAGGGACATCATGAGTGTTTGTGCAACTGATTTGGCTCCTGCTTCAGTTTGAAGCCCCGGTTACAGCACAGGGCTTTCCCTTGGTTTTTAGAGGGCTCCATGTAGGAGCTGTGCAGCTGTTGGTTGCTTGAAGGTGTCTGACTTAAAATGCCCTTAACACCTTAAATAATTCTTTTATTATTCAGTTAG
This sequence comes from Chaetodon auriga, assembly GCF_051107435.1. Classification (NCBI taxonomy): domain Eukaryota; kingdom Metazoa; phylum Chordata; class Actinopteri; order Chaetodontiformes; family Chaetodontidae; genus Chaetodon; species Chaetodon auriga. The sequence continues at coordinate 10,844,819 of NC_135080.1, forward strand.
ATTTATTCACAAAATTCACAAGTCGACACCCTGGGTTTCCAGCTCCAGGCACCCCTACCGCCCGTTTTCCAGTTTCCTCTGATCTAGCACGCCTGAGCGAGCTGATGCTGAAGCTGGTGAGTTCCATCAGGTGCATCAAATGAGTTCAACACATAACCTGACGAGTCTGTTGCTAACTGCTATTGTTGTGTCGATGATTTATTTTCCACTGCTCGGGCTCAAGAAACTGATGACAGCGGTGTGTACAGTAGAAAACAAGTGTCAAAACTTAACAAGACGGCTCCAGTGCTTAACTGTGGTGCATTATGCTAGCTAGTTAGCGCGATAGCTAACAGTCACAAATCTTAAAATGATGACGGTAAATGCGGCCTTCTTAGATGCTGTATATTGGCTGGGAAGAGGTGAGATAGGGAAGAAGACAGCGTAGATGACAGTGTTTGTTATGGTTGGTTATACTCACCAAAATTAATCTTGTAGCCTACTGTGAGAGCTTCTGTGGACCCTCGTTGAAAACATACCAACCATGCCATGTGGGATTTTTTAATTGGTGGCAGAGATGAATGGTAGCATCATATCTTGCTCTTTAACTACATCCACGGTCTCTACCCTCGCTCTCGCATGTAACAGTCTCTTATTACATGAAACCCATCCTCTTGATATTGACAACCGATCAAAAATGACAACTGTGACACCTGCTCTTTTCTGCATCCTCCCCATCCTGTTATTACTCATACTTTGCTTCCTCCTCTCCATTTGCCTTTTCCTGCACTTCCACGATTACATCCTTTCCTCCCTCTCCCATCTGGACCACACGACGCCTCAGGTCTGACCCTCCCTCCTGTCAATATACATAAAAATAACCTGTTGCAGGATTTGGGCCCCTGTGCTGACAGCTCAAGGCTGTTCTCAGACTTGTGTTTGTTTGCGTGCATGTCTGTGAATGTGTGTGCGTTCTAGAGGGAAGACCAGATGCTCTTGAAGCTTCAGGCTTGGTTTTCTCATTCTGGCTACAAATGGACCTGTGATTTATGTTATTGTGCTGTTGCTTTGGCCAAAATAAGACTGGAAGAAGGATGAGGGGACAGAGGGGCAGATGGAAGGGCCACTGGATAGAAGAAAGTGTTGATTGCTCAGCTGCAGCTTGGCAAGACCCTGACATGTTGACTGTGGGTCCCAAAATGAAGTCAGGAAAAAGATGGAACTCCTCATGTCTTGATCATTCAGGTGAATTTCACCTACAACTAGCAGACTAACAGGACAGCATGAGGCGCTCATGAGAACATGTGTGACAGCAGTAAGCTCGGACACCTCATGCAGTCATCATGAAAAGAACTGCAGGCACCTGCACACTTGTGACAAAATCCACAAGACTAGAAAAAAAAAATATTAAAAAAGAGCAAAATAAAACCAAAAAGAGGCATAAAATAACTGTGGAAAGTATTAATATCTGTTCTGTTTGTTATTTAATTAGACTTGAGCACAGCCGGTTATTGAATTAAAATGTGAATTGCCGATTAAATTAGTGCTGATGATTTATTTTCCCTTGCAGTGATTTAGATGTCAATCAAAGCATCTTTGACCTGTTAATACAAACAGCAGCATTTTGGAGCTGCACATTAATCAGATAATGATTTTCATGCCTGTTTCACTGATTGCTGGTTTTCCTAATGTTCTTGCTACTTGCTGTGCATGTCTGTTGGATATACTCACACTTTGTCTTGTGGTTACTATTGTCTGCGCTTTAACGGAGTACACCCTCTGAGCCTTTGGTTCCTGAACGGCTTCCTAAATAAATTAATTCAAATGGAGTGTGACGGATGTTTATATAACATGTTTTTGGTGTTTCCATGCTGTGACCAAGCCACAATCAGGATGTCTCTCTCTCCCCCAATAAAACATAATACTATTTTGTATTAAGCAAGTATTTTGTAACAGTTTTTTTCTCAATTCTATTGCCAGGCGTCTTCAAAACAAGTATAATATGGACACCTGCTATAGTGCTCATTGTTATTACAACAGGCTTTGTTGATGTCCCGTAAGCGCCCAGATGGAAATGCTCCATGGCCTCGTGTTGGCCTCTATTCTCTTCCTTCCTACTAGCTGTTGTCACAACTTGCCAAATGTGAGGCACATATCATCCCCACACACTCACACAGTCACACAGTCACACAGTCACACACACACACACACACACACACACACACACACACACACACACACACACACACACACCTGATCTTGACTCAGACCAAGGTTCGGGGATGTGCAGGAGCATGTGGCAGCTTGTTTTTCTTTAAAAAGGGTACATGCTTCCAGTAAGCCGCTGGTCTCTGCTGGACATCTGTTTGATGGTGAAATTGTCTATAAAAGCTGGAGTTTGAATTAAAGTAAAGTTTGTGTTTTAGTCGAGCCAGAAGAGGCCGACATTAAAAACAGAGAGGGGAAATATATCAGATAAAGACGAGGAGTTTCACAGAGAGGTCGCGAGGAATATTGTTTTTCAACACAAACATTATATTTAGAGCAGCCAACCACAAACAGCCGGTTTCACCTGGCTGCTGATCATTCGCTAAGCTCCGCCCCCCTCAGTTACTGTTGCTATGCTTGTCAAGCCTTATGTCTTAGCACAGCAAATATACAGGGACAGATTTACGGCTTGAAAATCAATACTTTTCATTTGGCTGGCTGCGTAAAACCAATAGCAGGACTGAGACGCTAACATTAGAATAAACTCTAGACCAGTGTCTATACAGTGATGTGAACAGAGATTTTTTTTTTAACGTAACCTAAATCTCCACAAACTGAGACGATTGCAGCTTACACTAGAGCAGACAACCAGGGTTATGTTAGGCTACAGCCAATGAAGCTGGCATATGAAAATGACACTAATGTAAAAAACGAATTCCACAAATCATTGATGGATTCCTTTTTCGGCTTGCTGTACATCACTGAATTGGTCTTCTGAGGAACTGTTTCGGCTACATTTTGTGAAGTTTTTGGGCGTGCCAGTGAAGCTTTCTTGAGATATCATGCAGTTCATTTAAGAATATACAGCATTCAGTCCACATTGGTGGTTTTAGATGGACATTCCTGTGGTCCCCCATGAGCCTCAGCTCATCTCTTAATTTTCAGACAGAATAATTGAGCCTCCACCAGCCCACCAGTGGAGATTAGAGGGTATATATCAGTCTTTCCATCGCTTTGTCTTCATACTGTTCCCACCCTTCCTCCCTTTGGAGTTACAGCTCAGTGCTGCTGGAAACAAGCTCATAGCTAAAGGGGAAAGGAACGGAGGAAACCCTTTTCCTCCAAACCAGGCCAATGCTTTCTTCCCAATGGATGCATAATAGTGATGTGAACAGAGTTGGGAGGAATGCCGTCCCATACCTTCACTTGCAGAGGGTGTTTAATGTAGCACACATTATCAAGCCCTAAATAAACAACCGTCTGGGAAGGTGGGAGTGTTGCATGCTCCATGGGAAGCACATATGAGCTGACATACTATGCATATGAATTCATCACCATGCTATAACATTTGATTCACTATGATCAAAGCAGACAGTGTAGTTTATTCCTTTTCAAAATAGCATAAATGTAGGGAGGTAAGAGGTTTTGGGGCACTGTAAAGGGGTCAGTATGCTTCAACCAACATGCTTGCTGGATTGTCAAAGAGTGTCTGGATCCCCTTGCCCACATCAAAGTGACAATTCAGCATTCACAGCCCACTTCCTACAACAACTGGCCACTGATGTGCTGAGGTGACAGAATAAGCAGGTGTTGAACTTCACCATGAATGCCTTTGAGGAAAAAAGTGAGCATCATTATTCCCATTGGAACAATTATCTTGTCTTGCCCCTTCTTTGAGTGTGGCCTATAAGCACTTTAGCCTTCAGATGTGTTCGTAGGAACTATTTACTTTCAGGCATACCCTGGTTGTAATGTCACGCTATTTCTGACAGACAACAGTCATTACGCACTCAGCCACAAGAGGTCCTTGTCAGGAAAACATAAACCTTACGTTGTATGAGTGTATCCACATTACAGCAGAAAACAAGGGTCGTTGGTCGGCCCAATATTTACCACTCTGGAACTCCTGAGGGCGCCACCTTAACTACAGTGCTAATGCTGCTAGCAGTGAGTCACATTTCAGAGACTCAAACAGTGTTTTTGTAGCTGTACATGCATGTGATATTATTCCAGGCCAATAGCTATTTCTTGTCTCAATGGTTTCGATATGAGGCCAGTTTGTAATTGCTCAGCTCTGGAAACAGAAACTAAGTGAACCTTTTTTCCAACTGTCTTTCAGCTCAAGCAGCAAACTTCAACTAATTTGACCTTTGGCGCGTTCTTGCTCTGCCAGCACACCACGGACATCCTCGCAATACACAACAGCGAAGGACACGAGTGCACAAAGCTGTTTGAGACAGAGCGACTCTCCAGAGATCTAAAATGTAGTCACTGGGTTTTCATTTTTAGATGAGAGTGGGGTTCTCTGGCACGGTAACATGAGCAAAGGCAGGCTACACAGACAGGACTCGCTCATTAAAATTAAAAGATAAAACAACACCAGCCTTACCCTTAAACTAAAAGACCAATGACGGAACAAACAGAGTAGATAAACCACAAAAAGGAGGACGAGGGTGGAGGAAGGAGAGGTGAAGAGCAGTGGAGGGGAAGTGGAGGAAAGAAAATGTGAGATCGGGCCCAAATCTGTGGGGAAGCGGTAGCTTGGGCCAGACGAGTTCACAGATGTTTTAAAGTGCTAATCTAATCTTTATGCCAGGCCTTCCCCCTCCTCTCTCTTTCTTTCCTCTGTCCCTGTCTCAGGTTTTTTTTCTTTTCCTCCTTTCACTTTTTTGCAGGGAGGTTGGAAAGGCTGCGGCCTGTGTTAATGCATCTCAGGAGCATCATGTACCGCTGCTGCTCAGTGATGCGCCCTAGTTATTCATGCGCCTGTTATCAGCCCTGTTTTTAGACTCAGACACATGTGAAACTGCAATGAAGGAGCCTGGAACTGAGAAAAAAGTACAATGGAAAGCTGCCTATAAGAAAGGATGACAGGGAGGTAACGTAGCAGGAGGTGGGGATTGTCTTCTTGTTTAAGAATATCACCCATGGTGATCATTCAGCGATGTCAGTGACCTTCCTTTTTTCACACTCTGACACGTTATTGGTCCACAGACTTGCCCTGTTTTTTAAGCTTTGCCAAAAGTGTGTTGCGTTGGTGTTATATTGCTTTGTTACAGGATGAGGAGGGATGACCTCTCATGCTAGAGAAGCAAATGTTTAGGCCCCACTTTGAGTTTTAACTCATTTCCTCCCCTTGTCACCCTTTTCCTTGATTTTCCCTCTTGCTTTTTCTGCCTTCCTCCCTCTTCTGCCCGATAGGAGGGAGACTTTGTGTCAGACAGTGGCTGCATTGAAATACGCCGACAGCTCCCTCCAATTCAGCGGATGTGCTCGCACAGGAGTTAATCTCACTCCACAGAAATTAACAGCAAACCCAAATCCTGTGGTTTAAGCCTCTTCCTCCCGACACGCTAGACAAGAAACAAAGAGGCCACTGCCAGAAAAATCCCCCAGGTCACAAAACCTGGAAATACAGCCAGAGATTAGAGGTACCTGTGGAAGTGTGAGAAGAAACAAAGCACTGAATCGTTTTTCTGCCTGAGAACATGAGTTAATTACTTACAGGTTGACTGATCATATCCATGCAGTGATTTTCACTTTATGTTGTTTCGCTTTGCTTTTTAATTTATGTGTTTTACTTCTGGGGGAGATTTATTGGGATCAGTGGATGTTGGTTCTCATTGTGAGCCTGGTGTTTCCTGTGTTATCCCGTGACAGGGCATTCCTACCACTGATTCCCGGTTGCTGACCACGTAGCGCTTTGAATGTGCAAGTCATAAAATACACCATGATGAGTCCAACCTGGCAACCGCCACCGAACCTCCAATCACTCACATCCTTCGCCTCTGCCCTTCTCTCTCTCTCTCCCCCTTTTCCTCTGTGTGCTGCTAAACATCTGGAGAAGAGGGATATCCTCGAAGTAAACAGACCAACAGCTGTCCACCAGCTCCTGTCTTTCTCCTCACCATCTCTCTCTTTCTTCATCACTTGTGTCCTCCTTATATTTCTCCCTCCTTTTCTTCACAGGCCGTGCGACAGGTTCCGTTTCAGTCGTTCTGCCCTCTCGGCTCTGTTTGTTATTGGTCTGTTGGCTAATCAACAGGTTACCATCAGTGATGGATGTGTTTATGCCGCTGCTGGTCTGGGCCTTGTGATTTCAGTGATGGAGGACACTGAGGACACAGATGGAGTGATAGTGATAATTGTGGCACGGTCATGTCTTGCAAATTTTTCACTCTCTCATGGTGTTTCTTTTCTACTTGGTAAAATCTACCAACACATCTCACAACGGCTTTAGTTACCAGTTATTTCACAGATTAAGATTTTCGATATTTTAGATGTAACACCGAACTATAGATTTGACTTTCTGACAGTGTATAAAGTAGTTGAAATGTGCTCCATGAGCGTTAAATTGCTGCTTTGTGTTGATACATAACTAATAGTATTCTAAAAACATGACATCTGTATACAATGAAAAAACTAATTTTTCCCAACAAATACTTTTACGTTAATTGTTTAAATAAATTTTGCTGTTCATACTGTACTTTTACTCATTAAATACTGAATGCAGGACTTTTACTGCAGAGTATTTTTACGGAGAGAGATGCTAATTTTACTTCTACCTCTTCCACCACTGCACTACCACAACTTGCATTGAACCTTTAATGCTGGCTGCTCCAGGGAAGAATTAAAGGGTAAATGCTGTGAGGGGGGAGACCTCGCACAGTCCAAATCTCTGCCTCCATCCTCCACACAGGTCTAATTAAACCTGAACTTACGAACATCTCGGCCCTCTTCTCGACTCCAGTGGTACATTTCCCTGAACGCATGCCTTAAGTGTCAAAAGCAAATCAGAGATGGTGGGAGAAGGTAGAAACAGCAGAAAGGGAGGAAGGAATGAATGCAATTTCCATTCGAGCAGGGACAGCATCCGCATTGTGAGGCACCTGAAATAACATCATTTTTCAATGTTGAGCTGTAAAGGAATGGGAGGAGGGAAGATGAAATGAAAACATAAATGAAGAGATAGACAGACGACAGAAGAGGAAGAAAAGAGAGTGTACAGACGGTTCATTCACTCTTTAAACTGGTATCGTTTTTGATGAAGATGTCATATCTGGTGCATGCATACATACTTTTTCAGGCCGAGACGACTGACATAGATGGATTCAGGACAACAGCTGGTTCTTATGCAACCTCCACACTGCTACATCAAACACACATGCACACAGAGTTGGAAAAAAAGAGACACGCACTTAGACTGCAGCCCTCCCTGGTTTCAGGGGTCAGGGTTCTGGCTCGTGACGGGTCGGCTTCCGGTCGGCGTGCCCGGCTTTTCGACGTGCTGCACCTGCCTCACTCCGCGGCCCAGAGGTCCATTTCTGCTCGTTCGGTTTCAGCATGAGTCTGTCTTTGAAGCTCAGAAGCAAAACCCAAGACCCTCGCTATCTGTTTTATGTGTTCCAGACTGAAACCACCAACTCAGCAGCAGCAGCCTACAACTGGTGGATACATCCACATCTGCCACAGTGATTTGGGACACTATCATTTTATTGTGTGACACACTATATGTATCAAACAGCAATTTAGTGGACTTAAGGGGTTAGCATGATTGAAAACTATTTCTGATGTCCAAAAGGGAATATTTTGCAGCCATTAAGGGTCTGTGACCCCGGCAGTATAAGTGATGCCCTTGTACTTCTGCTGCTGGTATATCACTGTCATCTTGGCTTTATTTATTATCGCTGCAGGCGCACACTCTTTGTAGCTGTGCCATTTGTAAAACAGCCAACAGGGTTTCAAATTTCTGCGCCAGTAAATATGCTTATGTGTTTTTGCCTGCAGACAAATGGTCAAATTCTTTATTCAATCCTCATATTGAAATCTGAAAATGCATGAGCTTCTGCTGGTAGTGATCCAATATGTGCTTTAGACAGGTATCATTAAATGTTTCCTAAATACAGTGGGTGGGCTGCATAGTTGACCCAGCAGTGAGTCCAACAGTCAAAGGAGGGGGTACTGCAGTTTCCATGGACCAGGCTGTCAGTCTGCAGGGGACACCAGGGACGAACGAGGCTCCCTCCATCTGTGGCTCACCTCAGCTCTGTCAGAGTGGGTGTGAAGAGTGACAGGCCGGTCCTTGTGGACTACACTGCGGTGAATACCCATCCACGTACGACAGCGCTCATGTCGCTCATTTGTTACTGGATAATGCAATAATACAGTCCTAAATAACTGGGATTTGTCCCGAAGTTTCCGAAGCATTTTAAAACTTTGACACAGAAACCACTGAGGATACTGGTCAGGTTGTCAGTTTCTGGAGTTTTTAAGCCTGATTTATGAAAATGTTTTGTTCCTGAGAAAAAGTGTATTAAATCTGCTACAACTCCGATTTGTACTTTAGCCTTCTCAATGGCAGCTGAGGGTCATGGGTGTGGTGGCATTTAGCACCATCTGTGATGCCAAACTGACATAACATGATTTCTCAGAAAAGAGGCTGGAATAATTAAAACCGGTAATGTTAAAAAGTTAGAAATTGGAATTCATAGTCTGGTTTCTTTCTCTGGACTCTGTGGGCCGCAGCATTTGTAAAATCTGGCTTCGGCTCTGCTGCACCATTTTCATGTAGCAAACTCTGGTAGTAATTATCAAAAAATCCCTGGTACACCACGTCCACTCCTTGTGCGAAGAAGTCTCTGTAATGTGAGGCATTTGTACTCCCTCATGCTCTCCCAGCGCTTATCTGGCACACATCACAGATAAACACCTGGTCAGAAGCGTGGCCATGTGTCCGTGCGGCTCTTTCATTGGGAGTAACCCTCCATAGCTCTCTCAGCATGATTTATGGACTAAGGGAAGGTGTTCCTCGGGGCTGACTGGGTCAAGGCCGCTGCTACCCAGCCTCAAACACACTCCACACCTGACAAGATAAGCCTGGTCATATCCCATCTTTGTGCTCCACAACCTCACCCGTAACAATTCATAACCAGAGCACCTGTGAGAGGAAGGAGAGAGGCAGAAAACGTGTTTCAAAGATAGATATGAGATAGAGGCAGCCTTGTTGAAGGCAGAGGTCAAGGTGTGATCAGCTTTTCAGACAATTGCTGCAGTCCTGAAGAAGTCAGAATGCAGGAATATCTGATCAGCAGTGTCTGTGATGATGTACATAACATATACACAATTAAACACCTTGTAAGCTCCACAGACCGTTTAACCCCTTAACATTCAGTGTCTTTTGATTTCTCCCTTCAAAGCAGCTTTAGTGTGGTCAATTTCACACTGTCTGGCAGTATCACATAGTTATCACTCCAATCATTTCATCATGAGGGACAAATGGACAGTGTTGTTTCTAATCAAGCACCTTGGAGAAGAAGGAGGTTTGGAAGCAGAAACCGTGCAGGTGATTGACAAACAGGCTGAGATAAAAGTGAGATTGAAGACGCTGTGATTTGCAAAGTGGATGCTGAGGGATGAGAGAGATAGATGAGTCAGGAAAGGTAGAGTATGGGATGGACTGGAGGTGAAACAGTGAGTAAGGGGTCATGGAGGAAAGAAGGCCAGAGGTTATCGCTCAACGACTAAGTGAACCATGATGTGTTATAGCCAATGGGATAAAACGCACTGGCAGGAAGCAAGGAGTTCTCTATAATACACCTTATGTACACATCTTTATCTCTTTCTATCTATTTCACGCTTCCTTTGCTTTTCTGTGAAAAGGGTGATATATTCATGGGAAGTAATCTGTGATATTTTTAGGTTTTTGTGTAAAAAAGACAGGAGGGGAGTACCACTTAGGAAAGTTTGTATTCTGATTGTTTACATTCTCATGGAGTCTGTAGCATCTCAGTTACGGTAGCTGCTCTGTGGGATGCTCATGGCTTACGTGCAGCACTTGTTTCTGCTCTCTACCTCGTGCAAACTTCACACTTGTGCGTTTGGTGTGAAACCAGATCGCACCCTGTCCCTTCCCCTGACAGGTGGTAGGCTTCACTCACCTGTAAGCTGCAGTGAGACGGTCCATCTGGTGGTGGCAGAGAGGGCAGGCTCCTCGCTAACATGCAGGAATGTGGAGGTCAAAGACGCTGTTTGACCCCTGGATTGAGGAATGACCTGCAGCACAGTGTGCAAACTTTTGCTCCTCTTCATCGACCTTCTGTCTCTCTCTCTCTCTGTCTCTCTCTCTCTCTCTGTCTGTCTTTGTTTTTCTGCATCCATGTGTGAGATCTGGGATCAGAAACATGTGTGCACTCTTCACAGGTGGTATGTGAAGTGATACAGTGGTTTTGTGTGGTGCAGATAAGACCTTTCCCCCTCACATTTAAACATCACTCTCAGCCTCACAGCTGTCCCGATGTGAGAATTTAAGGCTGCTTCCTTAGCTACAGTATCATACACACAGATCTGTTTAGATTGTGTTCAGATTACACTTCTTCTGGCTCTCTTCTTTCTTCCTGAACATGGCAGAAATTCCACTGCAGGCTGAAGATGAATGTATACACTTGAGGCTTTTTTCATGCCCCAGATAAAGAACAAAACTTCAGGACAAAATGATTGAAGCAAAAGAAAAGTCACGTGGCACTTGTGCTGTTTGCTTTGTTTATTAGAGGTATATTGTCAAACATTTTACAAGCTGTTGCTTAAATGTTTCCATTTAGAGAGAAAAATGCAACACCGAAACCATTTACTAAGCTCAGCGGAGAACACTTTTAAAGCCCCTGTTTGAAAGGCACTGAAGTCCCAGTTTTAATATCAGTCTTCCTTTTTTTCTTGACACATGCAGACACAACTAGCAAAGACACCTGTTGTTACACACTTCAGTAGCTACAATACACAGAGCTTTCCATTGACTTGTTAGTTGAGCGTTGAAAGGCAACACCACTTATGTCTGCTATCATGTGTTGTACACCAAAATGTGTGCAATGATAAGGTGGGAAGTAACACAGACTGTTAATTCAATACACTGAACATTTGAACGGATGTAAAGCTACCATAACTTACTTCATGTGGACGGCGGGCTTTCAGTTTGCTGTATGCTCCGTTGAGTGCAGGTATCTTAAATATTTTCAAGATTAAATACACCATATTGCTGCTATTTAAATACATAATGTGTCTTTTAAGTTAGAATCGCCATTCAGTGGAATTACGCATAATCACAGGACAACCATCACTTGGATTTTCTTCACGTCTGCAAAAGGAATGTACAAAAAAAGTCTCTCTTTTTTTTAAATAATAGTGATAGTAGTACATTCAAACAATAGCATAATAGTTCTTCAGCATTATTGTTGTGGTTTTAAATAGCTTGTGATGTAGGGGTGCTTGTAAGCGGCAGTCTGTCATTATATTAACGTTCATAAAAACAGGTGCTCCCTACTTCTCGGTTCAAACACTGCAGAAACAACACTGTCACACTAAGTTTAGATGCCGTGCTAGTGCCATCGTCGTGTTGCTAATGCTGTTGATCATCAGGCAGTCCATCAGAAAGTTCTGCTCCGGAGCTTAAATCGAAGTTGGTCCACAACTGCCTGTGCTGCCATGTCGGCTGCCCTCCGCAACAGCTAAACACATGTGCCTGTCAGACAGTCGTGTGGGAGTGAGATGAGTGGCAACACAGGAACACAGAACAGACACCTTCTGATGTTAAAGCGCTGGCCTCTCATGGGAGCACAAGGAGCCTGTCAGTTGATGGTGGACACAGCTGCATCATCGCTAAATGGGCAAAAGTGAAAAGTAATTCCTGGCATTTTGCTACCTGTGTTGATCATATTTCTGCTTGCACTTCCTCCTCTGCCTTACTGTCTAATCATTTATCGTGTGTAGAAGATTATGTCTGCTTCTCTCACTCTTTTTCTTCCCCTTCATATGTCTGACCCTTTTTGATGATGTTTTGGCTGCTTTATGCATTCCCATATCTCTTTCCTGTCCACTCACCTTTCTAATGCTGCTACATTTGTCTCTATCATCTGTTTATAGCTAGCTGGCCATGCTTTTGTCTTTCTCCTATGCCCTCAATGCTCCTCTGTCTGGCTGAGCCCACTACCGGCAGCCACAGCCCTCCACCACCATGTCCTGGTAATTCTTCAGCACCACTCGGTCTTGAGGGTCCAGGTATAGCAGGGCGATGGGGCTGAGGGAGGTGGGGACGCAGCAGGCACGGGGCACTGCTCCATTCACAGAGTTTACCAGAGTTTGCACCATGGCGTGGCTGGAGGAGTTCATGTGGTCGGCCAGAGGAAAGCGACACTCTCCCAGGCAGAAGAAGGCGTCGTAGCCGCTGGGTGCAATGATCCACTTGTGCCAGCCCACATCGTTGAAATCTACATACAGAGGGTGACGGCGGCATCTGTTACGGGAAAGGCGTTTCAGTTTCGCAGCACGGCCACCATTTCTTTTCACCCTTACGCCTTCGCTCCAACTGGCTCCTCCTTTGTCACGACCCCACCCTGGCACTGTGTACCCCATTTTTTTGGCCCTCCCCCAGGCTTGGCCTCTGTTGCGGCCCTTGCTGCTGCTCCTGGCCCTCTCTTTTGTCCCTTTCCTCCCTCTCATCCTTTGGCCACCACTGGGGGTCCTCCTGCCATGTTTGACTAAGGGCTCTCCACGCCCATCATGACTGTAAGTCACCAAGAGGGGTCTCTCCTGAGCCCAGCTGTGCTCATCCTGACCCACAGACCTGCATACCCTCAGGTGTCCCTCTTTGTGTTTCTGTGCCTCCTCCTCACCTGCAGCAGAGGAGAGGCTCTGCTCAGGGAGCGAGGTGGTGCTGTTCTCAGGTCTGACCTCCAGGAGGAAGCCCAGGCTGCCGGTCCCAGCAAGGGCCTTTTGGAAGAGCTCTGTATTTAGGGTAAAAGCTTCCCAGAAACCATTTGCTTTATGACTGTTGCGGCCAGCGGTGAGTAACCTTGTTTCCAGCAGGGTGAGCTCAGGGTCCTCGTGGTTCTCAGAGAGGTATATGTTTAGTCTGTGGGCCCCAGGGCCCAAGGGGGCTCTGTCACTGCGGAGCAGCCGAAGCTCAGCAGAAAGCACCCTCTCATCCTCAGGGATGGAGGAAATATTGAAGGAGATGTGCAGCTTCTTATGATCCTCTGCTATGGAGTTGTCCGCAAGGGCCTCTAAGAGAAAGAGGAAAAGAGATGGGGGGGGTCAGGAGTTCAGAGTGGTTTATATTTACATAGCCTTTCTTTACATTGATCAGGACACAAACAGAACCTCAGTTTGCCAGATCTTCCTTGACAGATCTCAAAAGTAGGAAAATTGCCAAACTATTTACTAATATCAACAGATTTATATATAGTTCATGATGCAAGTTCCAACTTTTGGCAAGAAGATACCAAGTTCACCAATTAAAGTGAACCATTACAAGTCTTCACTTGTACCTCGAAGTGCTGGTGCTTTACACTGAGGGAAGTTAAAAGCGCACCTTTTGCACAGTTTGCTTGCTTTTGTTCTCTCCTCTTTTACGTTTGTGATTTGTTCATTGTCTTCTTTGTATCAGTGTGAAAGCTGGTTTACAGATCAGGCAATACTGACAACTGCCCCAGGGCCCTGCCAAAGTTAGTTTTAGTATGTTAATTAATTGCAAATTTGTTTGGGATTTTCCACCACTAAAGCACAATATCAACTAAGGTCAACTTTCATATTACAGGTGAATTTTGGGGGTTGGTCTTGTTGAAAACGGCTGCTGTGAATTCCCTCTGTGCTGCTCCAGGAACACGGCTCCAAGAAGTCTTAGTGACAATTTATCCCCGACATGACCCTCCTGATAAGATTAAGGGACTCCAGGTGTGTACAGATGTTCTGGTCATTTTCACATTTCTAATAATAAGTGGGAGATACAAGAAATAAGTTGTATTCCAGAAGTGGTTGCACTGGAATCAATGGGAACTTAGAAATGACTGGTTCTTCCACAGAGAAGAGTAGGAGGGGGACCAATAGGGGCCCGACAGCAAATGTTTGCCCTGGGGACCCCCTAACAAGTCAGTCCAGCCAGATGATCAGAACTGGAGTGCAAAGTGTGAGACATATCGAAACGTGCTCGCGGGATTGTGACATCTTATCTACAATAATTGTTATCACGATCTTTAGCAATAATCAGTCTTCATACTTCATCTGTGGCTGATAAAAGAGTTCATTGTTTTATATCCAGTAAAACCTGTGCACAGCATTGTCCCTGTGAACGTACCATTGTGGTGAAAGCTGCGTACGGTGTTCGCCTGCTGGATGTGGTGGCTGGGGAAGCTAAATGAAGGGTCCTCCACTAGATGGTACTGCTGCTGGTGGAAGCGGTAAAGATCCAGGAGGTACCGAGGCACCGGCACTCCAGGCCGAGGGTTTGGCTGCGACTGCAGGCCCAGCCGGCTCAGGAGGAGACTCTGGATGGTCTGAGCCAGACTGGGCTTCAGGAGGGAGCCAGCAAGTGGGGGCGACAAGGAGGAAGGCATGGGGGACACCCTGCCATGGTCGATCTTGCTGGTGTCTCCACCCTGGCGACCAGACGAGGCTTGAGGTAGCAGCAGGACCATGAGGAGCAGGAGGTTAGCAGGGAACATGGTGGACCTGGAGGGAGACAGGAGGTGAGGAGAGATGATGGGAGGACAGGTGCGGTGGGGAGAAGACGAGAGGAAGTGGTAAGATGAAAAAAAAAAAGAGAAGTAATCTAAACGTCAAGAAACAAACTTGTGAGGGTTAGTTTGAGTTTTTCATGCTGGTGAACAATGTGTGTTTTATACAGGAGCAATGTAAATCATATGACATAATGACACTATATAAAGTATTGGTTGAAAAATCTGCAAAAGAGATAGCTCCTCTGAGATGCTCCTGGACTCTGTATATCATGCTTATGTCTTCTCCTTCCTGGACACACTAGTTTCTCATCAGTCCTCAGACTTCACGTGGGCATATGTTCAAGAAATTTACTGTCCGCATATCCATATGAAGTTGTTTGCTTGTTACTCCTGGCTGTAGAAACAGCCAGGAGTCAGTGCCACTTTATTTTTTTTTCTGTTAATTTATGGCCAGCCTTTTACCCCCAAGACCCATATATTTCCTAGAACACCTAAGCAGGAGTAATTAAACGGTCTCCATCTGTGATTTAATCATGCCGCGTGTGTTTGTGAAGGAGATGATAGCGCTGTGCATGAAAGGCGTCTCGCATTAATCACTGTGGACTCTGGTGACTCTAGTAATGGAGCTGTAGAGGCCTGTCACAATGACAGGTAAATAGATGTTTTTCTTATCTCTTTCTTTCAAATCACAGGATTAAACATTCAGCAGCTTTCCAAGACAAATCTTTACATTTAAAGGCCTGATTAAATGAATGCTGTTAAAATCACTGACAGAAACAAACATTCAACAAAGCTTCAAAAAACATTTTGAACTCAGATGCAGTTGTTGTCTTATGTTGATCCTTGGATCTGAACACCTGCCAGTTTAGTCTGAAATCAGACTTAAATCCTGCCTTCTGAAATTTGGTGACGGGAAGTCTATTTTGTTTAAATCTGGATCAACTGTGCTCTGAGGCATTACGTTGCAGCAATCATTGCTTCGTGACTTTGGACTCCTGCAGGTCGGGAGGATAATTTTCTAGAAGAATGTGGACGTTGCCTCTGGAGTAATGAGGACAAAGGAACTAAGAGCATGCTTTGGAGAGACTGATGTTAATCATCAGAGGGAGAGAAGAGCTTTGCACCTATGGTATTTTCATCCATATGCAATATGTTGACATTAAAGTAAAATAGGGATATCATCCAATCAAACTCTGTTGCTGATGTGTGCAAAGGTGCCACATTAGTGCATGTGCTGTAGGAGTTTAGCGTGCAATGCAGAGCCCTATTTCACAGCCGTAATCTGCAGAGAAAACTGATAATGAAAACTGAGACACATGAAATGGACAATCTGGTTTAATTAGTGTTTTGCATTGAAAACACATTCAATAGAGGATGATAATGCCCTGTTTTGAAAAAGTTCAAACTGAGTTTAGCTGTGCATGCTGTGATAATGCAATGCTAAAGCAAATCCGTCCCTGCTCAACTAATCAGTGTGTCTTTAATAAAGGTATGCTCAAATATGCAGCTTTTGTGGTTTGCACCTTGGGTCCTCTTGAAGCTTGATCGTTAACCTAAAAATCTCTGCTGAGTTCCTCCAGAGTGAGAAGAGAAGAGAGAGAGTCCTCATGATTTTCAAATTCCTGAAGCAGAATTATTTTCGTACTCTGTCTCTGCCTGCATTAATTCTGACTAAACCCCCACAGATGCCACAACAGTGCTCCTTTACTCGTGACCTCAGACAGGGGGTCAAACAATTACCAACCTGGCTAACACCCCGCACCTCTGTAGTGCAGGTGTTAATAACCGAGCTGGTAATTAGAAGCCAGCAAGTTAACAGCCCCGTAGATCCAAAGAGGTCGAGGTGAGGTGTAAAAGGATCAGAGCAAAGGAGTAAAACCTGTTGACCAGTCAGAGACAAGACAGTGTGAACTGCAAATGAACTTAAGTGCTACACAACAGAGTAGAATAGAATTGAATCAGGTACCCATTGATGCTCTGGTTGACTGAACAAATGCTTCTTTTTCAAAAGGAAGTGCACCCACCTCTATCGCTTACTCAAACATAGAACTGTGTGGTTGTAGCTATCTCTTTCCTTGTCTGAGCTCTCGCGTATCTCTCCTCTATCTCTTTATCTCATCTCACTTCAGCCAGATAACAGAGGCGTTTATGGCTGAGCGAACGCATAATGACACTGTAATGACAGCTAATCTTACCACACTGTCGGAAAAAGGGTTAAAAGGAGGTCACAGGTGTGAAGGTTTGTGTGTATTTTTATGCCTGTGTTGTTGTGTGTATGTGTGCTGTTCATGTGGTGCGCTGTTCAAAGGGCAGGCCTGGGAAAATGAGCCACCTCCATGCGTGGGATTGTTGCTAGCTATCCATTAAACTCTCGCAGCCCCACCCAGGCCTGTTTCACCTGAGGCAACGCAGCGGAGGACAATTACAGATGAGACACTCAGGCTGGACAGCCTCCCCCATATACTGTGGAGGCTTGTAAAGCAGATTAAGGCCAACAACACCACCTCTCTCCTGTACTTTCCTCACCTACAAAACCACCCAGGTGACTCTGAGGTTCAAAGGTTCAGTCATCACACAGCAGGGTGTGTCACCGGCCGAGCGAGGCCGAGAAGCACGGACGAAAAGAGAGGAAGAGCGGAGGCCAGCTTGCCCTACATCACTTTGACACACATACAGCCTCTCTGTTCTCCTTGGGTGTCTGTGTTGTGACTGATTGTGTCCAATTTAGACTGAGCAAAGAGGATCCAGGCTTAATTTAGCGTCTTTATGTGCCATGTGCATCAGGGCACCACCCACCCTGATGTTGACTCATTGCAGTTAGCTGGAAAAACTGACATTTTTACGATTACATATCCCCCAGTTCCTGCTGGTACGTCTGACTATTCCTGCCTTCCTGAACTCTTTTTATTCTGTCTCTGTCTGGCATGAACGTGGACTAATCAAATGTTCTTGGGGGGACAAAGGAGGAGAGCTGTATGATGAATGGGTTAGGGTGAGATGAAGGGTTGGGGCTCAGCAGCATCTTTTCCCTGTGTGCATGCTTGCAGCTCGGCCTATTAGACGTATTAGATGTGACCTGACCCCCCGAGCAGACAGTAGCGTGACCCTGGCGTGCGGCAGGCGAGTGTCGTTGCCGGCCGGCCCCGTGTCTCTCTGAACTGATTAAAGCCTCTGACCTCCGACGTCCGTTTCTGACTCCTGCTTTTGTCGTGCTTCTCTCCCTGCCTCTCCTTTTATCTGTTTATTTCAAACCCTGCTCCCTTTCCCCTTCCTCCTTCCTCTTTGCATTCCTTGAACTCTGTCCTTTTGCTTTGTCCTCCATGTTGTCATACAGTATGTCACTGCTTTTCTGTTTTCTCCTTTCCTTCTCCTGATTCATCCAGCAATTTTTCGGACTTTCTCCTCGGCCTCTCGCTCTTTCTTGTTTAAAATATGTCTCGTGCATCACCTTCCCATTCCCTATCTCTCTCTCTCCCTTTCCTTCTCTCCCATGAATATTGCTCTTTTTTCCTAGGCCTTAAATGAATGGTGTTTTTGCGGAAGAGTGTGGCGGACTGTTGCCGGGCCAGAGGGCCGGAGTGTCACCGCAGCCGGCTGATTTATCCACCGCCGCTGTCTTCATGTTACGCCTGGTCCCTCAACTTTCCCTTCCTGTTGTTCTTCCCGTGTTTCTTTTCCCAAATTCCTCCTCTCATTCTCCCTGATCCCCCCCTCCCCATTCCAGTTCTCATTTTTCTATGCGGCCGTCTCTTTCTTTCAGAACATGATATGTGCAGTGTACATGCCACAGGGTTAATTTCCTTGCTCTGAGCTTACTCAAATACTTGAAAATATGTCATGTCGGACAGCCTCATGAGCCCAAATGTGATGTACAGTGTATATATACACACCTGAGAACACTTCTGAGGATACATTCACTGCAGCTCTTTTTCCAGGGCGGCCATATAACCTAAGCATGCACGCCATAGTCTGTATAATTAACTGTGAGGTTATGACTGCACAATCCTTCCCATGCTTAACCAGTCATTAATACATGACTTTGAACTGTGGAATATTTATATATATATATATATATGTATATATATATGTTGGGGGGAGTGGGGTGAAAAATATCCAAAACAGTTGCTAGTGGAGTTGCGGTTCTGCTCACTGAGCCGCAGCAGATGAAATCATTAGAACAATATTCCAGGTAGGCTGCTGTGTGGTTTTATTGGACTCTATTAGAACAGCTCTCTAATTCATCCCAGCTGTACCGATTAGTTGGCTAATGACCCAGACGTCAAACACACACACACACACACACACACACACACACACACACACACACACACAAATTTGTCCATGCTAAGAACAGAACAGGGTTTAAACACATGGTGGAGTGAGCACCAACACGTACGCAGAGACACACGCCAAGATGTATAACTGTGGAGGAGCTGGGTTGTAAATATGTGAGAGAAGTTGGAAGTAGATTTAGAGTCACACACACATGCACACACACACACACACATGCACACACACACACACACACACACACAGCCACGGTGCTCCCCCGCTTCCACGACATAACTACAACCTGCTCTGGCTGACGTCTACACACACACACACTCACACAGACGCAGACTAAGTTTTGGCGTCAGTCTGAGCACGAGCAGAGAATCAACAGGTTGCCATGTATTTTCTCCTTCTCATCCTCACGCTCCTTCTTTTTCCCCTCAGCACATCTCGTCTTTTCGTCTCAGCACTGGGATGCCCGGAGATCTCAGAGTCAGAAGTGCATTGTGGTTAACAGGGGGCCCTGCCGAGGCACAACACTGCGCAAGCATCAATGGAAATACTGACATATCCAACCCGTGACTGCTGAAAGCTCAGAGACTGCTCTTGTCATATGTCTGACAGCTGAACCGATGTGAAATACAGAACAAAAACACACCTCTGCTTTTCACATTAAAGCTGCTGCGCGTTAACACTGAGGGCTGATTCATACTGTGTACATTGCAGCGGTGGTGTGTTACGTTATGCTCTTTGAACTCATAATGGGCACATTATTCTTGGACAAGCTGCTCACCGGACAAGATTTTGATTGAGAAACACAGTTTGCCAGCCAGTATGCATGTGCATGAGTGTGTGCGTGTGTGTGTGTTGTTCCCCAGAGTGACTAATGGTTTCAGCAGCACAGTTCCTGTGGCCTGTGGCTTGACAGACATACAGATGTGTGTGTGTATGTGTGTGTGTGTGTGTGTTTGAAAGGGATGTAGTACTCACGTCCAGGTGTGGTGGGATGTATGCAGAGTCCATGGTTTATCCTTGAGCTCCAGTGTTACGATCCCTCGGCTCTCACTCCCGCTCCTTTGGACAGAATGGACAAAGTGGACTATTTACCTCTTTTTCTCTCTTGTCTTCTCTCTCTCTCTCTTGCTCTCTCTCTCTCTCTTTTTTTTTACCTCTCAAGGTAGCCAGTGCCTGCCTGTCCTATGTCTCCTGTGTAAACGCACTGTAGGTAATGCTGCTCTCTCCATGTTTTTCTCCCCTCTCTGCTCCCTCACTCAGCTTCTCATCCTGTTGTCAGTGTCAGATAAGCAAACTCTTAAAAACATCCACCGGCTTCCCCTCTGCCTGCCTGCCTGACCTCTGCTAGTAGGCAACTCCCTTTCTCTGTCGCCTGCACTTCCACCCCTGCTTGTTTAAAGCACACTGGGATCGTCGCTGTGCATGGAAGCAGCAGGAGGAAAATGAGTTGTGTCTGTCTGTCTGTCTGTCTGTATTGTACCACCGGCAACAACTCCCTCTTGCTCCTAAACCTCCTTACTATGTCTCTCTCCTTTCGTCTCCACTCTGTTCCTCCCTTTTGTATCTCCTCCCCTTTTCCTCTCTCTCTCTCTTTCTCGCTCTCTCTCCCAAGCACACACACACACACACACACACACACACACACACACACACACACACTTTTTGTGCTTTTTTCCCTATGCTATCCTAAGTGCCCAGCTGGTAAACTCAGTTTTACTCTAATTGACTTTCCTGGCCACTAAGATCCTCCCAAATAGTGATGCCACAAAGACTGACCACAGTACATATACAGGGCTGTTATCTCTCGCTCCCTCTCTCACACACACACCCATGCACACACAGAGTTGTGTTTCATTACATTACATTGTCTTACATTCATTTCCTGGAGACTTACTCTACCCATAACCACTACTTGCCTAACCCTTAACCCTTAACATTATGGGGACTTGCATTTTGTCAACATAAGGAATGCAAGTCCCTACAATGTGACTGTGTAAACAGATTTATATGCCCACAATGTGAGTAATACACACACACACACACACACACACACACGCAAAAACATTCTCACAAGCACAGTCACACTAAAACACAACCAAACACACAAGAATGTACACGCACACACACACACACCTACACACAGACACACACGCATGCGACCTGTCCCAGATAACCCTGAGGTCAGCACACAGAAGCAGACTGATTATTTTCAACATTTCCTCCTTTAACAAACTCACCTGCTGCTTTTCGTTGGCACCATTTTAGGTTTCGGCCAACGAGCTCGCAGGCACTCGCTCCGTCATTATAAATACGAGCCCCCATGACACTGAATATGAGCAAACAGATTCAGCTGCAAAAGTATGAATGGATGAGTCATAACAGCTGCCATGAAGTCACCTCAGCTGAGTTTTGTGATTGGATAGAAGTAAACGTTGAGGTAAGAAAAAAAAAAAGGAAAAAGCTGTACCTCTCCACTACGGGTTGAAGCAAGGTGCATCCGTCCTTCCAGTGCAGAGCGGGTGGTGGGGTGAATTTGTATTCATGGGGTGAGCCCATGAGAAAACGTCTCTTTAGGATGCATCGTCTCACATATTAGATCTCATCTGGAGAATCACTTGCCCACGTCCCCCTGCTCCTCCTCTCTGTCCCCTCCACTTGCTCTTCCCGTCCACTCTCGTACAAACACACACACAAAAAAAATCATCCACAGACCTCATTCATCCCAAGGCTGAGTAATTGTCTCAATGCAGAGCAACTTTACACACAAACACACACTCGCTCAGCTTGCAAGACACACATTTTCTTTTGGAAAATGTTTTTTTTTTTTTTTTTTTTTAATCATTGACAGCTTGGTTATTATCAGATTCAGGACGCTTTTGTTGGTTATTTGATGAAATTGTCCATTTGTACATTTTTACACCTCCTCCTCTCCTCCTTTAAACAGCTGGATCCGAACCAAAACATCTAATCTACACAGAATTTCTACGTCACGTCAATGAATCGTCTGGCTGGGAGGCGTAGTGAGTACTGAGCTTGACCTTCAGCTGGACATCATCCACCGCAAGTCCTCCAGTAAAGCTCCAGCTGACCTTGAACTTTGACCTCCCTGAGGAGAGCTTTGAGTGGAAACAGAATTTAGCTTTTGTATCACAGCAGATAAATGTAAATCAAGTCTTTGTGGCCTTTGCCATCTCCAAACATACCCCACCATCAACTTCACTATCAGCAGTGTTTTAGGTCTCAGACTAACACCTTCATTTTGGGAAATCTGCTTGTTTGCTTTCGTGCAGTGAGTCAGATGAGATGATCAATACCACCATCATTTCTGTACGGTATGTATGGAGCTGGAGCCAAGAGATGATTAGCTTAGCTTAGCATAAAAACTAGCCATTATTTTGACAGCCTAAACCCCAAAAGTCAGAAAAATGCCCCGTTGCCATTTGTCAACTCAAAAGGTTGATTCTAATACATTAAAATGATTGCAAAGCCTTGAACTTAGGTTAAGGAACAAAGACCAAGTCTAATCTAATTTCTTGTGTCTACCTGTACAGGTGTGTCTGATTCTATTTTTGTCAGTTCTCAACTTTCCTGCCCAAAGCCCTTTTTTTGTTCCCCTTGTCCTTCTCTATCATCACAGGAATCACATTCAATCACAGTGAAGCTATGATGCCCCCAACTATCTAACCTAACTAAATATTTGGTAGGCAGCTGTTTGCAAACTACACACTCAAGTCTTGCAACATGGATAATCAATTTCAGTGACTATTAAGGAGCTACCGGATTTTTTGACTCTCTTGAAACTGTTCCTTACTTTCAGGAATCTCTGCATCTGGTACTAGAGAGTGAAAAGCGTGCTTAAGTTAGAGCATTTTGTCCAGGAGATCGAACACAGGAGACAAACAGTAAGCACAAACACAGGCAGTGCTTAAGCATAATGTGAATTTGTTGTTGTAGAGCTTCTCACAAACCCTTGAATGCACCACCAGGAAAAGTTTTACACTAATTACAATCCCTGTTTGCAGCTGCATTACCATGATAACATAAAACAATAAAAGCAAAGTATGCTTACTGTGATGGATTGCATAACTCAGGCAAGCTGTTTTCATATTGCATGAGCAGAAACCAACAGCTGCCTGAAAGTAATAAAATCTGTTTAGAACATATAGTCAGTGGAAATTTAAAATATACACAAGTTTATAAAGCTTCTTAAACCTCACTGACCCGCTGGAGGGCCAGTCATTATAAATGTGTGCTGGCAGACAAACTTTATTTCAAATGTAAGTGTCCAAAAATGTCAAATATGTCGGGTTAAATTTAAGAGAAACATGTATAAATGATGCAGAAGACATCCAGAAATCACAGCATCCATCACAGCTGGAACATGCTAATAATACATATACTTTAAGACACTTGGGAAGCCTATAAGATGATTTTTCCAACCTTTAAGCTACACTTAAAGGGACAAAAAAGGACTAAGGCTGAGCCACAGCTCTGGTGCCTTCTCCAAATGAGCAGTAATTCCAGCCTCCAGGTTTCCCATCCTCTGGAAAAGCCGTCGGCTGCCTGTCCCGCTGACTTCCGACGGGGGTGGAGAGAAACTTTTAAAGTAATACCTCACCGCCCTCTTAACAAGCCATCCATCCATCCTGCATCCCAACGTTCCCACCTCCATATCGCTCTGTCCCTCCATGGACACTGAGAGCGAGACCTGGTCAGGAGAGGAGGAGGAGGAGGGAGTCTGGACTTATTCCCTGTTCAGCCACCTCTTTCATTCTTTTCCCTCTTTCACCAAATTGTCCCAGATATTTACTCATTGACAGAGACAGTCAGTCGTTGAATAATGTTCGTAAGGACAGCAGTAAATCTGGATAGAGAGGTGACTTGGCCTCACAGCAGGAGCAGCTGTACACACGCACGCCCACTCAAGTGTGCATTTGTGTGTTAAATAAATACTTCCAAGGTGATAATGTGGGAATTTATGAGGCTCTTTATCCCTTCAATAAATGGTCCAACAATCCACATTATCTTGGGTCAACTAAACATCTGTGTCTTGTACCTCCATGAAGATGATTGCTGATTGTCACCCAGAGGAAAATAAATGTCGAAATAATGTGATAGACTGTGTCTGGTTCACAATTATCTACATACATGACATGAATCTGAATCATTTTGTTATAAATCAGACAGAGTTTGCTTTTGCTGGGGCTCTAGCAAGGCGTAGACTCACAGGAAGGTGGTGGAGTAAAAGTTAAAGTTTAGTAAGTCATTAACCCTCTGAGGGGGAGGGTGGGGGTGGACGTCAGGTGGTGAACGCAGTGGGGGCTGCTGGACAGAGAGTGAATGTCAGGCTCTGAAACGACAGGAGTCAGTTAACAACGGACAGACTGACAACAGCGCAAGACGCAAAAAGGTTGGGTTTTTGCCATGACAGCAGAGGTAGATAATGTAATGATTTGTGACAGTGACTTATGAGGAAATTTGGCCAGACAGATGATCAATAACAGATGTGAATTCTACTGCCAGCAGCTGCTCTTTTTTAATCAACAAAATATCATCGGACTAATGTCATTAATGAGCAGTACAAAAAATGAGCGCTGTCACAGTATTCAGGAAAACACGTTTGACATATTTAAGTTTCGGATTTACTGTTTCTGTTGATGTGTATGTTTTTAGTCACTGACTTAAAGCTGCACTAGTCAATATTTTTACATCAACAATGGCTCAAATGACTATGAGCCATGTAAAAGGGTCGCCTGTAGTGAACCCACAGACAATTATCACCCTTCTCTGTTTTACAGTATTTGCCACTGTGTGCTACATGCCCAGCACCAAACAGCTGGTAGATACAGACTAGCTAATCAGAGGCGTAGTGCTATTTGTTTAAGTACCAGACAGCATATGACGCACCTTTTCTTAGGTTATGTAACCACAGTTCCTTCAGACAAATTTACATACATGGGTTATCTATAACTGACTACACAGTCCAACTGACTGTTGTTTGATGTTTCATCATGTTGAGAATATTACGCAGCGGCAGTCAGCCAAACGTCTTAGCTAGGTAGTATTGAGCAATACCAAGGATGCAATTAGCATGGCATTAAGGGGAATGAACACAAGCAGCTTTGTGTATTGAGGGATTTCATTTACTTTTTTGTGCTGAGCAAATGAAGCCGCATTCAAAACATCCAGTCTGAGGAAAAGTTGCAGTGCTGGTGAAGGTCAAAGCCTATTAGTTGAGGTCAAGCTCATCTACTAGGCTTTGAAAACATGGCTAAGCAAGCTTTCATTTCCTGCAGGCATTATGGATGCAGCACAAGCTGTTTAACAGGCAGGCTTTGTAACATTTTCTTTGAAAATGCAGCACAAATAAAGAAACTGTCAGAAGAGTGAATGATGAATGAAAGGGTGTTTCACTGCATTTTCATCTTTACACATCAGTGTTAGCTAGACAGAGACTGGAGAAACGACAGTGTGTGCCACTGTGCCACACAAGTGCTACCTGCAGCTGCTAGCAACTTTTACGGTGGAATGTTTACTTGCATGTCATTCAATGCAGTTGGCGTTGTGAATCAACCAACACACCTTAAATGTCATGACATATGCTTTAGTGATTATTGGATCCGAAAGCGCTTTAGAAAATTAAGTTCAATCAGAGTTTGTGTAAACTGCAAATATTCGATGGCCTCACTTTTAGTGAGCTGCGCTCCGGCAGCACTACACCTGTGTAGCTCAGGATAGAAGTGGAACATTTAGCTGCTAAAGAGCCAGATATTTCCCTCTGGACTTGAAGAAAACCAATGTGGCCAGAAACACAACTCAATATGTTTGCCAGTGCTCGGCTGAACATGTAAACAGGCAACTAACACGTCAGCCATATTAACTTTCTAAGAATGGCCACAGCTTTTCAGTCTGACAGCCTGCAGATGTGAATTGATGAAGATCTTCAGGTTGATAGATCAGTAGATGAGTGTACAACCCGAAATGATAACGCATTTAAATGTGCTTCAGTTTAAATGAATGGGGTCACATTGCACACTGCAGCTGGAAACTGTTGTAAAGTCACATATTTTTGTGAGTAATCAACCCCAGCTATTAAATCACTTAATGTAAACCTGTGTGAAAGGGAAAATCTCTTTACTTTGAACCATGGAAAAAGTTCTAATGAATGAATCTGATTATTTACTGTTGCGAGTGCGGTGAGCAAGTAAAGGTTTCATTGTGTTGCAGATGAGTTGGAAAACAACAAATGCCAATGAGTGCTGTCACTGTTATTAAAATGAAACCAGTGAAGTGACGCTGATAAACATCAGCATAATGTGAAGTGCCATTTTAGAACTTATGGAAACAATGGAGCTTAATGACTTGGTCGTCTGCTGTCTTTTTCCAAAATCAAATTTTCCTGAGGAGAGCACGTCACGGAGCAGAGTGAGTCATGAGAGCAAAGCTTCACGGCCCCCAAAATAAGCAAAGATTGATGTGCAAACACTTAACGTGATCGATGCCTCACCAGGAAACAGCCTGAATGACAAACATGAAGAGCCGGAGAGTCGTTTCTGTGATGACCTCACATTTACCTTCATTGCGTGCATGTAATGAAGTTACATTGTTTTGCCTTTGATGTGCAGCTATGAAACTTTGTAGACTTCACTGTATCCATGTATTTAAATGAAATTACATCTCCTGCTTGACCCTGCTAACATTTCATCCACCTGGGGGTTAATGGCAGGTCTATGACACAACCTCTTACATGAAACGGGCTGAAATGACATGCATGCAGTCTTACAAAGAATTTAAACATTACTGAGCATAAATGCAATCTGAAAGTTAT
The DNA here is from genome assembly GCF_051107435.1 of Chaetodon auriga. Taxonomy (NCBI): domain Eukaryota; kingdom Metazoa; phylum Chordata; class Actinopteri; order Chaetodontiformes; family Chaetodontidae; genus Chaetodon; species Chaetodon auriga. The sequence goes on from NC_135080.1 coordinate 10,871,624, forward strand.
GTTTGCAGAATAAGTGGTATAAAGTTACATTGAATTATTGTCCCTCCTGCTCACATATAGCTTTTTCCAACTTTGCTCTACTGCGCGCGTCTTCAGAAGAGAGAACTTTTTAAAGTTGCACATCAAGGCGACATCGACATTGTTACCTGACGTCGCTTCATTTTCACTTTGGCTTTGAATTTCAGCCCATTTCAGCTCTTTTTTTTTTAATATGGAAGTGTTTGCTGGAAGGTGTTTGTCTTTTCACATGCTGCTTTTTTAATGTAAACATATTATAGGTGTACATGCGTTCTGTCAGACTCATTCTATTTATTTATTGGTTCTTCCATCCTGTATATAGCGGCTATATTACTAAAATATACATGAATATGCATTTTTGCTACTCTTTGTGCTAAGCTTCATTTCGATGTACTGGTACCTTAGTGTGAAATGACAATAAAGTTTGAGTCTAATCTGACTGAACATGCTGTTACCAGCTGTCCAATACAGGCAAAACTTTTATTTATATCACATCCACTCAGTGAGGTAATAATTATGCTGCCAGTTTGTCCATGACTGCCCTGAAAGATTTCGATTTTAAGAGGCTATCCTGATTTTGCAAAGATGGAGCACCAGCCAGACACAAGTTGATGACAACACTGTTTTATTTACACTGTCAAACACTACAGGTTGTAGTAATGAGATGAACGCAGCCTGATAATGAATATAAACACACACTGTGTCTCTGCTGGTGCTGAACCAATAAGCACTGAGCACATAAGTAAGAGACATTACATGATGAGAAAAGTGTTTGGATTGCTGGAAAGGTGCTTCCAGTAAATACTTAGATGCTCTTTGCTGTTTTTAGACTTTGAGTGGGCCTTAGAGGGGAATGACACTGCAAAAAAAAAAAAAAAAAAAAAGGAGAGAGAGAGAGAGAGAGAAGAAGAAGGATGATTTGTGAGTGTTGCGTGCTGGGAAGGACAAATGGATGTCAGAGCGACGAGAGCAGAGATAGGAGAGGGAGACAAAGACAAGATTTCATTAGATGTTAACATGAAGGAGTCCACTCTACTAAAATGACCACACATCCTGCATGAATGTACACACACACACACACACACACACACACACACACACACACACATTGACAGACTATACACAGACACAGTCACATAAACAGGCTCTGACGTTTTTCATTCACCGGCGAGGAATTCCAGTGAGTTTTTGCAGCGATAAGATTTCATTCCTGCCTCCTAAGGTCACTGTTTTTGGAGGGAGAGGCATGAGGGATAAATGTGTGTGTGTGTACGTGTGTGTATGTGTGTGTGTTTCTCAATGCCATCACCTCATGCCCCTCTGCTGCCCACTGACTCACTCAAACACATCCTTCTCTCCTCCTATGATTTCACTGGAAAGACGATGCTGCTGGGAAATTTTACACTTAACTGCTTGGAAACCTTAGAAAAAATAAATATTATCCATTGCAGTCGTTGTGAGTAATAAATCTAAATTAATCACATGTATAATTTGTCATAGGTGGACTTACTCTGAACACCTGTTCGAGTGTGGCTTGAAGAGAGGGTAGCATCAGGGGCTGCAAAGCTACTGTGGATGGTTGTATGTTCAGTGACATATGGGGTCAAAGAGCACCACAGGACATGATTAATCTGTGTTTAGTGTGATAGTTTATTAATAGAATTAATAGAAATTAACATATTATTTTGACAACAAGAATATAAGCTATGTGTGAAATTTACTCAAAAATGCTTCCATTAAGAGCTCCACAGGTAGAGTCACCTGTGGGGCTTTGGGTGGCTGCAGCACAGAGACAGAGGAGAGCATGCACTTGACGGCACAATATAGCATTGATGACAATGAATGGTATGTTATTGGAAACAATATCTTTATTCACTACCCTTCATTACCCTAACTATAAAACAGTTAAAGCTACTCTATTGGAAAGACCAGACACTGCGAGATTATGGAAGGAAAAAGGAATAATAGTATACAAATAATCATTGATACGTCACAGCGACATAAAGTTAAATCAAAAACTGTGTGAATATGAGAGAAAAACGCAAGTTAAATGTTTGTAATTACATATAAAAGAACGAGAAGGGAAACAGGAAGTTTCATGGTCACATACCGTGTTTGCAGATACTAAAGACAAGGTCATTGAAGAGGCAGAGATGGCTCCTGTATGTGTGTGTGTGTGTGTGTGTGTGAGAGAGAGAGAGAGAGAGAGAGAGAAAGAGAAAGAGAAAGAGCGAGAGAGAAAGAGAGAGAGAGAGAGAGAGAGAGAGAGCATCCTGTAAGCTGGTGTACATTCATTATCTCGCTCAAGGACGTTTACACAGGGATGGACTCGTCTTTCATTCAAGCACCCACCTACGCACTCCAGACACTACTACTGCTGCTGCACGAATTCATTCAGCAATTCAGTGACCGGGGGAGTTCACACACACACACACACACACACACACACACACATACACACACACACACACAGACGCACGTACACACAGACAGGTAGATCACTGCTGTCTGTAAAAAGGTAACCTTGTGGGCTCATAGAAGGTGTGCTTTGTTCTCTTTCCGTTCCCTTATTTACATACTTTGAATTAATTTTAGAGTAACCTGTCGTGCAGTAAACATGTAAGTCACTGTCGTGTATAAAGCTGTTGTGCAGCAGTGGATGTTGACAGTTCCTGCGGTTAGAGCAGCATTTAATTAGGGTGTAATGTTTATAATTTCAGAGCTGCACTCTCATGCATGCTCCTGTGTAGCCTAAACCACATGCATCAGCTGCACTGGTTGGTAGTGTGTCATCTACTAACAGTTACATTATTTCCAGCTGTCAACACACAATCTTGTAGGTCATAACAAAAAAGTAACCAAAATAACATAGTTTTTGTTCAGTCTTGAAATTTTCAAATGGTAATTTGGTCAGGTCAGAATTTTTTTTTTTTTTTTTTCAGTTGGATCATCATCATCATCATCATCATCATCATCATCATCATCAAAACATTTAAAAATGATCACCTCAGTCAGGTCTCAGACTCACTCAGATGTTCATACGTCTCAAAGAACAGCAACACAAAGACAATAATTCGTCAAATATATCAAGCAGCTTTAAAACTTTTGATCCTAATAGAGAAAAACTATAAAAATGACTCTACATATAACATATTTCAGAAAATGGCCACACCTATGACCTTTTTTTTCTTTTAGCATCTGGTTAATTAACAAATATAAAACTTTCTATTAAGGTACACAAACTCTGACCAAAATACACCAAAATACAAAATATATAACATCAATCAATATACGCTGACATTCACATATATGAATTACACCTGTTTATTAGAGATACACAATTAATATAATCCAAGAATATTTTAGAAAGCAGTTGCCAGCAAACACAGATGCCAGACTTGGTCTGTACCGGCACACACTCCGCTGTGAGGGTCACTGTATTGTTTTTCTGCCTTTCCATTCAGCTGCCTGTCAGCTAAGCTGTGATAAGAAACTATTCGAAATGTGAATCTTACAGACCTGCACACATAAGCAGAGGATGTTTGTGGATGTGTCTCGCAGTGTGTTCACCACTTTGTGCGCATTTGTATAAGCCTCATAGAGCACATGCGTCCGTCTTGAGCTTGCATACAATTACAGTACATATATTACAGGTTTGTATACGTGTGCGTGTGTGGTCAGTAATAACAGGAAGCTGGCCCTCCATAAACCTGCCCCGGTGATTGGCCACTTGAAATAAATAAACAAACAAGAGAGTGGCCCACTCAGCCCACAAGCAGCAGAGTTCCCCAAGAGGCTAAAAATAAGAAACACTGAGCGCTCCGAGCCATCAAACCCAAACAGGAACACCTGCAGCTCACCCCTCAGCCCGGCCCGCCATCGTGACAACCAACTGCACTGCATGCAAACAGTTTATAGTAGGATAAGGACGGGTGGGAGGTACTTTGCAGTTGCCAGAGGGCTTGAGGATGAGCTGCAGCTGAACTGAAACACAGACTATAAAATTAGACGACAGCAGAGGTTGAAATAAAGTCAAAGAGGGTGAGGAATCAAGGCATCACAGACATAAAAGGAGAGGAGAGAGTCTGGGATGTGGTTTGAGTAGGAGTTGGTAGCCTATGGGTTTCAGAGTCAGCTGGTGGCTGTGGAGCACCAAGGCCACAAGACTGACAAAAGGAATGCACATGTATGTGAATAACAATCCTCCCTAAATGTAAATAAGTAGCTGTGTGGGCAGTGATGGCACACACTCTGGTCTGACAGATGGAGAAATGACTGAAATGATAACAAGAGGACACGATTCAAGAAGACCAGTGTGAATGTTTTATGGTAATTTCAGATAAAAAGGGACTGGACTCCAGTGCATGAACGGCAATTTCCCAATCATAGCTTAGCAACCATGAGAAAGAGCGGTGTCTTTTTTTAAGCCTTTTCCAAAAGCAAAAACATAAGAGCAAAGGTGCAAGAAATGGATCAAACAGTGTTTATCTGCCCAATAAGCTGCAAACATGAACACACCTGTTAAGGCTGTGTAAGTGGTTCAAAATGCAGGACACAGATTCAAACAGTTTGGATAAAGAAAAAGGATTTAATGTCACAGAAGGGTTCATTGATCACTGGGAGACGATCCGTGAGAAGAGCTAAATGGCCGAGATGTTTTGCTGAGTTAATGCTGAGGACAGCCAGGTTTTTATTCTGTGGCTGGTGATTTGTGGATTGGCTGCAGCTGTGGAGGCTCATTGGCAGGAGGATCAGGTGTAGGTGAGCTGTGATTGAGGAGGAACCGCCCAGTCCAGACACACACACACACACACACACACACACACACACACACACACACGCACACACGCACACAGGGATAAACACAAAGAGAGGACTCACAAGACACACAGGGACAGGGCGAAAAACACAGGGAAACACAAGGAAGGGGTGTTTTCAGTGTCATGGTCAATGGCGACTGAATAAACTCCACACGTTGATGAAGCCATCACTGACATGAAAAGAGTCAAATACACCACCTGCCCCAATTAACCTGCATCTTCTGATATGCAAACCACCAGAGAGGATATTTTGGTACCTCTTTAGCCCTCATTTGAAAAACATGATGGTGCATGATCGATTTGATAAAAAGCACAAAACAGTGATGGATTGTAACCACTTTCTTTAAAAAAATGTTCATGTTTGGACTGTTGGTTGGACAAAGCAAGCATAGACAAGGTGTCACTTTGGACTCTGAGGAATTAATACCTCGTTTCTCACTATTTTCAGGATTTTTAGCAACCAAACAATCAGCTGCTAAATGGAGAAAGTAATCACCATATTGACTGTTACGTAAACTCAGAATTTTGCTCTCTGACACCCCTCTGCATCGCTGACTGCAGATGTCCATTCATTCCTTTAACAGATGATTTTGTATCTGAGGGTCGACCCTGAGGGAGGCTCAGGGCTTTAATTTGTGATGTCTTGTCCGGCACTGTTAGTGGGCTCGTCTGGGAGGTTAAAATGCCCCTCAAACAGCTGCAGCACCTGCTCATATTTCTCTCTGAGGCAGTGTGATAAAACACAAGTCTCCCTCCATACATAAAATAAAAAGGCTCACAACTCGTGAGATGGCAGGGCAGACCAGCTGCATCTGGTCTAAGTGTGTGTGTGTGTGTGTGTGTGTGTGTGTGTGTGTGTGATTACATGACTTAATGTACAGTTTTGTCTCTCTGCATGTGTGTGCATTTAAATACACACACGACACGCGTACGAAGACGTATGTTTGTTCTTTGGTGTAGAAGTGCATGCCTGTCTGTGTTTGTGCATTTCCCATGAAGAACATTCTGCACACATGCGTGAGTGTTATTTATGCATCTCCTCGCTGTCTCTGAGTGTGTCAGCTCCAGATGTGCTGGGGTCAGAGCCGAGCTGCCCTCCCCGATCCAGATGTGTACAGGTGTGGCCCTGCAGTGTCACGCATTCATGCATGCAGCCCAGACTCTCCTTGGACCCTGAAACAGGTCGTATGCTTGGACACATTTCCACATCCTCTGGAGGTTCGAGAAGAACAAAATGTGGAAGAAAAGATTTCAAACAAGCACCAGCATAAACGACGGTAGGTCCGGTAAATTGATATGTCCTGTTGATGCACTGCTCTGTGGCAGTTTGTACTAAAATGAACATCGCTGGCTTGAATAAAATAATCAAGCGATTCATCTCTGTTACTATCTTTGGCAGGATGTGGCAGTCTGTCCAGTCAGGACAGCTGTGTCCGTTGATATCTTCAGCAAGGAGAACGGGGCCGAGCTTAAGGACAGAGATCTGGCAATTTTACAACAGGAAGAGGGCACGAGTCTTACATTCTCTGGCAGAAAGGAGGGAGAGAGAGAGAGGCAGAAACAGAAAGAGTGGGTTCAGTGGGTTGAAAGAGATTTGAAATAAAGATTTTGCAAGGGGAGATGTAAAAGAGGAGGAATGATGCTGAGGGTTAGTTCTCTGTAAGGTTTTGAGTTTCGGAGGCATCAGAAGGTGGTGGTGGAGAACAGAAGAAGAGAGAGAAGATCTCCTTGTTATCTGGCCTCACTGTTTACTCAGATTCCTACTCACAGATAGCATCAGCAAATAAGCTGCGGCCAAGTCGACGTGCTGTTGGACCAAGCCAAAGCTGACCTTTTGCCTCTGTGACACACACACACACACACACACACACACACACACACACACACACACAACATATACACACAGTCCTGCTGTTCTCTACATTCTGCTCAGTTATAAACACTGAGCGTCGGTGGGGCCAAAGAAAAACAAGAGCCTGGTTCTCAGTAAGTTTAGCTAATTGAGGAACATAAACATAAAGTTTCTATTTTGTTTTGTGAGGCGCAGCGTAACGTTTTGTTGTCCTTAAAGATGACAAACATGAATCCTCATATATAGTGTCTCAAGAATGGGAAGCTGAATTAAAGGTTCAGTTCAGTAAAATGACAAAAAACACATTTTCCTGCTTGCATCTCAACTGGTTTTGATCCATGCTCTATTTGAAGCGTTCACAGCATGTTCTGTAAATTACAGTATACAGGCTAACTGGGACACTGAGTCCAGAAAATAGTAGCCTCAATGTGACAAGGCAAAAAGCAGTGATGTGGTGGTTGGTATTAGATGCACGTGTCAATTGTAGAATTAATGTTTTTATATTTCTATTGTTCTTTTAATTGTCTCTATGATCTTAACAAAGAGTTTTTGTTGCCTAGCCCTGAAGGCCTTGCACCGCCTTGCATCACCCAGACAGGTAATTCTGGGGCTCCTGGGCTACCACTAGAGGTAAATGAGGAAATGTACTCCCATGCTTCAAACTGTTGCTTCTTGGCAAGAGCCATGTGATTAGAAGCATGCTGAGGTAACGGCGGGGTATCAGCTACATGTCTTGTCTACTTTCTGTCCTCTCTGTTCATGCAGTGAACGATGGGACGACTGTATTAAAACACTACAATGGCTGTTTGATGAAGCAAGAAAAAGGTGGTGAGCTTTGATGCTATGTCGGTATTATACTGTATCTTTCACCAGTACCCCACTCCCTTTAACCACCAGGCCCCTCATTCATATTCCACCTCTCCCTCTATTTCTTTATTCCTCTCTTTGTGCGACAGAGTGATGTGACAGTAGAGAGCAGACAATGTCGGGTTACCCTGGTAATTTGGGAAGGAGGACGGAAGTATCCTGGGCGGGCAGCGTCCCTCCTCCCTGCGCGGCGCGAGTCCCTCTGATGATTCACCAGCCTGCACGATGAAGGTTGGTGACCCCAATTTGAGTAAGGCAGGAGGAGGAGGAGCAGGAGAAGAAGGCGGATGAGGAAGGGGGATAATAAGGAGGAGGGGATGGCGATGCCTACGTCAGTGGCACTTGCTAATAGGCAGATGTCCTTGTCCCTGACACAAGTAAATCATGTCTCTTGGGGGAAACAATAAAAGAACGAGAGGAGGAGAGGAAGGGAGGAAACAAGTGAAGCAGAGATTGAGATTGGCGTCTGGAGGAGTGAGGCGCTGGGTTGGACGTGAGTGCGTGTCTAAATGAAATTAGAAGCAATTACTTCAGGCTCTGAGTCCACTGTAGAAATGCTGTTTTGATGAAGACAGAAAACAAGGAGGGAACCTGGAGAAGGTGAAATGACTCAGTTTAAGTGTTTTAAGCTGTTGAGGGTGAGTGGGCTGAGTTGCACTTAAACCAGAGAGGGAAACAGGTGTTCAGTGGAGATGGAGAAGGAGTGGAAGCAGATGGGAAAGGGGAGAGAAAATGAGAGGTAGAGGTTGAGACAAGAGGAGGGAGGGCATCCAGCAGTGGTGGAAAAACTATTCACACCATAAAAATACTCAGTTACTGAGTAAAAGTCACAAGTAATAAGTCGTAAAAAAAAAAAAAAAAGTCGGTAACTATCACAAGAAAGATGTACTTAAAGTATCAAAAATGAAAGTACTCATGCCCCTGTTAGATTATATAATGACATAATATATTACATTATGGATGTTTATTATTCATGCATTAAAGTGTGCATGCGCCACCATGTGCAGAAGGTGGAAATACTCACGTGAAGTACCACATATTTTCACTTGAGTAAATGCACTAAATTGAATTCCACCACTGGTGTTCAGCAGCATGCCTTCATCGCCGTGGGAAGAAGTTTGTTGCAGTTGTTCTGTCCCACAGACTCAGCTAATGGCCACAGGAAGATAAACTTTCACAAGTATGTGATCTTCCTCCTGATTAAATAGCTCTATAGCAGACAACCACCCCCTCTGCAAGGGCAGCTTCCCCTCGGCGAACGCCATCATCCAACCTCCTTCACAAACACCATAAGCACATATCATTATAAGCAATGTAGTCATTTAAGGTCACCAAAACATTTCTACAGGAATCTCTGTTCACCGGAGTGCTACCATATGTTTTCCCACATAACTTGCTGATAATAATAATATGATCCGTTTTGAGAGTGGGCACACACAGCAGAAGTCAGGATTGGGTCTTTGCCTGCAGTCAGCTCCAACGGGAAACCACTTCTCAAATACCGCATGACTATTTCCTATTTTTGTCTAATTAAAGGATTGTTGCGCTGAAATGGAAACTGCTTCCACGGCAGGCACTGGCTGACCGGTTTCTGTGCAACCTGTGATTCAAATCATGTTTGAGAGGTGAGGCGGCAAGTGATTGGCTGCTGAAGCAACTGCCTGGCCGTTCAAAACATGAAGTGGGGTTTAAAGAGCCTGACTCACTATTCGACTTCAGATAAAACAAGATAAGTTAATGTGTGTAAACTGAGTGTTGCACTGGTTAACATCACCAGGATGCAGAACAAATATAAAGTAAGTGCACATTATACAAAACATTAGTAAGAACTGTAAAGACAAAAGTAAGGGGAAAATATTTGTAGTAAAACTAAATTCCTCTGGCAAACTCCCAGCGAATCCAAAAATGGGCAAAGAGGTGGAGCGTGGGTGGAAGTGAGAAAGGCCAAATGAAGCCTGGTTGCTGAAACCTAGCTGTCACTTGAAGCAGCCATATCCATAATTGTGCATAATGTTAAGACTTAATATAATTTAAATTAGTAAGTTAAATATAAACGAAAGCCCTGAACAGCTGCCATGAACTGGGAAATTAACTTTAATTAACTTTTCTGTATCAGGCTGTAAAAATGTTTCTTTCTGCCATGAAGTTGGGGATTGTAATGTGGGGGTCTATGGGGATCGAATTGCTTTTGGAATTAGCCTCAAGTGGCCATTTGTGGAAGTGCAGTTTTTGGTAATTTGCTAACATTTGCTAATTAGCACTAAACACAGAAGACAGCTGTAGCCGAATGTTAATACTTTTTCACATATTATGTCATAAATTGAAGTATTGGACAAGTGAAAAGAGATCGCAAAAGTGACTACAATTAATCCTGAGTGGAGCAGTGATGTCTGAACCAAATAAAATGGCAATCCATCTGATAGCTGGATCACTGGACACATGATCATCAACCTCATGTTGGTGCTAGAGGAAAAATCAGGGGGTCACCAAAGTCAGTATAATATATCCTCTGGAGCGTTAGACCCACCAACACTCATGATGACGTCCCTTTCTGCTACACAAGAACAACCATGTTTCTATTATTCACTAGTTTGGCATTCACACGTGTCAAACACAAAATCTTAAAGATAAACATTTTCACACAGTATGACTCACGCACTGGTCAGCAAAATGTTGTGACTGGTCTGGATTAACGGTCACAGATGGTGAATCTGTTCAACCAGTGCTGATATCAGTGGGTCTTCAGCATCACAGACACTAATTAGCAGCATCTTCCTGTGTTTACTCCTGTGGGAAAGGGAGTGGACCATGATGGAGTCTACAGACTTATAGATAAATGAAGATAACTTTAATCTCACTCTAATGAGCACTTCCCTTTCCTCCCACCTCCTCATATGTCTTCCTGTCTAGACTTGTGCATATGTGCCCCTCTTTCCTTACAAAGCTGTGGCGACATCTTGATAACGTTCTGAATCTTGTGTCTCTTCATACTGGACACTGACAGCAGCGCTCACTGAGAGCTGCAGGTCATAACGCTGCGACTGATGTGTTTGACGAATAAGAACACCGATGCTTTGATTCCTTGAAGTTCCCTAAAAGGACACAACTGTTAAACCAATTTTCAGTGTTTTTTGGCAGCTTCATGCAAAAGCATAGCAGCTGGATAAGCTCTTGCATTCACATTATACTCACCCTAAACACAAATAAAATCAAATGTTTCATAGCCTCAGGATTTGTTTATGTTTGGGGCCCAGGCCGCTGCTCGGTGGGGTCCAGCTGGCATGCTCCCCTGCCAGCCTCTTTATCTCCCTGGCCACTTGAGTCGGGGAAGTGAGGCTGCCACACAGCGCCTGGCCTTCACAATCACTGGAGCTCCTCCAACATTCCCCCCCGGTGGCAACTCAAACAAACCTGGGGACTGACTGTGACTCAGCCATTCCTCTCGTGTCTGCCTGTCTGGCTGCTTCGACAACACCTCCAGTAAGTACTTCACGGTAAATACCTATTAGCATGTGGTCACAGTCGAAGAAATGTGTTCATCAGTGATTGCACTGTATGCATTGATGTAGATGAAGTTTGTTCTGATTGTGGTAATTGATGACATTGATTAATAGTTTGGCACCATACTTCTGATAATAATAATCGTGGTGCGCCTCAATAACACTCCCTCATTGACGCACTCACTATTCCCATAAAATACTCACTCAGAAGTTTACAGTACTGCATCGTGAGTAGTAATTTTCACCTGACGATAATATTTGTATCCATCAAATGTGACTCATTGCATAGTGGGATTATTAGTCGGTTTTGCTGCATTGTGAGAGTTTTTGAGGGTGTGTAAATTTCATATCCAGAGTTTGGACACTTAAATGGCAGGAAGTAGATGTAATGCACGTGCAATGCGGTAGAAACTCTGTGAGGCAGCCAGCACAGCAGCACTTTGAGCTAAATGCTAACATCAACATAGCAACATGCTAACAATGACCATGTTATCATGCTTTTACAGGTGTCTGGGAATGGTTTTGAGGGTATGCAATGTATTTAGTCATAATCCAAAGGGCTGGATGCACTCTGACCAAGCTGACGAATATGTGAGGTGACAAGTCAGGAGAACAGCAAGGTCATGAGGATGGCTGACCCATGAATGTCTGCTCCAATAGACTCAGAACACGTTGAGATATTTTACAGGATAGTTGATTTTAACATGCTGGTGGTGGGACAGGAGAAGTCAAGGGATAGCCAACGTCAATAGATTTCATCCTCTGGGGACCACGAATGTACAAAATTTCATGGAAATGCACTGATATTTGTTGAGGTACGTTGATATGATGTACAAATGTACGTATGCATGTATGAAATGTACAAATGTGACACACTTGTACTTGTACAATGCCATCATTTTACTCTGGCAACATGCCAGCATACAGAGTCATTCCGTCACCGTTGTACTTTTGTTTTGTCACAAGCCAGCAGAGAGGAACGAGTTTCATTGACTTGTCAGCCGGCTGTGTAAATCCTCCATCTCACCACATGACTCATTTTAACGGCTTGATGCAGCCTTCTTGTGCTCTCTATGTGATAACGCTTTTCCATCAATGTCATCTGTTGTTAGATCAGATGTTAGATAAGAGTGATGCAATAATTCCTGAGCTGTTGCTTCTTTTATAGAAACGAATGTTATCACGTGAATCATCATCATCTCCTCTCCTAAAAATACATGGTCATGAGGTCACTGCTCAATTATTTTAGTCTGCTGGCAGGAGTTTGGGGCAAAAGGGTGATTAAGTGGTTTTGCAAGTTATCAGACACTTACCAGGAAGTGAGAGAGGGCCACAAACAGGAAGGAGCGGAATGTGCTTCCTGTTGGCCAGCGGTGTTATACAGGGCAGATTCCTCAAACCATCATAGCTGACACACACACACCCGCAGAAATACACATGCAAACTAAGAGGCAGGAATGTTTTTCCACTGAAATCAGGGAGAAGCAGGCTGTCAGGAAAGACAAACATTAAGAGTAGATAACATTGAGACAGCGTGTCCCTGCGCACAGCTGCAAACGAGAGAGCATGAATCCGAACACGAGTTCCTCAGAAGAGACCATTGTTATGGTCGGTTCACTTTTAAGACTCACATATTCACATGAAACTGTTCTTATCTCAGTCATGTAATGAATTGATACAAACTGACAATTTATTGTTGTTATGATTATTGATTTCAGTCATGGCCACTTTAATTTTACATAAAATAGTGATGATGCTTTCAACACATAGCACACTGATTTGACGTTAAACGTTGATTGACTGGTTGTTTTTTGACCACTTGGGGGCAGCAGAAACAAGCTGTAAGCACAACACCGACATATCGTCACCTAAAAAAATCGATTCAGCCAACAGTTGCTTTGTTTCTGCTGAGACCAGCGGCTTGTTTGAACATGTCACTGATGTGTGAATCAAAACAGTAAAGCTGTGCGCTGGAAAGCCAAAAGAATGAGCGACCCCTTTCACATTGTGCATATCTTCATGCATAGCTAATATGCTTTCAAGATGGCGAACCTTGGAGATGTTATGTGGCAACCATCATCCGATTTTTTTTTTTGTTATATATAGCACAAATAAGCACATTTAGGAAATATAGTTGGTTGCAGTGGTAAATGTTGATCACCTGAAAATAAGAGTTGGTGTGTTTTGCTACCTTACAATGAGTTCTTTACATCTATGGAGGGAACAGGTCCTCTTTCGTGGAGCGCCCCATGTTGCAGTGCCATATTTCTACAGTGGCCCAGAAAGGACAAACCAAACACTGGCGAGGGCCTTTTGTGTTTTTGCAGCCACTGAAGTTTCTCCCACGGGTCTGGAAAGGGAGGGGCGGGGAGATGCCACGAAACCCTGCACACTGGTCCTTTAAGTAAAACTAATAAAAACACAATGTAAAAATACTTCCTGCTCCTTCCAAAATGGCTCCTGTCGGTGTCTCATCACTTATTATTACATCAAATTGACTGACTCACAAGAAGGAGAAAGTGGCTGATGCTCCGAAATTGGCTGGAAACATTTTTTTTTTCTGAACTTATTATGAGGTCTAAACATGTATCCAGCAGTTTAACATTGTAGCCGGTTTAAGTGGAAGTCAAACTACTTTATAGACTGCTGTGCAGCTTAATATTAACAATTCATCATATTTTATTAGCTGATCATATGTCTTTTTATGTCTGCAAATTAGCTGCAGTACAGCCATCAGGGTAAAAGTACAACATGTGGCTCTGAAATGCAGTAAACACATAAAGCAGCATGAAATGGAAATGCAGATGTTTGAGTGTTCCAGCTGTTGTGATGGACGCTCATCACCGAGGTGAGAACTGAGGGCTGCAGGTCAAAGAACAGCACGCTTGCGTACGTATATGAAATTAACATTGGTTGTCCTTGAGGGCTTCCTGATTGAATCACACAGGCTCGATGACGTCATGCGAGGTTTAAGTCATATTTCGGATTAGGGAGGGCGAGAGAGGGAGAGAGAAGGGGGTGAGGGGGTGGGGGGGTGGGGGGGTGGGGGATGAGTCACTGCCTCATTGATGACTGTCTCCACTGAGTGGTCAGATAATTCAGGTACAAAAAAGAGACACAGGCACAGCACGACCGCCTAATGGCACTCAAATAAAATGACTTATTGAGAACTCGCAAAATACACCTTTTAGGAAGATTAAATAGTATTGATGCCCCCTCCTCCCCCTCCCCATACAGCTGGTGCTATGAATCCTCCTCCTCTGTATTATGTCTATGACCAAAGATTTACATAACTAATTAACATCTGTGCCGCCATCAGATGTGCACGGGCTCAGAGGTGGCTGTGTTAGAGTACTGAGCCATTCAGGAAAATTGATCTGATGTGAACCTGATCCATCCGAGACCCCCATATAATTGAGGGCCTATTACTTTGATTCAGGTTAATATCCCACCATATAAATGTTTCCTCTTTCCTGGTTTAGATATTACTCAAGTTCTGTATCCATGGATCAACTGTTCAACAGGCCTACTGGGCAGCAGGCCCAGGGGATCAGGGGGTCACAAGGACCCTAAGCCCGAACATGTTGGAATTGCCTGCACAAAAAAGTCAATCAAATGACGACAAGAGAGGCAGAATGGCCCTAAAGAGACAGGAGACGACCAAGAAAAGACACAAAACGATTACAAAGAGATGACTACATAGACATGCAAAATGACCACAGAGAAAGAAAGAGAGAGAGAAAGACTGAGAGGGAGACAAGGCTGAAAATGACCACAGACAGGCATACAAAACAGGCACAGAGGCACAAAATGATGCATAACAACAACAAAGAGATGCAAATAACTTAGAAACAAGACATATTCTTGGTATATGGTTCCAGCGTAGGAGGGGTTGGGCCCTGTTACATATCTGTGGCCAGGGGCCCGTTGTCCCACAGTCCACAACGCAACACGGATCATGGGTTAAGATTCTTTTGTCAAACTGCAGCTTTCAAGAATTAACTTTGAATCATAAATAATCTCTAATACGCTGCATATTTTTTTGTCAGAATCAGTGTGTGTGTCTGATAGGCAGAGATTTGAGCGATTTATTATCGGCCTTTTACCAGGGGGCTTTTTCCAAATTACCAGGACGAGAAAACAACAAATCATGTGTATATGCAGAGATTCAGGATTGGTTAAAAGAGTGTAAATTATCAGAACGCTGAATTACTTTAATGATCCCATCAGGGAACTTTAATTCCAGCTTCCCTCCACTTGCAGAAGGTCTTTCTCTAGAGCCCTTCAGCAGGGCGGCTGCTTGCTGACACAGGTGCCTGACCACGAATCCCCCTGCTGAAGGTCAGTTTCCACGTTACTGCTGCCCACCAAGACAGACACCATATATCTGACAGAACACCATAGCCCTGGTGTTGTTACTCAGGCAGCAATACTTCACTTCAAGTCCCTTTTTAGCAGTTATAAACAGTACACAAATATTTAAGAGACTGTTAAGAACACACTGTACTGTAGTTTTGTCAGTGTCTCTGACTCGGACATATCTTAAATCCTCCACTTATAGATGTCCATGGGAGGACTTGTAGTTGTTGACAAATACATTAATGAACACTTATTTCTGCTTACAACCACATTATAGTGTGTTATAAACCATTTAATCAGTGTGTATATACAGCTCTGCTTCCAAAAACACTGGGACGCTGTGCTAAACAGAAATAAAACACAATGCGATCATTTCCTAATCCTTTCTGACAGACACTCAATCGAAAACAGTACACAGACAATATATTTAGTGTTTTTCCTCATCAGCTTCATTGATTTTTGTAAATATCTGCTTATTCAGAATTTGATGCAGCGACACGTTTCAAACAAGTTGGGAGAGGAGCAGCAAAAGACTGGGAAAGTAGTGGAATGCTCCAAAAACACCTGTTTGGAACATTCCACAGGTAAACAGGTTCATTGTAACAGGTGATAGTGTCATGACTGGGTATGAAAGGGGCGTCCTGGAAAGGCTGCCGATCACAAGCAAGGATGGAGAGAGGTTCACCACTTTGTGAACACATGACTGTATGTATGCACTCAGGAACACTTTGTGACAGCGTCATCTGTAAACACAGTTTGATTGATGAGGATTTATATTTCATAAAGAATCCCAACTTCTTTTGGAATTGGGGTTGTAGTGCTTATACATGCTAAAGAGGGGGACTAAAAAGAGCTAAGAATGGCTAATATTGTTAATAGGGCTGCATCTAATGATTATTTTCCATCTTTGATTTATCGATGTATCATTTGGTCCATAAAACACTCGTGAACAGTGAATCACGATTTCCTGGAGCCCAAGGTATCGATGTCACATGCTTTTTTATTTGTACAAAACTCTATTATATTTATGACAAAGTCTTGATCATTTCTCCAAACAGATACAAAGCAGACTTTCGAATACAAAAGCTTTTAACTCAGAATAACTTTTAAAGTGCAATGTTTCACTGACAGAGACATAACTTCTCAACTCCAGCACCAGAACAGTAACAGCCTGTTTCTGTATTTCATAAAAGATGATGTACAGAGAGTCTTGTGGAGTGGAGCAGAAATGGGAGACACGTTGATACATTTTACTTCCTGGTCTTAAAGGCTGCATGAGCACGAAGTGTTACACCTTACTGAACTAATTACATTGTTGCAACTGAAAGAAGTAACAGTGAATGCCTCAAATTCCCAAGATGTTCTTGTGGTTATACATATTTTGAAAGCATGGGTGTCATCAGCAAATTATCACCACAGTACCAATATTTTGGTCAATCATCCAAAGCCAGTGCAAACCTTCACGAGGCCCCACATCAGGATTCTGCATCCCTCTGGAAACACGGGCGTACGGCTCCCTCTAGTGCTGAAAATGGGGAATCGTTTCAGAGTTGGATCTTTGAATGCAGTCACGGGGCAGTCAGTACTGAGTACTGAGCCGTGCAGACAGGATTGAAAAGAACCATGCGCAGCCAATCTGCTCATCAAAAATACAACCAGTTTTATAAACTATCTTACAGAGTAACAAAATAGAGCTCACTCGCAACAACAAATGAGGCTCCAAAGTGCTTTTCTTCACAAATAAACCGGTTCCAAAAACCTCAGGTGTTCATAAATCAAAAGTGAATGAAATCACGTCCTGAGACCTGATCAGCGCCTCTTTCTGCACCCCGATGGGAGTGTGCAGGTTCGACACCTGAAAGTTCAGCACGTCGATGTCAGACGCTCCAAACGTGGCCTCCACCTTCACCCTCTCGTGCAGGTCGAAGTGAACCTTCTTGTTGGTCATGGAGAGGAGACACCGGAGGAAGCGCTCTCTCAGCATAGATCTGGCATGCTGCTCTCTCTGCAGCTGCTCAGCGTCCGCTTCTGATGCAGCAGAGGTGGGGATGGAGGTGCGACAGAGAGCGATGAAACGGGGTGATCTGGGGTCGAATCCACGGCTGTTGGGGTCGGGTCCTCTTGGCAGGCGGAGCACAGACACCGGCGTTGCCATGTTGAGTCTTTCTGCCTACACCTATTAAAAAAAAAAAAAAAAAAAAATCATTAACACACTAGCGCGGCAGTATCCCTACAATAAATGTCAGGCTTACAGTTTGCTAACTTTGCTAAAAGTTAGCAGCTTGGCGATGAGCGTTGCTATGGCTCAGCTAACTCTGATAAAAGCTGCTAAATCTGAACACCACATGACCGCAAAACGAGATACAGAGCGGTGAATATGTCTGAATAAATACGGTCTAAAGCTTAACAAACCCCCATTTTCTCTTATTTCTACACTTACCTTACTGCTGTTTCCTTGCAGTTATCAGAAGCTGTTGCAGCGCGGAAGCATTTCTTCTTCGTTGTATTTATTGGCGCATGGCAAAGCAGTGCTTACACGTGGATTGCGCCGCCTTGTGGACTGGAGGGCTAAAAACAGGCAGCTCAACTCTCCCACTAACGAAATGTAATTAAGAACATTTAATCAAGCGCTGTACTTAAGTACAAACTTGAGGTACTTGCACTTTATTTCAGGCTTTTCTTTTCATGTCACTTTCTACTTTTTACTTTACCACACTTATCTGACAACTTTAGTTGCTAGTTACTTTACAAATAAAAATATTTTTTATACAGAGCATATAAAGAGCTCACCCAAGAGTTTACACAAGTACAGCTGAAACCATTGATTGATTGGTTAATTGATTGGCTGATTCATGATTCCGTGATCACTTATATGGGGATTTGCTGCTTTTCCTTTAAATTATCTTAATAATTTAAAAGGTTTGTACTTTTGATTGGATGATGGGACAAAACATGCATTGTGAAAGATGGTGTCACTTTGATGCTCTGGGTTTTTACAAGTCACACAATCAATCAATTGATGGAGAAAATAATCATCAGATTCATCCATAATAAAAATAATCATTAGCTTACACAAACCTCAACCAGCCTCAAGTAACTTAAACAGTAAAATCTTGCTACATGAGTAATAACCCAATGATATCATATATGATAGTATAACAGTCACAGGCTCAATTTTACTGCATTGACTACTTTTACTTTAAATACCATAAGTACATTTTCCTGATTATGCTTACATACTTCTACCTACCATTACCAGTTTCAATACAGGACATTAAACAAGGTTAACAGTAAGGATCATAAGTTACTCCCAACTTGCTTCGCAAGTTGCATTTAGATATCTATGTTAAGCTGCATGTAGCTCCATATGTACAATGTAAAATCTCAAGTACAGGCAGGTCTATATGATTGAGTACAGTGTGCGCATAAAACGGTTTTGTGTATATATTACACAGGCGTCTTCTTCTTTAATTCATGTCCTGGTATTCCTCCACTACTGTTTGAACATTACATTTTATGAGTCTTAACCCCAGCTGTACTTTACACACTCTGTATGTTGACTGTGGTTTGACTGGCCAGAATGTCCACATTCCCATCACCTCCCACACTCGCTGCAGATGTGTAGGAACCCGCAGAAAGTGAACACTCAAAGCTTCACTATGCAATCCATGTAAAACAGAATATTTGTGTCCATGCAATGATTTCCCAGACTTGATACTTAAAAAGGATGCAAAACTAGACTACTGTCACGCTGGTTTTGTTGTTTTCCTCAATCCACTGTGAATATATATATATATATATTCTTTTTGTAACAGCTATATCACACTAAAGGATGAATGGATGAATATGAACCATACTACACATCCAGATAAGCCTACATTAGCTTAACATCTGATTAAGTTTTATTCATGAATACAAATGTCATCCTGCCATATTCCATCACACAATAATTTTTTTCCTGCTGTTTTAATATTAAAGTGTCCATTTTATGATCACTTTAAAGCCGTGGCTCCCTTCAGAAGACCCTCCACTTCACAATTTATATCAATCATGAAGAATGACAGGAGAAGCAACTGATAACAAAGAATCCAAGTTGGATTTTAGTGAAATAAAGGTCTATTTATTTCAAAAACTATTTTCATTTAAAGATTGTGTTAGCAGTCTGACCCCTGGAGCTCAAACTGCTGTGTGTTGTCAAGAGTCTGGCTGATAAAACTCATGCTAACATAAGAGATTGCTGGTTCTTCGTCACAATCACACTTGCAATCACAATCACGATGTCATGTTTAAGGTGGAAAGATGTTGAAAGGAAAGGTCTGTGAGTCACAGACTGAGGGAAAGGGGAGAAATCGTGTGTGTCATTACTCATTACATTTCATGATTTCTGCACCTTCAGAGTCCATATGAGTAGAATAGATAAGATATTTGCTGTAAAAATGCAGTTACAAGACAGATTGTTTTAATATATATATAAATGCAGAAAAGAAACAACTTATCATCACTTCTCCACCCTGGTGGGGCACTCCTGTCTTTGTTGACATCACATAGGATCTGTGTGAATCATCACATTCCCATGAACAGAGGCAAGAGGCGTTAGAAAAACAGTCAAGATGCAAGTCTTGGTGTGGTTGACATGTTTGGTGGGATCATTTTCTAAAACGTTTTTTGTTCTCACAGGAATGCCTCTTGTCAATTAGTCACCGTGAAGCCATGCTGAGGTCCTCCTCTGGAAGGCTTGAGAGGGTGGGGGGGCAGTGAACGCAAAAAAATTCCAAGTGAACATTTTTTTCCCCATAAACTAAATGTTGTAAAGCGGGTTGTGGTCGATGATGAAAAGATGCTCAAAGCTGGTTTAAAGCTGAACTGAACTTTTTCACTGACTGTCTGAAGATGTTGGTTAAATGTTGACACCATTTTTTTTATTGTGATTTGCAGTACCAGCTTTAAAGAGAGAAACTGAATTTTGAATTATATTATTATTTGCATATTGCAGAGGATGAGAAATTTCATCAATGCAAATCCAGGTGAAATACGGCCTAAATGTGAACGTTTTTGACTCTTGAACCTATTTTCAGCGTCTTTTCAGCAGTTGTTGTTCTTCAAACATCTGTTCAGTCCACGAAAAATAGCAGATCATTTATTTTCCAGCAGGGGAACAATACCCAACCTAGCAAAAGCTAAAAGCACTAAAATAATTTAAAAACAACAGTTTTAAAGGGCAGATTCACATTGTTCATGTCAGTCTTAAGACAATAGTCAAGTTCCCGTAAGAGCACTGAAACAGGCTTTGCTTCCTGTTCATATGGACCATTAAGATGTCCCTTCCTGATACACTTCCAATGAAAGACAAAATCAATTGACCTTGTTTTGTCATCCAAAGTTGGCGCCTAACAAGATAAATTGAAAGATAGCCACTTGGTCTGGCTATTACAGACAGATCACTCATAGCTTCAGCTGAACTCTTAAACGTACCCATTTCTTGAAACCAAAAACCATAATTTTTCCTGAAAACCTAACCAACTAGTTTTGGCATCTATTTTAGAACATGTTGCAACGCTGACTATGATTCAAAGTAATGAAAAATAAAACAACATGCACAAGTCCAATGCTTTTAAGATAGGATACACTTTATTTATCCCACAATGGGGGAAATTCACATATTACAGCAGCAACAAGACAGAGTGCAAGAAGTCAGAGGACAAGAAGACAACTTGCATTTGAGTGGATGTTATTGTGCACTGTTATACAGTCTGATGGCTGTGGGCAGGAAAGACCTACGGTAGCGCTCCTTCCTGCACTGGGGATGTAAAAGTCTTGTGTTGAAGGAGCTGCTCAGGTTCCTCACAGTGTGGTGCAGGGGGTGGGAGGAGTTGTCCATGATGGATGTCAGCTTGGCTAACATCCTTCTGTCTACCACCTCCTCGATGGAGTCCAGTGGGCAGCCCAGGACAGAGCTGGCTCTCTTAACCAGTTTGTTCAGTCTCTTCCTGTCTCTGTCCGTGCTGCCCCCTCCCCAGCACACTATGGCATAAAACACTGCAGAGGACACCACAGTGTCATAGAAAGTCCGGAGTAGAGCCCTGCACACACTAAAGGACCTCAGTCTCCTCAGCAGGTGTGAGCGACTCTGGCCCTTCCTGTACAGGGCGTTAGTATTGTCTGTCCAGTCCAGTTTATTGTTGAGGTGAACACCCGGGTACTTAAATGAGTCCACCATGTCAATGACCGAGCCCTGGATGTTCACCAGTGTGTGAGGGGAAGGTTTCCTTCGGAAATCAATAATCATCTTCTTGGTCTTGCTGGTTCAGACTATAACAATAGAGTTGTACATGAAGTCTGAGGTGTAGAGGGAGAAAGGGAACGGTGACAGCACCGTTCCCTGGGGGGCCCCTGTGCTGCTGACAACCACATCTGACACACAGCTGTGTAGCCTCACGTACTGCGGTCTGTCAGTGAGGTAGTCGATGGTCCACGCAGCTAGCTGTTGGTCCACACCAGCCGCCTCCATTTTCCCCCGCAGCATTGATGGCTCGATGGTGTTGAAAGCACTGGAGAAGTCAAAAAACATGACTCTCACACTGCTCCCGGGGGACTCCAGGTGAGACAGGGCCCGGTGTAGCAGGTGTGTGATGGCGTCGTCCACCCCGATGCCAGGTCGATAAGCGAACTGCAGCGGGTCCAGCGCAGAGCTGCGGTGCGGATGTGGCCGAGCACAATCCTCTCCATGGTCTTCATGAGGTGGGAGGTCAGGGCGACAGGTCTGTACTGGCTTGGTTCCCCGGCACTTTTACTGGCACTATATGAACACCTGCACCATTTGGTCACCATTCACCAAAAAATGGTCAGTTTTGTTCTGTATGGCGGCACAAAAAGGGACCTTACAGCTGTGTCACACATGTTGTCAGATTTACTTGTTAAATGCAGGCTGACGATAAATGATGGTGCAGCATCCCTCTCTGGTTTGTACATTGCTGTTCTCACAGAGATCTAACATGTCGACTCAACTCTCTGAGCCAATCCAGTGGCTGTTCTTTCTCTCTGATGTGGTGTACTCTGAAAACAGATTGGATGGGCAGATCTGTGGAGTGAAACAAAAACAAAAGCCCAGCAAACTGAAAAATATATGGTTGCTGACTCCTGATGTTTTCGTGATGCTCAGATGAGGCTGATGGTACATGAATGTACTTTTGTTTTTGTTCTTCAGTTTTGGTGCAAATAGACAGATCGAAGAATACACAAACATGATCTGATAGAGCAATAGCAATAACTAGATCTAGAGTGTGTCCTGTATTTTGAGTCAGCTCTTTCACATAATGACTGAAAGGATCTCATGCCTAAAAAAGGCACAAACATCCCCTCCCTTGTCGAGCTTCAGACTCAGCACGAACACAGAATCTTGGCTCAGTCTTCAAACGTTCTGTGTAAAGGAATGCAGTGTCTTGGCATGACTGTGCCCGCCCACATGATAAAGATCAACATAAATTCCCAGAATAACACAGCAGTGACGTATTCTCAACTTTTCCACTGCACATTCTTTTCAGACGGGTTGAGTGAAGTCATATTTTGCATGTAATGAGAGTGAGGTCATTTTTCTACCAGAGTAGCACTGGGCAAACAGCACTGCGGCCACTGTGTTAGGCTGCCGTCAGGGAGCACTCAACCACCAAGCTCAAGCAAAATGTTCAAATTAAGGGGACTTAGCTCTTACATGCACGTGGCTCAATAAGATAAGGTTGATAAAACAGTGGAAAAATGTAATATATGAAGCTTTAAACCACGAAACAGTATACGCAAGATCTAAAGGACATGTTTTCAGTCTGAATCCACATATTTAATACATGTGCCTTTTTGAACTGCCATACTTATAATTTACATTTTCAGAATGGATGAATTAAATGACAAAGTCGAAACCAAGTGATAATGTGAATGGGCCATTGTAGTGATGAACCGAGGGAGAATTATCACCTGAATCAGCTTCACTGTTTCGGTTCGCCCTCACAGCTCTGTCTTGTTTTTGGATGCAGCAGGGATTTCCCTCAGGAGTTGGTAGAGACCAGAAACATAGATGAAACACAGTGAATATTTGACCTAACGTTCATCAGGTGGCCAGAAGCTCCACTTCAAATGAATGATGCAATTACACCATAACATGTGTAAACAAGCAACTGTTTGCTAACCAGTTCAACATGTTGAAACTGTTTTCGAGATACTTGTGTCTCAGGTCAGAATGAAATGCCCGAGTGCTGCAGAGAGAGTGGTGGAGTCAAACACAGACAGACTTTCATGGGATTTATTGGCAAAAATGATTAAATATATCAGCTCTGTGAACTGAGGGATTGCACACTGAGTGTATCTCAGTGAAGGAAAGATGAGGTGGATCACAGTCTGTTATCTCTATTGATGATGATAAGGATGATGATGATCTTTTTTGGCTTCTTCATCTGGCATTGTCTCAGTTTTTTTACATTGCTGACTTTTGAGAAAAAAGATAAATGAAATCCATCTGTAGGTGAGTGGGCTGAGAAAACAGTTTATTTTCCTTTTCTTTTTTTAGGCTGCTGACTAATAATACATTAACCAGAACCTATTTCAGCTAAAAAAATATGCACAACTTTCAACACCAATGACACAAAGTAGTGACAGGTCATACATCTGGTCCTCATTCACTGTTCATGATCATGAGCAGTTCAGAGTTTTTGTTCATCCTCTGAACTCCTGGTAGGTGAAATCCCAGACTGAGGTTCTGTCCAGTGGTTTAGAAATTAAATTAAATTTAATAAAATTGGGAAGTGTTGTCACTGATTTCGCAACCTTGCCTGTTTGTTGGTTTCATTGGTGTGAGAAACGACTACTCAGAAACAATATATAAATTTGGCTTGTAAATTTTAATTAAATCTGCATTGTTCACTCAGAGACACTCAAGTCAAAGAAGTGGTCCGTATGTTTGCCATATGTTTGCTCTGCCATGTAACTTTTGTTTAACAGCAGGCATTACAAGATGTAATGAATTTGCCCTTGTTAACCAAGACCCTCTTGAGTCAGCAGCTTTGAACACATCATCCTCAACATGCTAAAATGTGTAACGGGAGCACATGTAGAAAAAGAGCGAGAGTCAGTGAACGCACTCATTAATATCAGTTAGATTGCATCAGCCTAAAGGTTGCTAACATTAGCCACCGTAAGCTACTGGTCATACCAGACCAAGTAAGGCTGTAGGGGCAAAAAATCTGAACCCAATTAAATGAGTAATGATGTGTTTTATTTCTTATGGAGTCAGCTTTTCATATCCATGATGAAGATCGCAGCCTAGTAACTTGGAGGGAGAGAGGAAACAGCTCTGCTTCCACAATATTTGGAGCAATTGCAGAAGCATCACTCAATGCACAATGAATAAACAGCTTGTAGCTTAACTGATTCAACGTCATGGGGAAACCACACAACTCTTATCTGGATTGTACAACGGGAAGAAGCAGATTAAACATGTTATCACGATCATGAGGTAACTGTAATGAACTATATCAGCAGTTTGTTTGGCAAATGTGTAATTATTGCATGATGTTACACAACAGCAACAGATGGGAAAACAACGGTTCGACTGTTCCCCTCACTTAAAATTACCCCTGGGTGTGTTTTTAGTAGTGACTGTACATCCAGAAAGGCAGCTGTGATGAGATAAACCAGTAAAAATGATTAGGAAATCATGGAAACATGTGCATCTTCTGCTGGAGGCCTGCAGAGACAACTTAACTGCTCTTTGCCACTCCAGAGAGAATTAATTACATCTAGACTACACAGCCAGACAATGCCCGCTGAAGTTAAGACTTGTCCTGCTTTCTACAGTTAATGTGCTGTTAGCTGTGTTTTCATTGGCATCGGCTTCAGTTATCCCCCACTTCAGAACATTTCATCCCGTTCGCTGTGACTACGATCCACAGGACGTAAATGTCAAGGCATTATTATTAGTTTACAGAAGGAGAGTAAGGTAAATTCACAAAATGTTTTCTCAAAGCAGATATTTTGACTTGTCATAGTAGGAAAAGCACAGCTGCACAATATCAGGACCCTGAGACTGAGGCAGCTATACGGAAATGAGTAATGATAAATTTTATTATTTACTTTTTTTCTTTTGCTAGAGTGACAGTGTCAAAAAGTCAGGGTTAGCGTTAGGGTTAGCTTTTCATTCATGTAATTTGAGTTTTATTGCAATGATGCACATGAGGTGGATCTATAATTTTACTGTGTTTACAGGCCTGACATTACCATAGAACATACACAGTGAAGTCTTGATGGTGCAGGCTGATATCCAGATTGGCTGGCTCATTAATTGAAGTCAGCCTTAATCCAGATTTATTAGCATTCACTACATCAGAATCAGAAGTCTGAGTGCACATTGGGAATCTGACTCTGGTTTTTCACCGCTCTTAACGTACTTATACAGGAATAGACATACAGCTAAGAACAAGGAGAACAAAAACTGAACAAACAAAAGTAAGGAAAGGTAAAGAACTGGTTCCTGCAGCTTTGTCTTAATTAATGAAGTGTATAAATTGGCAAAAGACAAACCAGATTTAACTGTGTTGAGATGATGGCACTTCAAAGCAAATTTCATGTTTCCTCCTATTCTGTACTGATGATGTACTATGAAGGACTGACAATGTTCTTTATGGTCAAGTTATTTATGCTTTGCTTTGTGCACCTTGGTGTTTGACACAGAACGTCACAGATGTCTGTTGTACTATTCGAATCAGCTGGATGGAGATATGCCAAAACTTCACAGCCACAGTGGAAACAATTCTTCAAAATCAGTACTTAACCTGAGCCCTATAGAGGACAAACATGTCTCCAAGTTAAAATGGAAAAGAAATAAACCAACTTCATCAGAATTAATTTTCAGCCTTCCTATTATATCCTAACTATTATAGTTATCATATAAGCAGCCTCTATGTGGCATCACATAGAGACTGTGCACACTGTGCCTCAGTAAAATGTGTTTACTGACTGACACTCATGATGTTACTACTGTTGTGAAAATTAAAGACCTTTTATGTTCTGAAAATACCAAATTATGGACACTTTGTGCCATTTTGACAAATTTATGTTTTCAGACAACTGCGCTGCCTTCCCCTCCTCTCTTTCAGCACGCTCCAGTAAAACATATTCATTCAGCCTTCTCCATATCCCAACGTCAGCAAGACTTTAAGGGTTAAAGCTCCACTGTCAGCTGCATGGGTAACGCTGGAATAATTCTCCCCTCTGCTGGAGAGCTAAATCTCATATGGAGAGATGAGCCACTGAGGTGCTGACAGTTTATACAGAAACGTAAAAATATGAGAACCACAGGCACTGAGTTACTTGAGTTTTGGTTTTATGCAATTTATTAACAACAATGGTGAACAAAAAGCGCACTCATGAGGAGTGGAAAGGACAACAAAAAACCCACTCTCAAAGAGTGGAGCTAAAACCAAAAATCTTTCCCTGAAGTCAGTCAATATGGGGATTGTGGAGTTGCAACCACAGATGTCCGAGAACTAATGCAAAGTGGGGAGCATGGATTGTAAGGAATGATATTTGCTCATGATGGTTTCCTGAAATATGCATCTTAACAGGAGTGGTGTGGTGCGTTACCACCATGAGAATTTTGCCGTTAAGAGCATACGCCTTAATTTGCATCTCCAGAGTCTCCACCCTGCAACCAGCCTGTCTCACTATTCTTTCATCCAGCAGGCTATCCTCTGCTTCGGAAATAATTAAGGCGAATAACGAAAAAGCCTCCCCTCCCACACTCAATGAAGCTCTTGGAATTTGCGTTGCTTAACTGAATGAGGAGTTTGTGAGAGGGCTCGTCAGCAGCCCCATACCTACTGACGAGCCTTGTCTTTTGATCAAAGCGGACATTTAGACAAAAAATTCCCCATCTGGCTACAGTAAATGCACTCACCTGCCCGGATCCGGCAGAGGCGTTCAGTGGGTGACAAACAGGCTCTCCCCAGTTCCCCAATAGACTGCTCCAGTTCCGCTGTCACAAACCCCAATATTTTACATATTATCTGCACTACTGCAATATTGCACATACAGTCTACTGTTCACACTTATTTATCACCTGAAACTGCACAGACGTGCCCAGTTGGACAATCTGCGGTCTGTCTGCCATGTAGTCAGTAATCCAGGAGATTGTCGGCCTGTCGACTCCCATCACTTACAGCTTCTCACCCAGGAGCGGTGGCTGAATGATATTAAATGCACTGGAGAAATCAAAGAAAGTGATCCTCACAGTGCTGCCGCTACAATCCAGGTGGGAGTGAGCACCTGGCGTCATCCACACCCAGATGGGGTTGGTAGGCAAACTGTAGAGGGTCCAGTGATGATTTCACCTGCTGTCGGAGGTGGGCCAGGACCAGCCTCTCCAGCACCTTCATCATGAGCAATGTAAGGGCAATGGGCCGGTAGTTGTTGGGGCCAGAGGAACCACGCAGGACGTCTTCCACAGCACCGGGACTCTCTGCAGGCTCAGGCTCAGGTCGAAGAGGTGTCCCAGGATCACAGACAGCTGGCTGACACAAGTCCCCAGGACTCTGGAATGCCTTCAGGGCCAGCAGCCTTGCCCAGGTGCAGCATCTCCAGCTGTCTTCTTACCTGGCCTGCAGTCAGGCAGGGAATGTGCTAGTGGAGTCTGTTGTCTCAAAACAGTGCTGCAGTGACTCATTAGCCTCCTGAGTCCACTTCCTCACTGTTCTCGTGGACACAGGCTGCCTCTGGACAAGAGGACATAACGAGGTGTTAACACACCAGGCTGTGATCAGCTCTGCCTAGAGCGGGAAGGGCAGTGGCACTGTATGCATCCTTTTCATTAGCATACAGTAAGTCTAGTGTGGCGTTGTCTCTGGCGGGACAGTTGATAAACTGGTTGAAAGTTGGCAGAGTTTTGTTCAAAGTATTGTGATTAAAGTCTGCAGTAATGACTACAAACACATTTGGTTGCTGTGTTTGTAGCTCCGCTACAGTGGAGTGGATGACGTAACACGCTGCTTCCCCATCCACCTTTGGAGGGATGTAGACAGTGATCACGATGGCGGACGTGAACTCCCGAGGCAAATAATAAGGCCGCATCCCCACAGCTAGCAGCTCAATGTCCGGGCTACAGAAATGTTCCTTAACGGTAATATGTCTGGGATTACACCACTTCTCTTTCACAAACAGCGCAATCCCTCCTCCCTTCTTCTTACCGCTCCGAGCTACGTCTCTGTCCGCCCGCACACAGCTGAAGCCAGGTACCTCCACGCTGGGTGGTTATGCAGCATACCAGTCAGATGAGACATGTGCCGAGAGAGCTGAGAAACCTGAGTCGCCATGTGCTGGCTCAGTTTGCACAAGGCTTGGAGAAGCTGATCTTGATTACCAAGTAGTACACCCTGACTGGTAAAGTCTCTTTTCTCTGAGTCTGCTGAGTCCATGGTGGCCAAATTATTCTGTAGACTATGCCTTTAAATCCAATTGTAGTTGGACTCAAAATGCAGACCGGAGACAAGAGTTGGAAAGAAAACAATTTATAAACAATAATGGTGAACAAAAAGCACACTCATAAGGAGTGGAAAGAACAACAAAAAAACACACTCTCAAAGAGTGGACCTAAACTATCACAAAACGCACTCACAACGAGTGGAGATAACAAACAAGAGAGCACCACACGGTGGGTTGAGGTAAGACAAACGCTGGACGTGGCTGGTAGGCACTGAAACAAAAGAGCACAAGTCTTACAAAAAACACAGAGAGCAACTGGCAAACAACTGGAGATACTCACAAGACAAATACTCAGGAAAGGCGTGGAAGAGGTCAGGATTATTTGGCAACAGGCAAGGCTGAGAGCCTTCCGTAAATACTCAGCCCTAATCAGGCTCATGCGCCCCAGGTGTGCTGCTGGTAGGGTTTCCAGAGGTTACAGCAATCAAGGGCTGACTTTGTCGGCTAATGTTGAGTTTGTTTCTCTCCTGGCTGGTGAGATATCTAGGGACCACCTTTTTTCCTTAAAGATAATAAAGGAAAGCTGGTATGCCAGACAGTGTGACCAGATTGGTGGCATGGTCAAAAGGCATCTAACCCTAACCCAAGGGTGTTTTGGGTTTGTACCCTTTGTTATACTTGAGATTTCATGTGGAATGACCCCCTGTCTGGGTTTTCCCCCCTAAAGACATCAGAGTTTTCCCTCAGACGGGAACTGAGGTGGATGCAGATGTCTTTGCAGAAGTAGCGCAGCAGCCCAATGCTGGTGTATTTCCTATCAGATTTGACAAACTTGCTCTGTCTTGATTTCTTTCAGCCATCCATGGAACGTTGGCTAAGACTCAATTACACTTTTAGACTGTGAAAAACCGACAAATAATGTTAGAGAAGGAGTGAATGAGATTAAAGATTTCTGTGAGTGAAGGTAAGGAATCTTGCAAGTATGATAAAATATGATCTACGTAGAGCCCAATTTTTTGTCGGAGGTGTGCAGTGTGAGCTCCTTTAATGGCATTATTATGATGCATAGCTGCAGCAAATCGTCCTATGAAGGAGCCTGTCAGGAGCCTGGCGCCCTGGTGAAGTGATGTGATTCTGTTTGTGGTGACTGTGGCTTTGGGTGAGGTGTATAGTGTCCTTAACCAATGGATGAACGAGTCCCTAAAGCCGAATCTGTGTAGTGTGTGTTAAATAAGAAAGTCAAGTTAATTTGGTCGAATGATTATTAAAATGATTGTCTTGATTTGAGTTTGTTGTGTGAGGTTAATAAAATTGAATAGTCTTCGTGGATTATTTCTGTTCTTTATTAAACCTGTTTGATCCGGATGTATTCAGGTGGAAATAGTTGTTTCTAACCTGATGTGTAGTGATTTGGTAATGATTTTTCAGTGTTGTAGCTGAAAGCTTGAGTTGGATCTTTGTTGGGTTTCAGTAGAAGTCATCATTTTCTATTTGTTCATTGGGATTGTTTGTTTTTGGGATCTTCTGTTTCGTTCCTGTTCAGGATTGTGGGATTAATAACTGTAACTGGTGTAACAGAGTAAAATGTGACAAAAAGTTGGGTTGTTGTTAAGCCTTTACAGATTGGCAATTTTTAAGTTTTTTGTCATGGATGTAAGCAGTAATTCTAATATATTGTCCCTCGGAGTGAATCAGGCAGATTCTTTTGTGTGCTAAAATAGAGACACCTCTTTGTAAGTTGGTGAGACTTGAGGTTATATATTTCTGAATGGTATGAATTAGTCGTCTGCAGCAAACATACATCTGCTTTTAGTTTAATAAGATGGTTTAAGCAGTATGAACAAAAACACAATCTCAAACACAAAAACAGCCCTTAAACAAAACATTCAACTCAGCAATGGGGGAAAGAGGAATCAGGGTAAGATACAGAGGAGACAGGAAGGTTTGGAGTGTGTGTGCTTTTGTTTGTCTGCATGTTGGGCGGCAGTCTGACAGTATGTTGCATGTATGCAATGAGCAGAGCTGGTGCATATACATATGCATGGAGTGAGAAGAAAAAGACAGTGAGAGAAAAAACAAAACAAAGCAGAAAAAAATAAGAATCAAACAATATAAATCTAACAAGGGGAAACTGGAAAGAACATCAGAGAGTCGTCAAGAGGTTTACAGGTGCGCTATATTGATCAGTATGTCTGTGGTGTGTTTAGAGGAACCATGGGGTTAACTTTGTGTTTCATTTTCTGTTGAAAATGTTTTGGTCTGGGTCCACTCTTTGCACCAGCCCAGTGCCATTCCCATGGCGTTCGATGCTTTGTCATGCCCCTCAGTATCTCATACAGACACAACAGTTTCACAGCATTAACTGTGTACTGGTATGAGGCATCAAAAGGTGTGACAAAGGTGTGGCAGTGGTGTTTAACTGTCTGGGAATGAGAACAGGTTGATGTGACGGGAAACTGGATGCACCTTCGTCATTAACCTATGACTTCCAAGAACATGGAGTTATCAGTGTGTCTGGTGTTTTTCTACCTGTCGCCATCCTGTCTGTACGAGCTTTCTGAGCAGGGATTCAGTGAGGTTTATAACTTCAGTGTGGAATATTAGTGATGGGGGAAACTAAGCTTGTGACATAATCAGATGTGGTACGGTAATGCTGCTGTGTAGTGTCATATAGTAAGCATGGTATAAATAAATAATAAACAACAAAATATATCAACATATACAAGACAGTGAGGCATATAATCAGTCCAGTGTTGGTGGTGGTCAGTGC
This sequence comes from Chaetodon auriga, assembly GCF_051107435.1. Classification (NCBI taxonomy): domain Eukaryota; kingdom Metazoa; phylum Chordata; class Actinopteri; order Chaetodontiformes; family Chaetodontidae; genus Chaetodon; species Chaetodon auriga. The sequence continues at coordinate 10,903,268 of NC_135080.1, forward strand.
AGGTTGAGCCTGGTGGTCCATGTGGTGCCACCTGGTCTCATTCTACAGATGCTTTTTTAGTGTCTCATGCAGGTATGAGACACACCGGGTGTGAACTGTAACAGAAAGCCTGGAATTGTTTTTTGTTACAGAGAGAGAACAAGCCAATTCTTGTTGTCGAGCTTGCATTTACTGGACTGTTATGTCATCAGTGCCATCCCATTCTCTTCCAGGAATCGGGGTAACCAAAATCAAAGCCCCCTCTTTCATTTGTGTGGAGCCGGTCCAACAGTAACATGGCAATGCATGCTTGAGGTAGTGCACATGTCATATTTCACTGAAAATGTACATAAAAAGATAAAGAAATACAAGTGCAAGGCAAAGATGAACATAATGAAATTAAATGCATTACAAATCAAATTCATTACATAAGGCTCTTGTTTGCACAGCTTTAGAGCTTGTGCAGTATTTTAATGTGTCCAGGTAGGATTTTAATCAGGACATGAGGACAGACAGGTTGTGTTTCTGTTTTGCAAATTTGCTCTTATAAAAAATAAGAGTGGTGATGAAACAAAAAGATAAAATAAGATCAGTTTCAAGTTTGAGTTAACTAATTGTGTCCCATTCTCTTATACACTTTTTTTTTTTTTTATTAGTTTTTATACCCAGAAAAGGATCTGAATCCCTTTTAGCAAATAGCAAATCCTCTAAGGAGCACAGGACGGTAATATCTGATGACCCTCCTGTGACAGGCAAACTGACAGACAAGCAGTATTAGCATGCCATTATCAAGCCATTTATTTAAAAACAATGATTTGTCTTTGAAACATATCCAGATTATTCAAAATGTAGTAAAATGCTGGGGAAATACCTTCTAAGCTACTTTTTTCTTTTTAAATGTAATTGACTGTAATTTGCATAGGAAGTAAAAATAAAAATGGAGACAGGACAGCCCTGATGGACCCTCTGCTCCGTTCTAAATCTCTTTGTACATCCTTGGGACAGTTTGATCAAACTATTCGCAAAAGCATATAAGGTGTGTATTGATTTTCTGTAAACGTTCTTCAAAGCCAAATAAATCAAAAGCCTTAAAGCTACAGTAGGTAAGATGGAGAAAAGAGCAGACTTAGCCTGAAAGGAGGACGAGCTGTCTCGAGGGAAACGAGTGAGGGTGCAGAAGGTTAAGGAGTCCAGTCCTGTAGCTCCGCCCTCTGAACGCGAGAAGCCAAGGCCAAAAATGTAACGTATGCAATATAAATAGTGGAGCAGTATTGAAAGGGGAGGGGGGGTGGGAGAGACTGTGTGTGTGTGTGTGTGTGTGTGTGTGTGTGTGTGTGTGTGTGTGTGTGTGTGTGTATGAACTTATTTTCTTTATGTAATGTACTGTTTTTGCTAACTATTTGTATGATGTGTGTATGTTACCCCATGCCAGACAATGGACAAAACAGCAGTCTGCACTTGATTCTTCTCACTATATATACAGTATATATAACATATTTGCAACACTGTCAGATGAATGAATGTCAGAGATCACAATGTTTAATGTTGTTTTTGTTTTAAAATATAATGAGTTGTAACTGTTGGCTATTGTTGTACAGTACTTTATTTGATTATCAACAAATATGAGCCAATTAATCCACATTCTTTCCAATGTATCCCACTCACTAACAGGTGCCATGATGAAGTGTTATTCAGTGTTATTTACAGAATACAGTGAAGACCATCTAATAGTAGCAACCAGCGGTCTATTTCAAAGGTCATCATTGGACAGAAAGATTTATTGTTATGCTGCTGCATAGTGTTGACAATGTAGACTCCCTGTGAAGGCCGTACTTTTTTTTTTTTTTTCTTTTTTACAGCTATAAAATGCAGAGTGAGAAGTTAGGTTACTTGATTTGCAGTAAGACAGCTAGCGTTGATGAAATGTCAGTCACTTTCTATAACCACTTTCATGAGAAAGACCATGCTGTACTATACTCAGACCTGCCAACCTGTTATTTATACAGTTTAAACATGTAGCCGACAAATCTTTTGCAGAAAGTTTTGCAACCACTATCATGGCAGATGAGGAAGACGAAGACAGGGAGGGACAGGGCAGCAGACCTGCCAAAAAGAAGAGGGTCCATATCCCCCAGAAGTTTTTGAGTAAATATCAAGAACTGTGGCCATGCTTCCGACCCTCTAAAGTTATTCATCATGCATTTTGTACAGTGTGCAAAACAGAAACACCTATTTGCAATATACAAAATAAATTATTACTATTTTAATTAAATAAAATATTTAAATAATTTTTAATTCATTTGAATGAAATAAGTATTGAACACTGACATGATCAGTGCTTCGGTGACAAGAAAGGTGAGCATGGCTGCAAAAGATACCATCTGTCACATGGAGGGTTTCAGTGATGCTCTATTAAAGAAGGCAAAGTCAGCAACCGGTGAGGCAAAACAGTCCAGAGCAAGTTCCACTCCAGGAAGGAGTGATGACTGATGCAAAAACTGTATTTAAAAGGGCATCAGGGTCAAGGTCAACAAAATAAAAAAAATTAAATAATATGGTTACCAGGGGCGGCACGGTGGCGCAGCAGGTAGTGCGCGTGCCTCACAGCAAGAAGGTTGCTGGTTCGAACCCTGGGTCGGGCAGGGCCCTTCCGTGTGAAGTTTGCATGTTCTTCCCGTGCATGCGTGGGTTCTCTCCGGGCACTCCGGCTTCCCACAGACCAAAAACATGCTCGTTAGGTTAATTGGTCTCTAAATTGTCCGTAGGTGTGAGTGTGAGTGTGCGAGTTGTCTGTCTGTGTGTCTGTGTATGTTGCCCTGCGATCGGCTGTGTACCCCGCCTCTCGCCCATTGCTAGCTGGGATAGGCTCCAGCCCCCTGCAACCCCGAAATGGGATGTGCGGGTAAAGAAGATGAATGAATGAATGAATATAGTTACCTTGTTTTGAAAGTGTTTCTGTGTTCCATTGAAAGGCTGTCATGATACAGTATGGCTTAGAAGGACAGAGCATTTTTTGGTTTTCTGTTGATGGGTTTGGATATTTATGTTAAGAAGTAGTTAAAGAATGTGATTACAGAGTGCGAAATGTCTATATTTTCTTTATTAAAGGTATTGTAATCAAAAATATAGGTTTTATTGTTTTTTTTTAGAACCGATTTCCAGCCAGTGAATGGGGAAATTACTGCTTGCAAAGTAATGGAGTTGCAAAAGTCTGCAAAAAAGGCCACACAACACGAGTGGTACTCAAAATATTTTGACAAGGTTGGCAGGTCTGTATACTCGTAGTAATGGTGGATCAGCATGCTGGTGGTATTGCTAATGATGCTCGTCCTCCCAGCACGATTAGCAACACCATGCTGGTGTACCAGCATCACTAGCATCAACATGCTGGTCCACCAGTGTTATTAGCAACACCATGCTGGTGTACCAGCATCACTAGCATCAACATGCTGGTCCACCAGTGTTATTAGCAACACCATGCTGGTGTACCAGCATAGCTATGTTGACTCATCAGCTAAACCAGCATCAATCCAGCATAAACAAGCATAGACCAGCATGGAAATGATGCTGATGTGCTGGTTTTTCTAACAGGGGGTCGCTGCTCACAGAGCTGTTCGACTGAGCGGCAGCCAGCAGCATGAGCAGAGGAAGGGTTTCACAGCGTGTGTGAGTAGTGATTGACAGATGTCAGACACTCCCTCAGATGCTCCTCTGGCTCTGATTGGTTGTTTTGTGTCAGGATTCTTGCAAAAAAATTTTTTTTTTCACAAATTACATGTTTCATGTACTGCTGTCTGGGCATAGGGACAGTTTTAGTAAATATGAGAAAAAATGACTTTTATACAAGTTACCTACTGCAGCTTTAAACATAAATTGATGCTCTATAGAGTCAAAAGCCTTATGAAAATTTAGAAAAAGAATGAAACTGTTGTCTAGGACTGAAGCATACTCTAAGATATCAAGGATCAATTTTGTACCTATCAGACATAACCACTTCCATTTTGGGATTCATCAATACCATCATTTTGGACTTTGATTTATTCTCTTCCATTAATTACATTTCCCATTCCCTTCCTGGATTTAATGTCTTTGTGGCCATCTATCTGTCATTTTTGCCAACAAGCTTGATGTTTTTATCTGCAAAGAGCCCAGAAACTGTCATCCATTATCTCTGTCAGGAATTCTGAGTCATACTGCCTGTTCAAGCCTCAACTTGTCCAAAATGCCTCACCAAGAAGCCACGGTCATTACATCTCTACATTATTTGTTTGGTTTAATGTAAATTTATTTGTTTTTAATGATTAATTTTCCCACGTATGAGGTTGACCCCTGATGAGACGGGGTCTTTGGATTCAGGGCCTCTTCTCACTGGAGCAACTTACCAGAGGCGATCAGACAAGCCAGCCCTATTCCTTCATTTCATCCTCGAAAGGCCACTTTAGGCTGGCTACAAAATACAGGTCAATCCCCATAGACTTCCATATTAAAATGCCCAAATTTACAGGAAAAATAAACATGTTTAAGGCCTGTTACAAAAAACGTTTTTAGTATCTATAGCTGAATTTCTGTACAGGGGTGAATTTTTAAATAACTGACTCATTGCAATTATGTTAACACTTAAAGTTATGCATAGTTATGGGCATGGTCACTCTTTGAAGCACTCAGCAATACCCACGATGCAGTGAATAACAGAAAACTCCCCCACACAAAGGAAAAAAACCACAGAGTACTCTAGTATGATCTCAGGTGGTGTACCCTGGAGGTTTGTTACACGCAACCATCTGGAAAGTTTGTAAAAGGACAGGCCAATTCAAGAAATGCTAGGCATGTTACTGGATGACTGATGTGTTTATCACCATCTATCATGGGTTAATCCCATTGTAGGCGTTATCATTGACAGCAGTCTTAATTTTGACCTTTACATTATGTTTTCCATCTTTGCAACATTTCAAAAATTGCTATTTTTTTTAACTGCAAAGAACATGTAATCTGTCATGTATGCTCTTATTATATCCTGGTTGGATTGCTGCAACTTTCTATATTATTATATTCCTATCAGAGTCAAAGCAGCCTATTCGAGCTTCAGCTGGTCCAACAAGACACCCTAATCTTAACTGACAACAGTACAAAGACAATATATTTAACTCTGTAACTCAGCTTATCAACTTAATTGATTTTTGTAAATATGTGCTTATGTTGAATCCGATGCCCGCAGCAGGCTGGAACATTCCACAGGTGAACACTTAATTGCTAACAGGTGATCCAAGCGGGGTTGATTCAAAGGTAACTGGACTTGGCTGAAGAAACTTGAAAGTATTTCAAAGTCCTTTCATCCAAAGGACTTCTTCAGTTCTAACTGGCTGGTGAGGAGTTCCACATATTTAACCTCTGCTGGGGTCATTGTAACGCATGTTGAACACATTCAATGACAGTCGTTGAGGATGGCACAAGGTCACCTGTGAAAAACTATTAAATCTCCACAGAGGGGATGAAATGACAGCCTTGTAGATGGGGGACAAGTGGTGTCGTACACCTCCTTCTCTGTTGCAGATTTTTCTATTTTTATGTAAATGTGCCTCCTTCACTCCTCTTTCCAACCATCTGCCTTCCCTGTCCAAAATATGCACTTTTCCCCCAAATGAGTGTCCCATATATCTCAGGTGTAGGTCAACTTTGGAGTTGTTCCTGTGTTCAGAAATGCATTTGTGTTTTATTGTTTATTTTCCCCTGTATCCAAGGCTGTGCATTATTCACTGCTCTGGTCTGCATCCTTTCTTCTCCTGTGTTTGGGTGTTCAGTCTTTCAGGTGGAACATTTTCTGTCAGAGCATGGTGGGTGAGTTTAAAAAAACATGTACGACTATGATAATGACTCCTTGGAGATCTCTCCACCACCCAATTAGAACTGAAGAAGCCCCTCGGATGAGAGATGAAACATTTTCAAGTTTCAACGGCCAAGTTAAGTTGGCCTTGAATCAACTGTCTTTGAATAACGTGGCCTGGATGGCTGAAAATCTTCACAGACTTTGCAAAAGCTGATAATATCATGAAAGGCTCAGTTGTTCACAAGCAAGGATGGAGCGAGGTTCAACACATGTGTGAACACATGACAGTATAAAACAGGGGTATTCAACGCAAAGAGGTCCAGTCAGAGAAAATTTATTCAAGTTAAGGTCCGGAACATCATGTCCGACTTGCGTTAGTGTGCTACATGTTTAAGTAGTTGCATGAACGTCTGCATGTAATCAATAACTGATAAATAAACATTTTATAAAACATGAACACTTTGACAATATTTGTCACTTAGCATTGGAGTGCACAGATACATTTTTTAAAAGAAGTACTGCATTTTTTTTTTGAAGAGAAAATAAATAAAATAGCTTTGAAAAAAGTCTGCATCTTAAAGTAAAGTTCTTAACTTGACAGAAATGAAGTTCAGCAACAGCTTTTTCTCATTTTATCTCTTTAACTGTCTCACATCTTGACTGAACAATCTCAACCACTTTTACAATACAAATCTTAACAAATCCTAACAATTGAACACTTTTTCAGTTTCTCTGTCTTTCGGGAACAATATTTTGTCTTAATTATGTTCATTGTGGAGAAAGCTGTCTCGCAACTGTACGTGGAGCCAAACATGACCATGATGTCCTGGGCTACTTTCCTCAGACCTGGGAAAGCTGACTCAGAAACCATTTGGAACCAGAAATTGGCAGGGTCAGTTCCTCTGAACTGCTCTTTCAGGGCAACATCTACCTGAAGATCAACCAGTTCCATCTGAAGAGGCGCAGCATTTGCCCACTTGAAGAGCTGTGTGACTTCCTTTGAGAACCCCCTGACATCTGTGATAAGAAATGGGTTCTGAATGAAGATGGCGAACTTCTGTGCAAGCAGAAGCTGTCAAAACGTTTGCTCCCTGCAGGTCTTCGCTGAACACCTCAAGTTTCCTCTGAAAGGAGCGTACAGCTGTTACCAGTTCACAAATGGAATTGTTCTTGCCCTGGAGCTTCATATTCAGTTCATTCAGATGTCAAGTGATATCAACCAAAAATGCCACATTATGAATCTTTTTCTCATCTTTTAAAAAGAAAGAAAACTGTGTTGCCTTCTGACTTTTCAGCTCTACCAAAAAAGGTGCTACCTCCCTTCTGATGGACCAAAACCGCTCCAGAGCCCTGCCTTTGCTGAGCCATCTGACATTGTTGTGCAGCAAGAGATCATCAGCATTTCCTTCAACATCTCTGAGGAATTCCCTGAGCACGTGATGCTGATAGGAATTGGATGCCCTGAGAAAATGTATCATTTTCATTATTGTGTTCATCACCTCAGCATGCTCATCTGACAGGGTGGCACAGAGGACAGACTGGTGGATTATGCAGTGGTATGCAATGAACTCAGGATTGTCTTCTTTCAGTCTTGCTACAGCTCCTCTCTCTCTCCCTATCATGGCAGGGGCTCCATCTGTGGTTACAGAAACCACTTGTTTTGGCTCTATTCCTCGCTCTCTTAACATCCCCTCAATGGCCAGATAGATATCCTCTCCTCTTGTACTGGTCTGAAGGGGAGTAACACCTAGGTCATCACAGAACGCTTGCTTGTCTTTGTTGAAGAACCTGACATAAACTAACAACTGAGCATTGTCAGACACGTCACTATCAGTATCACTCATCTACAGCCAAGCCTACACATGGTGCCTCATGGATGGCATCGTTCAGCTGGGCTAGTACATCCTGTGTTAATATCTCACTTTGTGGCTGATGATGCTGACATTCGCTTTATTTTGTTACATAGCTCTTCCTGTTGTTTTTCCTGATATAAGGTTTCAGCTATAGCACTCCTTGACAGCATATTAGACACAGTGGTTTTTTGCTGCCAGAGGGAAGAATGAACAGAAAAGAGTCCGTCCATTCCGTAAGAAAGCTCTATTTTCGCTATTAACTTTTCTTTTCTTAGATAGCGCCATTTGTGCCGGTCCGGACACGATTGCTTCTGGGTCTCAGACCGCGGTCCTCCAGCCTATAGGCCCTATAGGCTACTGTCACTCACGTCACTCATAGAAACCTGCTTACTTTTATCTTTTGCTCGTTTCTCATCTTCTTCTTTTTCTGAACTGGGCACCTGATATCTTCTTTGGTCTTTTACTTTGATCCATGATGAAGATGAAGACACACATCATTACCTTTTGCGTTACGTTTTGCCAACACCGTCTGTCCGCCTGTCAAACAACCGGAGTCACGTGATGTAAACAAATTCATGTAGATGCATGCATAGATTTTTTTTTTAAATTTTATTTATTTATTTATGTATTTATTTATTTACATTTTTCACATAACCCAATTAATTACATGTAGGTAGATGGATCTATATTAATTTTATGTCCAAACTCACTGATGTCACCCTTTCAGAAAGAACAATTTATTTCTAAATGAACATTTATTTCAAAAACATACATTCAACCTAAAAACCGATAACATGAATATACATTATATTTTGTGGTGTACAAATGTAGGCATGACATTTATGACGAGTGAGACTATATTTGATGTCTGTTGGGGGCCTAGCGTATTGTTTTTCCGAAAACGAAAACGGCCTAAAACGCAACAGATGCGAAAAATTTGAACAGAAACAAACAAACAAAGAAAAGCCCCTCAAAGTGGTCGTCACAAGTTTTGCATGCCCACATTTTTATTGTGGAAGAATGAAGACTTCAGTGTTGGCAGGAACACAATCGGAGACTAATTCGGAGCAATTCGTCTCTCTTTGATCTCACTGCTGCACTGCTGTGGAAATTGTGACCCCTCGCCAGGAGAACCGACTTTGTCAGCTATGTACAGTCTCGCTAACATTACGAAATTAGGAGAGGAAACAATTATGATGGTGACTGGGTCTTTTTTTTCTTTTCTTTCTGGTGTCAGCACAAGAAATACAACCCACATCTTGCTGTCATATGATGAGCGGAAGGGATTACTGGCACGAGTGGGCTGAATTTCCCACTCGCGCTTTTTATCCCATCCGACGCTTTTCATAGCCCGATACGTTTACATCCTGACCTTTATTCTAATGCAGCGACCCACTTCGTCCTGCACACGTTTCTTGACAGAAAGACCAATAAAACAACACCGAACAGACTGTAATTTCACGTGTGTGTGTGTATGTATATATATATGTGTATATATATGTGTGTGTGTGTGTGTGTGTGTGTGTGTGTGTATATATATATATATATATATATATATATAATCTACCTGTTTAAATCAATATCTTCCTTTACAACGAAACAACACTGAAATGTCATGTTTTTGATTATATTAAAACAATGTTTTTATGTTCCATTAGTAGAAAGGAAAGCACTCCCTCACATTGGTAATAGTTTGGTAATAGGTAAGCGTTTTAGAGAGACAGCTTCTCAACTTTACACACCCTAAATGCTGCTATATTTATTTACGTATTTTGTTTTTTTCTGAGGTTGACATCATGTCCCAACCTGCCTCTGCATGTCCACGCTGGCATAGATTTCAAATCAAGTCACTGACAAACATATTAGAGGAAAGAAACGAAATATATAATATAGTGTATATTTATTCTTTTTAATGCGTTCCGCGTGCATTTTCGAGAACGAAAACAGGCTGGAGACATGGCCCGCAGGCCAGGCCTTTTCTCGTCGTTTATTTTATTGTATAGATGAGTAACAGATAACACCCACACATTCAACCGCAGTGTTGTATATTAAAAGACATAACGGCTGGGATGACAAACGCAGCTCCAATGTGGGAAAAAAAAGCCTTTGTCTATCATATTCCCAAAAAACATGCCGCTCCTGTTTGTGCCATAGACGTCCAGTCACTGTTCGCTGTCGTTTCCCATAATAAGCGGAAAGCACCATGAACTTGGTTTTGTTCGTTTGTCGATGGCTAAAGAGACAAAACAGCTCGTACACGGTATCTGGAGTGAAGGCGACAGGCGACATTAGGAAGTGGCAACTGTGGTTTCAGCATGACGTACGCCCTAATCGGAGTTTAAGCTTTATGTCCACATATTTGTCGCGCACTTTATTTGCTACTGAAGAATACAAAAGAAATGCCTAGAGGTTGGGCCGAGACATTTTCACTTTCACATCTACGGGAGCTACTTCACCCTGTGAGATACTTATGCGTAGACTAGAGCATAACGCCCTTTGGCGCCATGACATTTAGTGAAATGATGTAATTTTTCCAGATTCAAAAACTCAAAATTTATGACGAACGTGTAAAATATGACCGATTGTACAGTAACTGAAGCACCCAGTGATGGAATGGAGACCTGGCCGGTGCACCCCGCCCCCTGTCGCCCGCCGTCAGCCGGGAGCGCCGGATGAATGAATGGGTGGATGGTTGGATGGATGGATGGATGATGCATGCCTGCGTGCGGATGTGAACGTTTCTTACCAACATGATTTCGAACTGAATGTGTCTCTGAAACGGAGACATAAATTCAGTTTTAGGTCTCAGAAACCTCAGGTGTAAATCATATATTTTCTACACCTGCACAGCCTATTAACATACAAAACATGAAATACTATAGCTGGTGTAATAACAATGCTATTTGTCCGATTCCGTATTTTGTCATCCTCATCAAAACGAGTTTGTGGCAAAGAGGAAGAATCGATGTTTTTCCGAAGAAAAACAAAATAACTAGGGGAAAAAAGGGTTTAAGTAATGAAGAAATAATAAGCGTGTGTCAGCCAAACACAGGAGTTCAGAACATCTGGTTGAGTCGCTTCCGGCGTGCACTCATTAGTCTTAAGTAACAGTCCTGTAAACTCTGACCCGTGTGGCTGGAAGCTGCTTCATCGCACTTACTGAAACAGAATCGCATGAGTCAGCAGGAAAGCCAGATTGTATAGACACGTGAACAGGCGGATACGTCAATGGTAAGAGCTGAAATCTTTCACTTTCATACACAGACAGTATTCAAAGAGCCTGCACGCATCTGCAACATCCCAAAGATCCCGAGACTTGAGCGTCAGTGAGGCAAGAACATGGAACATGTCACCCATTGATTCTGCGGTCCTTTCTCACTTGCCTTGTATTCGACCTGAGTGGAGCAGAACAATAAACACATTGTGGCAACTCCCTAGTAATAAAGAGCTATTATGACTGGCATGGCCATTTATCTAAATTGCACATAGTCTCTGTACCCTGTCACAAATGTGGATCTCTTCATTAACACATCTCTATAAAACCTAGACAGATTTCTGTGGTTGCTGTTGCTCGCCTGCTTTAATGGAAGTACACACCCGCTGGGCTGTGTCTTGTGTGAAGACTACATTTGTCACTCTACCTTGTCTCCACAGGTTTATATGTGTGATATTTTTAGCTGATATCACGAGGTAGGAGTGGCCAGTTTTAGGCTACTATTTAGACCTATCTCTTTGCATCTGTTTGTATCACTCTGGTGCAGCAGGCTGTCAAGGGGTCCAAGATGTTGCCGCTTTTGGCTCCAGGATTGGGTAGGACATGGGCGCATCCTAGCACACACGGATTTTGATTTGTTTGAATGGTAGTTTGTAACCAATATGATGATCCTTCTGGTTGCATTCTTTCAGTGTGGCTGGTCTGTGGCTTCACCACAGTTTGTGGTAAGTAGTAGCCTGTAATGATTAATTTGCCTGGAATGACTGAGCTCGTGGCGCAAAGGGGCACTTGTTCATTGAGGTGTCTGCTGTTTATTCACTTTTCATTGTCCTTGCTGGGGTGCTATACCTTCTCCTCAGTCCCTACAGAAGATCTATAAATCAAATCTATAAATGGAAAATGGGCATCATTTATGTAGCGCTTTGCTAGTCTAGCGAGCCCTCAAAGTGCCTTAACGCAGATCACATTTGCCCTCTCTTTCTCTCTCTCTCTCTCTCACACACACACACACACACAGACACACACACACAGACACACACACACAGACACACCGATGGGACAGTCATCGGGAGCAATTTGGATTTCAGTTTTGTTCAGTTAAGCTCTGCATGTCGAAGTGCCCAAAGGCAGACGACTTTCTGATTAGTGGACTACCCTCTCTACCTCCTGAGCCACAGCCGCCCCAAATCTAACAGTCATGGAGCCTCCGTGTGTGTGTGTGTGTGTGTGTGTGTGTGTGTGTGTGTGTGTGTGTGTGTGTGTGTCAGCACAATACTGAGTGTACCTTTTGTGACTCCCACTGGAAATTAATTATTATTATATTTATTGTTTCAGAGAGCAGATAATCCGGAAATTTCTCACTGAGTATGTGACACATTTCCACATTTGAAAAAGATGGATTTTAGAAGAGAGATAAATAACATAACATAACAGCTTAAATAACATAATATAACAACTCTTCGGTCGTCAGACATTTATCATCTATTTCCTCCAACGCACAGGTGCGCAGTTGTGCATGAGCTTTTACTGTTAAGATTAAAACGATGGATTTTAAAACTGTTGGATTATGTGACTTCAGTGAATGGACTACATTTTTTTTTTACAGCGCTTTTCTTGTCTTGCCGACCACTCAAAGTGCTTTACTATACGCGAGCCGCATTCGCCCATTCACACACACTGGTGGCAAGGTGCCAACCAGTCACACCTTCGCCGATGGCACAGCATCTGGAGCAATTTGGGATTCAGTGTCTTGCCCAAATACACCTCGATATATCAATCGCAGGGACCAGGCATCTATCAACGGCGGCTGAGTGGAGCATAAAGACCAGTCAAAGAATCACAGAGACGCAGGGAAATTGCGCCGTTTTTTTTTTTTTTTTTTTTTTTTCCTACAGCACGTCCTAAATTGATAGAAAGTGCACAGAAAATTCAGGATTCTTTTTTCCACCTAGTTAAATGCGGCTTTTAATCATCTCGTTTTGCTTGTGCCCCCGCAGAATGTGATGATGATGCGTATGCAGTGTGTGTTGACACAGCACGTGACAGTAGTGCTGTGGAAGAAAGTGAGAGAGTGACGCAACAGGCTGTGCGATGCAATAGTGTGTGGGAGGCGCCTGATTGAGCCTCCAGCTTGACGCCGGTGTAAACTTGCTTTGAGTTAAGTCTAATCCCGGCCGCGATTGTTTCGTTTCTGACCTCTGATTAGCCATCATTGTCTGTGTGCCACGTGCTTGTAAACACCTGTAGATCATATGTTGATGAGAGAGGTGTCTCATGATTGTTCTCAGATAAACTGATCTTTGCCTCCAGGCTACTTGTATTGGCATTGACTCATAACTGGAAGCTTTTGTGTTTATTGGCAGAGTCTACCTTGGATACAGCCTCTCAAGACGACTGCTACCGGTGAGTGTGAGTGTGTCAGGGGTGTTTTCAATGCCTTGAGCAAAGTGAAAGCATCTTGACCAGTCCTTCAAAGGTTAGGGAATGTCTTTTGTTTAAACTTACAAACGTGTAGTGACAGAGGATGCACTGATGTGCTGTTTTGAAGTTGACTGTTGTGTCAACTTCAGTATTGCCTCATATTATGAGGCAATACTGATAACAATAGTAAAAATCCAGCACCAATGATATTATTGGACAAGCTTGTCTTGCCATGTCTTGCTAATACATTTTAGTGAAAATATTCATGATCTCCAGAGGATTATTCCTCAGTGATTATGATGACACCTGACCCCAGGTCAAAGTCACAGTTGGGGCCATGCAATCCAAACTCTGGATTGCCATAAAATTTGGTCTAGCTTCAGAGGAAATCCATCTGCACATTTCCACTGAAACGTTAAGGGCTGCCTAAAATATTTCCTTGGACAAAAGAAATATGACACTGTAATGGGCAGCATTTACTGACCGTATTCATGGTCTCAGAATAAATTATTTTCTGTTGCGCCATCCTCATCTCTACCCGTAAGCGTCTGAGAATAGCAACTTGTTACAGTAACAATAGTACTGTCTTACAGCCCGAGCAACTTAGCATCTACCAGCCTGTGTTATCTTTGTACCCGTACCTGGGTAACTCTTCTAGGTATGAGTGTTTTCACAAAAGTCCATCAGAGGGCAGTATTGCAAAGGATAAGTGTGACATGACAGTAGGCTACCTTTCTCCGTAAAATAACTGTATCCATTATATACTATACACTGTATGCAGTACTCATAGCTGTCAGTGTTATGTTAACGGTGTCTTGCAGGAAAACCTGTATGGATAGAGAGTATGACATCCGTGAGGCTGTATGCTGTGAGAATCGCCTTCATCAAGGGACAGCGCTTTCATGCTGTGGAGACCAGGCTTTCAACCCTGCAGCAGCCACTTGTTGTAAAGTTGGAGATGAATACACCTTAACAGGTCAGGACTGCACATGTGTGATACACTAGCAAGAAATGGGAATTTTGGTTTTGTGAATTTACAAAAAACAGGAGGGGAGATGCTGAATGAGGTCAGTGATGTGAAAAAAAAATAAAGATATAAAAAAATAAACTTACTGGCTGCATTGCAACCTGTTTCGACCTTGGTGCTCTTCTTCCAGCAGCAGAAAAAAACCAATAAAACACATGATCTATCTGCACTATATGTTATGACAGACACATCAAAGCATAATCATGTAATACTCACGAGGCATCTTACTGAGGAATTCAATACTTAGGCACCAGGTGAAAGTAACCAATATACAGAATCATTAATCATTAATGTTGTAGTACATGTTCAAACCAGGCTTCTAAGATCTCTAGCCACCACATTCAAGCAACACATACCACACATCAGATAGCAATCCAACACACATTTTGCTCCAGGCAGGCGCCTCACCTCTGGCTGATGCCTGTACTGCTGCATTTGAATGGGAGACATTCCCATTAGAGACAGTGTGTTTGTTATACTTTTGGTCTCTCGCTGAACCTGGGAACTTCCCAACTTAAGTCTTCCCAGCTGACTTAAGCACTTGGTGTAACACGCGGCACTTGTAGCTGTTATTGTAATGTTGGTATGTTGACTTGATCTCTATTTTTGCTGTTACAGAGGGCCTGAGTGAAAAGGTGTCAGCTTGTTGTGGAGTGAAGGCCTACAACTCACTCAATGAAATATGCTGTGAGTCAACTGTCATAACCAAACCTGGGCATAAGGCCCAATGTTGTGGCAAAGGTGAGCAGAGCTAGACACACCTGATGGATGTAAAACATCACATAACCAGAAGACACTCACAGAATACATGTTTCAGGTTTCCTTATTGAAGAGTGAGGCTTAGCTTAAGAGCTCAGAACCTTTGTTATTTGTTTCACAACAAACCACAAATACTTAACTACTTGTTGGCGATCTTCACGCATACATGTTTTCTGATACAAAATTACCGAAGCAGATATCAAAATCCTTGATTCTGCTAATGTTGCAATGGTTTCACCCCAGTCATACACAGTTGCCCACGTAACACATATTCTGTTCTATCTAAACACCAGTGGATATGCAGTATCACCCTGATCCTTTCCACAGAGGCCTTTGATGCGGACAGTCAGTTGTGTTGTGGTCCCAGTGATAACAAGATGATCCTGGCCAGGAACTCCAGTCATCACCAGTGCTGTGGACATGACCAGTACAACACTGAGACTCAATGCTGCCATTGGATAAATGACACCCCTGTGATATACGGTATTAATTCCACGCACTGCGCAGAGTCAGGTGCATCTGAACATTACCTCTTGAGGAATCTATTCAAAGTTGGAGGACAGTAAATGTCACACTATGTGAGGTTGAGCCAATACAAACTTAGATGCAATTATTAGTCCTTACAGTGTCACATTTTCCAGCGTATCTTATATCATTTCATGCCGTATTCTAATTGGTTGGTTTGTGGATGGCACATTGTGAGAATGTATTATTTTCTATTTGCGAGTGACAACAAATGATTTGACCGTGATTGTCAGTTTTCATTAGAGACACAAAAGTGCTGCTATGTATGGCAGCTGTCACACATTGGCCATTTTCAAAGAAATCTGAATGTTATTTTAACTTAAGGAACAAGGAAGTTAGTGCTAATTAAGGTGTGTGGTGCCTGTATGTTGACCTTGTCTTGTACCATCCAGCTGTCTGTGGAAAGAAGCCCTACAACGCAAACAAAGAGCTCTGCTGTCAATCAACTCTTGAAGCCAAACCTGCATCAAACGCCAAATACTGTGGTGAACGTGAGTAGAGCTGAAGACAAGGCAATACATTTCAGTGAAGCAAAGCTTTTAATGAAGTCTTCATGAGATCGAAACACTGCATCTTGGTGGAAAAACTTCATGTGAGCTGTGTTGTGCCTGAGGTAAAGGTGATACTGTTTAAAGTCTTGTCCTGATCTTTTCCACAGAGGCCATTAATGAGGACAGTCATTTGTGTTGTGGTCCCAGTAATAACAAGATGATCCTGGCCAGGAACTCCAGTCATCACCAGTGCTGTGGACATGACCAGTATAACACTGAGACTCAATGCTGCCATTGGATAAATGACACCCCTGTGATACACGGTATTAATTCCCCGTGCTGCACAAAGTCAGGTGCGTTTGAACATTACCTCTTGAGGAATCTATTCAAGGTTGGATAACAGTGAATGTCACACTATGTGAAGTCGAGCCAATACAAACTTAGATACAATTTGCATCAGACTGTGCGAAAACAAGTAGATATAACAGATTGAGCAATGAATGCCCCTTTGATTACAGCTCTATGACGTAAATTAAAAAAAGATGTGCAAGCAAAAACACGTCAATAAAGTTGCAGCACTTTCACTTTCAGAAAATGCAGCTGACAAAAAGCTTTTTTCTGCCACTGTTTTTTAAAGGTGGAATGTACAGTTGATCTGATCTGATTGAGTTTATCTGATATCACAGTGTTGGTGTTATTTCTAAAATTTCATAATCAATGTTCCTCCAGAATCATCACTGCAACTGAGCAAAAAGTGACAAAGTCCACACAGGGGGCACATCGTAGTCGATATTTGAGCGCAGGACTTTTACCTGGGAGACTGGAGTTCGTGTCCAGTGTTGAACTTATTGCTATATTGTTAATGTATTTTTTCTTGACTCGGTTCACTTGATATTTTTAAACAGTTTTAACTGTATTTTTTTCTGTCACAGTTTGGTTAGGTTATCCTGATTGGTTGGTTTGTGGATGGCACATTGTGAGAATGTATTATTTTCTATTTGTGAATGACAACAAATGATTTGACCATGTTTCTGCCGTGGTTGTCAGTTTTCATTTGAGACTTTCATTTCAAGTGCTGTTGCGTATGGCAGCTGTCACACATCACCCATTTTCTTAGAAATCTGACTGTTATCTTATTTAAAGAAGTTAGTGCTAATTAAGATGTGTGGTGCCTGTATGTTGACCTTGTCTTGTACCATCCAGCTGTCTGTGGAACGAACAACTACAACGTAGACAAAGAGCTCTGCTGTGAGTCAACTGTTGTAGCCAAACCTGCACAAAACGCCAAATGCTGTGGTAAACGTGAGTAGAGCTGAAGACAAGGCAATACATTTCAGTGAAGCAAAGCTTTCAATGAAGTCTTCATGAGATCGAAACACTGCATCTTGGTGGAAAAACTTCATGTGAGCTGTGTTGTGCCTGAGGTAAAGGTGATACTGTTTAAAGTCTTGTCCTGATCTTTTCCACAGAGGCCTTTGATGCGGACAGTCAGTTGTGTTGTGGTCCCGGTAATAACAAGATGATCCTGGCCAGGAACTCTAATCATCACCAGTGCTGTGGACATGACCAGTATAACACTGAGACTCAATGCTGCTGTTGGATGAATGACACCCGTGTGATACACGGTATTAATTCCCTGTGCTGCGCAGAGTCAGGTGCGTCTGAACATTACCTCTTGAGGCCCCTATACACTGTGGGGTAATAGTGCGCATCACACTATGTGAGGTTGAGCCAATACAAACTTGGATGCAATTTGCATCAGACTGTGTGATAAACAGGAGATATTTCAGATTGAGCAACGAATGCCACCGAATGATCACAGCTCTATGACATACTTTGTCTGTTCAAACTGCTGTCCACTGCTGTGAATCAGCTGCGTCTGCAGTTTCATACTAACGTTAAAATAATATTCTTGTCGGATAGACTTTCCAGAAGCCAGAGAGAAATTACCCGAAATGTCTGAACATGCAGGATGAGTCACTGCCACAAGCTCCATAGTGCTGTCTGAACAGAAAATGTAGCACTTTGTTGAAATATCTGCTGTAATGAACCATGTTGTTTTTCTCACCCGCATGCCCTCAAAATATCTGCTTTGTGTCCACAGGTGTGCAGCCACAGGTGAGAAAGATCATACTTTGTTTTTAGTTTATCTGTTTTATATCTGAGAGACAACAGCTGTGTCAGCTGAGCCAAAGCTGTCCAAAATTACATGCAGCATAACAATAACCTCACATATATGTATCTAGTGTCTATAATACGATATGATGTGTAAGGATTGGATAAAATAACAGGAGCACCTGCATTAGTTCTGTGATAAAGCTGACCAGATGGTCTGTGAAGATCAGGGACAGAGCAGTGGTATAGTGGGTTTCCCTTTGAGATATTTACATTTTTGTGTCCTTTTTTTTAAGAACCATGGACCTCAGCCCATCTGGTAAGTCAACCAAAATTTTGTTGTTTATTGCACTGAGACCAAAAAACTTGCCACACACTGACAATCATCAAATCATACTTCACAAATAAAGATATCAGATCAGATCAGATCAGATCAGATATACTTTATTGATCCTGGGGGAAACTGTTTTTGTAACAGTGCTCCTTAAAAGAATAGAGGAAATAGAAGAGATGAAGAAGAGATAGAAGAGATATAGAAGAGAAAGAAGAGATAAACATGTAAACATGTAATTACAATTAAAAGAGAGAGAAAAAATATATAAAAATATATCTATATGTATATCTATCTATATCAATCTATATATATATATAGAGAGAGAGAGAGAGAGATATATATATATAGATAACTAAATACTGAGATAAGGGCCATATTTTGACCCAGCTGGAGTTAGGGTAGAGTTGTCTTGACCCAGTGTTCGACACAATGCACAAATTTAACTGGCAAATTCATTATTAGTTGTACAAAACAATGTGACATTCCCCAGACTGCAGAAGATCCTTCCATCCAGAGCTAGAGAAGATTGTGACAGTGTTAGATCAAAGTCATGCACACTTTCGGTGCTCTATGAAGAATCGTGTTTCCCTGCTTTGTGTTGTATGATAGTGTTTGTTCATGTGATGTGGACTGCTTTTATGGATATTTTTGCTTGTCTTTTCTAATGGTTTCTCTCCACATCCACAGCCCTAAGCCACAAACAAGTCTCTGTGGGTCATCATGTTACAATCCACATGAATTTCGCTGTTGCGAGAGAAACCAGGCAAGGCGCTCCACAGGTATGACAGTGGGTGTGACTGTTCTGTGTGTGTTGCATCTGTCAGTTGTTATCTGATGGTACCTTAAGTCACCATGTGCTTCCTGCTTTGTATAATAGCCTTTGTTTGCAATAACAAGGCAGTTAGAGCTGAGTTATCAGTCTTGATAGATATTTGGCTGTGAACACATTGAGTAAGGATTGAGGCGTGGTCAAGGTTACAGATGAGATCTGTTCGAGGCATTCATTTTTATTTCATAAATGTTTGTGTTAAAGGTGTATCAGTAGAGTACGCACAGATAGGTGCATGGGAACAAGATGAGGAGAGACTAAGGGAACCTAAATAATTCATACTGTCTATAACAATGCAATAGGTACCAACATGTGTGGAATTTACTATGTTAGTACAAATGATTACACCATAATTTGGGAAGAATTGCATGTTATGTTGCGGGCCATAGTATAAATTGTTACCTGTCTTTGTAGCATACTTATTCATCTTTTTGTGTTTGCCTTATCTCAGTGATCCAACACTTCATAATCACATTACAGTCGTGGATGGAATTAAGCATTCTTTTGCATTTTCTTTTGCTGATTTCACAAAATTTGCTTAAAATTTGCGATGCATTTGGATAGAAACCCAGATATATTCGTGTTTTTCGATCCGATGGCCTGATCGGCAGCACAGCGTCTGCTGCTCCATCCAAAACTGTGACATGTGACTGATTCATATGACTGCTGATGTGCCATAGCTATGATTAAGATTTGGTTATAGTCAGACACTTTTTGATTTAGGGATCGATCGTGGTCATGGGTTAAAAAAAAAAAAATCGATTGTCAATTTCAAACAGGGAATGAGCCCATTGTGCCCATTGTTATCCACACCTGAAGGATGATGACAGCACTTGAAGACCGTCAAGCAGAGCAAGAACAAATAGAGTTTGCACACCGGCCCGAGGCTAGCTGACTAAGTGCACACTGAAGCAGGAATAACTGAAACATCTCATCGACACACAGAACAGAAACAGAAAACCACATCCTGAACTTGAGTGTGTGAACCCTTTATGCTTGCTGGGCTGGGAGGAATAAGCGGAAAGTTAAGGATTTGTTCTCATACTACGCCCTTCCCATGCTCTAACAGCCAACAGAGGAGTTTCCATACAGTCATTTTTATAACATTTTCTATCTCTTGGGTTGAGGCATGGTATGTGTGGGGAAAAAAAGGCCTGGGTGTCCTGTGACCATGATAGCCTTTGTAGGGTAGGATGGATATTGGCAGCTCCTAATCAAGCAGTGAGTCATACGGAGATGTTTGTTTATAGTAGAATGTTACATTTGGATGTGCACCATAAACTATGACCAGTCTTCACACCCTCCTATGATGATTAATGATCATATCAGACTGGGTAAAGACTTTCTTCTCCTGGTGCCCTGTAAAAGCACTTTTCTCTGAAACAGCTCCTGTCTCCCCTTTGTTCAGACCTGGATGTTTTCCAGTTTGTCCAGTGGACAAAAACGTGGGAAATCCTGTCATGTTACGTGTTTTCGTGTACACGTACAGCTGGAGAGTAGCCTGGAAGCAGTTAATAGGAAAAAGAGATGAGATGGGTGGTTGCCGACAGCTGGTCTCACAGATGTGGGATTATGGAGCCAGTATCTGTCGGGTCTTTGCTACTACAGTAACCACACATGCACTTTTCCACTCAGCAACACACTTAGAGCGCAGGCTCTGACGTGTGTATGAAATGAGCATTGTCTGGAGAAATGAGACCACAGATGCTGGCAAACAGCCAGTTTTTCTCGCTTAATTTCCGCCTCACTAAATCTTGTTCTTGTGTCTCTCTCAGCCCCTCTGAGTCATATTTTGCAGACGTCACTAATCGCCAAACCCAGTCTTTGATAGGTTCACACTCTTTATCCCATTCTACATTAACTGCTCTTTTCTGTGTCCACCCTTCACCACCACCTCCCTCTGTTCAGGTCAATGTGATGCTGCCCCTACAGTTTATAACCCACGTACACACATCTGCTGTGGCGGCCGTGTGTCTGAGAGGAAGCCTTTGCAAGATCAAGTAATGTACTTTAATCTCATCTTCTGGACTGCTCAGCTGGGTGGAGACTTGTCTTTTTCTTTGGGAAGCTGAAACTTCCCTTTCTGATGACGTTTGTAGACTTTTAAGTGATTGCTTCAGTCCTTTTTATAAAAGCTCCCTTATGTGCCCTTTTGACAGTATTTTTAATTGATAAATAAGATTTGTTGAGGTAAAACAGCACATTTCATTGATATAATTGGTACAAAGAATTATTTGAGCTCTTACAGCAATACATCACGATCATCAGTGTCAAAAACAAGCTTCGTTCACAGAGCTCGGAGCTCCTCCCAGCTCCTTTTATACAACAAGTGAGGGTGTTTGGCATCTAATGGATAAAAATCCCTGCTACCATCGGTGTCGTTAGCGGTAAACGCATATGCAAAAGGATGATATGACAATGCCCGGGTAAGACTTAAGCAACTTGAGCAGATTTGATATGTAGAAATTAAGATTTGCATTAGTTTTTTTTTTAGTTTGAGTCTGTTGTTCCTCATATTTTTCTCAGAATTCATGTATATATATATATGTTCCCATATGTTCATATCTGTGTGTATGGCTGTGCCTAGTCGTGTCTGTACCGCTGTACACTTTATTTTCTCTGAGTCTTCAAGTGCTGCAGAGAGACACCGTATGTCTGGCACAATGCAGAGTTCTCTGTTATAATAACAACTTATACAAGGTCATGGGCCGGCCAGAGAGGACTGTTCAGAAATCACTTTTCCTTACAACCCAGCTAAACAGACTACATGTTGTTTTCAGTGTCATGGACAACACTGCTGTGGGACTGAAGTCTATTGGCCTCACACTCAGCTCTGCTGCGCTGGACGCAGGTGGTTACATGTGCATGCTTGTTTACACATATCTGTGAAAGCTCTAATGAAATTCAATGAAATGGGGAGACCGTCTTTAACCAGCTCGGTATGTTGCGATGTCTGGTATGTGCTGTTTTTCCAGAGCATGTTTTCTAAAGCTAAGGATACACGTGGGAAAAGTTAATGTCTGTCTCTTAGAGTTCGTGAGGATGCAGATAAACTCAGACAGGAGTGGCAAGGAAAAATTCTTTGTCACTTTAGCCAGGAAAGCTACTGAGCCATGGAATGTCTGTTCGTCTGGGTTTGCTGCTGTTTTTGTCTGTGTGTGCGTCTTAAAATCTGTCTGTCTGCGTGTGTGTTTGTCACACCATGGAACATGTGCATGTTAGAGCCAATGACCCTTCAGCTTCCAGGGGTTTGGAATCTTTGAACAGGGCTCTGATATTTAAGAGTTACAGTAAGTTTTGGTCTGGCACTTTGGATGAAGCTGCATGAATAAATATTTTTGAACAAATGTGCAGTAACTTGAAAGTAGTTGTTGTTGGGGATTCATCCAGAGAGAAATGTCATCCAACTCACCAGCTCTCACTTTACCCGTCGAATTGAAAGACACACAACAGAGACAGAAAGTCAGCAATTAACTGGTTGGTGGAGACCACACCAGAGCTGAAAGGAGAGTGAATACTGGATTCACGTTGGTTGTGATAAGAGACACATGCAGACCCTTGCTCTCTCTCTCTCTCTCTGTGTGTGTGTAATTAATAATAGCTTGTCAGGGCTTTGTGCGTCAGCTTGCTTTAGAGATAATGCGCCTCCTACTGGCTAATGACTTAGTGCTGAACATGCTACAAATGGAAGCTTTTCAGCTGCATTTTTCAGCTGGAACAGATAAGTTTTAAGCAATACAACAGTTTACATTGGCTATGCAATGGCTCGCATTGTTCTCAGGTTTCATGCATGTAACTGCAAGCTGTTATCTTCTGACATCCAGTGTAGTTCGTGCCCAGAAGAAGCATAATCCAGCTCACCCTGTTTTGAATGTAAAATGATCTCTCCTTAAAACATAATAATAATCAGAGCTTCTTTATCTCACTCACCTGATCTGATATTAACTACAAGCTCTGCTTCTCCACCCAGACATTTCAAAGCAGAAAACATGCAATGCTGTGGGGTTCAAGCCTACAACATTAAAAACAAAGACATGAAGTGCTGTGCAGGGACGCTGCACAACGTGACACACGTGCCAGGCAAGCTTGAACATGAGATGCAGTGCTGTGGATCCATTCTGCAAAGACCAGAGGTAACTTTTCTTCTTCTTCTTCCTCTTATATTAATATAATACATCCATACATTCATATTAATAATATACATCCATGACCTTTAATATACCTAAAAAGATTTTAAAATTTCTAAGAAAATCCTCCTCTTTGGGAAATTTGTTTGTATTCTGTCTTACACTTTAGCATATGTAAGCACATTTAAAGAAAGATAACATAAAAAAGGCAACCTAATCTAATCATGGTGTGTGTGGTCTGTAAGATCAGTGGTGTAAGTGAGTGCATGAGTGTGGAGGTATGTGTGTGTGTTGTGAGGTGGAATAAAGAAACAAAAAGGTCAAACAAAAACCAGGAGCTGTCGCTGGCAGGGGAGAGAACCAGCAACTGAGCTCCAGGAGAGTGTTGTAGGCCCACAGCCTCCAAGAGCGCAGGTGGTGCCAATGCCACTGAGGACCCTGCTAATGTTAGATGAGAGAGAGAGAAAGCAAGCAAACAGGGAGGGTCGTCACAAGTAACAAAAACATGCCTTCAACAACTCCAAAGAAGATTATCATCAATGCATCTGGATCTATTTACTGTATATATTATATATGTCTTAGATTCATACAGTGATATCATCAAACTCTGAGCCAGGCGGCAAACAAGCATTTCTTTTACTGAATATTAATGCGGCTGTTCATTAAAATACTTTACATCTACCTCATAACTAGGACGTCTGCTGCATGAGTGAGGACAAGGAGTTGCTCTACTCTGCCAAGACAGGATTCAGATGCTGTGGTCACCTCTACTACAACACCTCTCTGTGGTCATGCTGTGCAGGGCAGCTGAATCCAGTACACCAACCAGGACATCATCAGAACAACACGATTACAGGTCAGCTGTGTGATGTTTGGACATTGACTCACAGAACAGAACATGACAGGGTCCCTACTCAGAATAAAAAACTATGGAACTTGATTTTGAGAAGTTCCAGGTTCCGGACGACTGCCCATATTCTGTTTTCTAAAATATAAAATACCTAATTTCTAAAATGAGATGAGAGGGGTGGTTGCCAGCAGTTGGTCTCACAGATGTGGGATTATGGAGCCAGTATCTGTCGGGTCTTTGCTGCTACAGTAACCACACATGTACTTTTCCACTCAGCAACACACTTAGAGCGCAGGCTCTAACATGTGTGTATGAAAGGGGTATTGTCTGAAGAAATGAAACCACAGATGCTGGTAAACAGACAGTTTTTCTTGCTTAATTTCCACGTCAATAAATCTTGCTGTTGTGTCTCTCTCAGCCCCTCTGAGTCATGTTTTGCAGATGTCACTAATCAGAGGAGGAAGTCAGTTGAATGCATATACAGATAGCATCTCAAATAACCAACAAGTATTTTCTTTTTCAGAATCCAGACTTCACTCATTGAAGAATCTGAAGGAAACAGATCTTTGTGGAGACAGTAAGAGTATAAGTTTATAATGGTGATTTTCTTTGGGAACTTGGGAACAAGTACTGCTCATGAATATATATATATGGATTTGTAAACATAATGTTGGTTTATGTCTCTGTTCAGTGCTCATCGGGACTGTGGATCGCGTGTCTCCGCACAGCATCATGTTCAGCACTGTGCTGAAAATCAATGGAACAACTGCAACTGTGAGAGCTCTGCCCTCGCCTCACATCCTGCAAATACAAGATCACTGTAACTCCCCTAAGCTGATCCCCGGGAAGATCTATTTCTTCAGAGAAGTTAATTTCTTCGCTTATTTCAACCATGGCTCTATTCTCCAGTCACTCCATTTCATCATTTCCAAGTGTCATCGTCGTTAGGTCACCGCTGGTTAATCTGTTGGCTAGTGTTGGACCGTTTACTTGGACAGTTTCGCTTAAAACATGTTATCAGTCACTTGTGACTTATTACTCATAAAGTAATAACATTACTTTACTAATAACTCAGCAGTTATCACTTGAACTACTTGGCTAGTGTTGGACCGTTTACTTGGACAGTTTCGCTTAAAACATGTTATCAGTCACTTGTGACTTATTACTCATAAAGTAATAACATTATTAATAACTCAGCAGTTATCAGTTGAACTACTTGTTACATTACTTTGTCTTACTCCAGCCATCTCCCATAAAGGTGCCTTACAACAACTCCGAAGCCTCCGTACCCTGTAGTGGAACAAACTTTGGGGGCCAAAGGGGAAAAATGAGCTATGGGTCAGCCTTGACTGCAAAATTTGCAGTTGCTGAAGCAAGTTATCTCATTGAGAAACAAGAATGTACATTCTGCGATGTGTTTGGCCGACTCAGGAACAACCTAATATTTCCGCAAAAGCAGCAGCGCTCAGTGCTTACTGCGAGGAGATAAGGGGGGCCAACTCAGGACAAACCTTACTTAGGGCTAAATCACCAGTCATATCGTCCTTTTGCCAACTTTGGTAAAGGTAAAGCTTAATAAAATTGTTAAATCAATATTAGGAAAGTAAGAAGTTGGGTGTTACTTTAACACCATTAGATTAACTGAAGATATTACACCGTGAAATTTTAATAGTATGTTAGCAAAAACAACTTTGAAGTCACTGGAAGTTGTTTTCCTTCTCCTTTAACCTGCAGGTTCTGCACTAAGCTAATATGTCCCAAACAGTCAGACATTAAATAAGCCAACTCTCTAAAATTTCAAACTATTGTAGCATTATGGGATTATTCCTGACACTACTTGTTATTGAAAGGAGCAATCACTACATTAACACTGCCCAACATGGAGACATGGTGACATATTCATCTGTAGACTGGGAAGTATACCACTAGGATTCATTTCAAAGATTGAGAGAAGCTAAAGTCGTATAACCTGAGCAGAATGTTAGTTGCTGGCTTCTTTGCTGTCATGGCAGCCGGTGGCATGCAAACATACAAACAGCTAGATTTTCACATAAGCTAAACAGCTATCAGATAATATGGATGTATGGGTTGTTGTTTTTTTTTGTGCACTAAATGACAACAAATGGCAACTGTTTGCACATGTCCTTCTCTCATGAAATTGTATGTTTACATGTATGTCATGATTTATCATATCATGATTGATGAAGCTAGTAATTGATCAGAATCATGTGCTAGAAAAACCCAATTAATATAATTTCTGTTCTTCATTCAGGCCGTCCTTCATGTGAATGTGATTTCTGCACTGTAGTGCACAGTAGCAGAAATGGTGGTGGTTTTTCATTTGTTGCACTGTACATTTCTCTGGAGACTTTATGCTTACGGCCTGTGTGAATGACAGGGATTTAAGCTTGAGAACCCATTTTAATTTTACTTAAACATGTTTTCTGTGGAAGTAATGGAAACAGATGTTTGAATGTGTTTGGTGATATACTGTACCTGCCATACAATTTTATTTTGCATGTTTTTTTTTATATATGACAGGATGCCTTGTGGGTTTTTAAATAAAGTTTTAACTAAATGAGAATCAGAATCAGAATCAGAAATACTTTTTTGATCCCTAATGAAACCTGTTGTGTCATTTCTTATTAGTTTTGGGCTTACACATTGCAGGTTGTAGACTTTATTCTGCACAGTGAGCTGTTGTTATTATATTGGCATTTTTTGTTGTTGCTCTGTTTCATTCAAGCTAACAGTGGCCAGGTTTTCATCCACACGTAGCGCAAATTTTGAGAAAATGTGAAGGAGTGCATACAGTTCTAGTGTTCAGTGGGATGCAGGGAAGATATTCATGAGGCATAAAAGAAGGCTTGCTTCTATTTTAAATAAATCTACATTGCAGCCCATTCAGGAATTGGAGGAAATAGTTGAAGTAGAAAACATTATGGCTCTGAAGTGGCTCTTAAGAGGGCATTACTAAACAGAACTTTTTATAACCCATTACTCAGACATACATGGAGCTGTTCCCTTCCACAGGAAGGACCTTGCCTCGATTTAAATCATTCTGTCTGCAGTTTCAGTGCTCTTAAAATAGCCTCTGAAACAGAGTACTGTGTCTGTGAAGGCTCATTCATCCATGTCATGGTACTTCTAAATGCTTCCAAAGGAGATGAGTCACCTCTCATCCCAACGGCTTCTTCAGTTCCAACTGACTGGTGGAGAGTCTGAGGCATTTTTGCCCTCTTGCAGGATTATAGCTCCACCTGCCAACCCATCATATGACTGACTGCTTTTTATCTTCTGTAGCTACTGAAGACTGATACCAAAACAAAAAAGCTTGAGCAGGAACCAAAGGAATTTTTCTTGTTCATTAGACCAAACAGGTTTCATCCAAAAAACCTTAAATAATGCCATCACTCAAATGCCATTGTTTCTCTCTGCTGTCACTGCAATCATTTAAACACTTTATACTTCTCAAGTTCACTCCCTGTCTCGTAGCTCTTTACAGCACTGTCATTCAACTATAGTTTAGTTACAGTATGACTCTATAAGCGCTACACTTCTCTCAATGCAGACAATATCCTGCTCTTATGAGCAGTGCACACCCCATTGAACATGTGATTGAGTCCACCTTTTACTTGCAAACTCCAAGACACGCAGAGTCATTTTAATTTAACTGGCACAGCTTTCCTTTTTACATTCAATTGCATGTGGTCCATGGTGCACACTTAGTGTATCATGGACCACACCTGTTTTTACGTACCCACGTCTCACTTTTGACAGACTGCAAGTTGATTCTACCCTCAAATGGTTCCAACCTGAACTGGTGGCTTATTTGGCACGTATGTCTGTCTTCCTGGCGCCTCAATCAAGGGTGGATCTCAAAGGGAATTTCAATGTTTTACAGGAAGATTGGAGGAAGTATTGAGAGGGAATGTGCAATATCAGCTCTCATGTGTTTTATTTTTATTTATTTATTTATTTATTTATTTATTCTTGGTTTGCTTGTGGATTTAACTTAAAAAAAAACTTGAAAAGTGGGTACAAGGAAAAAAGTACGAAGTGTTCAGTAACAAATATTGCATAACACTGATAATCTGTGGGACGGCACGGTGGAACAGCAGGTATGCGCCTGCCTCACAGCAAGAAGGTCGCTGGTTCGATCCCCGGGTCGGGCAGGGCCTTTCTGTGTGAAGTTTGCATGTTCTTCCTGTGCATGCGTGGGTTCTCTCCGAGCACTCTGGCTTCCTCCCACAGACCAAAAACATGCTCATTAGGTTAATTGGTGACTCAAAATTGTCCTTAGGTGTGAGTGTGGTTGTCTGTCTGTATATGTTGCCCTGCAATCGACTGGTGACTGGTTCAGGGAGTATCCCGCCTCTCTGCAATCCGCATCCGCAACCCCGAAAGGGATAGTCAGTGTAGAAGATGAATGAATGAATGATAATCTGTGCAGGTCTGCATCTTTTGAAGAGACTGCAGCTTTACATCCATTATCCAGAGAGACACAGATCTAACACTTCTTTATTTTTTTAGTTTTTTATTTACCACTGATAAACATATTTTGTTTTGGTAACACGCCCCGGGTGTGAGGCCTGTAGGTGGACTGTCATTTTGTTCTGCAAAGATCAGGAAATGATGAGACAGCCATGTGTCTCTGTCTGACACAAGAGCTGTCTACCTGCCAAGCCAAGCCATCTCACAACAGAAGCCATGCCCCCTTGTGGAAGAAATCATGATACAGCCCCCAACATAATGTACACACAATTACCAGAATAAAGCAGACTATACATCATTAAATCACATGATGTCACCACACATTCCTGCGTGCCACATAATTACAATGCAAATTAATGGGAAAATAAGGGGCTGGTTTATTTTACAGCACACTTACCCTGTAACTACAATGCAGTTGCAGTGTAAAGAGTTGACGAGCAACGTGCCCCAGTCATATTTAGTGATACAGGAGCTTTCTCTCACAGTGATGTTTATAACATAAGATGGTGTCCTGTCACTGTAGTTTAGTGAAAATGACCTTGGCTTGAATCACTGCATGCTTTTCATGAAGCAAGTTGATAAAAACATAGAATTGACATGTCATTTGTGGGTGATAAATTGATTTCCATACTGTTCTTTCTACTGTATATTGTCCAAGAAACATCAATATACCTGTACAGTATATGCACAGTGTTTCACCCCTTTATGAGGATTTGGAGGAGGAGGTTTATGAAGCTCAATCATGACAAAACATATAGCTAGTTGTAGAAATACGATGATCAATCACAATGCATAATCACCTGTAACCGTAATCCTTGCATTAAACCCCAAAACTACTCTTCTCTAGTTCTTTAAGATCATTTAAACAACAAACAGAACTGTTTTATAGTTACAGTTATAAATCTATATGCCCTTCTTCCCAGGTTTAGCCCCATGTTTTGTTCCCCCCAAAAAATCAATAATACTGTACACACACCCTAACCCTAACCTCGTAAACCATATGAATAATAATTAATTATAAACATTTAAAAATGTGAGCATGTAGAGACACACTAAAAAGACACTGATGTTTGTAAAAAAAAAATGACAAAACATAAAAAAACAGTACATTGGTACTTGGTACTAATGAAAATATGCAACAATGAAGCACACAATGCACAACATGCAGGGCAATAAATGTAACCTGTACTGTGCAAGACTGCCTTTCACAATAAAAGTTAGATTAGATCTCAGACATATTTGTCTTACAGGTACCCAGTAAGTATTTTATTGTTGTCATTTCCTCTCCTTCTCAGTGGATATAATTCATGGTTAACTGTGTGGGAGTGCTAGACCACTTACAGTAATTCAGAATGATCAAGGGACGGGAAAGGAAGGAGACAAAATATCAAAATAACAAGTGTTGATATCGTACCTTTTGTTTTAAATTGGCACTCACTGTTACATATTGTTCATTTCAGTCAGACAGCCACACATTCCTAATGCGAGACATTTTTATGTAGCAGACTGGAATGTCTACATAAAAGGGGTGTGCTCCTCAAAGAAATAATACAACACAAACTTACTGGCAGCTGTTAGGGAGAAACCAAAATACTTAACATGCCGTCATGGAGGGTCATTGAAATGAAGCCATAACACACTTGCTGGTCCACATATTTTGTGTTCAGGCTTGGCCAAAACAAAAGGACCGCTCAGTTGGCTGGTGCATCAAAGCAATAATTTCACTAATTGTAAACTAAACTAAGCACATTCGAAAGATACAATGAAATTTTCCCATCAAATAAGAAGTAAATGGAAAAATTTGACACTGATTAATAGTGAGGTCGGACATGAAAGCACAAGGATCAGTATCTCTGAAACCATCTCAGGCAGTGGAACATGCTGTCTGTTTTATGTTGACCAAAAGAGACTACAGGAGAGCAGGAGTCCACGTTAGCCTATGTCTGGGACTCATAAAAGGAAGGAATTGATTATTGAGCTGGTGATAAGCAGTAACCATACACAGATCATTAAAGCCACTGTTAAAGGCACCTGCACACCAAGACGTAAAGGTTAACGACACCCTTTTCAGGTGGGGTGTTTTGTAAGTAGAGTGAGTTGCATTGAAAAAGCTACGATTGGACAGATGAAATAGATAAAAGCAGACAGAGAGAAGAGGAAACTGGACTAACAACAGACTCTCCTGTAGCACCTGTACTGATGGTGTACATTCAATTGTTTTACAGCACACAAGGAACAAAATCCATCTGAGGCCGTCACAAGTGACGATGAAGGCAGATTACTCCTCCTGCTGCTGCTGCCCATCCTTCATCCCCGGCAGAGAAAGTGCTCTTTTCTACCTGCTCTCGGTCCTCATTGCTATTTACATGCTGGCTGATGCTGCCATATTTTCTTCCTTGGAGTGACCAGCGGAGCTACAGGCACGCAAGCTCTGGGAAAGGAGGCTAACAGACTTCAGTCATGAGCATAACATCAGATGTGAAGACCTGAAATTTCTGTTGCGCCACTATGAAGCATGGACCACAGGCATCTGGACAGAGCGAGGCAGAGTCCTATGGGACATCCCAAGTGCTTTCTACTTTGTTGTGACTCACCATCAGTGAGTCACAACAAATGGCTTACATGTGCTGATTAATCCAAAGACTGGCAGCTGTGAAACCTGAAATAGAATACATTTACAGTTAAATGCGAAGTGCAAAATTTTAAAAGGTAATGTCATGCAACCCTGATTCGAAAAAAGCATCCCAACCTTCTTGAAATCGAGGCTGCACATTTATAAGTACAGTAGTTTTCCCGAATGATGTAACACATACCCCATTACACAGTAAAGGCTGTATCATTATGACAGCTACAGTCAAACAATTAGGCCAGACAGAAACAGATCTATAACAATTACACACAATTGAACCAATCATATGAACCTAAATAGACAGGACATCGTATGAAGCCATTGTTTGAGGATATTTCAATCTTCAAGCATGTCATCAAGATAAGGATTAAACCAGCCTCATCCCCAAGAATCAATCTACAGCTGTCCAGTTGTATCCATTATCTTTAGGCAGTCTCTGTCACGGTGGAAACTGAGGGACACTGAGTCTGGATCAATTTCCTTTTTTAAACAGCTTCCATATTACTGTCTATGAATCTGGCACTGATAGCACTGAAACAGACTTCCTGATGACCTTTTTTGTTTCCCAAGACCAAACATTTGACATTTTATCTGCCTCCAGTTTACTCCTACATTTCTATTTCCTCATTAATGAGCTTCCTGCCTTTCAGCACATTGTCCCAAGACAATTTTATCTATGCAATCTTCAGATATGCACAAAGGAAAGCAAATTCCCTTCTCTACCATTATCATAAAAGTGGATATTTGAATGTAGCTGTGTGTGATTTATTAACACAAATGACCTAAAATTGCATTTATTTAATCGGTTATTTGCTTCTCCAGGAGTTGTATAAAACTCTGTGATAATCAATTGCATATGGCTGATATTTATTTTCAACACTGCTTTGTCTGACCCTGACCACAAACCACTTGTGAATGCTGACGGCTACAATAATTAACATACGACTAAGAGTCACCAAATAGCTGTACGTAGGCATAGCAGTCTCATGAGCTAAATGCTTATGTCTGCATGTTGTTCAGTGGGTGTAATGTTTACCACGTACACCAGCTTTCAACATGCTTACATTTGCTAGTTAATGCCTGACACAAAGTGCAGCTGAGGCTCGTCGGAAAACCAAACCAAAGTGTAGACCAATTAAAATTCTGAGACATGAACATATCAAGTTTTATGGCAATCTGTTCATCAGAAATTTCCGTCAGAAGCACAAATGTTACATATTTAAAGGGAAAACTTTAACCAGCTCCTACCACCAAAGCAAATCGTGTTAATCCTCTGCATAATTTCATAACAATCCGTCCAATACTTGTTGAGATATTTCAGTCTGGATATGAGTGATGGACCGACCAACCAGCAGACCGTCATTGCCATTCATACTGCTGTGCTACATGGCTACAAATTTGGATGTTTGGTCATTGCAGCACTGCAGTGATCAGTCCCTGTGCGTAACAGTGGATTTGATGAAAAGATTTCTGACATTTGCTGGTGATTTATGAGCTTAGAATTTATGTGCAGGCCCCAGTGAGACATTACAGTGAGATACCAACATATGCTATGACCACAAGTCTTTTGTTTCATCTGGGCTATATTTTTATCCACTTCCTCTGACCTTTGTAGATTTAAGAGCGGATAGAGTGGGTGAAAACACAGGAACGCTACAGAGGATGGGTGGTATATAGACCACATGCGCAACTCGGAAGAACACTTGACCAGAGAAACAGCTAAGAGTTGCTTTCGCAGGCCGCAGTTATTAACTGCGGAAGGAGGGAAGCTACGACCTCCACTACAAACAAAATGTCTTCATACTGTGCCACACAGTTCGTAGTCTCACAGTCTCATGTCTGCTTTTCATTTCCTGACCATGTATGTTTGCCTGTTCTCATCCGCCATGACTTTTGCCTATTCTTAGAAAATACATGAACTTTTACGTTGGACTCTGAATCATGCTCCTGTTTTCACTGAGCCTTTACTAAAGGTCAAGCTATAGTTCAGGAACCACACTAAATACATCATATATTATGGACCAGAAAATAAAGAAGTACATTTGCAGGTAAATAGGCAAATGTTTGTGTTATTTGTCCTTATTAGCTTCTGATTAGTTATGGATTTTTGATCACCTTTCATGAATTTATTGATAGCGTTTGATAGCGAACTTTTGCGTGTTTTGCACCTGGGTTCCATACTGTATCTTCTCCCGTTACAATCAAAATGCATCAACATTTTTTAGTATTAAGAAGTAACTAGTTAAACTTTCAACATCCTTTTTGTATAAAAAAAATATCATCACTTGTCATACACTCTCAGCCATGGTGGAGCATTTAAACAAACATGAATGTGACATTAGTAGCAATAAAATCATCTGAGCGATTACACTGATGTTGTGACAGCATCTGTAATCACATGTGACCTCTAACCTCTAGTGTTTCTCATAGTATTTGGAGTGACAGCACCATCCACTGCAATGGGAAAGGTCTTGCTTGTTTTCTATGGGTTGCTGGGCTGCTCGGCCGCCATACTGTTCTTCAATCTCTTCCTGGAAAGAGTCATAACGTTACTGAGCCTCCTGATATTCAGGTGCCACAGACGGAGAACCAGACACAGCGGACTGGAGGGCAGAGCGAGTGAAGGTAACAGAAATGAAGAATGGAATCCGTCTGTGCACCAAGTCACACTCCTCCTTTTTGTAGCTGTCCTGCTGGTTGTATGTGGGTCTGCATCCCTCTACTCAGCCATGGAGGGCTGGATTTACTTGGAGTCGCTGTATATCTGCTTTGTGGCGTTCAGCACAGTGGGCTTTGGGGACTTTGTTAGTAGCCAGAGAGAGCATCATGAGGACACATGGGTGTACCAGGTCTCAAACTGCCTCCTGATGCTCTTGGGGGTGTGCTGCACCTACTAACTTTTTAACGCCATGTCTGTGATCATCAAACAGGGACTGAGCTGGATGCTGATGATGAATGGAATGGATACATGAATATTCATATCAACAAAAAGAATGACTTTAATGGAACTTGGCTTTGAACTTAACCAACATGTAAATAAAGCCACTCATCAGTGTGGTAACATTCTGGACTTGGTAATAACAACAGGGTCTGACCATCACTGTGTGGTTTTTTTTTTTTTTTTTGCAAGGCTGAAGCAAAGGGTTCTAATATTATGACATCATTAGAGTCACACAGGTAAGACTACTCTTTAAATGATACATGAACATTTCAACAATACCTTGTCATCTACTTTAAACTGCACTCTTGCTCCACTAAAGGTTAAAGAGAGGTCGACTGACAGAATCTCGCCGTGGTTCATCAATAGTAGTGTTAATGGGATTAAGAGAATCTGTCAAGCAGCTGAAAGAAAGTGGAGGAAAACGGCTCACAATTCAGTATATTATATACAAAGAAGCCCTGCCAAAGCAACTCATC
The DNA here is from genome assembly GCF_051107435.1 of Chaetodon auriga. NCBI lineage: Eukaryota > Metazoa > Chordata > Actinopteri > Chaetodontiformes > Chaetodontidae > Chaetodon > Chaetodon auriga. The sequence goes on from NC_135080.1 coordinate 10,938,156, forward strand.
TTTCAAGAAAGGATTACTTTTCCAGGATTACAGAGAACACTGGGGACTTCAGATTATTATTCTCTACACAGCTACTCAACACTGCCCCCATCCATCCACAGTTCTCTGCATCAAACTGTGAGGAACTTGCCTTATTCTACATTAACAAAATAACCTCAATCCAGCATTGATACTGATGGGAACACAGATGAGCTCAACAACCCGTTAAGAGGGCATGACGATGGAAAATGCTCCTGGATCACATTCACTGAGTTCTGCAGTCCAACTCGTCCAACTCATGTGTTGACCCTCATGTCCTGAACAGCTGTCTTCCCAAATGTGTTGTTTCAAATCCTTTACTAAAGAAACCCAACCCAGATAGTAATGTGCTCATCAACTACAGGCCGATATTCAACCTTCCGTTCATTAATAAGACACTGGAAAAGATAGTTTCAGTGCAAATTAACTCCTAACATCCTGGAGGTATTTCAGTCAGCATTTAGAACCATAGCATTGAAATTGCTCTGGCTAAAACAATCAGTGACCTCATTGATCGTGATCTCTTAATCAATGGTCTTGATCAGTTGGTTGGTCTTGGAGATTATGTGTCTGAGAAACATAAATTCCATTTTCAGGTTGTCGGGAGCTGCCTGTCCATTTGTGTTCCCTGTATTTCTGCTTTGTGGTGTTCAGCACAGTGGGCTTTGGGAACTTTATTAGTAGCCAGAGAGAGCATCATGAGGACACATGGGTGTACCAGGTCTCAAACTGCCTCCTGATGCTCTTGGGGGTGTGCTGCATTTTCTCCCTTTTTAACGCCATGTCTGTGATCATCAACCAGGGACTGAACTGGATGCTGATGATGCTGGCCCAGATGTATCACAGTGTCTGCCACTACAGGTCACAACCTCTGTTCAAACTCTGTTTTTCAGACTGTGAGTCACCTGCATGTTATTGTGAAGATAACACTTGGTAAAGACAGCGAGTGCAAGCTGTTTCCAAGTCCAGACAACAGCATGATGTGGCACTCCTGTGTTCCCACTGCGATTGGTAAATGCCTGTGTGATGAGGCTAAAGTGGAAACAGTGTGCAAAAGTCTGCAAAGCAATAATAAGATATTATATGGAAAGACTGTAATTTATACTAGTACAAGTCAAAAATTTTATAGTCTAGTGTGTATATAATTTAGGTATAGAAAAGTAATTACAAGTACACTGTTATTCTTTGTACTTAATAAAAGTATGTTTGACATATGCTTTTAAATACAGACGTCAAAATAGATATAAAGTTCTGTAATGTAATGATCTGATGAGTGAAAAGAAGTTGTATTTTATGTTTTTATTTGGCTAAACAGCACAACTAGTGGTGCAGCACTTGTAGAGGCTTGTCCTCTAAATTATAAGTGTCATCAATCAATTTTTCAGTCGACAAAACAGGAAAAGAGGAGAGACTGCAATTTCCGAGACATGTAAATTCCACCAATGCCATTGACCACAAAGCACAATTATCAGTTCTCATCATTACATTTTATCGACCACTAAGATATTCTGTGTTTATGCTGCTGTTCTCTGAGCATACTTGGTATCACTAGCCAGATTCATCCTGAATGGATACATGAATATTCATATCATCAAAAAGAACGACTTTAATGGAACTTAGCTTTGAACTTACCCAACATGTAAATGAAGCCACTCATCAGTGTGGTAACATTCCGGACTTGGCAATAACAACAGGGTCTGACCATCACTGTGTGTTTTGTTGGTTCAAAAGAGATTCCTTGATAGCAAGGCTGAAGCAAAGGGTTCTAATATGACATCATTTGAGTCACACAGGTAAGACTACTCTTTAAATGACCTGGTTGAACATTTCAACAATACCTTGTCATCTACTTTAAACTGCACTCTTGCTCTACTAAAGGTTAAAGAGAGGTCGACTGACAGAATCTTGCCGAATCTTGCTGTTTCAAATCCTTTACTAAAGAAACCCAACCCAGATAGTAATGCACTCATCAACTACAGGCCGAAATCCAACCTTCCTTCATTAGTAAGACACTGGAAAAGATAGTTTCAGTGCAAATTAATTCCTTTCTTACAGAAAATAACATCCTGGAGGTATTTCAGTCAGCATTTAGAACCACAGCACTGAAATTGCTCTGGCTAAAACAATCAGTGACCTCATTGATCACGATATCTTAATCAGTGGTCTTGATCAGTTGATTGGTCTTGGAGATCATGTGTCTGAGAAACATAAATTCTGTTTTTGGGTTGATGGGAGCTGCCTTTCCATTTCTGTTCTCTCTATACATTCTGCCACTTGGTGACATCATTCGAGAGTACGATGTATGTTTTCATAGTTATGCGGATGACGCACAACTGTACATCTCTGCTGAACCAAACGATGCCGCAGCTCTAGACTCCATTACTTACTGTCTTTTACCAATAAATAAATGGGTGAGAAATGATTTCCTGAAGTTCACTGAGGACAAAACAAAAATCCTACTATTCAGTCATGAAACAAAAAGAGAAATGCTGTTTAACAATCTGGGAAAATTAAGTCCCTGGATTAAATCTGAGGTTACAAATCTTGGTGTTATTAGTTTCAGATCTAAGCTTCAAGGTCCACATCAATGAGGTGATCGAAACTTAAACTTAATCTAAAGTTAAGCTAAAGTTCTTCCAAAATCAATAACCATACCTGTTTTTTTGCTAAATTTATACTGGGATAAAATGCATTGCAACTGGACACAAGATCATCAATTTATCCATGATAACAGGCCATGGGCACAGACATGTAAGGGGTCCCATCCATCCTAGGAGATGTTCTGTCTGAGGGTCCTTGAAAGATGATTGATTCTCTGCAGTTTTGTCTATTTCATGGGCGTGTAGGTTTTAACAACTTGTTCTGGTTCCTCTCGACCCAGCCAAACACTTTGATGCAGAGCCATTGGCAGAGGTGATATGAGCAGATTTTCCTCCATGTGATTCTCATCATTTTGCTCAGGATGAGGAAACAAGCATCATCTCCATAGTCTGCAGCTGTTTAAGACACAAGAGCCTGAAAAATCAGCAGAACTGTGCCCTAATGGGACTTGAGTAGCCACTGAAATGTTTACAAACTCGCCCCCACGGATATGACCATTTCTGTGATATCCTGTGGTAGCTGTATTTAGGCCAGAACCGGAGATATAAACAAAAAGCTGACCACTATGGTGGTCTGTCATGATTTTGCCATTATTTTGTTTCCTGCATTTATGTACTTCTTGGTCTTGATGCACAGTGACTCATTTCTGATGCAATACAGAATGTAATACTAGTAATACTAATGTAAGACTAGAGCAATGTCTCCCTCTGCTGGGGTGCTTTGTAACTCACAAGAAAAAGTAACCCAGGTCACTGAGGTGCAGCGTAGCGTACTGCAATTTTAACCGACACAGATAAATAAAATCAAACCATTTCGTCTCAGGTATGTATAGGCCTTTGCTCATCCATTCATTAAGTTGTTATCAAGACATCATTTGAGTTTAATAGAAAATTGCTGCTGTCTTAAAAGATCAGTATTACAAGACACTGCTCTGGCATTGCTCTTTGCCAATGTATGGATGATAGTGAGAATAAGAATAACTAAACTGGGATGTGCAATAGAACAAGTGCCTTAATATGGGAGCTGATGACGGCTGTTTTTTTAGTGCCGTCATGCTGCTGCAAGTTAATTTGTTATCTCAAGGTAATACATTTAGTTTTCTTTTGATGAAAACATGAATGGATTAATTCATCTCATTATCTCAAGAAAACAAAAGGATGAAGATAATGAGGAAAATCTCAATCCCAGCAGGATCCCTGAAGTGCACTCCCCTGTGAAGTTCCTTAAATGACAAGGACTGATCTGAATGTTCTGATATCTGAAAGATCAATAATGTTGATCAAGTTGATGTGACATTTTCAGCCTAAACCAGTTGTTGCAGTTGTCAAGATGCCATTTTGCATGCTGCCATGGCTCTCCTGGTCTCTGGTAAACATTCTAAGTAATAAGAAGAAACAAGCTTTTGTTTTCTCGTATCTTCTTATCTTGAGAAAACTAAATAATTATCTCTAGATCTCAAAATAAGGACATAAAATAATTACAAGTAGCTTCCCAGCTTCTGTACCCTAAATGGTGAGAGATCAGCTGTAAATTAGTTTCAATTTCACATAATTTTAAAGATCCCCTCTAGACATGTTTTAAGAAATATGAAAATACTGTGTAAGGAATACTAATTTGTATCTGATATGGTTTCCATGAAAAGCCGCAGTTCCTTTTAACTCACTGATTGAAACGTTGTGAATCCACGAATAAGTAAAAATTGTTCATTTAAAAAAATCTGTAAACAAAATGTCTCCTAGTTCACTGAAAAGTCCATTCTCAGTGTATGTTCTCGATGTACCACTATTGGCTTCCAGACTTGTTGAGATGTCACAATACTTGTGCTGTGCATCTAAAACTCAAGTGAGCACAGAGAAACTTTGAATGTGAAAATAGACTTTTAGTGTCAAACTCTGCACATCCATCATTCTGCCTAGTGAAGGTCGAACATCAGTGAAGTGAAGTGAAGAACAATTAGCAAAACACTTACTTAAAGGACTCTTCACACAGCTACAAATATACTCAAATCAACTGGATTTTTTTTTTTTTTTTTTTTTCTCAAAGCAAGCTGATGTAAGCGTGAAGCGTGTGCATGGAAGGAGGTGTATGTGTCTATAAGCCCATCAGTCTGACAATTTCTGTGATTTAAATAATTATAACTGGTGGTCCTAACACAAACCTATATGATCACTACATAATGCGGGAGAGTCCTGTTTCTAAATTTAGTAAAACCAAGGCTACTGTTTACAGAAAAAAAAAAAAAAAAAAAAAATGAAACAGGAGAACACAAGGGAGTTACACACTTCCGGAACTAGCGGCCCGTGCACTTCATAACTCATCGTTAATCTTCCATACAGCGTCCCTTCTCCAGACGGGGTGGCGGAGGTGGTATCTTTGCGCGCTTCGTTTATATAGAGCAAGAACAATCTCGGCTTTACTCTTTGTTGTGTGTCAAATGGACTGTCAATAATAAATACTGCACGCGTATTGCAATTGAAACACTTTAACATGTGCATCATTCAGTATTTTGGCTAAGCTTTGAGTGGGAGGACCAAAGGTGCACCTGCGGAGGGATACAGTACTCAAACTAAGGCATAGCACGCCGGCGTCGTTGGATTGAGGTTTCCGGGCAACTCTACTGCAACGCTGCGATACAGTCAGGGTAGATTTCCCGAAACATATATTTTAATTAAGTCTGAGATTAGTTCAGGACTTAATTTGAGTAGCTGTGTCCTAAGGTCAATACAAAGCCTTACATTGGTCATTTTGTCTTCTTCACAGAGCCTGAAAAGTCTACGGGACAATGGTGAGTACAAGCTTGCTAACCTAACTAACTTAGCCCTACTAGCTAACGTTAGCTAGGTATCGTTAATATCAGTTGCACTGCTCTGCGACGGTCTCGAAATAATTGGCACCAAGTAATCGTTATGGTATTACAGTTCATAATCCGATAGCCAACAAGTAACTCAAACCAAAACCCCAGACGAGCTTACGGTAGCTTTTTATTTATTTATTTGTTTATTTATTTATTTATTTGTACCAGCTAGAACACTGCAGAAATTCGGTGCGGTGGACGGGTATGTAACACTACCCACTATAACATAGTTGTAAATTTAGCACGCTTTTGGTTAGTGGTGGCTAAATGTTTTGCACTCAGCAGCTGATGAAAGAAAACCGTTTTCTTTTATGTGAGCTGCGCAGCATACACGTCGTGGTGTGAGAGGAAACAGGCGGCGTGTTTCCCGTTGTTATGTCGTATCAGTAATTTAGCTGATTTGCGCAATTGTTTGTAAATTCTGTGGTCTAACCTCCATGCTCCGATCGAGGTTTGCAGCGTTTTTATGGTTTTCTTTGAGTCGAGAGTGGGCGTGGTGGTGGTGGTGGTGAAGGGGTGCTGTGTAAAAATAAACCGACCAGTGTTAACGCGATCACGAAACCCATCTCGCTAATCTTCCCAGACAGTCATCAAAACTGTGGCTAACTAACTTGCTAACCACCATTTGGACACCCTGCATGACAAGTCGCTGCAACATGGACAATACTTCTTGCAGGCAGAGTGTGCTGAATGTACTGTGACATGCGCAACAAGCGCAGAAAGGTTGTAATCATCACCAATTGCGATTACATAACGTTACAGCTCACAGGTAGTGATATGTTGCTTGCCGTTAGCAACAATTGTTTGTTTTTTGGCATGGAGATTATTGTGATGTTGCAGCGTTCTTGCAAAATCACCATGACAGCATCCCTTCCGTAACGTATTGCGCCATAGCGATGAACCGCATTCTGCTCCTGCTGAATGATCCTCTTTGCCACCCCTCCTTCCGCGCCTCCCTTCCCCCTGCATTGAACCAAACCATGCTTGGTGCAGTAGGCTGTCAGGACCCGCAGTGCACCCTCCAAAATGGAAACTAAGTGTATCAAAAAGCCCTATTGTGCCACTACAGATGAATCCCTGCCTTTGTGCCTCATCCTTTATCCTTCACAACTGTTGTTTTCTGGATTGTAAAAGAACAGACACATGGTCTGTGATAGATATTGTCCTCTGCCAAGTAAGGAAACTTGGATCGTGCTACAATATCAGTCACATGCTGGCCAAACAGAATTTGTCTTGACTGTAAGATGAAAAAGAAAAACAAACTGCGGCCTCTGTAGTTTTCTTTACTTGACACGAGAATATGTGATATGATCTCTTGTTTACTGATGAGTTGAAAGGCAGCAGTGCTGTTTTGCAGGGCGCTTTTCACAGCAGCCATACAAATCCTCTAACACTCAACTGTACTGTGCTGTGCGCTGATCCAGACACTGCTTGCTTCAGCAACACCGAATTGGTTGGCAGTGGACAAATAGATACTCTGCAGTCTGTCTTGCTCCCTTCTTTTTTTGTCCCCCCCCACCCCCAAGCCAACAGGGTGACTCATTGAAATTGACTCGAAGAACACATGGCGTTACCACCACCGCGAGCTGCAGAAATGTTAGCTTTAATCTCTTCGGTTTTGATAAAGGAAGGGATCGTTAGGAACTCATTTATCCTTTGTCTGTGGTGCAAGCACACATGGACAAAATGGCAACTCGATTTTTCTTTATTTCATGTATTAGCTCTACAGCTGTATGAGTTTAATTGATTTAATTGCTTAATTCCAACTTTTGTTTCATTAGGATGTGTATAGCATTATCAGCTTATCTTCATTTACCGTTACAGTTTACAGTTCTATATTATTGTAGGCTTTTAAGTTTTATTGTATACAGCTGTTAAGTTCTTGACATGCCTGATCATGGCAATTGTTTTCAAGTCATCTGAGAATCATTTCCTGACAATATGAAGGCTTATAGACAAACACAAAGCAGCAAGCACTGTTAAGCAACAGTTGGCACAGGAGTTAGTCTATGGTAATAAACCGAGTCTGACATCTGTTCAGTAAAAAAGATACAAAGAGGTGGTTAGTTGCGGTGATATTCAGTGTGCTACATTGGCGACCCTGTTCGTGTCTCACTAATTATAGCAGGCGTGTGTATTTCGGGCTGTGGAGTATTTATACCCGTCCCTCATCACACTTTCTCAGCCTGAAGTGGGCATGTTGACTGACTTAGACAGGCCTGGTAAGACCTCATGAGAATGGTGTTTCAGATGAAGTTGAAAAATGAATTGGTTGTATCAGTGCAAGCTTCCTTATATTTTGTGTCAAGTTGTGTAAAATAGTTGCAGATTTTTCTTAATAGTCAAAATTACCAAGATGTAATTCCACTCTGCAAGCAATATGAGTGTTTCTTTACTATGACTTTACCCCAGTAATGAGACAAGTCTTACATTTTAGATTAAACAGAATACAAGAGACCAAATTTTGCATAAAATACCAGCTTTAATAGAATATAAGGTCCAACAAATCATAATCACAAAGAGTTTAAACGATCGTTGAGCTGGTTTCATTGCTTTGCATCTGTAAGGATATTCTTAAGCTAGGCCATGGGCAATGTCTGGGTCCAGCTGTCAGATAATATCTCAGTCTGTTTTGAATTAGTTTGCTGAGAGTTCATTTGCATTGGCATAGATCTGTGTAGGTTGTTTACACAGTGGAGTCTGCTGCAGGTGCTCCTCATCAGGCCTGCCAAAGCTTCCATCGCTGTAATCATCGTGCTGAAGTCACATCCACCAAATGAATCTTTGTGTAGCAAACACTCACCCTCTGCAGGGATGAAGAGTGGCTGTTAAAAGTTTGTAGCTTCCTTCTTCATAAAGAGCAGCAGCTGAGATTGCAAGGGGGGAAATATTTAATCATCACAGCAAATTACTCCTGTAGCATTGTCCATATTGTCTGGAACAAGATATTTATTTAGGATTTTGCCTTCTAATAATGACATTGTATGTAGAAATATGAAGAGGTAGGCACTACTTGCGCAGGCTGTGCAAGAACCAACCCAAGAACAAAAGTGCCTCTGTTCTGTTTTTCATATGTACTTCTCTTTTCCTTTAAGATGTGAGGCTGTGAGTTGTCCTATTTCGTGATGAGTTGATGCCACAAAAAATAGTTTCGAATAGACAGTTGGAAACATAACACAGTCAACATCTTGGCATGTGTGTAACATGCTGCAAAACAGCTCTCAAAAGCAATAAAATGGGGGACATATTGTTCAATATAAGTATATTTGTCTGGACACGAAGAAATTCTGACTTTGACAAAGCAGATTTGTACATGTGCTTGTGGTCTAGTAGTAGCCAGCACTAAAAAAATGCTTTCACCATTTTCAATACTCCAAATCTTGCATGGGTTACTGTTAGATGCTGGGGCCAGGGGCTTGTTCCATCACTGGGCAATTGTGGGTTACTGCCTCTGAAGAAATGCAGTGCTAACACTATTATATTTCATTGCACTTATTTGTTAGTGTTTTATTGTTTACAGTGTGATGTTTATTGATTTGTTGGCTGTATAATGTTTCCCGTGTTTCCTATCCACCTGGATTAGCACCAACTCCACTGTATTTACAACCCAGATTGCAAAAAAAGTTATGCTGTGTTTGTTATACGTCTGGGACTTATTGTGCCGTCTATATCTATATCTATATCTAGATATAGATATACACATATATATACATATACCCTATCATCATGTCAAATAATCTCACCTAGAATTTGAACTAACTAACATTCAGCTTGTTTTTTTAAACATGGAAAATTACATCCATGCACAGAACTAAGTCTGACCTAAATACATTCTGTGATAAGAGAAGTAATTGATATTAACAGGGCTGCCCAAAATATTATTTTTCCTATGGATCATTAATGTTTTATCAACGTCTTATCCTTTTGTCAACAGGCTGATCAGCTGACTGAGGAGCAGATTGCTGGTGAGTGCATACAATCATCGTGTGGTTTATTTTAAGTTTAGCAGCTCCTTAATTCACCACCAAACCTAAGAAACTAAGGTGTCTAAGAGATCAAAGGAACCAGAAGTCTGTGAAGATACGAGGTGGTGGTTCTGGTCCTGGTCCTGATTATGGTCGTATCCTCCTAACAAGTTAATTATATTCACATGGCTTCACTCGGTGTGAACTGGACCTTGATGATGCGGCTAAAATGAAAATCAGCAGGATGAAAAGCTCACATATGCACACCAGTTTTAGAAATTTTGCAGTAGGTGCACCAGTGCTTTTACTCAGTCTGTGCTATGCCAGCGTCCCACATGTTTTGGTCCTTTGTAGCATTGAATTAGTCATGCACAGACCCTGTTAATGCTTAGAAAGACTGCTTGACAGACTGAAAGTGAACTGTCCGTATCGACGTGAATGCTAATGGCAAACTAACTGCGTTATTTCTGTAAACGCAGAGTTCAAGGAGGCGTTCTCGCTGTTTGACAAGGATGGTGACGGTACAATCACTACCAAGGAGCTCGGGACTGTGATGCGCTCTCTGGGACAGAACCCCACTGAGGCTGAACTGCAGGACATGATCAATGAGGTGGATGCTGATGGTGAGAACAGAAAGCACAAATGCACAAGAAAACTATACTTGTTAAAACTTCTTTTCAAATGTTGCTCTTGCTGGAGAGAAAATTACTGGATAGTTTCATCATCATATGCCTCTTAACGGGCACGCTTTAAAATACCATCCTGTCATTTTTTTTCTTCCTGCAAACTCGTCTGTGCTGTCTTTGCCATGGCTGGCATATATACAGATACTGATATCTGAGATAAGGTCAAATTTGCCTGTAGTATCCACAATGCAAATGTATCGCTCTACTCTAGACTTGAATACAATCTGTACTTGTAGCTGCATCTGTTCTGTTGTTAATGAAGATGTGGGCTTTTTTTTTTCAAAGTGTCACAATTACTCCTACCTCCTTCTGTTCGTATGACTGTGTAGGTAATGGCACAATTGACTTTCCTGAGTTCCTGACCATGATGGCCAGAAAGATGAAGGATACGGACAGTGAGGAGGAGATCAGAGAAGCCTTCAGAGTCTTTGACAAGGTACATTACGACTGAGAAGATTGAGCGTATTAACTCGCACCACCCAACACAATTGGTAACTGTTGTTTGCCACAGATCAGTTTGTGTATCCATTGTATGTTATGCTACCCGTGTCTGGAAAATAGGCCCACAGCCACAATGCTCTTGCACTCATTGCACATGACTGGATTCTCCCGTAAGACTAGGCAGGTACATTGCCAAAGCTATAGCGAGCGAGCTGCAGGAAGAATGGGAGAGAAAGTGCAACCAAAAAATTCTCATACCAACATGCTAACTTGACAGCTGTGAGCACTACAGCGGTAGTCATCGCACGTTCATGTGTTCCGGGGAGTGGCTTTGGCCTGAAGGGAGGGGATGGGGGTGTCTCAATTGTTGGTGTCTCTTCGCTAGCTGAACAATAATCTTTAGCATGCTAACATGTAAATGTTTAGCAGTTAGCTCCAAGTACAGGTTAGGCTAAAGAAGTACCATTCATCCAAATCATAACTGACCTCACAGGTGCGGAGAATAATAAGCTGTAAATGCTGTCCTAGAAAACCATACTATGTAAAATGGTTAATAATAATAATTCTTCTGTTGCCATCTGCAGGATGGTAACGGCTACATCAGTGCAGCAGAGCTACGGCACGTCATGACCAACTTAGGAGAGAAGCTCACTGATGAGGAGGTGGATGAAATGATCCGCGAGGCTGACATTGATGGCGACGGTCAGGTCAACTATGAGGGTAAGATGTTCTGTTTGTTTGCAGCGATGCATTAATTACAATACAACCTTTAATGTTTATACCAAAGTCTTACTTGAACAAGGGCCACGTTTATTGTTGCATTGCTAAGACGGAGATGAGGCAAAATGTCAGTTGCAACATAACCTTTACGATATGCTTTCACGTCCTATCTTAACAATTTCCTGTACCAAAAGCCTTGACAGCTGCCCAAGTCTCACTGTTTGCATCTGTGTGTTAAGCATTGTCTTCTGTTCTTTTTACAGAGTTTGTCCAGATGATGACTGCCAAGTGAAGAGAACCCTGAAATTTCTCTAAACGTTGCTTGTCCTCCTAAGATCACTGTCTATAAGAACCAAAAAAAGGAACAATTATCAAATGTTAGACAAACTTCCCCCTAAAATCACCTTTTTTTTTTAAATATAATTTTGCAATTTGCGCTTCAGTATATCCAACTACTTCTAAGGTATCTGTTTAGCAAACACCAACAGAATAATCCCTAGAGAAGTTAATGGACCAAGCTTTAAGAGGGCCGATGCCCCGTACTTCAGACCAAGATTCTGCTGAGTCACCCAGCTCCTGATTAATTTATAGGAAAGAGCAACACTGAAAAGGCAGAGGGATAGGAACCCATGCCACAGTTCGAATAGAGAAGTTTGCTATTTAATTCTCTCCAATATTCAACAAAGAAAACCGACTCTCTTGCACCCGTGGTGATTCTCTAAATACTGAATTGAGTACTCTTCTTGCATGCACCCTTTCTGTGGCGGTCTCTCGCCACAACAAGGAAGCTCTGATCCCATCAGAGGTAGTGGTCAGATTGTGTACACACTGGAGGTATATACATTATTATATAGCTATATATCTGTAAAATTTGTGTCACTATTGATTATTGCAAGAGCAAATAGTTGCGATGTAGGGTGTTCATTGGTGCTCATTTGGAGATGAGCATTCTTATATCTTGAAGAGTTTGGACAAGAGCGAGAGACTGAAAACGGCTGATGGTTTTTTCCCTTTGGGGATGTTCTATTGTCTTGTTTGAGTGGTGGGCTTCACATTGCCCACAGCACTGATGGAGACAGATAGTAGTATGTTGTATTGCTTCAGGATGATTATTGTAAAAACACACTTGAGGACTGCAGTTGATATCCTGATGATACAATATTTATTGTAATGCTTTATAAATGTGTTCTCAAATATTAATGTATTGATGACAAACTTTGGTCACCAAATATATCGATATATATTAGTGTGTCGTAAAGTTTGCATTGCCTATTGTTGTAGTAAATGACCTGTGACATGTTTTCTCTTCGGTTTTGAAATGTGCCATAATACTCTAAAACGCCTCAACCTTCTTGCAAGACTCGTAGTTCATTAGAATATAATAAATCTACTTAATATGATTACATAAAAAATACATGCAGTTGAACATATTTGCACTTTGGTATAAATCATGTGGATATTAAAAAGGTTTTGTTCTAAAGAAGAAAAAGAAAGCAAATGTCACTGTTGCTGCTGCTATAACAACTCATATGTTACACTCCTTTCTCGTCCTTGTTGTTGTCTAATCTTCAGTTTGTAGTCCGGTGATTCAAACTTCAATCTGCTTGCTGTTTTACTGAACAGAAATACATATATTGTATATTCACAAACACTACTTGTGGTGGGGGTGACGTGTTTCATTTGGGCTGTTAGAGTGGGACGTAGGGATGAGAGGGGGCTGTAGCAAAGTATTCAGCTTTAGATGGGAGTTGGGTTTCGGTGTTAGGTTTTTGAACAGTTGGCTAAATTTCAGAAACAGATTAGCTGAGGTATCTTAGGATTTCCTCAAAGCAGGGAACTTACTGCTCTTATTGAAGCATTTTAATTGGATGGCTTTGATTCAGATGTGGGGAAGTAAATGGTAAATGGACTGTTAACTTCTGAAGGTATCTCAAAAATGTAAAGATGTGATATATTTTCCATAAATCAATAAATTGACTGAGCTTTACTTCACCTGCATTTCGTTGTCATGTTTAATCTAACATGGATCTCTGTTGGTTTAAAGCCAGTGACTAAAAAAAGAAACCTGACTGATATTCACACATTCACAAAAGCTACTCTCCATGTTGCGCTATATCCTTTCCCTGCCAGCGTCCCTGTGCCAGAAAGGAGCACTAATCCCAGACAGTCTCAGAGTGGGTTAGGGTAGGTCACCCTAGCCCTTCACTGGAGAAACTATCCCAGGCACAGGCTATATTTAGTGGCTCATGAGATTGCTACAGGAGCCTGTGGTAATCCAGGTCAGCGAGGGTCGCGACCTCTCACCCATGCACTCTAAATGCAAACAAGGAGTGCCCGCCTTCTCACTGGCAGGCAAAATCGAGAACCAATGAGCGGACGCCTTATCTGGAGCAGGTAGATGTGATTGGACGTGTGCGCACATGTTAATCATGTGGTTAAGTAGATAAATGAATTAGGAAACAGGAGCACACTCAGCAGGACAGTAAGAACTGCAGCATCACAGGCAGGTGTGATTATCCCTCTTCGGTTGTGTAATGGCAGGCTGGAGAGGATCACTGGTCGAGCTCCCACGGCGCTGCGCAATAATATAAATCTCACATGCAGCAGTGAGAATTATAGAGATTTGTTGTAAATGATGGTTTGGTTTTATTAGCTGCACTGGGGTGTTGAAGACGGTCATTTGGACATCAGATTTATTTTAGGACGCCTCAAATCTACAGTATTCTCATCAGAGGTGGACAGCAATTCAGTAACTTTACTCAAATACAGCACCTAAGTATGATTTTGAGGTATTCTGTGCTTTGAGTATTCTAATTTTGTGCCACTACTTGTACACTTCACAGGGAAATGTAGTTCTCTATTTTCAACGTTACAACGTACTCAGTTGTATGTAAAGCTATTAAAATGAGCTCCACCCCTTTGGCTTAGATGTTAGCGCACAAAATAATGATTTTACACATAAATTGCAAAATGCATAAAATGTGAAGAATCAAGTACCTCAAATTGTGCTTAACTAGAGTAGCTACTTGATTAAATGTACTGAGTTACTTTCCTCCATTGTTGGTCACAATGTACAGTTTACCCAAGCCTCCAGCCCACACCGTTGCCTCTAATCAAACACCTTTGGCTCGTTACATGAATAAAGGTCAAGTTCGAGACACCATAAAAACTTGCACCACAAATATGGTACAGTAACAAGGTATTTTAACTTTAACACTAGGTGGTGCTGTTTCAACATCACCCAACCCAACTACCAACGTCTAATTCAGGTCAGGTGCAGGCACATACAGTGTGGCCCAGACAGGAAGGAGATAAGACAATAGAACCAAAAACAGCTGAATGAACAAGTTATTTCAGAACCAGTGAAGGCTGCAGTGATTAAATGCAGCTTGTATTTGGGGCAGACAGTTCTTAAAATGCAGAAGTGAGACATATATTGCATGAATTGTGTGGTAAGTTTGCTCGGGTGCACCACACCCACCACTCCTGCCTGTGTAAACTGTGCAATGTAATCTAATCGCCAACTTTGCTTGAGAAACACCAAGTATTCCTTTTCATTCTCATTGTGTCTGGGGGCTACTGAACAATGCAACCCTTCCCTTCTAAGAACATATAAATGCTACATCCAACAGAATCTCCTTCCTCATCGTAGTTTTACATCTGCTCTTTCGGCGTGATTCACCATCACATGCTTCTTGCCGCCCGTTCTCACTTTGCATATGAACAAACCACCACTGTCAACACATTTGCTTTCTCCTGCACACTGTGTTGGTTCCCTGCTTGTCTCACGTGACGTCCTACAGCTACCATTGCTTTCCATATGCTGTGACTATTCAGAACGTAAAAACAGGAAGGACGTTTAGAAAGGCTCTTCTGATTTGTACCTGTTTGTGAGGACACCCAACTAGAAGTGAAGTGAACGGGAGGATGGACAGTATTGCTGTGCTGATCAAATCAGCTGGTGTGGTGAATTCACCACACCAGCTCCTACTGAAACATAGATACAGAGTAGTTTTTAAGATGTGGGTATGCCTTGTTCCCATACTCGATCCCACATACACCTTAAAACGATGTCCTCTTCACATCTCGTTTGGCTTGAGACCTCTCAAAATAAAGATGCACTTACCAAATCTTGTCACAGGTTGGTGGCCTATTCAACCAAAGAGTGCTTTTTCCTCCTCGGGTTGTTGAATATTTGAGAGGCCAGCAGATGTAAAGATGGGAAATATGTATCAGAAATATGCTTCTCATGCCTCATTGATTCATTTTATGACCCTGTGGGCAAATCCTGACCCCCAGTGACGACAGAAAGAAGAAAATGTGATAAAGCAACCTCCTATGTGCCCTTTTTATTTTTTTCACCCCTGCCCAGACAATCAGCATCCACCACTGCTTTAAGTTTTTTTTTATTAAGTTCATTTTTTTTTTCCATTTTAGTCTTCATTGAATAGTTGATTGATTGAGGCAGGGGGATGACATCCAATGCAGGTCCCAGTTGGAATTAAACTGGGGACGCCGCGGTCATGTGGTATCCATCTTAACCACTCAACCTTTTAGTATTTTCTGGAAATTTCTTAAGAACACACAAAGTTGACCACATTTACCGCATCAGCCACTGCAATGAAACCAGATGTTCACATATTACTTTTACTGGGAATGTATTTTCAAAGAAGCACAAATATCTGATAATTAAAATGTGGTCATGTGGAATTTCTTCATTTTGTGAGTTGAAGAAGAGGACTATTAATGAATAAAACAGTGGATTGTGTGATAATTGTAGTTTATGGTATCACTTATCAGTTACATTAAGTTAAAATTTTAACCGCTCAAAATCAAGCTTTTCTACAATTTTCACACCCAATAAATTCAATGTTTGGGCTTTGACTGTTGTTCATTTAAAAATATGTGTTTGATATCCAAGTTTTTTCAAGTTTCCAAGCAAATTCAACCTTTCCAGTGTCACAGAGATGAAGAGCTTCCAGCTAAACGTTTGAGGGGCCGTTCAGCCTTTGCAGTTTTCAGACTACTAAAGGACGTCACTCACCACCACAACAGACCACGTGAAGAAGTTCAGCGTGTGCTCATAAAGATCGTCATGTTCCTGAGAAGAGCGATGATGGTGTTCAAGTAACGACTTGACTGAGGAGATACGTAATATGCCACCATAAAGAAGAAAATCTAGTGATATCACTGACCATGCTCATATTATGACTCTTGCACAACATTTCAGTCAGTGCCACCACATAGGACACTTTAATAAACAACAATCAGATAAACATAATATCATTTGATCAGTTTTCAAGATTAAAACCATTCTGGGTTATGAAAAAGATGGTATTCAAAACGAGATTGTGGGTGAGTCATCGCCGGAAAACTGTGAGCTTGAATCAATAAAAGGCGATGATGTGGGAACGTTACATCTTCACTACATCTCTGCTCCAAGAAAGAGAGAAAATAAGACAAAATGACATAAGAGTACTGAGTAAACATGCCTGTTAGCTAATTTGCAATTGAATGAAGCTCAACAGTTTACTGATGAGTCCTCAATATTACATTAATGTTACATTAATGTTGTAAGAATCTATTTGGGTTTATAATATTGACACCTGCTGCAGGCAAAATGCTGGCATCAGAAACAATATCTGACGGAAGACTTCTTGTCGTGCCTGCTGTTGTGTAGGTGTGTCTATCATCAGACTGAAGATTGTGAGAGATAAGAGAGTGACACAAAAACCCAGCTTATCTGCATCCACACATCACAGCCTGTTTGTGCTGAAAACTGAGACCAGGCCTGAGTCCAAAATGTCAATTCAGTGCTCCCGATTGAGGAAACTATTCACTGCATTCTTTTATGAAGGGAGTAGTGAGCAAGCAAGGGGGACAGCCTGGGACAGCGGTCACTGCTTAGTTCCTGAACTTCTATGAGTGTGTATTATTGGTAAGATAAAGTGAAACAGAGTGGAAAGAGAAGTGTACACTTCTTTTTTTAAACACAACTAGAAAGGGGAACAACAATATGTAACTTTCCAGTCTTAAAGAGCAGGAGCAGGCTGGAGTGACATTTCGCTTTGGTAGCGCATTGCATCACTCTGCGGCACATAATGTACATCTGCTTTGGAGTTCTGGAGAAGTGGCCTGGTTTTTTCTGAGTGTCATCTCTGGTATTCACTTTGCATTTCTTAGAACTCATAATGTGTAGACCACCAGATTAGTAATGGCATCATTGTGCTTCAAACGAATGATGGAAGTAGTTGTGCGAGGAATGAAGAGGAGAAAAGGTCAAAGCTCCGGCCCGCGATCACACCTCTGCACACCTGGCCGACAGATGGCCGCGCCGAAATTCCGATGTTGGAGAAGGGATTTTAGGTGCTGTTAGTTTGTATCCATAAGGATTTCGTTTGAAGCGTACTGAGACCTTACCTGCAAAACTGTAAGGTTCTTAAACTCAGAACTGAAAACGTGTGTATGTTTCATGTTTGAAGTATGATTTTAGTAACAGGATTTTATTTGTGTGTTTGTGTTAAAGGGAGAAATTTTTCAAAGATCATACAATACTGAATATGCTGTTGACCGATTTGGTATGTGGGAAGCGTAGTCTGACACGACGAGCAGGCCAGCTGAGGCCTGTTTAGACAGAGACTGCAGCAAGTGAAGCTCCTGAAAAAGCAACCTCTGTGAGCAGAGAAAACACTGTCAGAATCCATTATGGTTTGAATTACATCAAACATGGTAAGCCAGTGTAGGCCTGGGCCATTATTTCTGTATTATAGGTGCCTGTGTATTGGATTGGGAAAGTTATGTCTGTCTTTCCACTGTACCATAACTCTATCTGTGGGTGGGTGTTACTCACGGCCTGTCATGTTTTTCAACACTCTATTTGATCATTTTTGGGTAAATAGTTCAATCTTAAGCAATGCACTCCTTGAACGTGTATGTAAATTATTAAATCTAAATGAGTCTTTGTGATTTTGTCTCAAGCGAGGCAAACAATTCACTTTACAGAACTTAAAGCTTCAGTATGTGAACTCGGAGTAACATAACGTGTGAAGAAGCATCTGTGAAAATACGCATTCTGCTGAAAAAAATAATGAATAATAAATGAACAAACAGGCTGTTGCAAACAACACAGTGGAAGCAGTATTTTTTCCAGCTTTTACCAGTTATACCACTATGAGTGGTTTCTTTTGAAAGCGGTTTCCAACAGGCTGGGAGAGCTGCACTTATATATGAAAGTCCTCCACTAACACAAGAACTACACACCTGATTTTACTATTAAAACTACACAACCAGTGTGCGGTAGTTAAACAGATTTGCACCACTGCAACACAGTGCGTAATGTTTATACTCCCTGTCGCCTCTCTTCTCTTTGTCTTCTCATATTTGAACTTTTTTTTTTTTTTTGTTAAACTTTTAAGAGTTTATTTTTCATAGATGGAAACCAGAGAGGACAGCAAGCAAAGAGTTTCATTGTACTCTTGTGTACTTGCTCTGTTGCTGAAGACAAAGCTTTACATCTTGAATCTAGCAAGCTCTCAGATTCTGATGCTGCTCTTAATTAGTGCTTTATTAAAAGCATGTGCACTGGAGAGGTCAACCAGAGGGTGCCTAATTATAGCGATGGAAAGATTAAGTGACCATGAAAATGCAGACTTACACAGTGACTTTTTCAGCTGCTAATCTTCAGGTAAAAGACGCTGTCACGGTTATGACTGGACATCAATAGAGCCGGCGGGCATGAGAAGCTCAAATACACCCAAAGTTTTAATCAGTATGTGTCAACAGTGTGTGTGTGTGTGTGTGTGTGTGTGTGTGTGTGTGTGTGTGTGTGTGTGGTCTCAGCATCTCTTTCACCACTTCCAGCTCAGGTCTTTGCAGTCTGCTCCGGTTCAGTGGACAGTGTTTACCATTATGGATTTTACAAACCTGTTTTGCATCTCTGGCTTCCTGAATGTAAAAACAAACAGAAAGAAGGAATTAAAGTCCTTGAAGGCAAAAACCTCCCAGACATCGTGGCATGCTCAGCTGAAAGCATGTGCTGGCTAATTAAATGTTTTGGTGATTGTGGCTTGACAGATGTGATACTTATCAATCAGTGAAAACACACTGTAATAATTACAGAGCGACAAATATGTTAAAGAAATCAGACTGCAAGAAAAGAGAAAAAATATGACAGACACAGAAACCTTTTTTTTGTTATTTCTTACTCTTTCACACATGCTGCTGTACTTCCACGCAGGGTGAGTTTCCTCAAGGAGTCAGACCTGTAACAACAGCGCTGACTTCAACGCAAGATACACGTCAAACCTGAATTTTTTTCAGAAACGAATCAGAGTTTTCACTGGGGAAGCTGTTTTCAGGTATCTGCTGAGTAACGTTTTGTTTTCCATTAAGCATCAAAGAGTCAAGCCCAGACCACAATTCCCCAGGCTCCATGTGCTTCATAATTCTGGTCAAGACAAGCTAACATGATACTCCCAATGTCTTCCAGGGAATTATGACGAGTGATAATTTTATTTTATTTTTTAATTACTGATGCTGATTGTTGATAGTCACACCGGCAATCACAGGCTGGTGCTTTTACCGATGTTGACATGTATGACACCTCTGTCATTTAACAGTGAGTGAATAGAAGCCTGTTTTTCTCTGGAATTCAGCTGGAGGAGGAAATGATGCTTACCAGACCAAACAAAGCCATATTTATCTGTCCATTCACCCATTCATCCAGAAACCCATCCCTCCATCCATCCACTCACGCATCTATCTATTTATTTAACCATTTTTCATATATATATCTATATCTATATATCCATCAATCCATCATCCATCCATCCATCCATGAATCCTTCAATTTTTAATTCATTTGTCCGCTAACCTTCTATTTGTCATCCATAAATCCATTCATATCTATCATCCATCTACCCATTCAACACCCATCCATGCATCTGTCCATCGATTCTTCCATCCATACATATATCCATATCCATCCATCTCAATTTTTGAGTTTCAATTTCACCAACAACTGTGTGTTTGCTCTCTATGAAACCTGAGTGGCCACACCTTTCTGCTCTTTAATTAACAACGTACACATACAACCAAACACAGCAGCTTCTATTGTAAACCGGTGCTTCGCTGCACTTCTTGTAAACTGCTCATGTATCATAAAAAAAAAAAAAAAAAAACATGTAAATTTATGATCCTAACAGTGTTATGATCCCCGTGTCTCAGCTGGTATGTTCACAGACTTGTACGCTGGTTTGGGGAAAGTGTGAAAATATATCTGCATTTGTTTTCCACGTCTATGTCCGTTTATTTGAAGGTGGCAGCTCGGTTTGTTTTATCAGCGGGGCAACTGTAAACACCCTGCGTGTCGTCCACGCCTTAAGGTTCCTCGTGGTAGTTGAAAGTAAATTAGAGCTCTGTTTGGCGGGGATGGAGCGAGGGCTGGAGAGATGGAGTGAAACTGAGAGGAAGACTGAAAACAAATATCTGCTTGTCTTTGTTTAACAATATCACAGTGGCCTGTGCCAGCAAACTACCACCCACCACCAGCTGTGCAACTATGCATCAATACTTTCATTTACAGAGTAAACCAAGGAGAAATTTGATCTCCATTACTCCATCCACAACTGAACACTTGCACCACGCCGTTGTCATTATGTTCTGTCAATTACAGAAACAGGAAGCAAGCATGTGGAATTACTGAAAGTGGAAACCGGGCCATGACATATAATTACTCTGCTGCAGTTTGTATTCATGGCCGTTTTCTTGGTTGTGATGATTTTATTGGAGCGTAATTTAGGTGTCAGGAAAAGAAACCATTAGGGAACACGGCAACGGCTCTGCGGGAACCACATCATTATCACATCTGCGGAAATGGTGATAATGTTCATTATGTGTGTTTGTGTCCATCAACCGAAGTGTCGCCACAGCAGGTCGCTCTAGCTGTTGATTTCCTCTGTGTCGCTCTGTAGTTTAAGCTTCAGCACTGACTGTCTGCTGACCGTAGTGAAGAAAAAGAGGGTTTCCTGACAGTTTTGCTTGCAGATGATTCAGTTTCCTGTCCTGAAAAGCCCTGCGCAGACACACAAGCGCTTTCCCTTTTTCTATGATTAGACTCCACTCAGGATATGCCGTGAATCATGTGACATGTTAAACTACATGCACCAATAATAATGATAAAGATGCGGTTTAATTGTAAAGACAAAAGAAGTGACGGGTGTAACAGAGTGCAAGTGAAAGACAGTCTGAAGGGGTCTGATCAGGAGCATTAAGTGAAAACACCTGTGCGCTGCAGGTGAAGCGCAGCAGCGTTGGGCTTTTCAGGGTTTGTCACAATGAGCGCAGTGTGAATCAAATACAAACCTACAGAACAACTGCAGGCTACAACTGCACCATTTTTCCAATTAGATCCATTAAAAACAAGCTTTTGTACTAAATCAGTGGTGTTTTAGAGGTCACACGCGGGTGGACAAGCGAGTGAGGTGACGCTCCCTGCAGACCGTAATTTAATTTGGAAAATGACACAGCAAAGTCTTCTTGCCATTGTAGAGATGAAGAGCAAGAAAGCAAATTAGGCTAATTATTTCCACTAAATGCCACTTTATGCTTTTACTCCACCACTTACGATATCATGCTAGTAACAAAAACCCAATACAGTTTATAAGATAATGCTCCAAAAGGGGTCAGTCTACATGAGTACTTCAAATTGTGTGCTAAGTATTGTTTGTTCGTACTGTACTTCTACTTAGGTCAAATTTTGAATGCAAGATTTATTTGTAAATGAATATTTCTATATTGTTGTGTCCCTGTACATCTTTCTGTGGTGCATCCTGTAGCACTTCTTTTTCTTTGAGCTCTAAATGTATATTCTGAACTACTTTTCTGTGGCTCCACTTTTTCCAGACACTCTGCAAACATTCGACAGCATTTTCAGTCACAAAGAGAGCGTTCTTAACCCTGAGGGCTGCATCAAAGCATGCAGAGCTCACACACAGCAAAGGGAACAAGCGGAGAAAACCGTCTTTCCTTGCATTTATGTTCGGCCAAAGCATCAGCTCACACTTTCTTGGTTGAGCTGAAAGGCTGCTTGAAATGTAAACTAGCTGAGATTAAGGCTATTCAAAATGCCTTTTTAGAAAACCAAGGCGAGACACTGCCAAACCAAATACTTACACAAAGACTAATTGGATTAGATTTTTTTTTTCTGAGCTGGAATGGGGGAAGAAGCAATGAGTAACCAAATTCTCTATGTCAGCACAGCTGGGCCCCCTGAAAATTAATCATCTCGACCTGTTGTTGGTGGCTGTGGTTTGTTATTTATTTAAGTCCGTAGTGCAATAAAAGTCAATCATAGTTCAGTCTCACAGTAATGTCTTTTTAAGTCCCTCTGTCAAAACTTGTTGGATAAAGTATTTACATGCGCCTGCTCTAATGCAGCTTTTTCTACTTCTATTTCTGGACACAAATTCTTGAAATAAGGAAGAAAAAGGTGACTATGCTCCACAAAATAATTCGATCTGGTTGATAACCAGAAGAAAGTCCTTTCAGATTTTTACATTTTTCCTAAATGTGCCTTTGTTTGACATCTGTCACAGTGTTGTCGGCGCACCGGGGTGGTGGGTGGGACCTTACGCGGATCCGAAAGAGAGACTGGGAGGCGCAAAGAGAGGAGCGGAGCGCAGTATAGAAGGAGAGAGGAGAGAGAAAGCGGAGCTCACTCAGTTTGTCTCTCCGACACGTTGCCGGCAGCGGCAGTTTTAAACTCCGCATGAGAATAAAGGCTCAGGCGCTGCTTCGTGTGTACAAAACAATAGTCTGAAGAAAAACAAGAAGAACAAGGAGAAAAAGAAGAAGGGGGAGGAGGATTGAAGCAGTCACTCAAGTATCGCAACTTTCAGGCAGAGCCAGTAAAAGGTGAGTGGTTATTAGTCACTAAAACTGTGATAAGAGGGAGTTTCACTGTGTGAGGCCACAGTTGTTCAGGAGTATCAGAAAGGCATTAAAATACTGAGAAGAAAAACACGATGCCAGCCTGGTGATGTTACCTACAGTGAGTAAGCCTTTGTTCTTGTGTCATTTGTTCCACAGAAAGATTTCTAAACTGTCTGCAAGAAAGAAGCCAGGCAGAGAAGGGAAAGGATGTTTTAAGTCAGCTCAGCATTATGGGTCTTACCAAACACCCCTGTGTTCTCTGTTACCAAGTGATGGTGTCAAAAGGTCAGGATTACCCTTTGCTGTCTGGGAGTTCCTTATTAATTCCCCACTGAATAGACCTACTTCTTCTCAGCAACTTAAGCATGAGCAAAAGCATGCTCTCGAACGAGTCATGTACCAATACCACCTGCAATGACACCCTCACCGTGAATGGGAATGGCAACCCAGCAACAAGCATCGTCATGTTTTTGGCCGGTGTGGTGGGCAACCTCCTGGCTCTCTTCATCCTCGGGGTGCACCAGAAGGAACATCGCTCCAGGTCCTCGGTCTTCTGCATCCTGGTGACCGGCCTGGCCCTCACCGACCTGTTGGGCACCTGCCTCCTCAGCCCGTCTGTGTTCATCTGCTACGCCCGCAACTTGTCCCTGATAGGTCTGGGAGGCGAACGCCTGTGCAAACTCTTCGGCTTTGCCATGAGTTTCTTCGGACTGGCGCCCATGCTCATCCTGTGCGCCATGGCCGTGGAGCGCTGCCTGGCCATCAGCCACCCTTACTTTTACTCTGTCCACATCCGCCGCAGCTTTGCTAAAATTACTCTTTTCTTTATTTACCTCTTTTCCTTGGGTTTCTGCGTCCTGCCATACGTCGGCTATGGCAAATTCAGACAGTACTGTCCCGGGACGTGGTGTTTCATCGACATGGATGCAACAGGGGATGAGAGGGCCAACTTGGTGCGGGCCTTCTCCCTGTCCTACTCCTCCCTCATGGCACTGCTGATCTTGGCGGTGTTTGTGTGCAACGGTTCAGTGATTGTCAGCCTGTGCCAGATGCACCGGAGCCAGATGATGCGGCGCGGCTCGCTCGGGTCTGGCGGGAGAAGGAGGAGGCTGAGCCTGGCCTGGTTCGGCCAGGGGGAAGAGGAGATGGACCACCTGGTGCTGCTGGCTCTCATCACTGTCATCTTTGTGGTCTGCTCCCTGCCGCTCACTGTGAGTTCACATTTGACCTTCTCTCAGTGTGTGTGTGTGTGTGTGTGTGTGTGTGTGTGTGTGTGTGTGTGTGTGTCCCACAGATTGATATGCCTTTTTTTATTTTACCTCTGAATCATGATTTGTCAGCATCTTGTGAATTTATTAGACTGGAAAAGGAGGAAAGCGCTGACACCCTTATGTGTCATTTATTCAGCTGTTGAAACATGAAGCAAACCTCCTCAGCGAAATCAAAAGAAGTTTGGGAATGTTTGTACTGAAAGAGGAACAGAAAAAAAAGGGATTTTTTTTTGGGCAGTTTTAGTCATTGTGATCATAAACATGGGTCCCTTACTGGATGTATGTGTGCACACTCACAGCAGACGGTAGTTTCCAGCATGAAATAGCTTCATTTTATCAGTAGAGAGTTTCCGAATCTCCTGTGCCTCTACACCAGTAAAATTAATTCCTTCCCCTCTTGTTGTAATCATTATGTACATAAAAAGCTCAGCTGGCATGGCGACCGTTGATGTTTTGCTTGCTGTGGTATGTGTTTGTGTGCCCTGTTGGTGTCTCCCTAACGGTCGTGCTTTGCTCTACTGGCTCCACTAATAAAAGGTGTGCCCGAGAGAGCAACCTTCTCCACACAAGGCATGCTGCCAGTGTGTGTGTGTGCGTGCATGGTGCATTTGTCTACTTAACTCCATATCTGTTTATGTTTGAGAAGAGTGTGCCAAACCTGACAACCCTGGAGGACTGGTCCAACCCTGCCTTCCCCCAAGGGCAAAGCTCCTCTGGCAGGAGTCCGAGGTGAACCAGCCTCCCGTCTGTGCACCTATTAGCCAGAGGTCCTGAGGCGAATCCAGTTTGAGAAGTAAAAACCAGCTGGATGTTGTGATTCATGTGAGATATGCTATAAAGGAATGCCTGCGTTTAGATGTTAGCTTTTTGAAGCCGCTCAGGTCTGATGATCAAGTGCTTTACAGGAAGCAGTAAAAAGTTTTGTCGTGCCTCATTGCATCTGGATGGCTTGTGGTAACACTTGGCCTGAAGGTCTGACTAACCCACGGTGCATGCAGAAGAAGTAAGAAGAAGAGTTGTGGTTGAGAAGCTGCCGAGGGTATGAACAATGATGACGATATACACATATCGAGACTTCAGGAAACCGAAACCCTGAACTTCACCTCCTACAGAGCGCTCTTGTGTCTTACTCTATGGTATTGTAGGTCAACTCCAAAACAAAAGCAGACAACATTCAGGTTCACGAGAAACCTCAGTGGAAAAGTAAAAGGTCATTTCGTTCGGGAACTTCCTTTTTGCTCTTCTTTTTTAGTTTAATTTGATTACTTAGCAAACTTAATTTTAGATTTACTCATCAATATTCATCCACCTCTACCAAACAACATAGAGTTATGAGCCTGATCTGTCGTACATCATTCTGAATAATTCAAGACCCTGTTATTAACTAATCAATGATTCATGCATCATCTAAGCATACGTGTGTGTGTGTGTGTGTGTGTGTGTGTGTGTGTGTGAGTGTGTGTTTATGCGTGCTTGTTTGCTCATGTGCCAGAACATCGTTGTGGTTGTGACCGAGAGAACTGAGACAGCGGCGTGTGAGTGCTTCTCAGTAGACTTAACACGTTTCGAGACTGATGTGGCTTCATGATTAACAGCACTTAGTTTGCCTGAAGCTCAACAGATGTTGGGGAGAAAGTCTGATGCTGTTCAGTGCAATGAAAATATTGTGAAGCGCATATCTCGTTGACTCTCTCCTCAGCACTGACACAGCTCAGATGCTTGCAAGTTCGCTCCTTTGCATGCACAAGTGTACAAGCGGAATCCACTCATTATTCTTGCATTTAAACAACGATGTGCCAACACAAGCCATGTGTTCCAGCTCCAGCATGTGTTTCCGGGTAGTCTTAATTTACTCAAAGCACTTTCATGTAACTGAATATACCTTAGAGAACAATGCTTTCAAGCTCTGAGGAATGGGCTCCGTTTGCAGCCTGCCCTCATCAGCAAAGACTGCAAACTAGTGGGTGAGATGGAAAACAAGTGCTGGAAAATGAACGCTTCCTTTTTTAATGCAAGTTTGGCCGAGGGGATGAAAAATTGTGGAGTCAGAAAACATTTATTATTTTCGGTGCGTCACAGGAGCGGATGATGTTGCAGACTTTGTTTTCGTGGGTCGAGTTGCGAGGTCTTGTGTTTGCTAAGTGGCTTTCGGACAAAGACAGATGAGGCAGCATTTGCTCTGTGCATTTCTGAGGTGTGAGTGTTTCCAGCAAGATAATTCATTTTTCAGGAGGCAGGAATTCACATGTGGCGTGAGCAGGGAAGTGGTAAAAGATGACCAGAAATGCGGACATTACTCAGAAAAGCGAAATCTTTTTTCAAAGCCTGTGTGTGTGTGTGTGTGTGTGTGTGTGAGAGAGAGACTTTCAAGAGTAATCCATTGTCTGTGAAAGTCACACCAGCTTCCCAGGCTTATCGCTCTACAGCCCTGACCTTGTTTGTTACATATCACCTGCCCCTGATTTAACCTGCAGTACTGTTGACGCAAACAGCCGAAAAAGATAAGGTGTCATTAACTGAACTTGATGTGATGAACGTTTGATTTGTTTGATGTAGCGTCAAACATGAGGTCCCTCTCGGTTTGTTCTTGGAAGGGCGACTGGCACATCATTACAAATGCCACGTGGAATATATGATTACTGCTGGTTAAACATTTTAAAGTACAGCCATAAGAAACCATCGACTCAAAGCCTCCACTCCCACTGTAATCAAACACAGTGAGAGCTACACGGTGTAAGGTTACACTAAGAACTTTACAATGAACAAACATGCATTAAATACAGAATATAACACAGCTGGTGCTGATAGAAAAGTAAGCTGATCAAAGAAAGATCCTGAAAATCCTGAACATTTGCAGTTTTCGGCGTCTCAAATGTGAGAATTTGCTGCTTTTTTTCTGATCTGTGTGTATTAAATAGAGGTTGTTATAGACATTGTTCACCATTTTCTGACTGTTTGCAGATCCAGACAATGATCTGTTAATCAAACAAATACAATAAATAATTAATAGATGGGTTAGCATTAAAGCTGACCATCTTTTTTTTTGCAGCTCTAAGTGGACTTATTGATGATTTATGTGTTGCTTCTGCTCTCATGTGAGTATTTCGGGTCAATGTTTCATTACTCTGAAAGGGAAATCAGCACTAGTCCATTAGGCTTTTCTCTGCTTTTCTTTGACCTGCCATCTTCAGTTTATAAACGATCAGAGCTGTCTCCTGCAGGGGACAGCTACGGACTTATAGCCTGTTTGTGACCATCAGCAATAACCCCCCTCCCAGCTGTTCCCATGGGAACCACAGAAGCTGCCTGGGGCCCACATGTTGCCAGTCAATGCCTGGATCGATAAAGTGCCGCAGAGGTGTGATGTGAAGCCCTCAATAACACCAGGACAGTTTTTATTTTTAGGGGACTTTAATCCAGGGCAGCACTGTGGGGCAGATTTGAAGCACGGATGAAGGTTTCCCTCAGTGTTTAGTACCGTGTCTGAGTGTTAGTCAGCAGACTAATATTGACTGACCTCAGTGCGTGAGGTTAGATGACAGAGAGTGAAACAAAGATCAATAAACTAAATTAAACCTCGCTGACTTGTTGAAAGTATTACAAGGGTCAATATCGCAGCTGTAAAGAGACAGCGTTCAGAAAATGTGCAACCCTGTGATCATTAAGATGCTAAATAATAGACAAGAGGTCAGCGAGTTAGAAAAGGAAGGAAGAATTAAAGCACGAGGTGTGTATCCTTGAGGTCGAACAAAAGTGCTGAACGCATTTCCTTCCTTTTAAAACATTTTTGACGAGACATTTTTTGTTTCCATGCTTGCCTCTGTTGTCACAATTGTACATTTCTTGGCACGTCACCCCCACCTGTAGATCAGTCGAACAGCCCGAAACCATCAGCGTGACCGTGTATTCCATCCCCATGAAGCATATGCATGGACATACTGCACCCAATCGCTCTGTCTGTCCATATATAGATTGAAATAAGAACAAACTCAGGGCTTCACAAGAGCACAGAACATTCTGTGATTTGAGAAGGAAAAAAAAAGAAAAATGGAAATATCCATCCCCTTCCAATAGCTCTGAGCAAACCGGGCCAGACTGATGATTGTAAGCAAGAAGACAAACAACAGCTCTGACACATTTACAGTCACAGGGCATCATGCCTCCAGGAGTCAGTGCAGCGCCTCATAAATCTGGGCTCTCTCTCAGACTCTGCCGAAGGAAACTGCTCTGAAACAAAAGCAGATGGAGCGAAGTTTTTAAAACAGGAGGCAAAACATTCAGGTTGAGTCAGGTTGAGGAACCGGTTAATGGAGCCATATAAAGGCTAATGCTCGATCCTGCTTTTCAAATGACATTAAGATAAATGTGACAGTTTGGTCACCCGCAGGATTTTAACATGAAGCCTACGACTGTTAGAATAGTTCCAAAACAGCTGGGAGCGAGGAGTCCCTCGACAGGCCCAGTCAAAGTCAAGACTCGAATGCTATTGAAAATATGTAGAATTACAGGATGACAGTCATTCGCAGACACTCCTCACATCACGCTGGATCTGATTAAGTAAATCAGTGTGGAGGAAGAGGGGAAGTCCCCAAATCCAGACGAATCCAAGATGACTCAAAGCTGAAATCCCTGTAATGCTTCCCAGAGATGGCATCAGACAAGTCCTCTATTGCAACAACACAAAATGTGGAAATAACATTTGAAGTCTTTGTGACAGCACCGTAGTACACAAGAGTTTCAGGGGTCAGACGCATCCACACATGCAAAAACATACACAGAGTCGAGATAAAGAGCCAGCTTTGCATCCCAAATTGTTATTGTGTTCCAGGTGCTGCCGGGAGATAAGCGTCATTATGAGCGTCATCCAGGTTTCTATAGGGGAAGCTGATACTCTGCGATCAGCAGCTGGCTTTGTGAAACCAACAATGAGGATTCCTTTTCTGAGTGGATGGACGCTTCATCCTTCATTCAACATAAACACAACACAGGCCCACTTGGACGTTCATATACAAGCACATATTTGCTCCTGTTACTGTTGTCACGAGGCTTTCATGGCCATTTTTAACCTGGTTTGCCTTATGTCGTCACCTTTGAGCCACACAGAGCAAAGCGGGACAACAAATGATCGCAGTGAAGAGCCTGGAGGTAATTTGTAGATATTGAACCCCTTTGGTGTGTGTGTGGGTGCTGTAGAACGTGTCCTTAGGCTTTCGTCAGAGGACAATTAGAGGCAAGCATGTACTGGAGGGATTTTTAATGGATGAGGCACAGAATGATGAAAAAAGACTAAAGACAGATGTGGAGGGCAGATGGGAGATAGAAAACAGAGCAGCAGAGTTTATTGTTCCAGTATGGCTCAGTTATGTGCTTTGCTGAGCTTTGCAGCATAGTTTGTATGCATATTAGAGCTGAAATAGATCAGACTGTTTTTTCCTGTCTAATTCACTTTAATGCCTTTTATTTGAGATTTTGCCTGTATTAACGCATTTATGTGGCCACTTGGGAGCAGCAAAAAAAATGTAAATGCTAACATATGTTGATATACCATTCAAGTGAAGTAACAGTAAAGCTGTGGGCTGGAAAACCAAAACAATGAGCTGAAAGATGCCAAAATGCGTCATAGAGCTGAGGGTGGTAATCCGACTACTCTTTCACGCAGAAGTAGTCATGTGATTTATGCCAGATGGTGATTATAAGCACTTTAAACTGAAGCCTGTCATACGTTTAAAACTCATTTCTTTGTTGCTGTTATTGTCATATATTTTGTTCGTGTTTGAGTTGCTGCATTTTTTTTGAAGTGGAAACGGCTGATGTTGTCCTTCTTTGGATTAGTCATGATGTGCCACAGCTTTGTTGTTAAACCTGTGGTGAAATCGATGCATATTTGAAATCAAGACATTGCTATATTGACACTTCAACAATGAATAGTACCTTGTGTGGGTGTTCATGTGTTCATGCTTTACTCATTCTTACTCTCTGTCCCTTCAATGATCTCCAGTCCGTTCCAGTTAGACTGCTTACCACATATTATCTCTGCAGCTACATATGGAAAACGTTGCTTTGACAGTAAAACTGGGCAATATGAGGAGGAGCATACCATCAGCACAATGCAAGTGTTCCCCCATAATGTTTAACTCTCAATAAACCCTTTAATTTACAGGCTCTTCATTGCTGAAAATAACCGCTAGTCAAAGAGATGCCATTATTTATGATGGTTGCTGTGTAATATAATTGCCCATGATAGATTAAATGTGTGTTTATGAGTAATTCACATTGTCAGTATTGGAAGTATGACATGTCGTTCGATTTATTGACAATGACGCGTAACAAAGAAAGGAAACTTAATACCCCTGCCCCTTGAGAAACAGGCCCAAATTTGTCTTTGCGTTCACACTTTGCTCTGAACCACAGCCCAACAGCGTTGGCAACAAATGTGCAGTTTGCAACAGATCATATGTGGAAACCTCATGTGTTTTCATTTATAAGGCTTCTGACGTGTGCACAGGTTCTGCTTTTATTGCAAAAGCTATTGCACTGAGTAGATTTTTAGTGTATATTCATTTAGATTATAAATAATATATATATTTAAATACATTTTTCTGATTATACTCACATACCTGTTCTTCTTTCTTGCTGGCATTTTACTTGTAACAGCGTATTTTCACTGTGTGGTATTAGTACTTTTACTAAAGTAAAACCCATGCGTGTCAGTGGAGATGGCAGAGGGAAACAAGAAGCCGCTGTGAGTCAAAATGAATTACCACTGGAAGAGCTTGTGAGTAAAAGTGTGAAAAACATTAGCGGGAGGGGGTTCAGGAGCACGTTGGCTAATAGCCATGTGCATCTTTGCAGGATAGTTTTATGGAGCTGAAGAGGAAAAATGGAGAGACTTCCGGAAAAGGAAAAGTAGAATTGTTGCCTTTCGTTTTAGCCGATGGCGTTGGACACATGTGATTAATTCTGCTTGTTTTGTAATTTATGTAATGAGGTTTTTTTGTAGTTTTTTTGTGAGGTTGAAGCAACAGATAATTAAAGTTTTTATGGGAGCATGAAACATATGTTCACATTCTGGTTTTCCCAGCAGAATCTCCTCCAGCAGCTTCAAGGCCCACACCAAACAGCTTATTACATTTACCAAATAATAAAATCTTATTGATCTTGGCAAAATGGTATTAGTTGTGGGCCTGCATTGCATCTACAGATGAAGAGCTGTCCGCCGAGAACAAATGTGTCCTGTCCAATGGATGGCTGCCTCTTGACTCATATGTTTAGTTACTCACGCTCAAGCCGAACAGCTGTTGTTTAGGAGTCGCTGTTATTGGAGAGACGTATAAGTCGTCTTCTTTCAAATGCTGCTATTTTAAAGCACTGATTTTGTTAATGTTTTGTTCGACCCAGCAATTAGCAATGAGGTTTTCTCTTTAATTGTGGAGAAAACAACAGTAGCATCAACAGCATTCTTCCTCTTCTCTCATTAAACACTTTTTTTTAGAACATAAATGTTTGGTCCAATCAGCCATTTAATGAAATATCTGATTGACAGTAATTCAGCAAGAATCAGTGAAGTTTAAATATAAAGTAAAAAAGCCAAATGTTCTCTCCTTTCAGCTTCTCTAATTTAAAGATTTGCTTCTATCTCTTTTTCCTTTTTTCCCCTTTGACGTCATTTAAAATTGAGTATCTGAAGGGGTCAATGTGTTTACACCGTACAGATTAATCAGTGAAGGGGTTAATTGATTATTATTGTGATCATTAGTTCCCCTTGGGTCAATAATCAATCTGAGTGTTACAGATGATCGAGCCTACAAAGCTTGATGAATTTTTGTTCCGGGAAAACTGTTGATCTCTTGTTTCTGATATTTGATGTTGTTGTTTTTGGTCTGCTTGTCTTCGTCATCGTCATCATCATCATCATCATGTATGATATTTTTAAGTGTATATTTAGAAATGGCATATTTACTGTTAAAGCCATCTACTTTTGGATTTCTCTTATATCATTTGCTGCATCCCTTTCTGAGCTGCACTTGTATTGATCTGAGTACAACAGAAGCTTTCAATTATTATTGAACTTTTTGGAAGCAAGGCACAGAGATGGCAACAGAAGGAAGATTTCCCTTTGAAATGCTGGTGTGCAAAATCATTTGTAGATTGTGTGCATGTGTCTAAATAGCATTTATCAAGGAGAAAATATTCACAGCTGTTCCCAAGACATACTGAAAATATCAGATTTTTTTCCCTCATACAGCCATTTACCATGTGCACATTATTTAGTACTTGATTTCTTGCTGTGTGTGTGCAGTTATGTGTCCGTCCATCAGAAACTTCATTGTTCACACAGCATTGTGTGCAATGGGCTCCACGCCCAAGTGTAGAGTTCCTCAACATTAGGGTTGGGACCCCTCGAGGTTTCACTTGATATGCAGAGGCTGATATACTGATATTTGTTTGTTACAGGCATATTCATTAGAGTATACCAAACCATAGCTTTCAACTTGGTTGAACACACTCGCTTTGAGAGTTTTTATTAAACAGTGATTGACACAAAATCACCTTTTTAAGTTCATATGGGGCCTTTGTTTGCAAGCACTTGTCTATTTATTTAGTTATGGAGCAACATTAGCATTCATTTGGAGTTATGTGTCTGGCCACCTGATGAATCTAAGTACAATATTCACTCTCTTTTAGCTCTGTGTTTGGTCCCAACCAACTCCTGAGAGAAATATCTGGCTATTTATAGTTGTCCAGCTCATTCCTAACTGTGTCTGTCTGCTGTTGGGTGCTGAGCAGGTAGTGTACAGCGGTTTTTTGGAGCTTTGTCATTGAAAACAGCTGAATGCTGTGGCCCAAAAACAACAGTGAGAGTGAAGCAGAACAGGAAAGTTGCGGTCAGACAGCTAAACAATGAGCAGAAATTCACTATAAAGCCCTGTAATGATGAGGGGAGATGCAGATTGAGGTGGTAAATCTCTGTAGGCTCATCACTATGAGCAACCTCAACATTGTTTTCGCACTGTAATTTCACACTTTGTTATCATAAAAATATTGATTGTAGTTGCTTTTAATTGACGGAGGTGATCAGCTGGATAATTTCTCTCACTCTGTCACATACAGTCTGCTTATGGTTGTGAAGTGGTGTTAGAAACGTGTTTTTTCTTCATCTTTGGCTGAATACAGACATCAGAGAGCGCACTAACCTGAGAACAGCCAAACTTTTGCCATTTTTGCCGTTACAGTATTAGCGTTAATATTGCTGATCTAATCTGCTGTGGAGAAGAGACGCCTGCTACCTTCATGTTTGCTAATAAAAAGGAATGGGGAGAGATAAAGGGTTTGACTCGTTAAAGTCAGAGCTTAACAAATCCGGTAATTTTACCAATGAGAGCCGGATCCAAAGTGAAGCCACTATCCAAACCCCTCCCTGGTGTTAACTTAAAAGTTAAATCTTCCGGGACAAGTGGGTGCACAGAGAACAATAGGATTCTTGTTTCATACTCCACCTTGCCAGCACTCTCAGGAGATATATGACCTGTTAAAACTTGGCAGCAGTGAAATACAACACCCTCACATCAAACAAACTAATGTGGTTATCATCTGTTGTTGTGCTGCGGGACTTGTAAAAAAGGGAAACGGCTGACGTATAGATCAATAAAAGCCTGGCATTAGAAAACAATGGGGTGATATGAGATGGACGCGTATTAGTTCATCTCAAATCTGTCATCAGGAGAAGAGAAAAATTAATGAAGTAAGAATTCATCCTCATGATGTCATGCTGAAAATTACCAGTAAAGGAAGTATGGATGTTATTGACGTTTCATTCCCTTTCCTGTTCCATGAGGTTGACTTCAGCTGGCATCAGAGAGGTTATGATTCATAGCATTCAATTTAAAAACATATTTGCGCTGTGCAGTGGCCTGGCTGGGACTTCTCTTTTCTGTCATAACTAGTAAATAATCAAAAACTGATCCTGCTGATCGTGTACGAGTGACGCAGCGTGAATCACCCAGATTTCCTTTTCAGTAATTGAATATTCCTGCACGTTAAAGCAGTAGAAAACACTCGGATTTCCGGCTCAATGCGTTTTGGGAACAGGCAGCGATAAATCTTCTTTGTGATGTTTCCAAAATGTTTTTTCTGCTGCGTATGAGACGAGTACAAAGAGCGTCTGAGCCAGAGTATGCAGACAACAGGGACTAAACAAATTCAACAAGATAATTGCAACCAGGCAGCCAGTGCAGATTCTGTGGTTTGGGATTTTAGGACCCAGCGAACCCTAGCTGATGTTTATAGTGCACAGAACCTGAAAATATGTGATGGGAATAAGTTCCCCCTCACTTCCCTCTGCTCCCAGGGACTTCCTGGCTACCCTAAAAATACCATCAGTGGTATTGACCGTGTCACAGAACAATAGCTCGATGATTGGTTTTGCACAATGATGCTGACAAATGGTTAGTCCCCAGATAAGTTATCTAGGTCCATTTATAGAAAGCTCAGAAAAGATCAATATTCGTCAAGACAAATGCGTATGTCTGTGGATAAAAAAGAAAAGAAAATGGAGATATTTTCCGTTGGTCTTTTGACTGGGAACTGGTTTTTGGTTCGTACGATGAAATTTGATGGAGAGTTGGCTCTTCTCATACCAAACATTTCAAAGAATAGTTCAAGATTTAGCCTTTTCTCTTTCTTGCAGAGAGTTAGATCAGAAGATCGGGCTTATATTTGAAGGCTAAATGTGAAGTTACAGCCAGCAGACTGTTAGCTTAGCATAGAGACTAGAAACAGGAGTCTCCATCGTTCGTCCTTTGGACAGATCCAGGCTAGTTGTTTCCTGCTGTTTCTGGCATTTAAGCTAAGCTAAGCTAACCAGCCATCTGAAAGACGTGACATCGTTAGACAGTTGCTTAATCAAGATAAACTTCAGGCATGTAGCAGGAAGGTTTTACACAATTTTTATTATTATTATCACCATCATAAGTTACAGTTATGACCTTTAAATGAAAACAGATTTTTTTTGGATGAATAAGTGCTTTATTATAATTTCACAAAATATTATATATCCTATATTTTCTTAATAACGCTCATATGGTAGAATTCAATATTTTTCAATGACACTAATATGATAGAGAAGTAAATGTACATGATATCATAACTCTTGATTTTCCTACTACAGTATGCTGTGAAACCAGTGACCCCAGCAGTGTGTCTGTGCACTGATGCATGCCATCATCCAGGCGTCCATCCTTGTTGTACACTGTTTGAAATTTAGCCTTAGAAGACCCTTTAATGCTACTGTCCAGCTGACGCCCACTCAGGCGACCCCGCACACAGACTCACGATCCCAGCAGCCCACTAGGAAAAAGTCACAGTTTGATGTTGACAGCGAGGAATGCTGGACACCAACTGTTCTGACAGAGAGAACATTAACAAAAAAACAAGCTAGCTGACTCTCCCAGGATCACCGAAGATCAAAATAAACATGAAAGCACAGCTGCGTGTTGTTTGCTTATCGGCATTCATCTTACACATACTACAAGGGGAAGTACGTGCGATTGCCTTTAATTCACATGAACGTCATAAAGAGGAAATTGATTTGTTCTGAATCATGCAAACCTGCACAGTTAGTTGGAGCACCGTCATGCAGCAGGCGGCGTTACTGAAAAGCTGGTGGGACTGCAGCGCACACCGAAGTCAGCCAGGCGGTTTGGGATCTTCTTGTGTTTAAGCAAACACAGTGTTGTGCCATTGCTCATTTATTCTAATGAGCTGTATCATGTAATGCTTGTTTTTTTTAGTCCCATAGCAAAACAAAAACACCTACAGACTGCGTGTTGAAATGACAGATTGTCCTGACTCTGGTTTGTTGTCAGTCAGTCAGGTGAAGTCATTTAACTGCAGGCCCGCAGTGCGTGTCCAGACTAGTGATTCTTTTCTGTGTTCAATGCACTGCTGATTGTTGGGCCGTGTTACAGTATGTATTCAGTTGCCTTTGTTTAAAAGCCAGACAAAATTAGACTGGACAGCAGGACATTTACAGCAGAGTTATGCCAACTTACCACAGGTTATTTCGATCAGAAACGTTTTATTTTCCAGGTCATCTCATATGGTTGACCACTGTAATGGACATTTTGGCCACATATTCTATACACACATATATGTAGAGTTAAACTGGGAGTGTATTTACAGCCTGTGTGCTCATTTGATCCCTTAGACCAACTAATAACATTATCACAGATGTTATCATATCCCCAGACCTCAGTAATGAAGTTGTTGTAATAACCGATAGAAATGACGGATAAACCTACAAAAATAGGACCCAGGTTTTAAAACAGCAAAATTTTTTCAAGCGGATGTTCTTTCATTGCCAAAGAACATAAAACGCTCAATTTATAAAGCTCAGTTGTGGTAAACTGTTGGCCAAGATGAGATGATGAATTGTGCACATGGCCAGGAATTAGAAAAAAGGGACGTGGCTGCAGTCCAGGTGGCTCTCTGTGACAGGATGTGTGTCGCAACCAGCTTCACATGATTGAGATGAACTGGCTCCAGTAGTGAAGTATAAGTCAACGATAATCAATAGCTTTCTATTAGAAATTGTGACTTTTTTTTTTGTTTTTTCAATATGATGACAAAGAACATAACTCCTCTTGGCACGAACACCTTTCAAAAGATAACCTGCCGTTGATCTCAAAGTGCGCACATGGCATCATCAACCAATCATTAATTATCAGTAAATAGGCAGAGCACAGGGCTCTTATCTCTGCTGAAGAGGAACTGCAGTAAAAGCCTGTTGAGTCCCTTTCTGTTGCAACAGCTACACGGTTTTGCAACACGGCCAGAGTCGGCCTATTCTTATCATATATTTGCACATATCAGCCCACTTCATATTTCACTTTCCTTTGCTCAATTTGTAAGTTGGCAGCCTTTCACAGACGCTTCCACTTCCTCTTCGGTGTTGCTAGCGTGTATGGTTTCTGTAAACAGTTTCTTTTTTCAGTTGTCGAGCTTACAGCAACTCCTACAGCAGCACATGTACAACGGGTTACTCATCAGTTTGGTTAGGTTAGGTTCTCCCATTTACATTACGCATGAGGAAAACAGGAGATAATTATAGATTCTGTACACATGAAGGCTCTATCTTTTATTTATTGTGCTATTTTCTCACAAGCTGAGGAAGAGAGTGACGCTTAAAACAGCATGGGTGATTTATAGCAGGAGGTGTGTGTGTGTGCTTATGTCTATGTGCTTTACTGACGTGGGGACATAAATATGTGTACACAGTCACATTGTGGGGATGTACCTTCCTTATGGGGACAAACTGCAAATCCCCATAATGTCAATCACTAAATTTTCGGGTGAGGACTTGGGTTGTGTTTGTTGTGAGACTGCCTGCCTGTGTGTGCACGTAATATGTTTCGTTATCTTGCATTGTGGTCACTTTGCATGCCAGATAGTTGACTAGATTGAGTGTCCAATCCAAAGTGCATTTTGCACAAAGCTGATAAAAGCTCTAATGGCTCCAGGTAACTCACTGCAGCCTCTGGCACTTCTTTAAGAGGAAACACACTAATGGACGTCCAGACAGGGTAATTCCCCTGATGAACCTCGACAGACTGACTTTACTTCCCCACGTTGTTGCCACGTATTAACATTCAATGTTCTCTTCTTTCTTTCTTCCTGGAACACATTTACACTCATTTGATGTCTGTAATGTTTCCCAAAGGAACAGATTGATGCTGACAAACATACACATGATCAGGAAGCTAGAGAAGTGTTGAAAAGTCACAAAACAAAGCCTGGGGAGAAAATTACCATAATGAACAATGGAATTACATGCACAGGATGCATAGAAACGCTCTCGCCAGCACACACCCACTCATTATTCCTCTGTCTCTTTTTCTGCATCTGACACAAACCACCTCCTCACTAACTGCAGATTATGGAGCAGCGAAATTCCCCTTCAGCGCTGAAACACTCTGCTAACCTTTACATTAACGTCTGCACTACATGACTCACCACGAGCATTGTCAGGAGGCCCTTCAGGAACTCAATCTGGGCCAAAGGTCAGCGTGGTTAGACAGCCTGGAGACAAACATGTATATTTGATTCTTTGAGTATGACCTCATGCCACACTGGCTGAAGAAACTCCGGGGGGAAAGAGTTTGTGAGAAATGACGGCAGCGGGTAGAAAGCCAATCAACTCTACTGTTATTTGTTTTGTTTTTTTAATTTTGGATCAATGCTGTTTGTTGAGCAGCTCCCTGTCATAGTGTCAAGCAGGCCTAAGACAGCGGTGAAGTCTGTGTGAAGACTTCTGAATTCTGACGAACTTTCTCTGAACTGCACCTTCAGGCATAGTTACAAGAAATGAGAAGTGGAAAGTGGAGATTAAGATCGGGCAGAGGCACAGTGGAAAAGCCGAGCAGACTTTACGCAGGTGTGAAGTGAAATGAGACAGAAACAATGGAAAAGGTTCAAACCTGGAACATGAGTGTCACACACCTTTGGTAGACTGTGCTGCTGTGTCATTCTTTGGTCTGATCTCATGTCCAGCTGATTTTAGTTCAGTATGCTGGAAAATCTGCTCATTTGCTTTGTGTAACAAGAATGTTGATATCAATCTGAAGTCTTTTCGTTAAGCACAGGGAGGATGTGTTAAGATCAGCATAGACATGGAAAAAAAAACTTTACGTGCTGTAACTTCCTCCAGTTTCATCCAGCCGGCTGCACTGAATGCATGCAACCTCTTGAGCCTAGTTGTCCTCGCACACACACTAGTTTTCAGGGTTACACAGTGAAGTCAGAAAAAAACACAATGTCAAGTCCAGCATTGTTAATGTGCTCATCCCTGATGCTTTTCTATGATAAATAGAGTATAAAAATAATTTTATTTTCCGTAAGACACTGTCCTCTCTTTCTAGGTTTTTTTTTTTATCGTGAGAATTACCTGTAAATAATGAAAACAAATGAAATGATCCTTTTCCTAAGAATACAAAGGAGGGGGAGAGGTTTTTTTTTTTAGCTCTGATTGTTGTCTGCAGGTTTTCCTTTAAGGTTGCACACAGCCCCCAAATGAGAACGCAGTACAATGTTACCTGAGGTGACACGCAGGGCGAAAGGGATCATAAAATGACTCACCGTTAGTAGTAAAGCTTAATTGCTGAGCATAGTCTGTAATGCTAAAGGTTGCAAATGAACAGTTTTATTAGCTGAACTGTGTGACTACAGTGGAGAAGAGAAAGTGTCAGTGAATGAATCATGAATGAAACTACAGCTTTGCATCATAATGAATTTGCCAGGTTTGATACCATCGTGTCTGTTCTCAGCAACA
Organism: Chaetodon auriga; assembly: GCF_051107435.1. NCBI lineage: Eukaryota > Metazoa > Chordata > Actinopteri > Chaetodontiformes > Chaetodontidae > Chaetodon > Chaetodon auriga. Next base: position 10,977,968 of record NC_135080.1, read on the forward strand.
GTATCTGGCAACCCAAGCTATAGCCAGTGACACTGCACTGGAATACTGTGTGGAATGGAAGGATGCAGGATGTTGTCCGTGGAGCACATGCAACAGCAAACAGCTCCTGATTGCAGCTCTTTTATTTAAAGCTGCTATCACCAACATTTTTCTATGAACAATACATCAAATTAAAGGTTTGTAGTGACTAACACACACTGGATCACCACCCGGCAGGTTTAACAATCACATCGAGGTGGATATCAGTCTTCTCAAGTTACTCTTGGAAGGACAGCGGTTAAGCATAATCCCCAAAATGCTTAACTGCTCCTTCAAAGACTTGTGCAACACGGTGCATTTGTGTCTCCGTGCTTGCTCATTGCTGTCAACAGTCCTGTGTGAAATGCCTGTAATCTCTGCGTTGCCTCCTCTCATCCGTGTGTAATGATCCTGCAGTGAAACAGGATCAGGAAGTAGCAGTTGGGAAGAGTCCTCCAGGACCAACAAGATGGAAAGTAATGGCTCGGAGAGTGTAGACATCCATTATGTGGTCTGTTTCCTGAAAGACACAACAGTCATCAGCCCCAAATAGCATCTCATGTGTCTCTGCCAGGATGTACCCATTTACACCAGCTGGGTCCAGGTACACCAGGAGTCTCAGTACACTGTCATCAGGATGTCTGGATGCGCTCAGTCAAATGATGTAGACCTGAAATTATTGCTTGATTGTTGGAGTCGTTGATCAAAATTAAAAGAATCTGCAGCTATTTTTATAATCGATTCATCCTTTAAGTCAAAAATGCCGAAACATTTCCCAGTTCCACCCTCTCAAATGTGATGATCCGCTGCTTTTCTTTCTCTTGTGTGATAACAAAATTAGTGTATTTCACTATTTTATAGGCAAAATGAAAATGAAAATAGTTGTTAGTTGCAGCCTTGAAATGATTTCTGTTTTCTTTTTGGAGATGTTTTGGGGGAGTGACAAAGATAATGATGAAAAGCGTAATACCTTCATGATTAAAATGGCAGTTTTCCTTTAGTCCTTTCTCATACACATGTGCTCGGCTCGACCCGGTTTGACTCTGGACGTCAAGCAGTCGAGTGCTTTTAACACCGGAGATGGTCCGTCTCAGGAGCCACTTGGTGCACCTCAGGTTATGGAAACACAGATCAGCGCCGTGTGGTTTGACTGGCCACAGCCAAATGTACCAATGGATAAGCCCTGTTTGACATAGTAGCTTTAGATATGAGTCAAGATACAGTTTGCAGAGCAGTGGATGACGGCAGGTGAATGTGTTTAAACATGTACAACATGCACTGAATGCGTGTATGTACGATATGCTTTCTGCGTCGCCACGATTCTTCTGTTCTCCTAAATAATCACCCTGATCCTCGTCGGCTGTATAACTTTTCTGGCCTGCTCTTCATCCACAGATGATACATTAATATGCTCCTGTTTAAGAAGAGCCTGACATCTCATCACTTTTGGCCCCACAGCCTGCGGTGCTTAGAGAAGACAGTTTGTGATTAGTGTTCCTATGTGCAGGGCCCAAGGTCTGCCGAGAGGACCATAAGAGGCAGGGAGGAATGGGGGAGCAGGAGCAGGGGTGAGGGTGGTAATGTGGAATGAGACAGCAAGGGCGAGGGTGATGAGGGTGCATGTCTGTTTGAAATGTTTCTGGCAACGCTGCGTGATGAATGAGGTGTATGTTAACTGCGCCTTGAGCACGTTTGTCCTGGTGTTTGTTAGTGTGTTCTATGTCACTGAGCCTTAGTTTCATGTTTAAGTATTAATTTAAATAACAAATTGTTGCCAGCATAAGGCCCCTTTCTTGGTCATGAGCCAAGACCGTTAATAGTGTTGTGACTCTTATCGTGAAACAGGTTACGGTCAAAAAAGGATATCTTTGACTATTGTTACTGAGCCCTTTAAAACATGTCTATGATCATCTGCATGCATGTAGTTTTAACCGAGTTTTCAACTAAGAACACAAACTTAGGAACTGATTTATGAAGAGATGGTTGAACCCCATCCTGGACATGATCATTACATACCTTGATCATTATACATGATGAGATGAATGCTGTAATCTATGGGGGAAAACTGACTGACTGCTTGACTAAGTGTGCATCGGGTCAGATTGTGAAATCGGTTTCTTGTCACAGTCAGCAGCTTTAAAAGGAAATGTGTTATCCTTTGAAGGGAAACTGAGATCTCACTGGCTCAATCTGTGTACATGCCAGTTCTGATTGTGTGTGTGTGTGTGTGTGTGTGTGTGTGTGTGTGTGTGCAGTTATAATTTTTAAAAAAAGAAATACTTAATGTATTAAGCCTGGGAAATCAGTGAGAATCCAGCAGTAATTTTGACAACATCGCTTGCGCAATTCAAGAAATTTCACACAACCTCAAATAACATGATTACTTCCTAAAAAGCCAAGAACATTTGGGCGTTGTTTTGTTCCACTTTGGACCGTCTCCACTTCTGACACATCTGAGATGACAACGCTGCTCAACATCTTCTTTGAAGAATCACAAGATAATTGCTGTTGTTTTGGGTTTGCATACAGTCAGCCTCTTCGGCTGCCTCTCTCTGGCTGTCTCATGGGTGTATCTGTAGATCAGTATGTGAGTGACCACATCCGTGCGAGCTTGGCTTGTTAATAAGCATCGAGAGGACATAGTCAGCTCTGTCTCTTGTCCCTCTGGTAGTCTGGTTTGGCCTGGCTCTGGACTTGCTCCCTCGGGCCCCTCTCACTCTGTCTGTAGCTGATTAGTTTTCAGGACAGGCCCTAGCAACAGAAACATTTACACCAACGCACAAAAGTATTCAATCAGCACAAGCCATTAATTAGTCCGATGTTTGATGGATATTTCATGGAGGAAATGGAGAATTGTTGATAGAGAAGAGGAGTGAGGTGACAGAGGAGCTTCCTGGGCCAGCTGCTGTCTCTCTCTGTGCCCGGGATGAATAAGCAGCCAGCTGCTGCCGTCTAGGCTGCCTGTCTGCAGCCTGTCTCCCCTCAAAGGTCAATGCAGGTAGAAGTTGTGGTTTCATGTAGCATTGTCTGCATCTGTATTCAGGACACTTGTGCCCACAGAGCGAGTTTTATTGGTACAATGAGACGGATGTTGACATTTGTTGAAGCCCAGTATAACAATATGAACCGCAGTTGAAAGTGACGCCGACACTGAACACACGCTCTCATCTGTCTTTCACACCAAAGTGCCTTCAACTCCATCATGTCGTGCAGTTACAGAGGCTTGAATCAATTGGCTCCATCCAGCAGATAAAATGTCTAATCTTGTGGCACAGCAGGTTGCCAAAACTCTGTCAAGAGAACAAGAGACCTTTTAAGTATTTTAATTAATGTATGAATTATTTGATCAGTCAGTTATTTTGTCTGTGACAAAATGAGAAAATAATGACAAATTCACCATCTGCCAGAGCCCAATGCTGTGTCTTCAGTTTGTTCATTTTGTCGAATCAGTACTCCCAAGAGTCAGCGTTAATCAGCAAATGTTTCGTTTTGGCAGATTCATGACTGAACGCCATTAACTGACTATCAAAATTGTTATATATGAATTTTCTTTCAATTGCATCACCTGCTGAGTTGATTGTTTGCTTGCAGTTGGGCAGCATAAACCAAACACACCCAAAACACCAAAGAAAACATGCTGTGGCGGCACTAAGATGTAATACTCATCTCTCCAAGCCGTTGTCTGTACCATAATATTCAAATACCATCATACAGAGTACTTTATATGTAAGATTTCTAAAATAAATCCTAATTCTAGTACTAAATCATCAAAACCACTAGTATCAAATAGTGGACAGTATTAATGTGATGATCATTTACCATGGAAACACTAAAATCTAAAATAAGAAAAGAATGAAAGATTAAGCTTTTTTTTTTTTTTTTTTTTTTTTTTAAAGAAAACAGATGGATCGTGATAGTTTTGCTCGACTTTAGTCCGGTTTGGTGCCTCATGCCAGAGGACAGGTGGTGAGGAGAGAGCAAGAATGTTGAGATTCTGCATGCTGAGAAGCTTTGAGGGCGTGAATGTGAATGTGTCTGCTGAAACAAATAGCATTTATGCTGCCAAACCTGCTCACAGACACAACTCTCTTATATTTTGCAGGCTTTACATATGTAAGACTGTGTCTAACCTCCACCCTCTCTTCCTTCAGATTGCAGGTTTTATCAACTCCATTCACCCATTTTGCGGTGACACAGAAAACCTGACAGCCTTCCGCTTCTACGCCCTCAACCCCATCGTGGATCCCTGGGTCTTCATCATCTGCCGCAAGTCTGTGTTTCGCCACCTTTGCTCTCTGCTTAGCTGCCGCTTCAGCCGAGGAGCTGTGAAGACGACGGCACACTGCGCTCTGTCTTTACCCCTTGACAATCACATACAGCGCAACCCTCCAGACGTGACAGTTCCACAGACCAACATGTACTCCAATTTACCTCTGTGACCCAACAGAGACCCTCAGCTGTGCAGGCTCACTGGAGGCTGGGAGACTTTCATGTCCGATAAAACAATGGAGGAAAACTGTGTAAAGAACATTGAACATTTGCATACAGGATTCCTCCAGTCACCACTTTAAGGCACAAAGACTTGAACAAAGACGTGCCTGACACAGCGGAAGTCTTCTCGATGTGGCTGTTACAGGTCCCCTATGAACTAACTGTGGAAAAAGTGATTGCACTAAGTCTTAAACGTCCGTGAACTGATGGAAACTGTTTCAAAGTTGCCAGAGGAGTTGTGCCATAAAACAGACAGCACTGTAACGTAGCACTAAGGAACACATCAAACCGTGTCATGCCTATGAATAATATACTGTAAAATCAGAATATATGCACTCGGGTAAAGCTATATTAGTAAACAATATGCATGAATGTGTACTGTCTTTTCTCTCAGCCTTTTCTTTAACACACTGCCATTCACTCTTCGTTAATGGATTGCCCACATTTGCGGTATCTACGACACTCGCTTCAGTTGATGACATGTTAATCCATTTCACCTGTCCAGAATAACATATCCATCATCAGTTGATTGATAGATCCAAAGTGGAGGAGATGTTTTCAGTTAGTTAAAGTAGTGGATGTAGTTTTCCCAGATAAGGTGTGGTATAATTCTAAATATAAACCCGGACTTAAAGTAGAATAGCCAGTCATGTCTTGACACGACTATAAGTGTAGAGCCACACTGGCTGTCCTTTCAAGGCTTTACCCAGCGGCTCTTTGAGCTAAATGCTAATGTCAGCACGCTAACATGCTCACAATGACAATGCTAACGTGCTGATGTTAAGCAGGTCCAATGCTTACCATGTTCAGCATCTTACTTGAGCGTGTTTCCTTGCAAACATTTGCTAATTAGAACAAAATACAAAGTACAACTGAGGCTGATGGAAATATCATCAGTTTTGCAGGTATTTGGTTATGAACCAAAGTACTGGACCAGGGAAAAGTTTGACCTTGTCATGGCGATCAAAGAAAACTTAAGGGCTCACCAAAGTTACTACTGTTCATCCTCTTGGCACCATCTGCACCAAATATGGAAATGCATCCAGTGCTTGTTCAGATATTTCTGTCTGGACCAAAGTGGTGGACCGACAGGCTGACATCTGCCCTCTCCAGAGCAACACTGCTAGTGTGGCTTTTCTAAAACACAAACCTTGAAATTGCATTAGTTATTTCTTGACTATAAAGTCCACGTCTGGCTTCATGTATTTACATTGTTTCGGGTGGTTTGATCAGTTCAAAAAGGATTAACCTGTTGTTAAAATTATGTAAGCATTCAAGAAGATCAACAAATTAAATGTGGAAATAGTACATTTCATTTAATATAGGCTAAAGTGTAATCTGCAGTTAAACCTGCCTTTTTGCGAGTGTAACTCTTCTTTCATGAAATCAGATCAGACCACATTTTGGACTGTTCCAAACCAGTCAAACAGGTTTAAAAGGCCACTTTAGTCTCAAACTAACCTAATTCCTTTACCTGTCTGGACAGTAATCTCACTGTATTGCATGAACATTTGATCCCTCCCCTTCTTCTCATTCTCACTCATTTCTAAGCTACCTGTGATGATGATGATGGTCTGTGAATGTTCCTTTAAGAGCCTCTTTGTGTTTGATAAACTCTGCTGCTGCAACATGCACTGTGAGAAATATTCTTTTGTTGTTGTGACTTTAAAGCTGTAACTGCATTTAAATATACCGTATTTATGCCTTTTACTCTGTGCTATAATGTTGTGTGTCCTTGTGTTTGTTTGGTTCATGCTGTGGAGTGCAGAGATAGAGGGGTAGCAGAAACAGTGATTTGAGTTCAGTTGTTGTTGCACATTCACTTTTCGCTCTACAGTCTTTAAAAGCTCAGTCATGCATGACCCGAGGTAAGTCACGTTACCACTTGCACATTTGGCCTTTGAGGGTATAAGTAACTGTGTGTACATCCATTAAAATGAATGAAAGAATACATTTTTAGAAAGAATAGTATTCATTATATGGTACACATTTTGTTCATGTGAAATAAAGTATTAATAAAAGTCTCACATCGTGTGTCTGTTGCCAAAATGCAGATCCTGTGATGTTTTGCAGTCATACATATTAAAAATCACAGTCTGTCTTAGCTCTTGTCCGACCTGACAGCTGAGTCTTCTTATAACCATAACATCAACCTTAACATGCTCGCCATTATGGAGAATATTTAGCATGAATTGACAGCAGCTTAATGCGTAAATAGTCAAATTGTTATGTACTAACATTGGTTCGCCACCTTCAGAAACTCTTTACTAGTCACATGTAGAACCTAGAGCTGGAGCAGCAGAGCAGTGATGGTACTGCAGCACCACCATGTGGTGAACTAGTGTACACCTCCAAACCTGTGACACTTTGGCCTCAGGCAGCTGCGCTTCACTGACAGCACAGTGACAAAAAGGATTAAGTTGATACGCTGTAAATCAATGCAGTTGTAAACTTTCATTTGCTTCCCAGAATCGAGTTGCTCAACAAAAGATCACCCGCAGGGTTCGAGCGAATGAGATTTCACACACAAAGTAATCAGGAAGTGGCTCAAGATGTGGTTTGTTTTATCAGCAGCTCAGAGAACTGACTGATTAATTGCAGCAGCACCGCAGAGAGGCTTCACTGTGCTCATAACAAAGGCCACATGCATGAAACAATTACTGGAAATTAACCATAGAATTTAAAATATCTTCTCAGATTTAAAAAAAGAAAACTTTGATTTATATCACAGAACACTTCTGCAACCTTTAGAGCCCAAACTTTCTACAGCTTTGTTTAGTACTTTTCAAACTTTCCTTATTCCACACTATCATACACAGACACACACACACACACACACACACACACACACACACACACACACACACACACTATTATTTTGCACTCAGCTCAGTTTGTCTTATGTCAATTCAATAAAGTATAAAGCTGTACTGATACAACAGATGATGCCACGCAGAACCATTATTTTATTTTCTGCGACTTGTGAACACATATCAAAACTTTAAAAAAAAAAAAACAGTTACTGTCAGACATTTGTCATCCAATGACAATGAGAGGAAAACTCTGATCTCCACGCAGCCGCCTGCAGAGAAGCTCTACGAGTAGCTTCCCGGCTCAAAGAGTTTGATGACGATGGCTTCGTGGGGCCGCAGCTCCAGCGTGCCCAGAGTCATCGAGCCCAAACGGTCCATTCCCGTGCTGGTCACAAACACTCCAGCTTTAGGCAGGCGGGGGGCCCAGGCGGGATCCAGGGCATGAGGTTCAGGCCCGACGTTGAGCAGGATGAGGAACTGGACGCAACCCCAGGAGCGCAAGAAGGCCAGGATGGGGGGAGATGAAGCTGAGGCCTGAGTGGAGTTGGAGGAGGAATTGAAGGGGAGGAAAGTGAAGCTGCCATAGAGGAGAGCTTCTTCTCTGGCTCTGGAGTGACTGAGGGAGGTAAAGAGAGCTGCAGCTGAACTCTTCTTCTCCTTCTCCTGAGGGGGAGACAGGTGTCAGACAGGTAAACACCAAGGACCCGACTAATACTTTAACTGCAGCTTTACATGACTTCAATATATTAAAAAGGGACAACTGGCTTTATTACTCACTGTACGATCGTCTGATTCGTTGTGATGTGACGAGCCGGCCTTCAGAGATACGTTCTGTATGGAAGAAAGGTTTTATTGTTCCAGTATCGACTGTCACAAAGGAAATTTAACAGACTCAAATGCCTCAGGCAGGACGTACCTGTGTTTGACCGATGTCCTGGTCATACTGGACTGCAGGTGATCCTGGCAGCGTCATCATCAGCACCAGGAGTAACTTCCTCAAGTCATGAGGCGCTTTACCTCCAACCTGCAGAAACACACTGCAGTTTTATAATAACACCCAACCTAAATTAAAGACCTGTTAAACTGGACCTACTTTGATAATTGATTAATCGTTTCAGCAGCTTTTCAAGCAAAAACGTTTCTCCAAGGTGATTTTACATCACCATGCACTGATATAATTGTAAACTCTTACATTTCTTTGTCCTATAGTAGGTCAGTCAGTTTAATATCTTTGAATTTTAGATATCTAAATAGTTACTTTGGGCTCTGGAAATTGCAATATATTCATGCAAGCCTCTCATGTGGAAAATGGGTGCAAAATCTCAGGAACGTGGTGAGAAAAAGACTTTTACTACCATAACAGATGCTTTAAAATTATATAAAAACGTGACTTTAGTTGCATATTTTACATGCATATACTAAAATGATTTGTCTTACTGTCCAGCTGGGCCAAATGTCATCTTTTCGTGTTTGCAGATGAGTCTCTATAGCTTCAGCAACCTCCTCGTCAGACAGGAGGTGATGTGAGGGAGGCAGAATTGACCTCATGACCACATCCACCAGCGTAACGTTGTTCAGAGGAGAAAGAACGTCCTGCGTCTGTTTCACCACCAGAATCCTGAAGAGACACACACAGACGTGTTTTGCAAACACCTCAGAGCTTCATTTTTACAGTCAAAACTTTTGTCCACATCTGCATGTGTGACGATACCGTTCCTCCTCCTGTCTGCTGAACTCCTTGAAGATGCCTCTCCACTCCAGCAGAGTCTGAAATGGGAATATTTCATCAAAAGCTGAGGCTGTTGAAGCTCTTCTTGTTCAAATGCAAAACGTTAGTGAGCATGATTTTACCTTTTCTGAATATGCTGCATCTGTGTCGCAGATTGCAAATCCTGCCACTCCCTGCTCCAACCAGAACCGGAGTGCATGCTGTGGAAAAAGTATCCACAAGTTTAAGAAATCCTGCATCCCTGAGAACTTAGCATAGTTCAGCAGCATGAACACAAAGTAAGTTTTCACATGTACTGAGGCTGAGAGGTTTGCTGGCTCATCTGCGTTTCCTGCATCCAGTTCACAGAAGTCCAGCACCACTTTGAGACCTGCGGGGGCAACGAAAAGCTCATTAAATCATCTAATCATGCAGAGAAGGGTCTCAGTCTGTCTGTGCAGTCCTTCACTCACCTGCTCTGTTGCTCTCTGCGAGCAGATGCTGGATGTGAGCCAAAGTCCCGAACTTTTCACTGGCCGCAGTGACGTTTAAAGGAGATGCCTCTTTATCAAACAGACCCTTCAGGATGAGGGTCCCTATACCCAGAGACCTGAGGTAGGGAAGCTGCTCACACAGAGCTTGAGAGAAATCAAATATTTTATTTTTGTCTGAACACACTTTGTAACTACCATGTTTGTTTGTTTCGTGTTGTAACAGATGTTCACAACAAACGTAGTACTCTATTTTTTTAGAGCAACTTATACTTCATAACTGTTCTTATTCCTAGTATTCCAAGTAAATTCAGCAGCTCTCTTAAGTTCATTGCACTTATGTCAACATTAATCCTGTGCTGCCTGCGCACAGTGAGTGTGATGAGATAACTGAAGTGGTTTTCCACCCTGATGAAAGAGCCATGCGCCACTCTTTCATGTGAAGTATGGCCGCAGATAGGTGTTCTCAGTCATCAAAGAGCCCGATGTGGGCTTCGTCAAAGGCTGCAGTCACACTAAATGTTCTCAAACTATGAAAATAACTCAAATTACTATCAGCCGCTCAGTTCTCACAAGAAAAAACTGCAAAGAACAACCTGAGCAAGGCAACATCAGCCAGGCAATAAAGCCAGGAACTTCCCTGGGGCCCCAGGACTCAGGGGCCGGGTCCAAGCTCACTGTATGTCAAATGGTTTGTAAGTTATGTGCAGCCTTTAAAAACACCTTATGAATGAATGAGACCGATCAATGTGGAGACATTGTCATGCCTCTAAGTGACCACCAGGAGGCAGTTTTTAACACATCTACTTTTTTTTTTTTTTTTTTAAAATGACAGCGGTATTTCCTCACCATTGATGCCCCCTGACCCCTCAGTCTGCTTCTCCATTAACAGGTCGGGCTGCAGCTGGTAGAAGAGCGACTTCTGCCACCACCTGAGCGGTGTCACCACCGGCCGGGGGCTCGTCGCTACGATGGCGATGGAGGTGGCGAGCATGGCCACCCAGCTGAGCCAGAACAGCAGCACCAGGTAACACCGCACCCTCGTCCAGCCGGGACCCCCCGCAACGGCCTCCAGCTCATCCATTTTCAGGGGCCTCCAGTTGTGGACTGGTTCAGGCTCCGGGATGAGCAGCTGGGCCGACTCCGAGGCCCCCGCACTGCCGGACATCCCGAGGCCTGGCACGGTGCCGTAGCCGGTGTCACCCGCGTTCAGAGGCATCCTGCCCGGCTGCAAGTAGGTGACAAACAGTTAGACTGAGGGATTTCATTTCACTTTGGATAAACATGCTGATCAGCTGCTGCAGGTTTGTCTGGGCCTGTTAGTTTGGTCTGTTTTCATACCGTGTTTGTGTCCTCAGCGGCCTTTTTGACACTTTGTTCCATAAGAGGCTCAAGCGCACTGCAGAGGGTAATAACACAGCAGCTGCAGGATTCAACGCTCAGCACGCAGCTCCGCCACGACCCCCACCCAGCTTTCCAGGTGTTTCAAGTCATTCAATCAACTGCATTGGCAGGTTATAGAGGCCAGGTGACACGCAGGCCCTCACTGGTGTCTGATTGGTCAATCCTGTCGCCCCCCCTTTCCCACTATCCGTCACAGGCCATTAGCTGTTGGCGGTGTGTTTTAGATTAATTAGTTAAAAGCAAAGAGGGATGTTCATAGTCAGACTGCATCTCTGGAAGACACCCTCTTGATTTTCTTATTTTCTAAGCTTCAGCCAAACTTTAGAATGCACAAAAATGCTTTCTGTGTTTGAAGGCTGCAGCGAGGACACTCCTGTAAAAGTAGAAGTTGAACTTCCTGCTCCAGTACTGTTAGAGACCATTGAAAATCCATGAGCTTCACAAACCCCCCCTCAAATGCCTTTAGATAATAATGACAAACACGCGTTGACATTTCTTTTAGTTCCTGTAATATGCTGACATTTTGCAGATGGGAGCTTTCCCTGGCAGCAGCTGGTTTAGGGGCTGTCTGGTGGCCATTAGGCTGTATGTCTGTGGACCATAGACAGACTGCAGCGGGACACGTCTGGTTCAAACCCAGCGTCGCCCTGCAGTGAGATAACACTAACCACGTTGTGCCTGTTTTTCTTATCTAAATGCACACAAACACGGTCATTACTCACATTATCAGTCTGAGGTTTCTTTGCTCCCCTCTCAGGTTCCTTTTCTCCTTCTCAACCTCTTCTGTCCTCTTTATCTTTGAACAAGTGTTCCCGGCTGAGCGGCGCCGTCCTGAGCAGAATGTTTCAGTGATCGGACTTGTCAGGAGTGAGGAGGTGAGAAGGACGCTCTGTCCAATAAAGGCTCTGCTCAGTCAATTAAGACAGAGGTGCCGAGCCTCACCACACCCACGCAACACATTCTGAAGAACCCATGACAGACCAAGGAGGTCCTTCACGTTATGACTCATGTTATGACTTTTAGTATAATATAGTCTGTAGGCTGAATGTCCTGCACACTTTTTATTGGGTTTTTTTGTGTCAGAAAACAAGAAATCAGCTGAATAATATAAAAGTAATTTGGGAGCTATTTTGATAATTGATTAATCGAGTACTTTTTCAAGCAAAAACATTCCTTTGTTGTTCACATTTTCATTGATAATGATTCGTAAAGTGTTTTTGTAAAGTAGGTGTGGATGTCACAAATATCATACTGTAAAATGAACAATATTTCAAACATACGCTTATCATAATATCTATGGATGATTTTCGATGTGTAAGAATGGACCACAGTGAGCGCGCTCAGGTTGTTTCCTGAAAGAGAACGGCTGTTAAAGTGACCTAACACATGACACGTCCACTCTAAAGTGCAAGAGGGGTCCACGTTTAATGAGGTATGTGTGCTAATTCCTGGGAACATCCCATCCTCTTTCCCCAGGACGGCGCTCTTACCCCCCCCCCCCCCCCCCCCCCCCCCACCTCCACCTCTTTCTCCAGCTCTCTCCTGCCTTCTTTGTCCTCTTTGTGTCTCTGGCTTTCTTCTCTCATATCATATGTTTGTGCTCTTGTTATAACAAGTCATTGCGATCGGTGTCACCTTTGCTACCTGACAGCATCGTGCAAAGTAATTATTTACTGAGAGGTGCTGCGTTTCCTCACGAGACTCTCTGATTCGCATGCAGCCCACATGCAGGCACGTAAATCTGAGATGTCTTTCTTGAACAGTGCAGTGGTCATTTGGGGTTTTTGGTGTCAGATTACTTGTTTTCCACACGTTCAGCCTGTGTACAGTATCAGTCACACAGTAATGTAAAATTATCTGCCTAATAATGTCTCTATCTGGAGCTGAATAGTATTAAATTCTCTCTTACAATAACAGGTCATCATTGAAAACATCGTGCAGTATTACAGACAGAAAACACAGCAGGTATTTGATTCAAATTTCACTTTAATTAACCGGAAAATAAATGCTCAGATAGAATATATTAAACAGAGGATCCTTCTTTATCCTAGTGCTCATCTAAAGTTTCTCCTTTAAGATGGTCTCCATGGAGATGGTGAGGCTGGTGATGACTCAGTTTCCACGGTAACGGCTTTAGTTTGAGTCCTCCTCCGATCCCTCGATGTCCTGAAACACCATCAGACAATAATATCGCTGAACAGTGAATACGTTGCAGATGTAACACGCACAGAGAGCAGCGAGTGCTTTGATGTCAGTTTAAGGATCAAAGGTCGTGACTGGCGGTTCGTTTATTTCAAAAACATCTGTACTTTTGTGTACTTTTTTGACAATTTTGTTATTTCCGTCATTCTAGGGCCACAAGTGATGATTATTATTGATTAATTGTTTAGTTTTGCAATGAATCGGTTCATCGATGACAGTAAATAACAGTTCATGTCTTGGTTAGTCAGGTAAAAGGAGATTGTAAAGGAGATTTTTTTTACTGTTTCCTGGCGTTTTCTAGACAAAATGGGTAATCAGTGAACTGAATAACTAATCGACAAATGAATCAGTGAAAATAATCCTTTGGTGCAGCCTCAGAATACATATTATTATAAGATGCCATGTGACTCATATGTCTTACCATTGGCTCCTGAGATCTGAGAGTCATGATATGTTTCTGATATGCAGAGATGATACAGTCTCGCCTGTAAAGGGAGAAAAAGGGGTATTATTGGTTTCAATTCCCCAGAAATATTCATGTGTTTTAATTGTGGGGAGGGGGTTATTGCTCAGGCTCACTTGCTGGTGATGCCTCCTCCTGGTGGCAGCCCGGGCATCTCTTCTGCAGCCAGGAATTTGATGACATACAGAAGGTCGGGGTCCTCATCTCTGGACCTCATCATCTGGATGATTTCTGTAGAATCAAAACAGTCATAAAGCGGCGCGCTATCAGCAGTCTGACGTGCAGAGAGTTCTATTGTGGGACTTCGCATCAAGTCACCTTCCACTTTGGCGTCGATCTGTTGCTCCAGCTCTGCCTCCTGCTGCAGCGCCTCCTGCGACACCTGGGGGGCGCCGGGGAAGCAGACAATGATGATGCTGATGTTGTCCAAGCTGCCCTGCAGAGAGAGACAGAGCACAGAGCTATCAGAGGAGCACTGAGGCTGGAGTTTTAATTCAAGTTAAAATGAAGCAGACCGCGGTGGAGGGTAACTAAGTACATTTACATTTAGGGATTCTTCTACGTTGAGTTTATCCATTTTATTCTTCTCGTACTCTCAGAGGGAAATATTAGACCATTTATTGATTTATTTGACAGCTGGTTACTAATAACTACAAGGTAATCTGCAGATTAAGCTTTAATGAGCATATAGATAACACATTATGCTTTGTTATACTGTACACTGAAATGCTTGTTTAGCTCCACCTCAAGCAGGTGTTAAATTACAAGGCTGCTTATATGTTAATTCATTAATTTTCATCTAAAAATCTATAATGTGCAACCCTAGCCTTGTTCAGCCTGCATAATAACTAATTTTGCTTGATACTTTACATAAATTCACTAATAATACCTTTGGAATGCAATACAGTAGTAGTAGTAGTAGTAGTAGTAGTTGTGTATTTTCACACCAGACTTAAAGGATCTTAATATTTCTTCCAACCAATTGAAATAGACCCAACTAAAAGGGAAAATATGAGGGAACTGATGTCTGATGTGTGTGTCAGGTGGGATTGGAGATATATTTTAGTTTGGACAGTTTGGACACGTTGAAGTACTTATGGAAGATGCTGATATTCCTGATTTACAGGTTTACATGTTACTAACTATATTAGCTGATAATAGGTAATTGCAGATAGATTGTATTCTGCTGGCCGATAAGTTTCAAGAAATCACAGAGCAGAAATACTAAACTACTGGAGGTTTGAGGTCATTTAGAAACTGACCTGTTACAACATTATTTTTCAGCTGATCTATCTTTTGTTGGACTGAGTATCAGTATCAGTATCACCCTCAAAGATCCTGTATTCCTGTGAAGTCTTTGCAGTTTTACACCCATCAGCCTGTCAGTGATGGAGGTGTGTGTCCTGGAACATGCGGTATATCAGTAGGACAGTACAGTTAGGTGAAATAAGAAACAGCCCATCTCGGCCAGGATAAAGCCTCTGAGCCGCTGTGCATTGAGCGGTAACACTGAGCTCCCGTCAACAGACTCACATTCAACCCTAATCCGAGCCATGTGTAGCCCGCCTGTCCCATGTCCCCAGGATGCCTTAATACAGCTATTTATAGGGCGGGCTCGTCAGTGTTCAGCCGGGCAGCTGCTAACAAGCATTAAGGAGACCTGCAGGAGAAACTTGCATAACAACATGAGTGTAATTCCTCCTCACAGCGACCCTGCCCGCAGCGTACACCTGCACACAACACGCTCTGCTTTAGGTAAAGCTTCCCATTCATAAATCCACCTGCTGTAATTCTGTGTGTTTCAGAGAAATCCCGTGAGCTGAGTTTGGAGAAACAGGGAGGAGTTCCTCAGAGCTACAGGGTGACCCACACACTGCTCTGACAAACAGCAAATAAGACGCTTTGTGGAAACTTAGTGTTCCAATCTGTTTGCCATCCACACAAAATGTATGTGGGACAAACTGAATCTTTCATTTGTCTAATTGTTTCATCCACCTTGTTTATGTACCATCGTGGTGTTGACCTCTCACCTTATAGAGACAGAGGTCAATGACTTGGGTGCAAATCTCTCTCAGGTCATCACACACCCGCAGACGACTGCGCACGAAGGCGCACAGTTCCTCATTGCCAATGGCGTCCCACACGCCGTCACATGCTAGAATGAGGAACTCGTCTTGGGGCGTCCTCTCCAGCTCATACACCTCTGGCTCCGGTGACACTAGCTGCTCTGTCTGTGGCCTCCAGTCCACCTCCTTGAAGTCAAAGTCCCCCAGTGCTCTGGAAACGGCCAGCGAGCCGTTGACTCTCTGCAGGGTCACCGAGCCTCCGGCGTTCTGGATGCGCTCCTTTTCTCTGGGGTTGAAGGGCTTGTGGTCCTCCGTGTAGAAGACCACCTGGCCGTTATGGCAGAGCAGGGTGCGGGAGTCCCCACAGTTGATAAAATAAATGTAGCGTGGTGAAATCATGACAGCTGCTGCAGTGGAGCCACTGCGGTCCCAATTGTCCTGGCGAGCCAGTTTGTGCATGTGGCGATCGATGTCCAGGAAGCCTTCACGGATGCCCTCCTTCACCTGCTCGGGGTCCTCGTTGGCTTTAATCCCACCTGTGGGAAATGAGGGAGAAACATTTGGTTTTAAGATAGATTCACACCAAACTAGTAGTTTCTGGCACTGCCATGTTTGTTTAGAGGCTGACACACATGGACCCAGGTACCGTATAAACTGGGCGTCTGTCTTGTGTTTGATTTATGAAACTCAATGTTGAACAGCATGCTGGAAGGTCAGAGAACTAAAACATCCACTGCAGAGAAAAGACATCATCTATGGGTGCGCCAACATGGCTGACACAATGGCGCCGGTTGTTTCGTGTTAGACACACACACATTTTTTACATTTATTTAACCAAGAAAGCAGAGAAATGTCATTTTCAAGAGTAACCTGGCCTTGATAGATGAGAGTTACAGATTAAAGATCACAGATTTTCATGTTATCATGAGTTCTAATCTTAATCTCAGCAGCTGCGTTTAGTCTTGATCCCCAAAATTGGTCGCAGGCCTGTTCAACCCCTGAAGCTTCCTCATTACTGTATTCACTGCTGTAAAGAAAAATACCAAAATATCCAGAACTCTTCTTTTGAATGATGACGCTCACATTATGTTGTATGTGTTTTTATCAACTTTCAGTACTCTGCATACACTGTGGCATGTTTGAGTTCCAATCTAATCCCGCCCTTGAACCTGGATTGTTTTGGCTTTTATTTAGTCTCTTTTTAATCAGTTTCTTTCATGGAGTAAGTCTGTTTCCATGTGCATACCTGTTCCATTGAATGGCTTCTTTTTAACTGACATTGACTTTGTTAAAACACTCTGTCTCTTCTATTTGATAGATGCTGTGGCTGTGATTTACTGCAGGTGCAAGAGCTAGATGTCATAAGTACATCCCTTCCAGATTGAGTTTTAACCATCTTGAATGATTAGATTCATCTCATTAGTCACTAATTGTTCTGTACCTGTCACCAGGATGTGATCCAGCAGGTTTCTGGAGCAGTACTGTGCTACAGTGGTGCCTGCATGTCCATCAAAAACAGCAAAGTATCCCCACTCTGTCAGCTCTCCTCTCAGCCGAGGCATGCAGGTGTGGGCATCTTCCATCTGAGCCCTCCAGCCCTGCATGCTCGCCACGGCGTAGTTCATCCCCGACTCAGAGCCCCCCTCTGACACCTGCTTCTCCAAGATGGGACGCTCCAGGTACGGGCTCGGTATGGAGTCGTCCTCATCCGAATTGTCCTCCTCCCCAGTCCCGGTTTCCCTGGTCCCCCCTTTGAAGAAGAACGTGACCATCTTCTCCGTCTCTTTGACCAGCTGGCGGAGGAAGGAGGGCACCTCCACATTGCTGGCCCTCCTGGCCGTCCTCATCACCCCGCGGAGCCTGTGCTCAAGCTTCCTGCTCGACCTGGCAGCAGCCCGTCTCCTCCTGGTGCCCCTCCTCCGGCCCTGTGTTTTCCGCAACAGGTCCAGCGCAGCAGCTAAACTGTGGCTCCCCAAGCAGGTAAACAAAGAGGCACTTTGAATAAGTATTGTCCTGTTAAAAGGAAAACTGCAGTGGTTTTCTGTTAAAAAATATCAGGGTCATTCCTGTCCTTTTAACTTGACTATCAGACCACACGGTGCTTCCTCTCTCTTTCTCTCTGTTTCCACGTCTCCCTCCTCCTGCTTACCCGTCCTGTATCAGCCCAGCTCTATTTCTGTTGGTTTATCCCTCTGCTCTGCCCCCACCTGCTGCCTCTCTCCTCTGTCTGTGTAACACTGCTGTGAGTGGATTATCACCTTGCCTATGTCTGCACACATGCATGGATTATGAGCATAACATTTTACACAAACACAGAGGGGTCCCCAGTCAGTTTCCGTATTTGGATTGTTGTCTGAAACAAGAGATTTTGAATCCAGATTCATTCATTCAGCATTTGGCTAATTTGTCTCGGTGTGGGACAATCACCATACACTAATACAGCACACCTTGGGAACAGCAGTTGAAGAAACATCTCAGCCTGTTTAAGAGCTATTTTGATCAAGTCACATGATGTTTATCAGGAGGTGGAGTCCGCCTAGGAGCCTGCACAATCCAGCAAACCAAGTTCAATTAGTGTGGCTTAGTGATGAACAGTGTCTGATATCACATGAGATGAAACAGTGATGAAATATGGTAAAGAGTGATGTTCAGAGAGGTGAAATACTTATAAGAACAGAATAGAACAGCTGCTAAATGGCCAAATTAAATGACAGTCCACCCTGTCCTGAATGTGACTTACTGATTCCATGTTGTCACTCGATGTGTGTCTTAATCTCATTAACTGCTGTGTATTTGGAGCGCCTGACCGAGTTTACATGTATGAACTGTTGAGGGTTAATCGTGTTAAGGACTATATGTGTGACAATCTAGCTATAAGTAGGACTAAACCTTTTACCAGCTGATGTTGGTTTGTGCTCGGTGTTTCAGGTGAAGCACGTTTGTTTACCTTTATTTATCCGGTGAAGACTGAGCATGCACACGGCAACCAGGATAACGCAGCAAGGTAACATGAGATTTAAGTTTGAGACCATAAAGCAATAAGTCCGTTTCCTAAAAAGTCAGAGCCAGTCAAGCAAAGTCATTCCTCTCAACTTGGCATCTGATAATTAATAATGAAAGAAACAACGTCATTTGCAGAGCTCAGTTATTGTGATGCAGGTGAATTTTCCCATTGTTACGTCTTCTTTAAGGGTTGTTGAGCTCATCTGTGTTCACATCAGCATCACTTCTGGCTCTAACTGAGGTTATTTCGTTGATGAAGAACGATGCAGGCTCTTCACAGTTTGATGCAGAGAACTGTGGACGGGTGGGGGCAGTGTTGAGTAGCTGGTCAACAGAGAGAATAATACTCATTCTGTTGGAGATAGGGTTAGGGTTATCAATCCAAAATATACAAACATTAGCTTACATTAGCTTTAAAATGCTACTGCTCATATCAGACCATGCAGGGGTTGAGCAGAAAACCCCCGAGTGCATCGAGTTGAGCAGTGGTTCTTTAATGGCTCATGAATTCAACTTTTGCTTTGTAAAATAAATATTTCTATTCCCTCTATCAAAAGTTACATTGTCTTGCCTTAAATGTCTTATACTCTATTTTTAATAATGCCTCACACACAGCTCCTTCATTTGCTTCTTTAACCCTCAGCAATGAAACATGATCCAGTTTGTAGCTGCAGCAGTTACAGCTACACGATGCTGCCCCCTGCTGTTCACTGTTGCACAGGCCTTGCATTGCATTGCATTGCATTGCAAAAAAAAAAAAAGAGCTTTTGGTTGAGTGTGTACATTATTTATACTCCAGCTTTTAAGATGCATTTTAGTGTGGATTGTTTGCACAGATGAGATGAAACACTAACATTTCTTATATGTGACACAGCGATATGATACATACTGCTAAAGCATATCAAAGCTGACAAACCTGACGTGTTGCTACCTTATGGACCTGACTGGAGCTTCAGCCTGTCCTGTCCATCTTCAAATTTATCTGTCTCCATGTATGTTTTGTAAATGCTTGTGTTATGCATTATTAATGGCTTATTACTCCTTCTCCTACGGCCTGCCCCTGTAAGATCCTGAGATGAAATCACATGACGATGGAGAGAGCGAGAGAAAGAGAGAGAGAGACAGATCAGCTATGAATGGGAGACGACAACAGGCAGACACAGGGACACACATTCATGCTTCTCTCTCTTTGCTGTAGTGTACCTTACTACCGCTGCAGTCATAATGATGCAAGAGGAGATGGAGGGAGGAGGGAGGACGGTAGAGGGAGGCAGGCAGGGCGGGGCTGCTGAGTGACAGAGCGGGAGGCAGGAGAGCGAGGAAGCTGCTCATCACACGACCGAGAAACAGAGGGAGGAGGAGGAGGAGAGGGAGTACATCCACAGTGAGAGCCGGCAGCAGAGGAGGGGGGGGCTTCCAGACTGGATGGGCCCAGCGATGCCTTGATGGAGTATGGGCCAGGTTTTAGGATTCTCCCACTGCCGTGAGTCTGCTTTTGTTCTGCTGTTTCCATCTGTGTTGCCGTGTGGGAGGTCTGCATTTGTTTGTCTAGCCACACCATCGTCACATGTTCCAGCTCAGCATCTTTTCTTGCTAACTGCTGTAAGCATCGTATGTGTTAGCCCCCCCACTCCCCTCCCCTCCCTGCCTCCTCTCCATTCCTCTCCTGCTCCCACCTTTAATAAACACATGGCCGAATGCATGGATGCAGTGCAGAGGGAGACCTGCTCTGTTGTTGTTGCCTCCCGTTGATTTGCAGATGTTAGTGTGTGTTGTGTGAGAGAGGGCTTTGCAGGCGAGGATGCAAGTTGTTTCTCCCTGAAAGCTTCTGTTGTGCTTTCATATCTGTGTTTAATTTCATCTTTTTGTCTTTTTGTTTTCAGCTGATGTCCCCTGCAGTTAGATTAAAGTGTTTTTGGATGATTTGCACGCGTTCATACATGTGCAGGAGAGATTATGCTGCATCCTTTGCTCTGCCTGGAGTTGATTTATTAGCTAATGTCATGCTTGGCTATCTAATGTAGTGAAGGCCTTTACTGCTGCCACTTTAGCTCTGGGAGTACATGAATCTATATTCACTCACCTACAGTATGCAACTGAAATTGTCCCATCCTTTTAGGGGCTTGTAATGTTATTTTGTGCAGTGGTTAGTATTTGTTGATTAGCTGAACTCTTAAATCACATAAAGCTCACTCTTATACCTTTTAAAAGCACTCACAGCAGGTTCTGCACCTTCTGTTGGAGCTTTTATGCTGTTAATAATTTCATATTAGTACATCTATGTTGAATATATTGAGAGGCACATGTGGTGGAAGATGGTGGAGGAAAGGAGTTTAAAAGCAGCAACAACATATTTCAGCTGCATGTTCCTGGTAGATTTATGTAAAATGTTGTTTTCTTCCAGAGGAATATGGCTCTGTGGCGTCCACTCCAGACTCTACGCCTCCATGCACCGATGGTAAGGAAGCAGACACTGTCCATCCACCAAGAAATTCTGTCACAGAATACTTGATAAAAAGAAGAGATTCCTGCTTCCTGAAAGCCTTTTCGTTTGAACTTAACATCAGAGGAATGCATCTGAGCACCTTTCTCCTCTAAAAAACCAGCACTGAAGAGCTATGGGTAAACACAGCAGCACATTTTGATCACAGCCATGTTTTGGAAGGAGAGAGAGAGTTTATGCATTTATCAAAGAGGGTTTCATTCACTTTAGATGTCACACCTTTTTCTCCCTGACATCAAATGACACACCTGCTGCTTTCATCTGACATATCTATTTATTAAAAGTCAAATCACTGTCCTTGTATGATGCTGAACTAATATACAGACTGTTAGCAGCAGTCTGTATAACCGAATGAAGTGCCAAGTGTAGTAAATTGCTCCTCTGCTCAGAATGTGTATTGTTTATCTGCATTAATTCTTTTCGCTCTCTGTTTTTCTCTCTGTGTGTTTGGGCGACCACATTTCTTTGTTCTGTCTCCATTCAGGCGGAAACGAGGAGTCCGAGATGTGCGAGCTGCAAACAGCCAGGGAATGGTCTGACGACGACGAGGGGGGAGATGGGGATCCAGATGATGATGAGGGACTGGCTTCATCCCCATCCATCTGGGGCACGCCGCGTCAGAACTCCTTCGAGCTGACTTTCTCTTACTTCGCCATCGCCGAGGCCGAAGCGGTGGGAGCAGCGCGACACCTCCGTCGCAGGGGGGGCTCTCGGAGCAGTCGCACTCCTTTGATCCGCACCGACACTCTGGAAACACTGCTGGACTCCCCCGATGTAGAATGGGACCCTCAAGCCTTCCTCGGTCAAGAGGAGGAGGAGGAAGCGTCAGAGAGGAGAGAGCAGCAGGAGGCGAGTCCAGCGATGAGGAGCGAGCAGCACAGACAAACTGAGACTATCACAATCCAGCCCTCTCCCCAAAATCTGGACCCAGACACTCAGGGGGGAGACGCAGGAATCCAAAGAGAGGAGACTTCGAGCGGTCTGACCATCCAGCCTCCCACTCTGTCCCTGTCTTCCCAGCATCAGAGCCCCTCACAGATACTTCAGGGTGAGGAGCAGGAGGAATGTGTGAGGAGGTTGTTTTATTTTATAGTGAACGACGACTTAGTGATAGCTTCTCAACAAAAAGAGGCCATTTGCTCAAGTAAAGTAAAACATCTAGTCAAATATTTTCCAGACTTCCACACCACTAGTTCACCTATTTCAGAGGACACTTCTTGGGTTTAAATCATGTACTGAAGGTTGCAGCATCTGGTTTTTCCTTCACAAAATAATATGAAGTCTCTCTGGTCTTTTTGGTGCTGGTAATTCTTCCTGATGCCACCTCCCTGTCTGCAATCATGATTGTCAAACCGTGCTATGCCGGAAGCTGGATGTAGTCTGACTTATGATGACCTCAAATGTCTTTTTCTGGAGGCGGGCTTGACAAGACTTGACTACAAGTCAATAGCGGTCAAAAGTCATTGGATCTAGAGGCAGTTTATGATGTTCCTGTGTGGGAGTGTAGTAAATATTTAGTGTTTTATCATCAGAATGTTCTTATTTCCAGTTCTTGAACTAGCTTCTGTCAAACCTGGAAAACAGACCGTAAAACTATGACAGATCACATGTATGACGTAGGATTTTTGGAAATGTTCACATGTTTAAGCAGCTCACCTTTTTCCTTAGTCTGTATTTATTCATTTAGATGTGAAATCATACACTGACTAATGCAAGGTGCTGTCAGCTGTATCATGAGAATGATGAAAGGAGCCCAACCTATTTATTATCAGCCATTTCAGAACATGCAAAATATGTGGCCAAAAATGCTGACATCATCATCAGACTCGTAATATCTTATGGTCTGTATATCTAAATTACTCCACAGCAATATCTAGGTCATGAAAATGGTGGAAAATTTCACATAGCCTTGAATTGTCAGACTCATGCAACAGCTATTGTTTCCTGAATGCTGTTTCCTGAGGAGTCTTTATGGATAAAGGAGGAAATGTCTTGACCTAAATCTGGAACCACAACACAACACAGTCTAAATCATGTGGTTTTCAGAATGTGATTTAATATCATGGTCAGTAGCTTGAGCAGAGCTGAGCATGCCCGGCAAGTCAGCGGTGATGTCATCATAATAGTGACATCATCTTCTGTCCCTGTTTCCCGGCAGCGGCAGCCTCGCCGACCCCCGAGCCAGAGTCTCCCATCGCCAGGGAAACCATTTCAGTCAAGCTGCTGACATCCGTGCGACCCAGAGGCCCGGCGTCCTCGTCGGCGGCCGCCATTGGTCGAAACTCTCAGGAACAGCTGGTCAGCGATCACTGGTTCTCAGCACTTAACCTGTCAGAGGACGCGACAGTGTGCACCCACATAGCAGGTACAAGAGTCACATCTGTGCCTGCCTCATCCGTCCTCCCTCCATCTCTGCCTCTGTCCTTGTGCTGAGCGAGATCCTTCTCTTTGTGCCTGCTGATCAATACTTTGAATAAAGAAAAGATCAGATTTCAGCATGGACGTAGTAACCCCCTCTTGGGATTTCAGGAATTATTGGCTAATTGTGGGGAAAGCATTCCTGGCACATCACCGCTGATGTCAGAGTGTATCACTGTTTGACACAAGCACACGCACAGAAAGACAGACAGGTGTGTGTGTGTGTGCGTGTGTGTGTGTGTGTGTGTGTGTGTGTGTGTGTGTGTGTGTAGTTTCTTGCAGGTTTTGTGAGAGCTGGTTGGCACTTTAGGAGCGAGTGAAACACAGAGAAAGGGGGAGAGAGAGAGAGCACCAGAGAGATCGCAGCGGTCTTCCAGCTTGATGGCATTTTAAGTAGACCTTCAGTCAGACTAGAGCTCCGTCTTATTTTAGTGGATGCTCGGGTGCGGGGGGAGTAAAGAGTCAGACTGCTGATGAATGGGCGGTCAGGCTGATGACAGAGTTTAGGGTGTCCTGAATAAATAGCACACATGCATCTGTTGGAGCATCACATTTCTAAACCTCACTGGGGGTTTTTAGCAACTGAAATGTGTCGAAAACTGGCAATTATCAAAATCCGGCAGTGAACGATTGGTCTGATTCGACACTTTAGTCTCTGATCAAACCCTTTCTGAATCATAGTTCAAGCTGATGCGCAGCTGGTTGTGCATTTCTCACCCTGGTTGCAGACCACTGAATAATATGAATAATAAAGCGGAACAGCAACTCTGTCTGATTATCAGGCCGTTGTTTATTTCCACTATCAAGTTTTTTCAATGAAAGATGCTTCATTTCAAGCAGCATTACTCATCTGTTTGTTATCAGTCATGGTTGCACAGAAAGGTTTGGCTTGGTGACATAACAGAAAATAAACCCTGATTCTCCTGTTTCAGGTGTTGGATGGCACATGAATGCATCACAGCTCTATATCTGATCTATCTGAGTTCAAAGAAATACCATAAATTCTGCCTCCTCAGATTGAACTTTGGCATCCAGGAAAAACATGTAGTAATTTTATTGTGTGATTGTGAATCATTTTTTCATGTGTGAAGCTCTTGGAGTCTTGAAGAGTGGTGGGCGGTGCTGCGAACAAGATTATTTTGGGCTGTCAGGCCTTTGGACTGCTGAGCGAGCAGGGGGTGGCCAAAAACAGCTCAGGGGGGCGACGGGAGCACAGCGGGAAAGAGAGAGGGACAGAGGGTGTGAGGGGAAACACTGGAGCGGCAACCAAAATGGCCAGCAAAGGTAAGACCTTGTGCTTAAAGCAAAAAGAGGAGAATTTGAGACGGTCCAACCATGCAGATGATGTTTAGGTGTTCGCTTACAGTCGTGAACTGACTGCAAAGAGCTGATTTCAATGAGAGGAGAGAGGAAAGCTGTAGGTTGAAGTGTGAAGGGGTGGAAAGCACGTCTTCTGTGGTTGACTGTTGAGCTTTGGGACTGTGGTGTAGCGGTGAGAAAGCCGGACTATCAGGGGACTGAAGGTGGGAATTGAGCAGATTTCTCGCTTCTCTTTGATCATTTTACAAGCAGAGTGTCCACAGACGGCAGCTCCTGTCAGCTCGAGGTGTGTTTGGCTTTTCACTGATGAGCTGTTCAGACATAGCAGGGCAGTCTCCATATCGCTGGACTTAATTTGAATCAGCAACAGCCATTCAAATGAGTAGAAACTGTCCTGTCGTGCCATGCTTTTTGCAGATAGTTGTTGCAATGGGTAATAACTTTGCTGGCTGGGTTCACTTACATTTTAGTGTTTCCTGTTTGGACTGAAGAGCTGGCACTGGCAGAGACATCTCACACTGTAGTACTATGAGGTTTCCTGGACACATGTGATTAAGCTGACATGACCCAGGCCAAACGGGATGCATGTTGATGTTGAAATGAGGTGATGTCAGGTTGGGTTGACATAAAATGAGCCATGTGATTTATGTTCTAATTGGTCAATTGGCCAGTCGCTTAATTTATTGCGTGACTGGATCATTGATCTTTAGTCACTCCCTCAATACTCATTTCTATAATTACTAACTCGAACTATTGGTGCACTAAATGAAATTTTGTTTAGACGGTGTCCTAACATTTTATTCCAGCAGCTGCTGTGAGATAGTGGATTCAGCTGAGTAATAATTCCCTCCTAATTAGAGGAAATTACTTAATTACTTCTAATACAATGATATATTGACATGAAGTGTACTTCAAGTATGTTGGTACAATAGATTTAGTTGAGGTTAGTTGTAAAAATGCGTGTTTTCTCCCACAAGTTGTAGAAAATGCTAGTTTATGATGCTTATGTGAACAGTTTGACATTTTGGGCAATACTCTGTTTGGCTTTCTTGCCAAGAGTTTGGCAAGAAAAGATGAAGCTGGAACAAGCAGCTAAGCTTAGCATAAAGACTGGAAGCCGGGCCATCGAACTTGTGTCCTCGATCTTTCCTTTGTTTATTGTAGACATTCTTCCAAGATTAGATGCTTTCAGTTCTCTAAGTGTTGGTTTCCTTACATCGTTCTTATTGAACTCGTCGCCTACTCTGACACCAATTGCTGAGTACACTTGTCCCAGAATGACAGCAGAACAAACAAACACGTTCGACAGGTGTGTTCCAGGGGCATCATGGGTATTAATTGTGTGCAGTGACGCTTATAAATAACCCACCTGCTGTCAGTGCACTCTATTCAAAGAGGCTTCCCTTTATTCTAATGCTGAGGCTTAGCATTTCACTGAATGACGAGCACAAAGAGCTATCCCTGTCTGACAGTGCGGCACCACACAACATACCCTGTAATTACACAACACCGTGGGCTGCGCGGCATAGCTTCTAGATTTACAGTTTTCCAATTCTTATAGTGCAGCATGTTTGCATTCATAGAGAAAAGATGAGATCATATCTACTATATATATTGACGTTGTCCACACTTGCAAAGCATGACTCTATGGACGCCTCAGTCTCCATGCCAGCTGTTGCTGAGTGACAGAGAGAGAGACTCCAACAGGGTGTGGAAAAGTGACTGCTGACGGCCTGACGTCTGTCGGCAGGTGCTGTGAAAGGCTGCGTTTAAACTCTGCTCCAACGCTTGCCTCCCTCTTTCATCTGAGGCCTAAATTTAGCCGGAGCTGGAGCTGACATGTCCTCGTGGCTGCTGTGTGTGTGTGTGGGTGTGTGTGTGTTCTCCCGCGCTGGAGGCTGGAAATCCCTCTCTGCCTCACGTCTCCCCCTTCCACTTGTCCGGCCTCGCTTCCTACATAACTATGTCGGAACTGCTGTCTCTTCCTTCCACTCTTCCTGGTTCCCCCTCGAAAACTGAAAGACCTTTTGGAAGGACTGGAGGCTGAGTGATGTTGCTGCAGCTGCTCTGTGAAAACCAGGAAGGATGCAGCAACTCACAATGCTGCCAGCTGTGTGCAGCTCGAAAAATAATGAACCAGCTTGTGTATGATTTTTACACACATCTGACTATTTTCTATAAGTTTGGTTACTGATACAGTTCCAACAGTATCTAATGCCTGTCTATCACCCTCGACCTGTTATTGTTTGACCTGTTTTAACCTTTCCTCACCATCCCTGCACTCTCCCTGTCTTCCAGTGATGGACCTGATCTACTGGAAGGACACGGAGCGAACAGGCATGGTGCTAACAGGGTTAGTGGTCGGCCTGCTGTCCCTGTTCCAGCTCAGCATCATCACGGTGGTCTCCACAGTCTCCCTCGCTGTCATGTGCTTCACCATCTCTGTGCGCATCTACTACCAACTCCTCTACATCCTCAGCTGGGGCGATGGAGAGCACCCCTTCAAGTAAGAACGAGGAGTGCGGTCAAGTCAAAATGACACCACACACAGAGGAGGACTCAGTCATGTTCTCCAAAACAATCCATTTCCAGTCTAGTTTCTATTTTCTTTCCTTGAAGCAGATTTGCTGCAGACTTGCAGTACTTAATTCCAATAATAAAGTATTTAGTGGCTTTAATTGAGGTTATTAATTGGTGGTGTGTTCCTGTTAGCATAGTTGGGCTTATGTTGACGTTGAGGCAGTTAGAATAATTGTAAAAATAAGCTTGGTGTGTGTGTCTGTGTGTGTGTGTGTGTGTGTGTGTGTGTGTGCTTGTTAATTATTGTCAGTGATGCCCCTTCCTGTGTATGACAGCTGAATAGACTGAATTGATTACATGCAGCTTGGTGGGCAGCCAGCAAATTGACAAGCTAGGACCTTGTGACCTCTGGACACTGACACGAGGGACAGGATGAGATTTATATTTGGGCTTGAAGGATTGCAGCCAAAGAACGTGAATCACTGAGTCGTTAAACTTCATTATTTAGACAACAGATGACGACACAGAGAGGAATAAGAATGAACGTTCCTGTTTATCGTCAATGCTTCAATTCCTCTCAGTCCTATTTTCTGCATCTCATGTCCTCTTTCGGTTGTCTCCTTTCCTCTCAGGACATACTTGGACATGGACATCAGTTTCAGTGGAGAGGAGGCCGACCTCTATATGCAGAAAGTGATCGTCATGGCTCTGTCTGCTGCAGACGCTCTGAAGGGACTCTTTTTTGTTCAAAACCTCTTTGAGTCCCTGAAGGTGAGCTAAGCTAGCGTATGTGTGTGTGTGCGTTCGTGCATGCGTGCTGTTCAGTCTCCTACACTCTTAATGACCTGTTCCCAGAGATTTACTTCACCCCATCCAGAACTTCTCCCCCTCATTAACCCAGACATCAGTCCGTCTACATTCCTTCATTTGCTCCATCATCTGTCATCTTCCCCCCTTCATCATTGGAGATAACAGCATTGCCATGCCGTCTCTCTCATTATGCTAACTCAGAGCTGAAGACCCTGCTCCTAAATTAAGGCAATATCACTGACGGCAACTGTCAGCCCCAATGACATATATTTGGTAATCATGTGAAAAGCAATCAGTCCCTTTGGAAAAAATCGCTTTGAATGAATTTGAATTGGTGCTCGCAGCACAAAAAGGAGGCAGTCTGCCTCGCTTTTCTCTTCTCTGCTTTTATCCAGCCCCTGGGTGCGCCTCGCTTGCTAGCAGAGCCAAAGCAGCACATTAACGTTTATCAAGCCTAAATAAATCTGTCAGTATCACATGTGTGCAGACTCAGTCTATATTCTTTGCTTTTTACTTAAACAGTGCTTTAATGAGGTAAACTTAACCCCAAGCTGGACAAAAGGAGGATAAAAGCAGCACTAAACTTCAGTGGTGTATCAGTTTAAATGATTGCACATCAAATGTAAGCAAAAAATCAGTCAGTTCATCTTTAATGTAATTATGGCATTTCAGTAATTAACAGCAGCAGTTTGCGAGCAGACGGACTTTACGCATTAACAGTAAATGGTGAGTCGGTGTGAGCTGGCTGAGCCCCTAAACCCCCAAGACCTGACAGTTTCAACCCTGACCTGGCTGGTATGTGACATAGCACTCGGGAAGAGGAACACGGACGCCCCGGGGTAAGATGGATTCTCTTTCCATCTGAGACAGGGGTGTCCCATATCAGGGCAGCACTGGATCCCACACAAAGTGCTGTGACACTGATATAAGGAGAAACACTGAAACCCATACTGGGAATCCTGTACTTGATTAGAGAAAATTATGCTAGTATCGATCGTTTTATTGACACAGGTAATAGATAACCAAAATATAATACAATGCAGGGAATTATGCAGCACTGCAGCATGATTTACCGCTTTCTAAGAGAATGACATTAACATGGAGCAGTGCTGCAGGGTTTTCTTGGCATCTGAACTCACCGTTGATGGGAGTTTAACTGACTCTCTGCTGCTGGTCCTCTTTAGCTCCTGGTTCTGATGTACCTTGTGACGTACCTGGGAGACCTGTGCAATGGCCTTACTCTGCTCATCATCAGTAAGAGACAGACATCCCCTGCTGGATACATGGAATTCATTAACATACTGTTAGACTATCACATTAACTACTCTACTCTTCTTCTTTCTTCTCCAGGTGTGATCGCTGTCTTTTCTCTGCCACTTTTCTACAGACAACGCCAGGTAATAACTCTCTAGTTTAAACCTTTACACTGGTCTTTTATTGCCATATCCATATCCATAGTCATCTATCTTTCTGTATTTCTGTTATTTCACAGGAGCAGGTGGACAGTGTGGTTGCAAAAATCCAGGCCCAAGTTGACAATGTCAAGGACATGTGAGTATGGCGCCATCTTCTGGCACAATGTTGCCATCAACACAGGTCGACTGATAATTTCTGACTGAGGCAGTGAGTACGGTGGCCCTGAGAGCTCGTTGTACTGCAGCTTAAGAAACACATGCAAATACATAAAACATCTCCACCAGTCTGACTAAAAACATGCACCGAATTTTGACAAAATGCTGCAAAGTTAAAAAAACACAACCAAACACAGAAACGGAAGATAAAGTAACGCCAGAGGACACAAAAAACTGATGAGCACGTCTGGGACATTTGCTCGTGTATTGTCCATTTTTGTGTGATTTGTGTGAAGTTGCAGTGCAGTGAGCTCTCACCATAAGAGCTCTCACCATCAGCTGACGTGAAGGGTGTGTCCTAATACCCACACTTGGTATTTGTGACTAGTCAAGTGTCCTAAGTACTCGTGAGCTGTATTTCTGGTAGCTGCCAACAAGAGTCCAAGTGCCTGTTTAAGACTCACAGGGTGTGTGCGTTTATCAGAGCTCTCTGGGACACGCTCGATTAATGAAGACATCCTGTCAATCATGTAAAAACATGGCTCAGTAGAGCTCAGATGCTGTGATGGGTTTATGTAATTTCCACATAATGAATTAAGAAGGATCAACAATACTGCATTACAAGTACAATGAACTGATGATGGAAAACAAGCACACGTTCAGAGGCTGGGAGCAGTAATAGGATTGATTAAGCAATTAAAGTGAGCTGTCTAAAAGAACATACTGTAGGTGTACTGACGTGATTATGTGGGATTGCCTGATAACATTTTTAGCAAATGAAAATATTTCTCAATATCACTGTTAAAAGGATTTTTGGCTTAAAACCACAATGTTGGTACTGGGCCAGACTCTAAATCTGTCGACCTACAGAAGCTCTAACTACTCTTCTCATTCTCTGTCACAGCTTTCAGAGACTTGCCCAGGGTGGTGGCCCTCCTCCTGACCCAACTCCTGGTGGCGCCAAACCCAAAAATCAGTAAACAATGACGGACAAGAACTTAAAGAAAAGCTCCCAGAGTTACAGGCTGTCACTCAGATGTCTTACCCAGCAGTCTGCGTTCAGAGCTCCAGAGAGACGGAGCTCCAGAGACTCGGGAAGGGAAGGGAAGGGAGGTTACTTAAACGGACAATGATGAGGAGCACGCATGGTACTTTATACTCTAAGTGTATCTAAGTTTTGGGGGTTAGAGGTTGGGGTTTGGGTTAAAACTTAATCAAGGTGAAGTCAAGGTGTATGAATCCTGGATGAGACTCTTGCTGCTGACGTCGGAAGTGGAAAGATTCAACGACTCAGCTTGTCGTATGTGACCATCCTTGGAAATATCCACTGTTTTCAATATGTTAAAATGACTTAAGAAGTGTCTTAGATGGTTGAGAGTTGTTGTCCACATGAGGCACTGAGACCAGGAATGAGAAGTTCCCACACCGACAGCTGCTCACCTGAGAGAAGGGAAATCAGTTCAGGTGATTTAAGTGAGGGGTGATCATCATTCATGGCAGCATAACACTGGCAATTAAGGATGCATGTGTCAGCACATGCATATTCATTCTCATGACAGTTTATTTGTGTGTATGCAAGTGTGAGTGTGTTCGTGCGTGTGTGTGTGTGTGTAATTCCTGACATGCAGCTTGCTGAAATGAAACCTAAAAGCAATTAAAGTCACATGTCTTCTTTATTTTGCAAAACTTTCGGTTTCTTCTCATCCGCACAGGTATCCACCGTCATTCACACAGATCATGCTTTTTTTTTTCTGCTCATATCTTCATTTTTCTTTCTCAAACCAGACTCCAAAAAAGTTGGGACGCTGTGTAAATAAAACCAGAGTGCAATCATTTGCAATCAAACTGTTTACTGACAACAGTTTTATAAAGTCTTCCCAAGTTAATGTACTAATATCCTTCATACAATCATGTGTTCACAAAGTGCTGAACCTCGCTCCATCTTTGCTTGTGGGCCTTTCCAGGATGCCCTTTTCTTACCCAATCATGAGACTATCACCTGTTACCAATGAACCTGTTTACCTGTGGAATGTTACCAATCAATTGATTCGGTCATTTGTTAAATATATTGTCTTTGCACTGTTTTCAATCGAGTATTATTAGTAAATTATCACATTCTGTTTTATTTATGTGTCACACAGCGTCCCAGCCTTTTTGGAATCAGGGTTACACATTGCATTCATCACTGGATGCCGCTTTTCCTCATTCACTGATTTAAATGAGACGTTGAAACATAATATTCAGAGAGGCAGAGATAGATGCTTCTGCTGAGAGTTCAGTAATTAAGATGTATCATGAATGGAAGGCAATCACTTAACACGAAGTTCCCCATTTGACGGAGCATCTGAGGTTCTTAAGGTGTCAGTGTTGGATTTAGGATTGGATGGATTGATGATAGAAGAAGTGCTTTCAGACAGATATCCTCTCTGAGCTCCTAATGTGATGTGAGGGAGTGTGGGAGTGAAATACAGCAGGTGCCTTTCTAACTGCAGGTTACAGTGCATGATCTGACTCACAGTGCTTACAACTGCTGACAAGAGCTTACAGCAGCTTCTCCTCCCACAGCAAATCACGTCTCATTGCCCGACCATTGCCTTCCTGAGAATGGTGTTTTGTACGTGGACAATACTTGTGTGATAGTACATGTGTGCCATGATCAAGGTATCTTATACAGAATTGTAAGTAGATCCATTTTAGGAATATTAAAATTATTCAGGATACCCACATTTCCCTTTAGTGCTTGCTTTTAAAGCTCTCACCAAAATGTGTCTGTTCCTCTGCCTTATTATTGCATAGTTTACCTGTGTGCTGCAGTGAAAGCAATGTTATGTGAACAGAAATGATCCATGAACCCAGACATGATGGCACATTAGCCTTAGACGTCATGTGCTGCTTAGTATTGGACCTACAGTAGTTGTACACACAATGGCCTCCTGTAGCAGTTTTCTGTTCTGCTGCAATGTTTTGTTTCGTCTTGGACTTCTTCCAAAACGAACTTCAACAAAGAGTATGGCGATGGCAGTGAAATTAAAGGCACCAATTTCCTTCTCTATCCACGCAGCTTGGCTATTACAAAAGGGTTCATTCACTGAGATCTGTCTTGTCGAACTATATTTAAACAAAACTGCTGTTAATCTACTCACACTCGTCATTTTCGTAGTACTAGACCACCTCGTGCTTCGGTTTTTATATTCGCTGTGTGGATGAAAGATAAATGAAATCCAAACAGGAGAGGAACTTACAGTTACATTTAGTTCATTACATGCATTATAGTAGGACACTGATAATTTTGTATTCTTGAAAATGACTAGAGTTTTAATCTTGGAGAAATAAACACACTGAAAAGATAAAACAAACGTATAGTGTGACTTTTTCAGTATGACGTTCCCGACTTTAATGGAAAACGGACCTTTACATGGGTAGATTGTAACATGGGCCCTGCATTTACACAAACTGGACTTCACATGGGCCCCTACAGTGGATCTTCAGCTCAGACCCCCAGAGATGTCTGGATGGGTTCATATAGATTATTGTCAGAGCAGAAACTCTACACTTTTTGGCTCTTTTCCAGGGTGTATTCATTTCTATCCTACCTGCAAGTACATTTACTCAAGTTCTGCCCTTAAGTACAAATTCGAGGTACTGAAATTTTACAAATTTAAAAATTGTACAAATTGATTACTTGAAAGAATAAGAGGATGTTTAGTGCATTTTCCTGATTATACTTAAATACTTTTACTCAAGTAACATTTTCAATGCAGGACTTGTAGAGCAGGCCTATTTTTTACAGTGTGTTAGTAATACATTAACTTAAGTAAAGGATCTGAATACTTCCTCCACTATTTGCATTTAGATGTGATTCGGGTCGCCTTGTAAGCTCCACTTGTCCTGGGGGTATTCAGGTGTGTCAGCTCATCTTTGCTCCTGCACTGAACCACAAGGCGGCGACAAAAGACAAGATATTACTTCCATTCCCTTATCTAAGAGAGTCTGACAGGTTTGGACGAGGACACGAGACCACCTCAGCCTCTGGACATGTAGAGCTGTCAGGTGGAAAGTCACTGCTCAGCCTGTGGCCACTGTCCACTTCCAGGCTACAAAACCAAAGCGGGTCATGGGGTCTGTGTGGGTTTGAAATTTCGGTTCTTTACGTGTCATGTTCAAATTGGACATCAAGGTTGTCCTCCTCTCACTGGTGAGGACAAGTCTGGACTTGCCTGGACAGGGTCATAAACAGTGAGCTCAGGGCAGCTCCACAGTTATCTGACCATAGAAGAAGACGCAGCTAGTTACACTGTGTGAACTGTTGTAGATGTATAAAAATAATTTATGGTGGGGTCTTTTCTGTTCTGTTCTAATTTCCCCAAAGAGCCCAGAGAGTTTAAACCTCTTGATGCTTTATTTCTAAAATAATAAAATGTTATGGTTCAGACCTCGTCTACCTGTGTCAGTTCAGACCTCCGCTGTTGGGCGGTGAAGTGGGTGGGATTAGTCAAATCAATGTGAGGGTATAACGCCTCAGACCCGCCCTCGCATTGTAAACTGCAGAGTTGAATCCTGCAGCCCTGCTGGTGATCTGCCACACTGGATTTGGCACCGCGCAGGACAGGAGGAGACGCTTTACGCACGAGTCCCGCTCGCGATTATAAGCGTTTGGAAAACTTGTAGTGGAGAGAAGAAGCTTGTTCTCATGGTGGATCCTTCATCTGCACGTCAGGGAGAGCGCGGTGAAGTGCTGGCCTGTTGAATGTCACCTCCAGTCACCATGGATTACGGACGGACCATGGCTCCTCCGGTGCCCCCACACAATCCAGTCTCCGCCCGGCAAGGGCAGGCGCAGGAGCGGCTGCTGAAGTGCATCCTGCTCGGAGACGGAGCGGTGGGCAAAACCAGCCTGGTGGTCAGCTATACGACGAATGGCTACCCAACTAAATACGTCCCTACTGCGTTTGATGACTTCTCAGGTTAGCAAAAGAAGTATATTACTATTTGAGATTATTTAGATCTGTACAGTTTGTAGTTTTCATAATCCAAAAGAAGGAAATATTTGTAGATAGAGAGAATATCAACCCTCATTTTTCTAGATCAGGAGTTCTCACAAACCCTTTTGGATTCACAAAGA
This sequence comes from Chaetodon auriga, assembly GCF_051107435.1. Lineage (NCBI taxonomy): Eukaryota > Metazoa > Chordata > Actinopteri > Chaetodontiformes > Chaetodontidae > Chaetodon > Chaetodon auriga. The sequence continues at coordinate 11,012,891 of NC_135080.1, forward strand.
TGATTTATAATTTTAAGTCAAGTGCAAATTATTGTGTTGAGATTGGAGCCTATGATCAAATTGGGATAAACTCTGGTGAATGACTTTATCTCACTAGTTTCCACCGAACTCCTCTTCAACTTTGCCTGTCCTGAGATGTTATCTCATGGTTGTGATAGATGTGTTTGTGTTTCCGATTATCTGTTTTCCATCTGTGTTAATGCACATGAGTTGTCCTCCCTGATGTGGCCCGGTTTCCATTTGGCACGGTTCCACTTTCCAAACTGTCTCACTAGTCCCAGCAAGCTTTGTTTACAGCTAAATAGGCAGAGAGAACAAAATCCTTCAGGAGGGGAACTTGTTTTAAACTGATCAGTGTTGGCATGTAAAAATACACCTGTGACCTGTTGATCACCTTTGCTTCATGATCACATCTTCAGTCCCTCCTTTGCTCTTCTTTAGAAACTCTGAAAACCCTAATCTATCAGCTGTTATCGTGACTGCTTAATTAGAATTAAGCAATTATTTTCTGACATCACACTGATGAGCAGTAAAACTAACAACTTGGCCAACACAAGGCCCATAAAACAAAAAACCCACCACCGTCACACTGGATCGAGCCTCCCACACAGAACAGAGCGTCTCTGGTTAAGGGGTTTTGGATTGCACAACTCTGCCTATTGTTGTCAGCCTTGACCCTCGAGCCCTCTCCTCTATACTGGAATGGGCACATCTGTTGCAGTGGCTCAGAGGCAGAGATTGTCTTTCGCCCCGGCCTGACAGAGAGTGATTGTGCAGTTGGGGCCCTTAATGGTGATGTCACTTCTCGGTGCCTGGAATCAAGAGCGTCCTCTTGAAAGCTGACTTCTGAGCCGTTACGCAATGCCACAGGTGTCAGAGACCCAGGGGAGCAGGAGGCTGGGAGAGGGGACGATAAGAGGGAGTTTTGGTGCCGAAAATCAAAGGAGTATCATATGTCAGGGATTAGGAAATGATTCCACAATGGCAGCGCATTCTCTCCTCCCGCTCTTTCTCCTTGCTTTTGTTAAAGCAGACCGCTGCGATGCCTGTCCTACTACTTGAATAGCTGCAGCAAACTCTTTGATCAGGTGGTATGACCGACCACACACTCCAGACGCATTGTAAATGTTTCCATGTGCCTGCTGCTCTGCATTGTGCTCACTCTCCTGAAAAGAATAAATGGCCCCATAATGGAACTCACTGCAAGATGACTCATCCACTTTCCCAATCTGGAAGAGAGTCACTGAACAAACAAAATCTGCTCTGTTTTTAACCCCCCCTACTCGACAACCTTGGAATGGCCTCTGTCAAAACGCAATAGAGAACAAAGCTCACAGAGAGGTCCGAGCGACAGTAAAGTGTTATGGTCCTAACAGTAACTGGCAGGGTGGGTGGGCGAGACAACGCGGGCCGTCTGTGAGCTGGAAGAGCTGAGCAGGGGGTCTTTGTGTTTTCAACTGCCAGGCTTTTGTTTATGCCACAGAATATTCTGCTGGATGCTTGTGTGTGTGTGTGTGTGTGTGTGTGTGTGTGTGTGTGTGTGTGTGTGTGTTCTGAAGTGTCAGGTGGGGGCTTTATAGCGCACACAGGCTTAAAGCAAAGTTGACAGCTGTGACTTATGTACTCTGTCTGTTTCTGTGTCCACAGCTGTGGTTCAGGTGGATGGAAACCCGGTTAGACTGCAGTTGTGCGACACCGCGGGACAGGTGAGTTTTACTCACACGCAAACACATACTGCTCTACCATTTGGCGCCATGGATGGATACACAGATCACAGTGTATACCCTGCATGCTTCTCGACCTTTCCTGCCATAGGGGCTCAGGGGGTGGCAGTGTCGGGTGGTTGGTCTGTCGACATTCATGGCTCCCAGAGGATGAAGCCTGGTGACTTTTGTGACCACGGCACCTTGACCTCTGGGACTTTTTGAGGGTCATTTTCACTATTTTTTGGCATTTAACAGATTAAACAAATAATCAATTAAGTGTACTGATCTCATTCATGAGATAGAGACTTGCTGTTTTTTTTGTAGTCTACCCATGGTGCCTTCACTGTCTGCTGTTCATTCTTCATGTAGGCCTCTTGCCTGCTATTTCAGGTAGCTCATCTGTATAGAATTGGCAAAATTCCTGGGCTCTGCTGTCAGTCTTCATCTGCAATGATAATAACATTGCTCCATAGCATAGGATGCAGTGACAGGGTGCTGAAAGAGAGGGAAAAGTCTGCAGGTTAGACTGGAGGTAATGATGTAAAAATCCTGAAAAATATTCCACCCTGTCTCGATGCTGTCAAGGACATGGGTGGCACAGGGAGCTCGCAAAAGTTATTGACTCATTATTATGTGGGTGCTGTAGGGCAATGTTGGAAGGAACAGGTTGTGAAAGAGTGTTTTTATTTTCCCCGGAGCATGTGTGCCTGTTTCATAATCCTGCTCAATAAAACCCTGCCCTGGGAGCAGCATATTTGACATTCACAAACGCTGCGAGGGCGCTGCCAGTTCTACACAGAATCAAAGACAACTTGGCTGTAAAGTGGAACGAGGCATTTGAACAAGCCCCTAATACGTGTAAAACCTCACAGCATGTTGCAAGCGGCACACAGTGTTAAAACCGCACACACACATCACGCAGACAAGCTCGGGCGAATACGGGTAGATAAAAGTCGGCACACACTTACTGTACTAATGCAATTTCATAAGAGGGGAGCCTGTGCCAGAAACAGGCTGGGGTGTGCCAAAAAAAAAAGGAGATGACAGAGAGAGGGAGGTAGAGAGTGCGTGAGATGGAGAGAGTTGATACAGAAAGAAAGAAACGGTCTGGAGAAAAACGATAACAGCTGCCGCCAAAGCCGATAAACACAGTTGCTCCTCACTTAGAGATATTGATGTCTGTATATTCTGCAGATGGACCTACGTCATCAGATCGCAAAGTACAGCCAAAGCCTGCGTGGAGAAACTCACGAGTTGATAAGTGTCTGTTGTGTTTGTTTAGCTTCAAATCCACATGCGTAAATGACAGATTGCTTCTGGAGAGTTTTAAAATCAGAAGGAGATGAAGTGGAGCCTTGTTTAGGAAATCTGTGCTGGAAAGCGGAGGGTTAAGAGAAAGAAGGAGAGGTTTGTGTCAGGTTTCTGCCAACCTTAATCTGTGTACTCAAGGGTGTGGGAGGCCCTTGTTAGTCAAAGCTGTGTGACTCCAAAGTGTTAATTTAAGAGATTTACTGTGGATGATATAAATGAAGGGGCAGGGCTTGTGTATACTGTATATTAGAAGAACATAAACACCATTTAGATTTTGCTTGATATTTATAAATCACCGCATTTGTGTTTCTGTCTCATCAGGATGAGTTTGACAAACTCCGCCACTTCTGCTACAGCCGGACTGACGCCTTGCTGCTCTGCTTCAGCGTGGTCAGCCCCGCCTCCTTTCAGAACGTCTGGGAGAAGTGGGTTCCCGAAATCCGCCGCCGCTGCCCTCTCACGCCCATCCTCCTCGTGGGCACACAGTGCGACCTACGGCAGGACGTCAAAGTGCTGATCGAGCTGGCGAGGCGGAGGGAGAGGCCGGTGCTGGAGGAAGATGCCCGGGCGCTGTCGGAAAAAATCGGGGCCGTGACGTACATCGAGTGCTCGGCGCTGACGCAAAAGAATCTGAAGGAGGTGTTTGATGCGGCCATCGCTGTGGGGCTGCGGCACTCTGACAGGAGAGCGAGGCGGGAGAGGAAGGTCCGCAGCACAGCCGATAAGATGAAGATGCTCTCCAAGTCCTGGTGGAAGAAGTATGTGTGCGTCCAGTAGAGAGGGAGGAGGCAAGCTTCCTGTGACTGACACTAAAACTGGAGCTGCTGACTTATTGGCAGGGACTGAGCTGAACGTAAGGACTGCATTTACGTTCACCTGGACGACCCCAGATGTGGCAGCCAGAATGACTTTAATTCAGTGGAGCAATAGCTCAGCAGAGGCTTAGTATGTCTGCCTGGGCTGTAGGGTTGTTCCAGGTCTGGAATATTTTCAGTTTGACCAGAGTTTGACCCGTTGTTGATGCCTGAAAAGACAGAGAGCATAAGGCTGTAACCACTGTCTGCTCCTCAGAGCCAGTCTGAACTGTTAAATATGACTGTAACCAGCATTCAACCAAAAATGATGGAGCTAATAAAGTTTTATGGCGCATGGACTGCATATCGTACTGGACGTGTCCAAAGGAAATGTGAGCTGACTTGGAGGCGAGGTGCTCAGACGGCGATGATATCTACTAAAAGTATACTCCTTCTGTGTTTCTGATTTGATACCCGTCTTTAACAAAGTGTATTATTTGATGTGTTCTACACTGTAATTTAGCCCCCAACACGTCTGATAGATCCTTTTCACTGAAATCAGAACATGAGGTGCACCTTGTTTCCTAAATCAGACCTTTGTAAACTCATTCTCTTTTGGATTACAATCACATGTAAATGAGTATAAATTCTGTTTAAATCCATGAGTTTTGGGGCGTTGTGAATCTGTGGTTTGAACATGTTGTAGCCCAGCCGTCCAGTTCTGTATAGCTGCAAGCTCGTGTACACCAGCATGTGTCTGTGCCACATTTTGAAGTGTTGATACAGCTGTCGCACCGTCAGAGGTCTGTAAGCTCCTCACCAGCACACCTACTACATCAGATTGATGCCACAAAACATTAACAGAGCGCACCGAATGCCTATGGATGCTGATCACCCCACCCGTACTGGATAACACACGTCTGCTGTAGATTTTAGAAGTTTCAGTTGTTGAGTGTTAAAAAAGCCAGTTGAACTCTACTGTTACAAGGTTGCAGCAATAAATTGGGTGGTGCCACTGTACATTGCACTTATCAAACACAGTCTAAACACATCACTAAAGTCTTGCCATGCAATGGCCTTTGGACCAGTGGTGTGAGTTAGATCCAGAGCAGGTAAATGCAGATGTAGGCTTACTCAGAGTCACTGAAACCGAAGTGGCCGGTCTGTGTGTTCCCTGCACTACCCACTGCTTTGGATGATCACAGGGTCTTTCTTTGTCATTGTAGTCAGGGCCTTAAACAGATAATTATCCGTCTTTGTCAGTCAGCATATTGGAGCTCTCTCCTCTTTTGAAATGATAACAGTAAATGAGGTGAAATCATCAAAGAGACTGATTCTATGTTTGCTTCTCATTTTTCAGAAGCCTGCCATTCAGCTCTGTCTATTTATCTGTACCTTCTGCGCCAATGACTGATCAACAGCAATACAGAGCAGATGTATGAAATATTGTATGTCATTATGTATGTTACATAGTAATCATTTATGATGTTTGTAATGTCATCGGGATAAATCTGTGCGTGCATATGGAAGTGACTCAAGTCATTGGCTGTGCTGTCCAACTCTAAATGGTACTTAACAGTGTGAGTGTTTCAGAGCAGTTTGTTGAGCTGTACGAGCGGAACAAAATAAATGTGAAATATTTAACCAGTTTTCACTGTTGACTCTTCCATGGAGATATGCTATCTGGACCGTCACGCTGTAGAGAAAATCATGTGATGATAAGAGTGGAGCTAGTGTTTGTTACAAGCCTGCATTCTGACCTCCAACGTCATTAGAGTGTGAATAGGCGCTTTGAGAGAGCTCATGTGTTTTACATGTACTTCAAAGAATTTTGCCAAGAGTGACCAGGTTTCCAACCAAAATCTAGGTCAGTAGGCTATTGCTAAAAGTGTATTTGCAGCCTTACGAAACATTAACCTGGCTTAAGTGAAAAAACACATTGAACTATGGGAAAATGCACTATTAGTAGACTGACTATGATGTTTAATCCAAAGGCCTGAAAACTTACTTCAATGCATATAAAACCAACATTGGTCATATCCTTAATCATTTACATTATAGATTATTTGACATTATGAGATTTATTTTCATTGTGGTCCTTGTTAAAGATAAAATATTCATTATATAGTCCACTATATATCATGCTTTTTTATTGTCACCCTGTCTATTACAAAATATACCCCGTATAGCTGACTCAAATGATCCCATAATGCAACACAGAAAGTGGTGTACAACCGATGGCCACAAATCATGAGCTAGCAATCATCATGCATTGCTAACATCGAACCAAAAGTCAAACGTACATAACAACTGCTGGATGAAATGAGTAGTTTTTATAGTGTTCTATATAGTTCTATATAGTGAGTAGTGAATAAGTAAAACAATTTTAGACACAGTCTCTAAAATTAAGTAAAACATTTTTTTACAAAGTTGGGAACGAGTTAAATGTGACTTCAAAGATTTAGCCTCAGAGGTTTTGTCGGCACCATGACTTCTAACTATGCAGGATCAGATGATTATAATTGCCTGAAATAGGCTTTTCCTTCTATTCATAGCTGCGTGTCTGCACCACAGTATACAACAATGGGCAGAGAGTGACAGTTAGCTAGGTATCTTGTACTTGTTTAGAAGCGCTAATGATAGGGTAGGCAGCTAAAAGAGAGTTTGTGTCGTCTGGCAGACTGCAGATGAGTATGTTGTCCAGCCTCAGAGTGGGTGAAACTAAGGTAAGAGTGGTGCCAAGTGGGCCAATTATGATAGTCCGGATGGCTCCGCTTTCCAGCAGTATTATAGCAGGAAACTCCATTGTTCTGTTCGCAAAGCAGGCGTCCTCTGAAACGTGTTACGATTTGGCATTGCGTTCTTACGTGTTTGACTCTAATACCTACCTGCCAGCTAGAAGTAAAGGTAACTGTCTGTGGTAGGAATTTTGAGCTGTCAATCATGAACAAACAGACAGGACGGATACCAAGGCTGAGGTCTCTCAGATTTCACGGTGAGATTGTTTGACTGTTTATGTCTCGCCACTGATTTAGACTGCTCTGCTGAATCCAAATACCAAAACTGCCCCTGAGGTAGAAGGGTGAATAAATACTCTATTTTATAAAACAGAAGCACTCAGTGTTAAGCAAACAGATGTGGGGTATCTGTGGACGCATATGTAAATATAAAACACGTCAATGAGCCAACATCAGGACTATGGAACTCAAAATATTATCATTCAGTGGTGATCTCGCTCTATTGCAAGGTACAAAGTACACGGTTCATTTATTTACCATTCTGCAACACAGGATTGTATAACGTAATAGTTGCAGTCCCTTTATGCTACTCACAAAGCAAAAATTACATAAATGGATGAATAAATTATAATCCATAAAAATAAACTATTCTTTGGTGGAGTCCAGAGGACAAATTGAGGAGTCACACAGCCTTTGGGGAAAACAACACTTAAATGGCCTTTATGGCTCAATCAGATGGCTTCCATTGTTTTCTGTCCAGTTTCTGTCTATGTGGAGCTCTATTATCTGTTGTTAGGTTAAAGAGGATAACTACAGCTGCTAATGGGAACAGGGACCTAGCCAGGATTGTGGAAATACTGAGGTCATGAGGTCAAATACCAGAAGAACAAGCCATCTCACAAAAGAAAGTTTTTGACTAGTTACCAACCAAACTCTGTGCAAAAACCAGAAACACACTCATTCGCTCTCTTGCCAAGAATTAGATGAAAAGATTGATGAGTCCATTCAACATGAAGCTTGTGCCAGTTAGCTTAGCTTAGCATACAGACTGGAAACTCGGGGAAACAGCTAGCCTGGCTCCATCCAGCACACAATCACAGTAAAACGACAAATTGCCATTTTTACACCTAGATTTTTATATGGATCAAACAAACAAGATATAACGTGTTAATTAATGAGCTTCAGATGCACTTGTAGGCAGATTTTGTTACCTTCAGGGACAGCCAGCCTAGCTGCTTCCCCCTGTTTCTAGTCTTTATGCTAAGCCAAGCTAACAGGCTGCTGCTTCCAGCTTCATACTGAATGAACAGATATGAGAGTGATCTTCTCATCGACAATGACAAGAAAGCAAATAAACATATTTCCTAAAATGTTGAACAAATCCTTCAAGATTGTCTGAAAAGTATTAGAACCATCTTAAAATAAAACCAGCATACCAAATATGTGCCTAATCATGGATTGTAAACTGTTCTTTATGTCATCAAATCCCTCTAATTCCCTGAAAGTGTTCCTGGTACTGTGTCTGCTCTCCGGGGATGGAAACTCTTGGATGAGATAATGGTGTGAAATGGGTGGCCCAGTCAGCTATGGCCTGCGTCCGCTGTAAAAACTCTGATGGTCACTGAACCTTTCACTCCTTTAAACCCACTTCCTTACATAACTTCTGAGAATCATTTAGGTAACAACTGAACTCTGACTCCACATGAAAGAGCAGCACTGTAATCAGTTTTGATGTCTTAAAGTTGGCAAGGGATTTCTCTGGCACCCCTCAGATAATTGCCAGCGTAATGACTGGAGCTCAGCCCACCGGGCGGGATTACTGGGGGACGTTAACAATGTCAATCAGGTCTGTAGGGTGGGAAGGGATCCAACCGGTAGACTCTGGTCCACTTTGTACATTGTCTTTGGGATTAGCTGTTGCCCAAGCTCTTGTAATGCGATGCAATATGTCTGGGGCCCTAATTAAAAGACAACCACGCATACAGTAGACTTACCCAACAACTGAATAGATTTCCTTATTCGTAACAGAAATCTGCTTTCAACCTCAGTCTTTCTCTTGTAAGTTACTTCAGTGACTCATTCTCATGTTCACAGGACTGTAAGTGTGACGTGCTGGGTCTCTATGTGACTACACACAGGTTAAATGAGAGGTGAGACTGATGTTAAGGGTTCAGTGTGTTTCAAATATATTGATCCCCAAAATACTAATAGTGTTTCCAATAGTTTCCAAAATATACACAAAGGTACACACAGCTAACAAAACTCACGGACTCCATGGCAACATTACGCTAAAACCACTAATTATGGGGACTGTGGTTCCAAAGATTAGAGCATGATTATCCCCAACAACAAATGATAGACAAAGAATAATAGCAGGAGCGATGTGTGACAGACTGTGTAAATTTTGAAACACTTGGAAATCAGAGGCAGACAATAACCCGTTCAGTGCGGTGGATTTGGAGGCCTACGTGGTGGTGGAAAGCTTCAGAGTTGGTGCTTTGTTCCCTGTTCCTTTGTGTATCCTCGAATTTGTCAGATGGCCTACATCCCGCTCCACAGGGGCCTCATCCCCTGGAGGACCACCGCTCATTTACAAGCAGTACTGATGCTGTAGTTACTCACAGGTGTGTAAAGCATTGAAGACATTGGTGGATTTTTCCTTTTATTTTTAACCTGTGTTTAGATCATAGACTGTATACTAAATAGTGAACGGAGGCACTGTGATCTCACCATTTTGAAGCCTAAAGTTTGGCATTGTGGCCATCACCATCTTGGTTCCTTGGATCTGATTGAGAACATGTCAGTAGCCCCAAACATTAAACAACCCGACCTTTAGAAGACTTGAAGCTACCGACTGAGATCATAAATTCATCAGGAAACTTTTTACTATGCTAATAAATCAAGTGAGAAATACGGTAATTTTCTCCCCCTGCTGGCCATTAGAAAGAACGCAGATTTAAGGCATTTCTGCATTTGGTTCACTTTTAGACCCACAAGTTCTGTCCACTGTCTGTAGCATCTACAATCTTTATCTACAACATGTTAAAGCTGCTCTAATCAAAGTTTTGCATAATCAGTTTTACATTATGAGCTAAAAGGAGGATGAATATTGAACTTGCAGTCATCAAGTGGCAAAAACACGTCATGAAATCAATGTTAATGTTACAGGTAGACAGTTTAATAGATGATATGACAGAAAGTTGAGCTTCTCTGGACATAGATCATATTTAGCTGCCCTTTCCTCTTGGAGTCTGGATATTTTCTGGAGAATCATTTTGGCTTCAGGCTGAAACAGCAAGTCACAAGTTTTCCTTTGAAAGAGACGCTGAAAGCAAAGAGGACTGAAAATAAACTAAACTGCAGATGTTGAACTTTCTCTCTTGTCAGCTTTGTGTACAAGCTCAAAGTGGGTTTAGGCTTTAAAAGAAGAGAAACTGCAGTCATATGACAAAGTTTTTTTTTCACTCTTACATATCTGAATATGGGTCATTGGTGGTCTTGTGTAAGTATCTACTGTAGTGCTATGCTGCTGCACTGTCCTCACCACCTGTATTGCACTGCACCAACTGTGAGAAATACAGACCTTATATTCTGATAAATGCACAGTTAAAGAAAGCAAAAATACAAAAAAAAAAAGTCAAGCAGTCATTAATAAAAAGTCAACAGTGTCTCTTATCTGTAAAGTGAACAGAGATTACTGGAGAGTGAGATGAAGTTTGGTTTTATCCCAAAGAAGGCAGAATCAGCTGAAAGCCAAGTTTATATATTTGTGAATAAATAGATTTTGCGTGAGCTCTTTCAGATGACAGCCACCAACCTGCAAGTGAGTGAGCACTGAGGCTGCAGGAGTGGCCTGTCTGGCAAGCTACAGTATGGCTTTGCGAGCAGGATTATGTTTTAATAAGCTTATATAAACACCCCCCACAGTGTGGTCTCATTATGGGAAGCTAATTGAGTCGCTCTGTCCCGGGGTCATCGGGGCCTCTTTGAACAGCTCAGTGTTTTGCTATGAAGAGGCCCATCTCTGCCTCCAGAACATCTGTCCTGTGGTTTGTGGAACATGTGTCTTTTCCTCAGGCAAACTGTTTGGACACGCACATTTTTGTATCTTTGCACTTGGACATTTACGGTGTGTTTACTGTACGTGTAGGTGCTTCAGCTGTAGCCTTTTTCAGCTATAAAAGTGACAGTAAACTGTGATACCCTGCTGCTCAGGCAGATTCTTTGTAAAACAATTCAGCCGTTTGTCAGCCAGACAGTTCTGTGTCCTTGTTTCACTCCGCTCTCCGACTCCTCTTAGTTTTCTCTTTTTTTCTTTGGTCTGTCTGTATGCTTTTATATTTAACTCTCATTTTTATTTTTAGCCAAGCTAGCGGTATGGCAATCCACACTGAAATAGCTCAACAACTCCTGGGTTGGTTTGCCTTTGAATTTGATATTTATGCTCTCTGAGGATGAATCATTCTGGCTCTGATGATTCCCTTTTTCTCTCGTGGCACCATAAGGCTGATGTTTTTGTATGTAGTGAAATGTCTCAACAAGTGTTCAATTGTCTTTTCATCTACAATGAATCCTACTGATTTTGGCGATCCCCTGACATTTTCACATAGCACCACCAGTGGGCTGAAGTTTTCACTTCTAAAGTTAAATTATTCTACATATTTGAGACTGGCTGGCACAAAACCTTAGTCAAAACCTGGTCAAAATTTGAATTGTCCAATAGTTTGGTTGATGACCAAATAGGTGGAAAAACATTCCCATCAGCCATACTGTGTTCAGTGCCACCTATTTTAGCATTGTCTTTGTGAGCATGTTAGCACGCCGACATCAGCATATATCTGAAAATGCTGCCTCACAGAGTCGGCGTAATTAGAATAATAATGCTAATAATAAGAAGCTACAGCCAGCAGCCAGTTAGTTTAGCACTGTATGAATACCAGGAAGAGGGCAAAGCGTTAGCCTGGCTGTGTGACGACGTGCATGGACTCTACTGTATTTCCTGTTTTATTTCGTAGTAACTCTCCTTTATGCATTCCAGTATGTTTTACTTCCTTATATTGTTCAGTTTCCCACCAGTTTTATCATCACCTGTTCTCGATTATCCAATCAGTCCACCCAGTACTTTTATCCCAAGCTATCCACCACCACCTGTTTGCCAGGTTGTCTTTGTTCTCCTGGCAGAGTAGCAGTCCAAACTTTCTTAAGCCTGTTGTTGTTTTGTTGTGTTTTATCTCTTCCTGGGTTTGAGGTTAAATTATGGCCTGGCTGACTTTCTTTTTCGTCTCTCACCTCTACTTAATTGAGCTTCTGAAATCTCTTTGAGTTCTGGTCATATTGTAGTTTGGATGTGCTCGAGTAGGGATTCAGACACTGCTTTTTAATGGTAGCAGGGTGGGAGATAACTTGCCATGAAGAACAAACTGCTCCAACTTGCAAGAGTCTGAAGAGATCTTCTCATTCTGTCTCACACTTACGTTCTACTATACATCTATGCTAAGTTCATGAGTAAAACAATTACAAAACTGAGCTTCAATCCCCTTCTTTCTCCAAACTTCTCCCAATAATTTGCATTCAAAACAATTGTGCTCAGATGAAACACAAAAATAAAGTATTATTTTCAATGGATTTAAGTTTTGAGCAAGAATGTAGAGCATTAAGCAAACTTGCAGTTGCCACCGGCTCATGCAGTTTGTAGCTTCATTCACAAACACACACACGCGTGCATGCACTTGTCATGTGTCTTTGCCCTATATTGTTGTATTGTTTTTTAAGGAGGTGAGCAGAGAAGAAGGTTGTGTAATTTCACTCTGTTTATTGTTGAGCACTCAGCTGAAGAGATAATTAACCTGCTTCAGATACAATGAGATGACAGAGGTGGCTCCATGTCTGTTCCTTATCTGCAGCCCTGCTCCACAATAGAAACTCCTCTCCATTGAGGATTGTAGTTAATAATTGACTTAAGTTATGCCAGAATTTTACATACTGTCTCTAAGGCTGAGCTGTAAAACATTTTGGATTGATATTCTCTGGAGTTCAGACACTAACCAGATGCTGTGTCCTTCTTGATAAGGAGAGCATCTGCTGTTTGCACAGCGTCTCAGGTTGCCTGCACTGTACTTGGTTTCTGTACTTGGTGCCAAATTGTATCTGGGGCATGAAAAGTAGAACTTCCCTGACTCAAAAGGGATATTTCTGAGGAAACTGGAGCACATGAGTTGAGACTTTAGGGTCTAATTCAATAAGGTTTTGATTTCCAAGAGGAACCGCCTTTAAGAGTCCTTTTCTTTTTCTATCCTCAGTAGATCATATTCCCTGGTTTGAATCCAACTGTACGTCTGATGTCACTAACAGACGTTGTGATTGGCTCACAGCTGCAGTCTGATGTTATCTGATTGGCCTCCAGAGACACACATTGTTCTCTGTGTAGAGATGGCTCACGGGTGTAGTGACCTCATTTACTCTGAGACCTATATGAATATTTTCTTCCCCTTTCTTCACTCTCTCTCTCTCTCTCTCTCTCTCTCTCTCTCTCTCGTTTATACCTCTTCTCTCCTCTGTGCTTCCCCTTTCTTTTTGTTGCCTTTATCACTTGCTCTCTCTTTATCAGTTTATTTTGTTGGCGTTCCCTCATTCTCTGTTTGATTACTGACAGCACACAGTGCTTTGATCTCTTGGTATGGCAGATAAGGGTACAAGGCGTGTGTGTGTGTGTGTGTGTGTGTGTGTGTGTGTGTGCGCGCGCGGATCCATGTGCATGCACACATTTCTGCCCAGTTTTCCCTAGCCTTGATGTTGTACTACTGTTTAGACTGCAAATCCAATAGCCTTCAGTTTGACTGATTAACACAGCACAATGACACCTCAGATAACATAGAAGTGACTCACTGGTTTTTGTATTAATACAGAATTGATATGATCAACAACAGTCTAATTTTATTCCTAGAGCAAACAAATGCCAGTGAAGTCAGTCCACAGGTTAGTAGCCACTGATAATGTCAGAGGTGGAAGCTGATTATTTACCCAACCGCGTGACTCACTGGTGGCATGACCAGCTCGGCAGCACCAATGGACCAAAGCGTTCCTCGACAGTAAACCTAGATAATTTTGTTCCGCACATGCAAGATTGACTGAGTTTGTGCTCATCAGTTCTAAAGAGAAATGCTGAGACTGTCCTTCCAACAAGAAATGCATGTAAAAGTTGGTGCAGGCATTCATGTCCCCCGTAAGATGACGCACAATGACCCTGGTGATCCCCCGATTACTAAACCTAACCAGATCTCCTATTTCTGACACTTTTCAAAGGCAAATGATCAGCGGTAGAGAACATCGGAAACATCTTCCGTGTTCTGGAACACAACTATAGGTCACATATTTTGTTTTTTTAATTTGGAGGACTTCTGGGAAATATTTATAGTAGAAACTGTATATCCGGTGGAGAAACACAGTCAGTGCCTGAAGCTGGGAGGTGCTGCATTGCTTCATCGTTTATTTCAAACAGTTTGAAATGAACAAGTGGATGAGTGCATTGAAGCGACTGTGGTCTCTTTCCCAGTTCCTGGCACTTGAATCAACACATATGCTCTCCTGCTCAGACAGAGAAGATGCATCTTTACAGAAAGCAGAAGCTCTTGCGGCTAAAGGACTCTCTGTTCTCCTCTCTGCTCTGTGCACTTACTGATAGACACATGAAATCTGGATCTGAACCCACAGAGGCTTTAGCGCTGCAGGCCCAGACCAAGCCAGCTGTTGGCAGATACGGGCCAGTTATGTAAGCGGGTCTCTCTCTCCCTATGAAGCCCAGCTCCTCGCCTCATCACGCTGTGCGTAAAGCTCTTTATCAGTGACTGAGATAACACCTGCAGAAGCGCTCCACTTCCATCTGGGTTCAGCTTGTACTTCTGAAGCACTTCTAGTTCTTCCCTGCTTCTCCTCGAGTACATTTTGTTGTCATTTTGTCTTTGATTTTTGCTCTCCTGCGCTCTCTCTCTCACCCTCTTTATCGTCCTCAGTCTTTCTCTTGTCTTCTTTTGTTTCTTCCACACCCATGCTCACTCCCATTTCCACCCCCCACTCTGCTCTCTTTCTAGAGTTGCCCTTTATCCCACTTCTGAATATCTGCATTCACTTTCCAGATCGAATACAAAAAACAATGATTTATTCTTCGTGCTCTGGCCAGCAGAATGACCTTTACCTTCTCCTCTCCCCGCCCTCTCAGTCCCTTTCTTTTGGATTTTTTTTACTCTCCACCGACAAGTTTCTTAAAGTTTCAGGGTGTGCTCATAAAGGATATTCATATTTTTTAGTACTTTTAGTACTTAGTCACTCTCTGTTGTCCCAAACTTAGTCCCAGTCTTCTATAAACTACAAGGGTATTTACCAATCTATCCTGCAAAACCACTCACTCACACACACACACACACACACGCACACACTCCTGAATCTGCCTGACCTAGCAGTCTTTCATTCCCCACAGCGAGCTCACACTGAGGCTGCGTTTGTCCACTGAAGTCAAAAGCAGAGCCGCCCTCAGTGATTGATTGCTCAGTTATCCCACACTAACAACACACGCCAGAATCACAGTTGCAGCATGTGCCCCACTGCCCAGCAGGTAACGAGCACCCATGGACAGATCACTCGACTGGCCCAAACAGCAGTTACCCTGACAATCATCGCTGTCCCCCTCTTTCACCAGAGGATAGAAATGCTTCCATTTTTAGTGTTTAATTGCGGAAGCCATTACTGGGATCCACAAAGACACAGCGGCCTTAACTACCCGCCGTGACCCTGCAACCTCAGCCCCTAGCAAGCTTTGAAACCTGAGAAAGCAGCCCTGACTTCTGACCTCCAGCCTCTCACCTCCCACGGTAAGAGGAGCCCCCTCTCTCTCCCCCTTCGGACAGGATGTGACCTATGAGAGGAGCTCTGTAGGAGGGCCTTGACCCCAGACACTGTCCAGACTAAATGTCTGGACCAACCTGGTCTGAGACTGGCAGGGTGAAGGCAAGACCTGACAACAAGATGCAAGAGGTTCAGATAAGTGTTAAACTAACAATCTGTGTTTAGATCATGTTGTAGTTTATTTACTATCAATTATAATTACTTCAATCATGACCATTTGAACACATTATTTTTGTAGCGTTTAAGCTTTTTGAACCGTCTCTCCACCTTTCAGGCATTCAGTTCAGTTACCATTCGTTTCCATATGTTACTTGAGTTAGGTAAGTTAGGTAACCAATCACAAAGATCATCACATGCCCTTTCATTTTGAAGCTATGTTATCGTTACATAGTTCAGCAGCTGAACGTGATGGATGTGACGTCTCTGCACTGTACTACCAGGCAATGATAACGTATCTTTGACAACAGGCAGACATGATGTTAACTGTGATGGATTACTGATCTCAGGCAGGTTTCAACTGACTGCAAGTTGAAATGAATGGAAACTAATGGCTACCTTGCATGCAGGAGGAATTCATTTAAAACACTGTGGAATGTGAGAAAAGTGATTTTAATTATGTATGCATGTTTTGATTATAACATTAACTCACACACTTACATTGTTGTCTTCCGTTCTTTCAGTGTCCCCTTTGACCCATTTATTTTATTTTTTATTTTTTTGCCCTTGCCTGTCCTCCTAACTTGGCATTTTTAGTGTATCCAGTCACTGCCAGCAAAGTTCATAAGAGCAAACTCACTTCGTGATCCCACTGGGTAATCTGAGTCCACATCATTAATTTGCTTTTGTCTCTGTATTTTGCTAAGGCTTTTCTCCTCGGGGCACCACTGAAAGGTAGTCAAACTACCATCTAAGCTTCACTATTCAATTCAGAAAACGGCTTTGATGCTTTTGATGGAGGTGTTTTTGTCCGACTCCTTTTCAGTTTGGACTGTTGGTTCTTTTCTTTGTTCGTCTGCAGAGCATCAGCCAACAAAACATCAGGAAGAGCTGAGTTGTTAAGAACAGGGAGAGGGTTTGGACGCGTTGGGAACGGGGTCATGACGTCTGGTGTGTGTCAGCAGCAAAGCTGCTTTCACCACCAGAAGAATGAGAACAAAGACTGGCTGCAGGATTTCACTAAGTCTAAGTACCTACAGTTCAATAAAATGATGTGTTGTTCTGGTTAATGAAGAATTACGGGTTCAGTGGTTTAGTTTGGTGTAACAGTTCTCATTATGAAGCTTCCTCAAAGTTCAGTATAGTTCTGTGGTTGGTGTGTGCTGTTTTAATGTTGGGCAGCTGAACCTCCAGATGAGTTGAGAACAGTGGTGGAAAAGTTACACTTACTCAAGTACTGTTCTTAAGAACTTTGCTGAAGTGCTTCCACTTAGTACTTGTAGAATGCAGAAGCTTTATTTGATGAGACAGCGTCATTCTCCCTGATGTAAATGCAAAGAAGGGTCTGTTGTGTCAATGCTCAGCCTGTTGCTGCCAATACAGCACATTGCTGAAACTGAAAACTTCTCTCTGCTGTGTTTTTCTCCACCTCCATTTTCTCCATGACCAATCCCTTCCTGGTAACAGCATCACATAACTTATTGTCCCTACCCAACTCTGTCGCCACAGGCACCCTGTTATGTATTTAATCATGGAGTATATTTGTTTGTAAAGCAAGAAGGAGGCATCTATTAGGTTATACTGCTCCTTCAGATTATTATAGGAAACCATTTTCCTGTCACTGATTATATCTCTCAGGCACCTGCTGTTAGACTTCTGCCACCTGGCACTGACTAAGGGTTTGTCTCCTACTGAAAATAAAGTGTTGTGCATGAACAGGGCAAGATGGGACAGAGAATCCCATAATTGTGATTGAATACTGCAAATGAAATTAAAACTTGCATTATCGAGTTCTGCAGAAGGATTTGGATAAAACCAGAAAGATGCCGAAGATATGTTGTTATTTAGATTTTTAAGAACAAGGATTTTAACTCCTCCAACCAGCAACTGCGTGGGTAAGGTTGACACGATGCATGAAAATGTTTAGGAGAGTATTTATCTCGAGCACCTCAGCCCTCCCTCACAGAGATATCTGTAAAGAAGACCGTCTCTCTGTGTCATCTGTTACTGGTGAATTCAGGTCATGGAGTTTGGAACTGGGGGCTATGATTATAGTACCCAACTATTTAACTCCACTGGATTTCCATGTGAACGGTCCAATACCCAAATCAGAAAAAAAGTGTTACAGTTAAGAGAGTTATGGCCTCACATTTATGATGGAATAGACTGCATAGGTTTGGTGACTGTTTTGCTTAATGCATTCTTTGGTTGCTCCGTTTGGCATGTGCCATGCTTTCTCTGCACCCAGTAACACAGCAGCTGGGCCACAGAGAGAGCTGGCTTTGTACATAATGTGGGTGAGTTTTATTTCGTTGCTCGATGATAAACGTTCCTGAACGTATCCCGTCTTGATGGATCAGAGAAGGAGCAGCTTTAGAAAACCTTAAAGCTAAAACGCTTGCATAAATCTTACAATTACTCTACTAGAATACTAAAAGGGTGCCAACTGTTCATTTCCAAGAGATCTTTCCCAGGTTTTGGCATTATGAGATTTTAGCAAAATGCATGGATACATGAATTTGCTATGTCACTATATACTCATAAAAATATCATAAAAAATAGGTGATAATGCACAATCATTTACAGAATTCAATATTAAAAGCATCTTCAGTGGGGATTTCCCTGAAGATGCTTCCTTTAAAGCTTGTTGTGTCCCGCTCTCTGAAATAGAGGCTTTTGAAACTGATGTTTCGTGACTGTCACTGCCTCCTAAACGGCTACATCTATCAAATACCACCCCTCCAGTTTGTAATGCAGACTTTTTGTTAAAATGTTTTGATAATACTGACAACTTCATTAAGGTTAATGTCAATGAAGTCAATCAAGTGACCATTTAGATATTAACGCAGCAGTAATAACAACAAAATATTGTAATAAATAATAACACAATGCTGACATGGGCTATTCTGCTGCATAATAAATACTTTTATTTTTAAGTATTTTGCCATCAGTACTTATATATTGTACTACTACCACTGGTTGGTGAAGTGAGCGTACAAAGATTCATTGTCTCAGTCAAGGTTGAACAGCACACATGGTTGTTAATGGACACATGCTGGGAGTCAAACCGTGTGAGTGTGTGTGTGAGTGTGTGTGTGTGTGTGTGTGTGTGTGTGTGTGTGTGTGTGTGTGTGAGATCTCTCATATGGGACACTCGGCTCGTGGGAGTGAACCACAGAGAGACAAGAAGGGAGGCAAAGAGCACAGAATGAGATATAGGAGGTCTGGGAGAGACGATGCAGAGCAGAGGGAGTGTGATACCAGTACAAATGAGAGAGTGAATCGAAAGCGATGCCATTTTGCCCGCCTGTGGGAAAAGAGTCACATGACATCTGCAGCCGACAGCCAAATTCAAGGAGAAGCCGTATTTATTGTTTTAAAGGTTTTCGTAAAAATGTGGATCATTTCCGAGGACAAAGTGAGGCTTTTATTCCTGGTGAGATGGAGACAGAGAAAGAGATCGAATACCTCCTTGCGGCAGCCTCCTAATTGGTCTCATTACTGTGTAACTTCCTGGTGAATGCAGGCCGCTCTGACCTTGGCCTTTGAAATATAGACCCATGGCGTCTCGGAGCTGCCGGCCGAGGGAGGACTTGGAGGAACAACCACTTTCTCTGTCAACCAGTGCGTGCCTCTGTGTGTGTGCGTGCGTATGGATTAATGTGAATGAGCATAATGTGTGTGTTCATGGGTGCGTTTGTGTGCTCTGGAAAGACTGGGGGCATGTGTGGGAGTTAGTGGTCATTCATCTAACGTAAATCTGGCTCACTGATACAGAATCTATGTTTTGCTGCTGAATATGAATACTGAGGTGCTGAGCTCTGGATAAGACGTTTGTGTCTATCACTCAAAGCTTGGAGCTGTAATCTGTAAGGGAATAAAACAAATACACAATCCTCCTCACTTGTATTTTCACTATAGCCGCTCATACAGGAGCAGTGTGCACGGCGCAGTTTCGCTGTGATTTTCTCTGCTGTCACACACAGTAGACGCCTGTCATTTGCTTGAGTGAAGAGCGGGGAAAAGTCCCTCAGGCCGGTTAATGTCACGGCTCATACACAGCTCTGCCTTTTCAACCCAGCATGAGCAATCATTCACAACATTCTTCTCCATCACAAAGTCCGTCCATCTTGTCAGTCGTCAGCGTTCTTTTTCTTTCTCTATCCGACTTTTCCTGTCTTCTCTGCCAGCCTGCCATTATCCGTCCTTGGCCGTAGTTGTGGTAAAGCTGAAGTGATGATTTCCACTGTATTGACATTGAAATTGTATTCTTGCAGCTTGTGCGAGAGATTTCTCAGAGCAGATCTCCCATGCAGCCACCAACCCCAAGTCTTGGAATTTTCCATTTAGGCTATATGCTATCACTTTCTATATTCTACACTTATTTCTCGATAATGTAGCGACAATTCTGAATGGCGGGGTCCGCCATTCCCTGAGATTAGCGTTGACCGCAATCGTTCAATCGAGTTGTGGAAGAAGACGGTGGAGCCACAATGATCCAGTTGGTTGAAGCATTACATATTACACACCTCCAACTCCTCAGCAAGCTGACCAACTCCCTTTTACTTTACTGGGTGCAAAACTACTGACACTGTATGTGCAGCATTAATATACACTCTTGTGTTTCTGGCAAAGTAGATGCTCGACGAGTGTCTCCTGTCGTATGAAACCCCATTTTCTGTCACCACCAGGAACAATGGACTGAGCTGTTAAATAAACCAGAAATGAAATCTTTACTGAAATGATCTTGACAAAAACATGATTCATATGGCAAAACCTTTCTCTTCAAATGTTGCAAATTAGTAGTCTAGTATATAAATGTAATTTCAAGGGTTGCTTCAGCAGTGTGTCCTGTCTGATCGCTGTGCTGCTTCAGCTCTCTTTAATTCAAATACCCATTATTTATTGCACTGTATTTTTCTTTAACAAACAGGTTAACAGACCTCCTGTCATTGTGGACAGCCTTTCTGTTGGCGTAATTATAATTCAGCTCATTCTCTGTCTCATTAAATACTCATTTCCCAGTTTTCTTTAACAGTAGGTTATCCCTCTCTGCATATCTCATATCTCCCCTGTCATTCACTGAGAAGAACGCACTTATTCTGTATTTTCCTTCTCTCTCATTTGGACCTGCTGCCGTTCTGTGTGGCCGTCTGTTGCCTAAAATGAGCCCGGTGACTGCGTTGGCCAGCTGCTGCAGATGTCTCAGTGGGCCTATAGATAGAATCACTCTAGACTTGTAGGCCAATCTCTCTGCTGAAATCAGCTCAACTACACACTCACACACACACACACACACACACACACACACACACACACACACACACACACAGTGTAAATGTAGCACAGCCAGACAGCAAAATCCAAATGGATTTAAGGCTGCAATACATATCAAACTGCTCAAAAAACATGCAGGAGCGCCTCCCTACATGGCCTGACACTTGATATTTTATAACCATACTGCTCAAAGTGATGCATAAAATCCATTTTTCATTGTAGTATATCAAATGCATCAGTAACCTGATTGTTGTCATTAGTATCACGTTGCCAGTGAGTGAGTTAAAGTTGAGCTGGCGCTTTGCTGGAAAACCTGAGTCCAAGTGACACCTGACATCTGTTTAAACAGTGCTGTCATCAGGGCGTCTGTCTGCTGTACCACCTGGGTCTGTGTGAATAACAATGTGTTTTTATAGTGCCAAACTGGTTCATAATCTCTTATCTGAATTGTGACAATGAGCATAATAGTGTGTGGAACACAAACCAATGAAAAACAGAGGATGTTATTTGAGGAACATGGGTGGGATGCTATTTATAATAAGTATTATACTCTGTGTTCAGGTCGTTGAATGGATGTTTTGTTTTCTTTATTGGAGGTGGGAGGGGAGTTTAGGGGTCAGCTGGTGGGAGTGAGGGGCAGGTTGATGAATGACATACAGTGTATCTGTGTCTCTGTCAAAGAGCCGTATTGATGAGTCGTGGAGCGTAGACACAGATAAACAAGAGGTGTCATTCTCTTATCCAGACATGTCACAGCATGGAAAGACAGTGTACTGTATGTCCACGCTTATGCATTACTCTGTTCTTCCACCCCCCCATCCCCCATTACATAACCCACCCCAAACCTCACTGCAATGTACTATTCATGCGCACACACACACTCTCTAATGAACAATAGACTGACAGACGGACACGCAACCCACAAACTTCTGCCGAGGAAAGAAGACGTGCTCTATTTACTGTACGCATTTTAAGCAGCGTTTACACACAATTTAAAATGTGGTTTATAGTCGAAATGTATTAAACAGACTTTGCTCGGACATCTATCCAATAACAGCACTCGCAGCTGCTTTCAGACCCCACAGACCCTACAGACTGGCGAGTGAATCAGACACTAGAAACACCCAGTAACATAAATATAGAAAGATAAACAGACCTGACAAGCTGCTGGATGAGGCTGCTGTGTTATATAAAGCCAACGGCCTATTTAAGACACGCTGGCTAATGCAAATACTGTCTCATTGCTTAAGCTGAAATTAGACATGCAGCTACAGCAGTTTACTCCTTACTACTGAAGAAAATATAGAAAAGAGGTCAGAAAACCAGCATAGTGACACTTAGTGTGTATCTATGGGCCGATGGAAAGTGGGCAGGGTTGGATCAGGGCTGTTTTTACTGCCTGTTGATTGACGGACGCCTCAGGGCTGCAGACAGAGGGTATGACATAACAAGGGGATGTAGAAAAAAGTAAATGATGGGCACAATGGTGCAACTCCAGGCAAGACAGGCTCAGGCTCAGGGGAGAAAAGGGCGTTGAAGTAGAGGAGATAAAGGAGGATATAAGGGGGGAGGGAAGAAGACCAGACGGGTTAGAGGGTAGAGAAGTAGGTGGGAGGTAAGATAGAGTTTTTAAAAAAAGTGTGGAAAGTTGGGGGGAGAGAGTTGAGAAGCAGAAGGAGGCGAGTGGGGGAGAGACACTGTCATAAATCTTCTGTTCATGAAACAGATAGAGGCAGTAAAAACTGTCCCAGAACGGACGGCTGTGAAATACACACTTCAGCCTTGACAGTTACTCTGCAGCGCTGACGTCAGAGTCTCTCAGTAAGAGGGAGAAAAGTAAATATCAGGTCGGTTTTGAAAGAGGTTTGGGAGGATTAGGCCTAACAAAGGACACCTGCTTACCATAGCTGCTGCTGCGCAAAGCTGTAAGGGCATTTACTGGAAGTCAAGCACACACACACTCTCTCTCTTTGAAGGGTTATTAAGGTGAAACTAGTGGACTTTGTTCTCCTATAGAACAGAGGGAGCCCCTTCCAGCAGTGTAGATAAGACCAAACAGGCCTGTGTGTCAGTGTGATCGTGGGAGCGTGTAATAAAAACAGCCCTGGAATGCCTTTAGATGTGCATTTGTTTATTTAAGCCCACCGACACACACACACACACAACACACCTGAGCAACCGCAGAGGAGGCTCAGGTGTGGTGACGCAATTCAACTTGATCTGACTAGTGCTCTCAACTAACTTTGATCACAGAAGAAACTAGCTGCAATGCCCATCGACATGTTGACGTTCCAACCAGTGACTCCTTAGCACTCATGGGTTGGGCACGTCCATGTCCACACCCGCCTTCGAACCGACATTTTGATCTCAACTATACACCTGCCAAGTTTCGTGAATGCATCGTGCAAAACTGATGAATCACCATGTTTTAAGTTGATATGACAAACTTGTTAACAGCTGCAGTTATGGAGCTGTTACATTATCATTCATTTGGACCTGTGTTTGCACCTGATGACTGTAAGTCTAATATTTACTCTTTGGTCTCATCCAACTCCTGAGAGAAATATCGGGTTTCTTTGCTGCTCCACAATGTTTACCTGCTAATCACTAACTGTGCCCTCCTCCTTTTTGGTGCTGAGTAGATAGAATACAGAGAGGTTTTACAGCTTGTTTGCTGAAAACACCTGTCTGCTGCAGCAGAAAATGACAGAGATATAAGGAGGTACAAATGCTTTTGCCTTTAGATGTGATCTAATGACATGTTGGACATCTGAGTCATTTGAAGCATATTGAACCCTTTAACCATCTAAATCTGAAGGCTAGCAAGTTCCCACTGAAATGCTGAAGTGCCAAAAATGTCTAAGAAGACTGCTGTGATTAGTCCTGATCCTGATTCAAACTCAAATAAACCTGCATATTGTGTTCATTCATACTGATGACTCAGCGGGTTAGAGGTGATGGTTAGACTTCTGGCTTTTTAAAGTCAATCGAGACTTTTCAAAGGCTTTTTTCTGGGAGGCTGAGACTTAGAGAAAATGATGTCTGTTCAAATTGAACCATCTTAGTCAGGACATTCCCTGTTGAGGGACATCACTCTTTCACATTTGTCCCCCGACTCCCAGAGGAGTCAGGGGAAGGAGGGCTGGAGAGAGATTACACACCCCTGCAGGGCCAATGAGGGCAAATAAGGGGCATGTCACACTGCGGAGAGCAGAGCCCCTTTAAGCCCAATCTCAGGGGTTTATCCCACAGCTCAGGGCTTTAAACCACATATCAGTCTGCATGCCAAATATCAGATTTAAGGCTATATAGGGCGTAAATATCACTGAGCACATTTTTGACTGTTTTTGGCTCTGTGCTCTTATCTTTTTGAAGTCTAAATGTCACAACTGGGTGAAGTCATATCAACACTTTCTGGTTCTTTGGCAGTTTTCGCATCACCTCGATCCAGAGTGATAAGAGCTCACAGTTGGAAATGTGTCATGATATTTTGTGTTTACTAAATAATAGCACTATAATATCCCCGGTATCCCACATGGCCTTCAGTCTGGTGTTTGGCATAAACACTGACACGTGTCGGAAAAGAGCCAGAGCAGTGTCTCTGTTCAAATAAGGATGGAGCTCACTGAACATCGGGAGAGGAAGTTCATCAAAACTCATTTCCTTCTCTGGAGAGAGATTTCAGGACTCTAGTTGTAAAAATATTTTGACTATTTATTTTCTCCCGTTCTCTGCCCTTCTGTCGCCATTATTTCCTCTCAAAAACAAATAATCTCAGCAGGCAAATTATTTGCTGAGTCAGCGCACTGTTTGGAAAACAGAGATTTCGTCAGCACTTTCCTGTTTGCAACGTGACCTCTTCTTCCGGGACTTTGCATTCGTGGAAACACGCAAACACACAGGCACGTGTTGACGGGTGCACGCACAAACAAGGACACAGGAAGAGACAGACGCCCGAGTGTAATTCGTGTTTGTAGTCAAGCGGTGTGCTCAGGACAGCATGAATTAGCATTGTGTGCTGGGAGACCACCTACGGTACTATCAGTGTCCTGCAAGATGTTTCTCACTCTGTACCCTCTTCATCTTTCATACACTTGGTTGGTGCTCATGAGAAGGGAATATCATTAAGTTTGCACCTGATTTAAGCAAAGTGAAGTCTTAAACGCCGCCGTCCTCATAGATTTAGCGTGGGAAACCCCTGACAACTGGCTATCTCTGTTTCAAGCATCTGCCCTGTGCACTATCATGTGTCACACATGTACGCAACATGCATAACATATGCACACATATGAAGCACACACACACATACCACGTCCCCCCAGCTGCTGTGGGTCGCTTGATTTTGTCACTCTGACCCAACGTCTTCTGTCACTTGGGAGAAAACTAGAGCTCATCTCAGGTTACGCTCCAACATCTGCCACACTTGACGCACATCTTGCCCCTTTTTCTGCCTCACACACACACAAATGCACACACACGTAGTGTCAGTTTGTCCCAGTCAGTGGTGGAAAACGTGTAGCAATATAGATTTTCTGTTACACGTTCTGAATTGAAAACTTGCCAAATTCTGAGTATTCAAGAAAACATGGCCAGAAGCATACAGACACCCAAGCATTGTACCCTCAGGTGATTATTGAACATCTCATTCCAGAATCATCATCATTAATATGCTGCTTTTCTGCTTTTCTGGGAAGTCTTCCCACAGGTCTGTGGAGCCTGGCTGCAGGGATTTGCTCCCATTCAGCCACAAAAGCATTAGCGAGGTCAGCCACTGATGTTGGGCGATAAAGCCCGGCTTGCAATTCATGCCAGATATCTTGAATGAGGTTAAGGTCAGGCCTCCGTGCAGGTCAGTGAAGTTCTTACACACCAAACTGAGAAAACCACACTTTGCGCTGACATTACTGTCCTCAAGTACAGTATTTGACCTTGCTACTCTCCCAGTGTGGATGTGAGGATTGCATCTTCGCTCTCTGTGTGTCTATTTTGGTAGCTGGAGCACAAAGGGCCAAACATTTCTTTAGGGGGATTTTACATAGTGTTTACATAGCACAAGCCGTCCTCGAACAAGATCTAAAAATCTAAGTCAACTCGAGAGAAAAATATTAGAAACACAATATCTCTGCGCTGTAAGACAAAAATTCCCCTTGTTCATCTATGAAATCCCCATTGTGTTGATCCCCCTTAAACAACCCCTGACTCCTTCTCTTCATTTGCTGAAACCGAATGTTTCGCTCAAGGGGATTCACGTCAGCCATTTAGCATCGTACACGATCATCATTACCTGCATTTCTAAATGAGAGCTCCACAGCACAGCCTCTCGCCTCCGTGTTTCAGTGCCAGAAAATGTGTTAATCCACTCTGTGATCTGGTATAATTAAAGAGCAGCGAGAGCCGCAGAACAGCTGAAATCACATTTTTTCTAGACTTTTACCCAGAGTTCATAGAAAGCGCACAGGTAACTCAAACATCGGTGTTTATTTTAGAATGCAACTGAGTAAAGTCTGAAAGATTTCCTCCCTGCCTTATCTTTCCATCAATTAATCAACAGCTCATGTCTGTTGTTCACATGCACACGCGTGTACATGTACACACACACAGTCATGTGCGGATATGAATAGCAGCCATTGATGCATTTCCCTTTGAGACCTGCTCCCAGCAGAGTGCTGTGCTGAGCAGGTAAGTGGTGGTGGGTAAACTGATCTACCCCTGGGCTCAGCTACACCCCACCTCCTAACCCAACCACACACACACACACACACACACACACACACACACACACACCGCTGCTATTGTTCCCCCCTCCATGTTTTCCCATGTCTCCCTGCTTCCTGGGCCCCTGCACTACCTGCCGGCACATTCCTGCTGTGGCCCTGTCAGATCTCTTTGTGTTCACACTCTTTGTTGTTCTGTTTCCACTGTCACTCTTTCTTTATTACTTGCCTGCCTTTATTTGCCTGCTCGTCTCTTCCCCTGTGTGTGTGTGTGTGTGTGTGTGTGTGTGTGTCTGTGTGTGTGTGTGTGTGTGTGTGTGTGTGTGTGTGTGTGTGTTATCTGTAATGCTCTGTCCATTGCTGACCCGTCAAACTGCGCCAAACACAACATGACACACAGTCAGGACAGCATGACCGCAGCTTTATGCAGGCTCTGATCAAATAGGATCACTGTGCTTCATCATAATCAGATAACAAAAAAAGTCTGTTCCTGGGGCTGTTGAGCTTATAACTCACACATTTCATCTGTGTTATCCATGTGTAGCTATAATCAACATGTAATTTTAAGCAGCAGTGTTCTTTATTTCTATACGTATTTTCAAGTCTCATAAAAAGACCAAAAGCGTGGATTGATTTTACTAACAAGCGTCATCTGTGCAGCAACAGCCTGAAGTAGCTTATTGGTCTGTGCCACAGAGTTCCTCATGTCTTCAATGTGCCACACTGTTGCTCTGGGTGACATGTTCTTTCACTACCATAAATATCACTGGAGTCAATCCCACATACATCTGCTTCATCTATATACTCACTAAAGGACTAAATGTGTATTAATCCACATCTGAAAATAGTCCCCAACAAATGCACTTTTTAATCCTGTTTGAGAAACATATGCTGAGAGCGACAGCATCCAGCTGTTACAGTGAAGTTACTGAGCCTTTAAAAAAAGAAACTATATATTTGTGACCCATTTAAAAGATTTACAGCTGCAGTAGCAACCAGTAGGCTTGGGGCTGAGTGTAACAGTACATGCCAGAAGCAGTTAGTGGTGGTGTTTGAATGCTGTTAGCCCACTGACTACAAAAAGTGTTGCTTTACGTTTATGTTAATACATTTCCAAACACACATGCTAAAAGGTTGATTTTCTACATCCCAAGCAGCCATTCACTTTTATTTATGAATTTATTTATTTCAGTAGAGCATGAATGAAAATTTTTAAGAAAATTATTACAAATTTAAAGTATTTTTTGTTAAAGTTGCTGTAATTTTTCCTCCCCGTCCATATTCACACAGGGAAAATAAATGGTCAGAAAAACAAATCCTGTGGATAAAGAGAGAAAAAAACGATATTAATACATAGAATAGGTGAAAATTGACTTTTCTTGCATGAAATTGTTGCTGTCTCTCAACTCTTGGATGTCATGTGTCAGCGTTATGACACTGACACCTGTCATGAACATGAGGGAATCTTTATGAATGTCATTAAGTGCCAGTCACTTAATCAACCCTAACCCCCTTTTAAACTGACATAATTGACCAAATGGCACTTAATGACAACAGCTATACACGTTCACAAATATGTCATGTTATAGCAGTCTTATGCACACCCCTTCAAATAAAGTGGGACCTGCTCACAATGCCACCACGCAACAATAATGTTACCCTGACGCAAAAAAGTAAAGCGACGTGTGAATGACTGTGGCTACAGTAACCATTCAGTAACAGCAGTGAGGCGTCACAGCCTGATGATGTGTCTGCACAATCTGGCAGCTTTATTGGGCCGCCTTCCTGCCTGAGTGAATGCCCCGGGACTATTGGTAGGTGATAACGAGAGATTTACAACCCAAGAACAGAGTCAGTCTATCTTCACTCCATCAGTCCTGCTCACTCCTGCTCTAATGTTATCACTTCACCCTCCAGCACCAACCATGATTGACTTCAGGCGGTGAGGTTCTTCACCTCTCAGATACAAAGTGGAAAAATCACACAAATCAAGGCAACCTCATGTGTGGTGAGAGAGAGACCAGCTTCAGGACGAGCATTTTCCCAGATGTGAGTGTTTAGGCTTTCTCTGTCTGTCCTCTGGTCATTTAGCGAAGCACTTAGTGACCCCGGCTCCCATTCACAAAGTTTAAAGCCCCTTTAACCTCTCCTTCATTGTTTTTTCCCATCCTCACTAAATACATGTCTCTGATCTTCTTTCCCTTCCCTGCCCCCTTATAAAGCTGCCCCTGAAGTCTTAGCCCCACACCCCTCAGCCGTCCCATCCCCAGGGGGCCCCCTAAGAGCCTGACTGGGTGGTCCCCCGCTCCTAGCCCAATCCAACCCCCTTCTGTAGGGTCAGAAGTCAGAGGTGAACCCCGACAATGTGTGGGAAACGTGCTGCACCGTGTGCTGCGCGGAACCAGGCGGGGAAGCGAGGAAGGAGTTCAGGCTGCCCCGTTTCCTCCCTGGACCCAACTACAGCCAGTTAATGGGGCTCCTGAGGTCAGAGGAACGCAGGCGTGGTGCTGGTGTTGGTTACAGTTGATTTATTGGGCCAATTTCTTCTCCAAACGTGAGCTTGTTTGGGTTGAGAGGGAGGCAGAGCAGACTGGCTTAGGCTGAGGGGATCAACAGAGACGCCGTACAGGATGATGGGGGAAGACTGTGTGTGTACTTGTCTCTGTTCATGTGCTTATGTGTATAAATGTGTCTGATGTCTGTTTATGTGTGTGGCAACCTAGATCCCTTGCTGAGTGTGCGTTAACTTGAGGCATTTATTAGGGACTGTCTAGCCAGTGCCGTGTCAGAGGAGCTTAAAGTGATTTATTTGAATGACTGGTGGAAGCTGGTTATTTTACTGGCAAATTGCTGTGTATTTTAGAAAT
Organism: Chaetodon auriga; assembly: GCF_051107435.1. Classification (NCBI taxonomy): domain Eukaryota; kingdom Metazoa; phylum Chordata; class Actinopteri; order Chaetodontiformes; family Chaetodontidae; genus Chaetodon; species Chaetodon auriga. The sequence continues at coordinate 11,042,352 of NC_135080.1, forward strand.
GATGGCCTTGATTCCGTCCAGTGGAGGATAACGAGCCCGGCTGGCTGGCAGTACCTGGGCTGCACTGGAGAAATCTGTGATAATAACAGCTTCAGACAGCGAACTGAGATGATTTGAGGCCACCTCTAAAATATTCCTAAAAAACACAAATCAAGCTGCAGGCACGAATGTAAGGTTTATATATCCCACACACATAAAAACACTCAAATCCACATGTGCAAGTATGAAAAACTATTAATGTCTTATTAAGTGTTGCATATATTCACAGTTTAATTTAACTAACACTGTGAAATGTCTGAAAAAAGGCTGCAAATAAACAAACCAGCAGTAAGCGAGACAGTGTGTGGGTTTTTCACTCTTATTCGACCACCAATTGTGGCTGAGATTGGGAATGTGTTGAGATGGTGTCCTGCCTCATGCATACTTATGCTGTGACTTTCAAGTACTGTATGTTTGTATTCCAGTGCTAATCCAAACAGAGGCTCATTATATACAGCTGCAACAGACTGTACATATTACCAAAGACTTATTAATAATAAAACGTCAAATACTTGTATTTTAATAAATATATGGATTTCATACAGTCAAAGGGTTTTTGTATCCCAGTGAAAATGAAAACCCTGTTCAGCTCTATGTTGCCTGCAGCCCCTTCAAAATCATTGCTTTGGCTTTCTGGACCATACAGTTGAGTGAGTTCTTGCAGACCTCAAGCATGTTGATTTAAACATATGAAACTATTCTCAGCACAGAAGCTCACAGGTATTTTTCTTGGGAGTAGGTGGACCCAATGCAGCCACAACCAGAGTGAAGAACACTGACACAACATTGATGTTACACTGACAAACAAGCAGCATCAGGCAGGTTTTTTGCCATCGTATTACCTCCAAAAATGTGATAAGTTTCCCATGTATATCTATGCTCAGTATTGTATTTGTATGCGAGTCAATTTTCTGCCCTCCAGCAGCTGATGAAACCTCAGAATACTGTCCCTGTGTGTGTATGTGTGTGTGTGTGTGTGTGTGTGTGTGTGTGTGTGTGTGTGCGTGCGCGCACATATTCTTTCAACTACACACGCAAAGTACATACCTATAAACATACTTATTATTGCAAAACACCTGCCGTCATTCACAATCTATATGTGTTGATAGATTTGTGTTTCATTTCACACACACACACACACACACACACACACACACACACACACACACACACAAGCACACAAAGGGGGCATTTATGGCAGGGACGCTCCATTCCCCCGGCTCTGCAGGTTTGTTTACAGGCCTCCAGTGAAACCATTCATTTATCGTGTTTCATCACCTCTTCCCAACATGTGCAACGTGTTCATTAATAGCCCTGTTTTTTTTTTTCGTTGATGATGCGATGTTTCCATAAAAGTATCCAACTTGTTGACACTCAGAGAGAGCTTGTTGTAATCCAATAAGGTAAAACAGGTGTTCCAGAGTGAATGATTATATAGTTTATGATAATTTTAACGACATGAAGGTCAAATGGAACGATTCTTTTCGGTAGTTTAGTTCATCTGTGCTAAAATACCACCGCATTGTTTCCTATTGAAACGTCTATGACTCATTTTGATTGACTTAAATAACAAATAAAAAATTTGCATTTAGTTTTTTTTATTTGTCACCTTAATTATTATTTATGTAGCACTTTGTGTGAACAATGTGAACTCTTGTTGAAAGTTCCATCAGCTGCACACGGACAGACATGGCCGACAAATTCATGTGATGACCCATCACGCATCCTTCAAAACTTTTGTCCCATTAAATATCAATTAATGAACTGGTTTCTAACAGTTGCATGGCTCTTTAGACCTTCTGTATTTCTTCACTTCTTATGAGCAATTATCCAAAGCCTACGAGACAAATACAATTTGTGGAAGCCCAGAGTGAACTTCCTTCATTTTCTCTTAATTTTCTCCTCTCTGCTGAAACCCACAACAACAAACGCTTAAAAATAGAGAGATGTTATATGAGACTCTTGGCAGCTCTCCTCCATCACGTGTGCAGTGTTGTGTCGTGGGCTTGAACTTCAGTCACGTCAACAAAACGCACGTTTCATTCAGTGTTATTAATGAGGTGAAGTCAAACATCAAGAAAGTTTTAATTTGGAAGGAGGAAGTTTGAGTGGAGCTTTTCAAGAATACAGACTTATAGTTTTGTCTATGAGAAGTAAGTATGAGGGGTGTGTGTGTGTGTGTGTGTGTGTGTGTGTGTGTGTGTGTGTGTGTGTGAGGGGATTCTAAGAGGGGAAGTGACATCATGGAAAGTGATTGCTGTGCAAACAGAGGCTGCAGCCCCCAGGAGGGCTCTATGATTAAGAGATTACAGAGGAAATGAAAGAGCTTCACACTGATACACACACGTACACACACACACACACACACACACACACACACACACACACACACACTCATGTGCACATTCAATAACTAACCCAAGTCTTTAGTGTGTGTATGCACGTCTAGTGGAAGTTGTGTGTGTGTGTCTGTGTGTGTCTGTGTGTGAGTCAGTGTGTGTCTAGCAGGTAAAGGAAGTTAGGTCACAGGGGTTGCCTGTCCTGGCTGGCAGCCATCGGCAGCTCTGACTCAAGAACGGAGGGAGCTGATTCAGCATGGCTACAAGAAAACAAACCCCAAATAAGCCTCCTCCTACATCCATTCATCCACACACCAAGAAAGGTGCTGTCTCCACCTGACTTTCCTAAGACTTTAATTTCACTTTCCATCCTCGACAGTTAAACTTCACCTGAGGTCTCCACCCAGATCCACCTGAGCGACTTTGTTCCATTGTATGAAGCTCCATGTGCTGTGTACCCTGCTGCTATTAGTTACATGTGTGGAGATCAAAGAGAAGAGCTTACACAGTTTCCCCGGCAATCACAACACGAGAGCGATATTTGGCTTGGCATATAATCAATACCACATTTGGACGGGAAAGCGATGCGACGTGCTTTCATTTGAAAGCACTGTGAGATGAAGAGAGCAGGCTTCCTGTGAGGTGCACTCCACATGTTGTCCATATGTTCTCATAGTGTTTACTGTAAGGTAAAGTCACACTTTAAGCAGAGAAACAACAAAAGGCTCTCATCTCTTCAGCTGCCGGACACGGGAACGTGATCAGCAGCTCTGCACCGCCGAAGCCTCCTGCTGAGAAATCCCAGGGGAGGTTATTTGTTTCTGCCTCGAGGGGGGATTGAGGAAGGTGAAATCTGGAGGGGGGGGGGTCCCTGTAGAGAGGCTGTCAGAGCCTAAAGGTCTGCTTTTGTCTCGAGTGATGAGCAGGTCAATCAAAAGTGACTGCATGAAAGCATGTGAGACTCTGGGGGAAGAGTGGTGGCAGTGCAGAGAGGTAAAATCATAGCAGGATTGAGTGGATTATAACATGATGCATGTTTACACTCGTGTGTGTGTGTGTGTGTGTGTGTGTGTGTGTGTGTGTGACAGACATTGTTGTCATAGTAACTAAAGAAAGGATTGGCTAACATACCATTTTCCCATGTGAGCTCAAAAGGACTCCTGACCCCCCTACTCAGCCTCAAAACTTGTCACTTCCACAAAAGATAATCCTTGTGCTCCACTGCGTCCTGCTCAGCCACCAATCAAGCTTCTGCAGGCCAGCCACTCAGAGCGGTGTGGTCACCTAATCTAACCCCAGGCTTCTAAAGGCCTAGTGTTGAACCAGGGTCTAACTTTATTAACTGAGAGCCCTTTGAGGGGTCAAGTCAGCCCTGACCCTTCAAGGAAATGATGAAATTATTCAGGAGAATGGTGATAGAGACATTACAGACAGAGGGGGGTTATGCAAGTTTAGCCTTTCAATTAAGCCAAGATGACAAATGTGGAGTTAATGTTTGCAATGGGGACATGAGGCAGAGAGAGAGACAATGAAAAGGCGGTTAAAGAGGGAGGGTTTGGCAAACACAGAGGCACACTCCTGCTGGAAATGAGAGACAGCTTTGTTTGCGCAGACCCCGTCATTTGAGGTGAACGGCGACTGGAAGTGAGAGGACATAAGGACAGAGCTGCAGCTGGACTTATCATCATCACCTCACCGCAGCGACATGTTTTTATCCTTAGCTGACCTTGGAGAAGCCACCCGTGCTATTATATCATTTCTTTGGACTGTTTTAATTCCATAGACCGTCTTCTGTCCCAGCGAGAAATCACATTCGCTGTGACAAAACACACCAAGGGTCAAACTAAAAGTCACAATTGAAAGTTTAGTCTCAGTGCACTGTTTCAGAGGGATTTAACCTTGATTTTTGATTGATTATTGAAATAATAATATGTCATATGTTGACCAAACTGACTCTGAAGCAAGTGACTTTTAAGGTCTTCCATGACAGAGCTAAAGCGGCTAATTAGTATTAACTAATGACTCGGTGTATGTGGGTCACCTGTAGAGAGAATTATCGCCCAAATCTGCAGTTCTTCTGAACTCCACAGCTTTACTTTGACTCTCTCCGCTCTCTCTCATATTGCAGTCCTTGGTGGCAGCAGGCAACTATCTCTGCCAACCCACTTTACCTGCACCACACAGCAGACACACACAGTTAGTGACTACCTGATGAACATATTGGAACATGTAGCAGCTAATGAGACAGACATTTCCTGCACAGAGCTGAAAGGAGAGTAAATATTGGACTTAGATTCGTCAGGTGGCAAAAACTGTTCACAGGTTAAGCCTGAGAAAATCAGTTATTGTAAGTTTAAATAAGAAGTTTAGCTTCTGCACTGCAGTCTTACAAATTACTTATGAAGATATAAAGTTGAAGAGCTTTGTTTTCATTTTTAGAGTTTTGATTTGGTCATTTTGATTTTTTTTTATTTATGTTTCTGTAAGATCTTTTGTCTGTGTTTGTTCATGTTCATGGGAGACAGACAGACATACAGTGTATGTATGAGTAAAGCACATCTTTGACAATAGAAAATGTGAAGTACATTGACGTCTATTCATCTGATAGGTCTACTGGCAGGAACATCATACAGTCTGTCATATAGCAGACGTAGTAAACATTCCTCTGCGTGAGAAGAAAGGAGCAGAAAGAGCGGCAGCGTGAGGCGGGGCTGAGGTTGTGTTTGGAGCTTTTGGAGGGGATGTGGGATGAGAATACAATTAGAGGAGCTTAAGGGAGGGCAGCGGGGGGAGCAGAGCGGTGAGGAGGCGGATGAGGGTGAGCCACACTCACCTGCTCGAGTGGTCTGACCAAAGCCCCAGGTGCGCCACACCTGGGGGTGTCCACATTAACCAAATAGATTAACTGGCCTAACTGAGGTCAGTGACCATCTCTCCTGTTACAAATAGAGAGGGGATTTTGTGAGGTGGAATTAGGACACATTAGCAGGTTCAGGTGTTTGACAGCACCTCTTTTAAGTTCAAAGGTACATGTATTCTAGTGCATGTTGGGCTGAATCTAATGTCAGTTAATCTGTTTTATATTATCTAGTTATCATTTAGTCTGTAAAATGTATAAAAATTGTGAAAAATGCTACTCAAAATGCCCAAGACCAACCAACCGGACCAACAGTCCATAACCCAGCATCGTTTAAGTTACAATCAAACAAAACAGTTGAAATGAGCATTTATTGGCATTTTTGCTCACTAATCGACTGCTCTCATTTCAGCACTAATCACATGTTAATGGATTAAACCATAGTTGCATGTGTAGTTGTTTGTTTGATGTAATTATTTAGAACCATTGCAAACCAATTAGCTGCATAGCATGCTGTGCTCACCATATTGTTTGTGCACTGGTTTAGAATTACAATTAAAAGAGAATCGGAAATTGGATCCAGAACACTTCTATGGTGAGTAACTCCAGTACAATTATTCCATTTTTTTCTTCTTTTTTTTTTGAGACACAAAGCGGATGTGTACACATATATCTCTTTGATTTGTGGATATATGGGTGTTGTGGTCAGTGATGTCATCCGTCACGACCCCTGACATCATCCTGAGGGGACGACTGTTTTCCCTCACTGACACTTTCCTGCAGGGCCAGCCAAGGGCATGCATGAACTTGCACACAACCTGGAGAGGGGCTCCCGTTTGCATTCTCACTTTTGGATTTCATTACGGGCAAGTTCCACTGACCTAGATTGTGCCTGTGATCCTGGGATTTATTACACTTCTATCAACCTCAGTTTTGGGTCTGTTTTAGCAACGTGATAGCAACAAGAATTCACAAAATAATTATCCTGAGAGTATGAGCCATAGACTAAAACAGGGCTTTCGAGCTGTCTTTACATAACAAAATGAGAGAATTCTTGGATGATATCTGTATGGGAAGGATACATTTGCAGGTTTTCTGACAGGTGTGAGACAAAAGGGAAAAGATAGGGGAGGATTTGGCACATGTTTGTGCCTCAGGGGGATATATGAACCCTGCTGTGAGAACGTGAGAGATAACCTCTGTGATATGAGTTCGTGGCAAAGAAGGCAGTTCAGGGAAGGAAAAGATAATATCACAGGCACAGATTGACTAACTAATAATTAGTTGTGTGTTCTACATAGATACTATATATGCGCTCAGGAAGAAGCAGTATGTAATGGGGCTTTGTGGGCAGCAGGGATTTCCTCCCTCGTCTGCACACACACACAGATACAATGTAAAGCAAAGAGCCTTTTCTTCGCAGCAAGCATCAGCCTTTGTGTACGTGCACTCTGGCGTGTTCCTTGATGTTTTCTGGAGGGGTCTTTTCAGTTAAGTGCTTGTTGAAAGATGAACTGACAATCACATTTGCAGAATAGCCCTAAATGAAGAAATATGAGTTCTTATTTGCACTGCTGGAGCTTGAAAAGAGAAACAAGTACTGGCAGTCAGCTACAGAAGAGGGGGAGATGTGGCGCCCCTGGCTACCTTCTCACTTTTTACCCCGGGGAGCTGCGAGATGATCTTCACAGCAGATCTGTATGAATTCCACACACTGCGAATGACATCATGCAAAGATTCCTTAACAAGTTACATCCAGCATGCAGTGAGCACTGATGATAAGGTCTTCCATATGTCAATATGTGTCGTAACATGAGGCAAAAGACTGTGATTGATTATCTTAATGGGGCCAAGAGAGAAGGCAGGAACACATCAGGGCACGTCGCTGATCGAAATATCATGTGCTAATGTTTTTTTCCCTTTACGATTGAGCAATAACCTTTAGCAGATGATTCCAAGCTTTTGGACTGATGCAACATGTGAAAATAACAATTTGTTCTTAGATGAAACGTGAATGAACTCTAAGGAGAACTCTAAGGATGCATGGTGCATTCACTTTTCTTCAGTGTTTCCTTTCCTTCTCACTCCAGCTAGTTTTCAACGGATCTTCTACAGAGCTCTTATTTTGACATGGAAAAAGGTCTGTCTCCAGATTTACTGTGGAATTAAAACTTTGTAAACTTTCACACAAGTGATTGTGAACCGATTTATCCGTAAAAGCTTAAGGAAATGTTGAAGAGAAGATAGAAAGAGCTGTCAGATATATTACCTGAACATTACAGGCTGGTTTCCTGAGATTAAGGATAGTTTTTCAAAATGTCTTTTCCACACATGACATTTGAAAAAGACCTTTTTTTTTTTTTTTTTTTAATCTGGTCTATTTTGAATATATCTTTTACACATTTTGTTTACCAGTGGCAAGAAAAATTGTTGCAGCACAAAAACAAACAACGTGACCCGTTCTTGCCGGCTCCAAAACACCTGACCACAAACAACAGTTGGCTGCCTTCAGGCTCTCCTCCGGGCTGTGGTGTGACAGCGTGAAGAGCGGAAGGAGAGCAGAAGTTGTGGTGTGGAGGTAAAGAGAGGTGAGGTTGTGCACTGATAGCAGAAGATGTATGGAGGAGGCTGCTGGGGTTTAGATAGCGATCTGCTCACCGGAGAAGTCAGCAAGATTCTTCTTTCCACACTCTTAACCTTTGATCTCCCAGATCACATCTCTGACTTAAATGACCTCTTTTCTCACCCCAAATTAGTTTTGTTAATCAACATAAAGGCAGACATTTAGTTTAACCTTACTATAAATAGGCAGGACAAAGTATTAGAAACACCTAGTGTGTAGGAGTGTAGGATTTGTTGCAGGGCTGATGTATCAGACCTGCTTTAGTTTTGGATAGCTGAACCAAATGAACTGGGTGTGTTTAAGATATGCACTTATGCTAAAAAATCCTTCGTGCATAGTTGTTGTAAAATGCTCTTCATATTTTAATTTGCTGTGACATTGAGTTGCACTTCTTAGATAAAGTGATGGAAGTTTTATGATATTGGCATTAATGTCATTTTGTCAGTAAAGCAAACTAAATATGGGTAAATACGGTCGTAAATCCTCCGCTGACGCAGCCAACTCATGTGGAATAGATTTTATTCGTGAATATCGAATATGCACAGAGTTGATCTTTGGCTCTGACCGCGTCCCTTTGAATACAATACGCTCAGGGGGAGATTTGGAGGGACAATAAATAATTCTGGATATTAACAAGCACACAAACACAGAGTACACACAGCCAAGAGATCGACTCATAGCCCAAGTAACAAAAACCAAGCTTGTTTAAGTGCCTCAGAGAGTGTAGACAGATACAAGCTGCCAGCAACGCCAACAGAAAAAGTCTGAAGGGAGATGATCAGGCTATTCACTGGTGATCAAAAGAGTGGGCCACTTTAAAAGGCTCCGTATTGTGTGTTGAATAGAGTATGTCATGTGTGAATACAGTACAACTGGCCTGCCTGATCTAGCTTGCAGGCTTTGCTCCATTAAATTTGAACCCTTTTGCGTCACCTCGGCTTAAGGAACAGTGGTTGTTATGAGATGCTTTGGTTGTTGCTGTTTTGAGTTTGCTTGGACCCTTGAACTCACTGACTTTCTCCTGTTCCTTTGGAACATGGCCACCTACAGAGCGAACTGGCGATTAGTGGATTGGAGGACAGGCTGAATGCTTCTCTGGATCTTCAGTTGAGTCTGTTGTGTTCAGTATTAAGTCTGAAAGATGTGAATTCATGTTAAGTGTTTGCTCCGTCTCTCCATAATAATCCTGTCTGCTCTGAAAGAATTTTAGTTTAAAACATTCAAAAATGTTTTGACCTTATGCTAAAGATGTCTGTGTACTGTGTGTCAGAGATGTCTACTGAGGTTAGCATGCCAACCAGCGAGCCTCGGCCTGTCCCGTCTCCTAATACCTCATTGTAGAACGAAAGGCCACAGTAGCGTCCAGTCTGCCCTCAGTCAAACAACACCAAGCTGGTTTTCTTGCAGGGTTTGGCTCCTGGCATCCCAGGGCTGACCACACTGTACCCACGCTCAGGTCTCTGGAGGTGGGTGCTGACTGACGCCTGACCTCCCCCTCACTCCTTGTTTATTGTTTGGTTTTTTATTGACCTTTAAGCATTATCACCAGGGGTGGAACAATACAACAGAAACTGAATGTTTTCATTCTTTCTGTAATGATACATTTAGGCATCCTCCAAAAAAATCACAGCAATTTTCCACATATTTATCTACATAAATATCTATATTTATATTCATGAAATCTAAATTTTCTATAGTCATATTTAATCTGTTTCTAGACTTTGGATATATGTCTTTATATTGAGGCCATTTACTATATTTATCACTTCAAATTGTGTGTAATATCGCTATTTGTGTCTAGAGATGTAATTAACCCAATAAAGTGGCATATTGCTGTGTTTAGAGTTTCACTGGCTATTCGAAGCTTCAGTCATCTGCGAACTTGGCTGTGATTGGCTCGATCTTTAACACAGAAGGGGAGAAGAGGGCCCTTCTGTTCTATATGAAAACATAAAGAAGTGAATTGAAGAATAAAGGTTCAAAACATTAATAATGCAACATCAGCAGGGACTGGCTCCAGCCGCGGTGCACAATCCTCAATGATTAATGAGTGTAGTAAATGAACGGATGTGTGGAGAATAAATAACACAATGAACCTTTATGGCCAGTATTATGTGGGCATGATAAGATAGCCATCCCCTTATGGTCTTATTTTCATAGATAAAACGCAGTACAAAAGGCCGCAGTCTTTTCATAGCTGACTGGAGGTTGTCCACAGCATTACATCTCCCTTGATAATGGAAATATGAAAGAGACGTGAACTATGAATAGCTACAAGGAACTTGATACGTCTCTTTTATTTGTAACCCTTTTAAGAGATGCTCTCTTATTCTCCCCCCTCATTTCAACGACTGCAGCCCCCCCTTTGTTAACATGTGGCTCCCTTGGCTTACAGTACTTCAAATAGCCTGGGGTTTCTACTCAAATGTGTTGTGACCTACTAGAGGTTTACTGATGTAGGTGATGCAGAGTGAACAGCACTGGAGCGGATGCCCTGGCATGCAAACAAACAGTTGTGCAAGCGCTAATGTGCAGAGTAGGTATGCACATAAATACACCCCCTCAGTCTGAATCAGAGCTGTACTGTTCGCTCTCCACTCCGACACACATTACCGTCTGTCTGAGAGCCTCATTCAGTATTTGACAGTTGGACTGTAGTTTTTCAAACTTCGGCAGCTGCAGCCGCAGCGCCTCTATCGGTGAAGTCTGTCAGCTGGAGGAAAACACACTGCCATTACAGAATTCTTGTACTTGTTTCAACTCATAAATGTGTTCACACCTTTCGGCTATGTTTACACCACCGTGTGTCTTAATAGCCCTGACTTCATGCCTTTGTGTCTGTACATAAAACAGCAGGTTGTCAGGCATCCCTCTGTTTCACTGTAGGGCTATGACTCACAATATGACAAAAACCTTCATATTTTCAGTGATGCTGGCCAACCACAGAGCTCACCTGTCACAAGAAGTGATTCACTCAAATTATCTGCTGCAAAATGACTCATTGTTTGTTGTAAACGTTGCGAACGTTGTTGGGTTTTTATGTGGGGCTTCCCCAGTGTGCTCATCATGAGCACACTTGTGATCTTGGTTTAAAACCGCCTGGACGGACCATGAAAGGATCTGATTCTGCATCCTCCCTCATTGCTATTTTCTGCCTGACATGTCTTTCACATGCTTGCTTGACATGTGAATGCAGCAGGCCTCTCTGCTGTTAGTCTGACCTGTTAGTGACAGGATCATCCAAGGTCAAAATCCCCAGTCAACTGACACACAGATGCACACAAGTACCTTGTTTGCCCTGCAGCCCAAACAAATAGGTGGTCTGATGGTTACACTCGCAATGGATGAGAGGACAAGAGAGACAAAGACACAATAAGCACTGAGACGCCCTCAAAGGTAAGCAGAGCACCTAACGGAAGCAAAAACCTCCCTCTTTTCTTTCTGCCTGCTGCACACCTTTGAGGCCAGCCTTTCTTGTAGCCCACCTTAGGAAAACATCCGTGCCCCCACACGACGCTGAGCCTTGTGTTTCCTTCTGTCTTTAATCTTAGTGAAAAGAGCTTTTAACAAGGCTGGGGAGGATGAGTGGATCTGCCAAAGCAGAACAAAGGCAGGGAGGAACTCGGAGAGATAGTAGCAGGGTGGAAGGCTCTGTAATTTATCACCTGTTGCCCTTGGGCAGCCCTGCGCTCCACGCCCTGGGCTCTGTGTGAGTGTGTGTGTGTATGCAGGTATGGAAAGGTGATGAATGAATAAGGAAAGAACAAGAAAACAGACATTCCTCTAAAACCTCACAAGCACTGCTATGAGCAATTATTTCCATGAAAGTGTAGTCATCCACTTGCCAGAGACATTTATGCATAACTCCTCTTACCGCAGATTTTGACACTACATGCTTATGCACTGATTGCATTTATTTGCCAAGATCTGTGGGTTAGTACAAGCAGCATGGGCAACGTGTGTCAGTTTCCACAACAAATATCTGAAGTAAGGAGTGTAACATAATAAAATTTGGGGAAAGAAAGGAAAAATAAATAGAAAATGAGCCAGAAAATGCCATATCATGTTATGTCATGCCTTCAGTATCTAACCAGGTTAAACTACACTTTGCTATCTTTAGAGAATTCAGTCAAGTCCTTTATCTTTGCCTGCCACCTTGTGGATTGCTGTTGCACCTGCAGAGGTATATAACCAAAGATATACAGCATCAATAATGTTTAGTTTTAGACTATAATAGAAATAAACGAATCAAATTGGGGCTTTTAGACTAGCTTTTTATGAATAAATCTCTAACTGAAAATGAACGATGCTGGTGATTGTGCTAAGTAGGTGAGACTGATGATCTAATGCTGCCTTCTGGTTCCCTAAGTGTGCATTTCTCTTCGGTACTGAAACACACTTGTCTCGAATTTAAGCGAATTAACGACAGAATAAAATAGAAACGGCGGGACATTGTCCTTTTGGTATCTTTTGCTTTATTTGTAAATAATTGGGAACGCCTTTTTTGGCTGACTGAAACATACCAGTGCACTTTAATGATAAACTAGCCAATTTGATCTAATGTGGGATGAACTTCATAGAGGCACTAATAGGATTTCGGACATATAGTCAAAACACAAGGCATTTTCACAACTCCTCACATTTCTGTTATTTCAAACAAAACTAAAGTTATTTTCGACCACTTTGTCAGGTTGGTCATACTTCCTCAAAATTCCGACATGACCAGCAACACGAGAAGGCAACACTAGCCCATGAATGACGTAGTACGCAGCAGCCGTGTTTGGTTGTGGTCGGAGCAAGAAAGCTAGGAAGGGATCAAGGAAACCTCTAACTAGCATCGGAGATAAACACCCAACAGAGGTGTAGCGAGCACACAGCTGTCATAATACCAAGAGAATAGTAAAAAGGCCCGATTGAGTCCTTCACACGGCGAGGGTCAACATGTCTGAGACATACGGTATGTTTGTGCGGAGCGGCAGACTGTAATTTCATGCTTGCTAGCTGTTACATAGACAGTGGTGAGATGTGAGAGACTGGCTCTTAGCAACCCGGCTAGTTAGCTAGCTACACGGTTAGCTTCGTGTAACGTTAGCCGCCACCTCGGCGTGTCTGTGGGTTTTAAATGGGGATAACTATTTTTTGCTGATAACATTTCATTCAAAGGCACTGGTGTAGGTGAAGTGCTTCGTGTGTGTTAAGTGGCACCTCTGTCCCACCATGGCGGAGTGCACTGCTTCCTTAAACGGTCAGTAACATGAGCAAACAGATGGTGATACATTTCCAGGTAAAAGTTGGCCAAACTTAAGACACAAAGCTACAGTAGCATGTCGGTACTCGCCGAATGCGTTTGCAGGCGCTGAGGTAACCTGAGCTGTGGATTCAAGCAGATTGGGTGACCTTGCAAGCAGCAGTAATGTTGCATTAAGTCCAAGGTGCTATGTATTTTGACCAAAGAGGTAGCTAGTAGCTGCTAGGCCTGTAATGAGGAAGTTACATAGATGTGGCTCATCATCATACCTGTAGAGTAGCGGCTGTCAGGTGTGTCGGTGGTTTCCACCACATCTGTTCCCATCCTCAATCCAAATAACTTCACTTCTGTCTGTACTCCACTACAAGTTAATACAGAGAAAAGACATGGCTGCACCTGTCTGTGAGCATCGATATTATGACCACACCATTACCGCAGACGGAAAGTTCTTACTATAGAGATTCCTTTAACATGACTCTGCCTGATAGCAGCACAATGGGCCTGACACCATAGACCCAGTTGTTTTGAAATGGCACACCATCATCCTCTCCTGTTGCTTGCTCTCTCTTTCTCTCTCTCTCTCTCTCTCTCTCTCTCTCTCTCTCTCTCTCTCTCTCCCTCCCTCTCCCCCTCTCCCTCCATCTGTTTCTTCATGTACCTCATTCCTTGTATGAAACTTTATCCCAGTGGCCAGTATTTATGTAAAAGTGCCAGGCCTAATGGTAGCTGTAATAGCCTTTTATTGATTTCTATCTCAGTCTCCTGAGCTGCCTCCTCTCCTGGAGGCCCAGTAGTGGAACTGGCAAAAAGCATTATGAATGCAATAAGCACATGGCCAGGTCAAATGGTCCCTGATGGAAGTCATGAAAATATTTCATTCATTTTGGTCATTAGACAGTATGGCAGTCTTTCATCAGTTTATCTCATATAGTTACAGAATGTGGTTTGTGTAAGATGATAGAGAATGGAAGAGATAATAGACAATGGGAGTTTTTTTAAATAGCAATATACTGTCAGCCACTTTTCAGAGTAATTCTGAATTACACTGATGTTATCTTTAAAAATGAAAATATAGACACACTTCCTTTGGTGTTAACATAACACAGAGCTAACCTATAGTCCATAGGCAATATGTGGATACTGAAGCTGCAATGAAGCATTACATTATTTATTTTTATTAATTCATTAGTTTTCTTTATTGATTAATCAGTATTTTCATTAGTTTTTCAGTCTATAAAATGTCATCAAATAGTTAAAATGGCCATTCAATCTAATCTCTCTAGTTTCTATGTTTCCTTCTGCCTCATGCTAGAAGGAAAATTTGTGGAGTACACAGACGCATATGCTATAAGGAAAACATCTCCTGTAACTTCAAGTGCAAAATGCCCTGTTGTGAGTGGATGAGAGGACACATCAGACACAAGCCATCAGTAGATCTGGGCCTCAGTGTGTTAAGTGTTGTCACAGTGTAAGTGAATGCAGATAAGAGTGTTAGTCTGTTCCCTGGGGTTATTTAATATTGATGTGTAAAGAATACAATAGCTTGAAAGGCTGCTGTTGAGAGGGCAGCGTAGCATTCCTCTCTCCCCGTTGCTTTGACATATTGACAGCTTGATTGTTGTATGCAGATCTCGCATGGGAATACGCGATGTCTGGGAAGCCGTTGAAAAGCTGAGGCAAGCTTTTAAAACAGAGCCGTTAGCTTTTGATTCTGTCAGTTCTGCTGTCACGGCCATTGACAACGTGTGGTTGAAATGTGACGCTGACTGCTGTTGCAGAAGAAATCTGTAAGTGCGTGTAGGCTCCTTTGCTTTGCTTTAGCTGTGCTGTTACGAAGAATTCGACCTCTAGCTCGTGTTGCTTGAGAAAACACCCGCTTCAACAAACAAAGGTGCACTGTAAACTGAGCTGGCGGTGGTGTGTGTTGGCTGATGAAGGTGGCTCCAAGAGCACTATCATGATAAGTTTAAATGTCACACAGGAACTAAAGATCAATCTCTTCTGCGCCTCTTTTTTATTTTTTTTCCCCCAGAATGACTGTTTCTGTTGACCTTGCGTAGAGCTTAATACTCACAGGATGTTAACCTGGCTGTTAATCTCAGCAGTAGTCACTAATCATTTGCCAGGCCTGCACCTCTGCCTGCAGAGCCAGCGCTCAAGCTTGAACTGAAATTGCATGCTGTCTTCAGGTTCCTTCTAAAGCAGGCTCTCAGGAGGAAAGGTGCAGTTTGCAATTATTATTTACTTTCACAGTGAGAGGAACACACCATTACTCTCGCATTTCCTGTTCTTCTTTCACTACCTCTCTTTGTGTTACTCACAAACACAGACTCACTTTTGATTCTCACACACATACACGCACACGCTCCATCTCCTGCATCATGACATGGTTTCATATCTCACTGATTTAGCAGGATCTGCAGAACAGTCTACATATGTAAATGTATTCTGCACCATCTTTGGTCACAGCACTCAAAGGCTGTCTGCACTGTGGATGGCCTTGCATGTCAGGGGCTCGAGTCATTTGGACTCCAGAACCTTTGTGTGGGTTGGGTTGTACTTTCCAGAGCAAGGGCTCATTCTCCACAACAACAACAGCAACAACATCTGTACGACCAGCTGGCTGTGGTCATTCAATCCCTGCACTCGTCAGATAACTTAAGCCATGTTTATTACCTCTAAAGCTTTGGCTTTGCTCTAATGGCGTGTGTTATTGTGCGGTGGTGTCATTTTGCACCTCAGACAAACAAGCATATTAAATTAGAATTATAATTAGCAGGTTCTGCTGATTACACGCAAGGCTTTGTGATTAGTAGGCTAATTTGGGGTTGTAGGATACTGTGAAAGTAGAAGCTCAACAGGATTAAGAGGAAATCTCAGGATTGTCTCTGGGGATGCTCCCCAGACGTTGGTGTTGCATTGATCTCTGCCTCATCTCCTCTGCTTTCAGACTTCCTGTTTAAGTTTCTGGTGATTGGGAGTGCCGGAACGGGGAAATCCTGCCTCCTCCACCAGTTCATTGAGAACAAGTGTAAGTTTTACCTCGCTGAAACTCATTAGTCACATCAGGCTTGCATAAGGGTGAATCCATAATTGTATTATTACACGGACACACCGAAATCGATACAGTTGTGAAATTAGTGCTGTGAGTTGTTTCATGCCACACACTTGAAATAAAGCCCCTCACTCTGCTGTGAGGTTGCACTGTGCTGAATCTTTCAACATGTTCCTCCCTGGGTAGTTATTCATTGACTTCCACATGGAGTCAAACTAAAAAATGCAAATTCATTTCTTTTTGAGCCATAAAAATATTTCTTCCCTGCTGCATGTTTTTAAATGACAGTTACATTAAAGTTACACCCTCTGTGTAGCACAGTCCAATAAAACGCCCCATCTAACAATGGCTTCAAAAATGAAATTAAATCTACACTTCTGTCTGTCAGTGTCAGCAAACTGAATATAATGAGTTTCACAAAGTGAGGATTGTTGCAGGGCTGTTCGATTGTCCCTGATAAACCTGGAATTCTATAACAAAACATTTAAACTAAACTTGGAAGATGTTGATGAGTAAGCTAGTAAATAAACCAGTAAAGCCCTGAGGATGTCTGATAACTTCATCTTCTATTGAGTGAAAATTAGCAGTGTGATATTTTCTAGTACAAATCCACGAATTTGCTTTTCTTGGTGATGATAAAACATTGTGGAGACTCAGCCACATGCATACACTCACACGCATGCTTGTATTAATTTGATTAAAGTCGTGTTGGGTCCCTGCGCTGTCACTGGAGAGAGAAAGGGAGGACAGGTTGACAGCGTTAATCTCCTCTGGATTCCCTTTTGTCTCTAATGCGGATATGAGCCGTTTGAAGATAACAAGCAAAACACACCAACGTGTTGTAGATTAGAGGTAACATTCTGGGAACAGTGTCTTGTCTTCGTTAGTACAGAGCTCGCCTGTTGGTTAAATTTAAATGCCTCTCAGCTAACCTATGGTCCTTACTGCCTTTTCTCTGCTTCCTTGTGGCAGTCAAACAGGACTCAAACCACACCATCGGCGTGGAGTTTGGTTCCCGAGTGGTCAATGTTGGTGGAAAGACGGTCAAACTGCAGATCTGGGACACTGCTGGGCAGGAGCGATTCCGGTAACGGCCTTCAATTTTTCCTGCAAAGAGTTTGGCAGACTTTTTAGAAATACAAGGTTAACATGAATTACTGAGCACACACGCTGTCTTTGGGCGACATCCAGTTTCAAATAGTTACACACAGATGTGGACGGTCTCGTGTCTTTGAGCAGCTCCGTTGGAGTAATTACGTGCCAGACTGATGATAATGACTAGAAGCAAGGGACAGGCTCTCATTCACCTTCCCCAGCTAAGTTTCACCAGCTGATCTATTGTGAATGCCTTATTTTAACGTAGATTCCTGCGTTCTCTCTGCAGCTCTGTTACACGCAGCTACTACAGAGGAGCAGCTGGAGCGCTCCTCGTCTATGATATTACCAGGTAAAAGAATCACTGCCCTCACTGCCCCTCCGCCTTCCTACGAATGATGCTGTTTGTGTAACAGAATGAAATTTACAACCCTGATTCCAAAAACGTCGACGGTAATCATAAATGAAATGGAATGTGATCATTTGTTAATCCTTTTTGACATACACTCAGCTGAAAACAGCACAAAGACCACCACACCTCATCAGCTTCATTGATTTTTGTAAATATCTGTTTATTCTGAATTTCATGCACCAATATGTTTCAAACAAGTTGGGACAGGATCAACTAAAGACTGGGAAAGATGTGGAATGCTCCAAAAACACCTGTTTAGAACATTCCACAGGTAAACAGGCTCGTTGGTAACAGGTGATAGTATCATGATTGGGTATGACAGAGGCATCCTCCGAACACATGAATGTGTAAAGAATGGTAGTACATTGGCTCAGGAGCACTTCGTAAACCGTTGTTGGTAAACACAGTTTATTTGCAAATAGTCACTGTTTTCATTGATGTTTCACACTGTGTCCCAACTCTTTTGGAATCAGGGTTGTACATACATTGTTCTCCATATTGAGCGATATAGACATGACTTGTATTCTCCTGCAGGAAATGTCTCCGAAACATGGCAATTTGTCTTCATTACATGACAAAATAATCATGAAAAGCTTCCAAAAACACCCCCACAACATTGTAGTTAGTGGAGCACACTGCCAGACATTCACAGCAAAGATATTTTGAGCTGTTGAAATTGGATCCAGCTGGAGTTGAAATTGAAGTTTACTGACCCATGAAGCTAAACTGTAGATAGTATTTCACTTTAGTCTCCTTTTATTTTATGAGTACCCACATTGTTGCTTCCACTCTTTGTGGTGTATAAGCTATAGTGTGCCCATACCACCTCCAGAGATTGTGCAATTTTCTCTGTGCTGGGACCCATGTAGTGAGATATGAATGCCCACAGGCCTGTATTTCATGAGCTTTGGGTTGCCATAGAGGGGTTGTGAAATGAAGATGGAGTGAATGCAGTAATGCAGAGAGACAGGGATGTATTACAGTTTATGTTTGTAAGAATGTATGGGCTTTTGTGGCGGGAGAGGTGGGGTGCAGAGTGGCAGGAGCTGTAATATAGAGGCATCTTCTGGCAGGCAGCAGTCAGGAAAGCAAAAGTCCATCACAGAGAGCGTCACCTGAGGGGAAAAACGCAGGGGGAGGGCACTGTGAGGAGGAGGAGGCGATGGAAAACAAGAGGGTGAGACGGACATGGAGACATGCATCACTTTCTCAGGTGAAAAGGTTAACAGGGAGATGGACAGTATGCGAGTCAGATTGCAGCTGAGCCGCTCGTAGATGAGGAGTGACATCATTCTTTGGCTGGTCGTGAAAGCAGCTGTTAAACATTATTCTGCTGACCCACACCCATCGAGTGAAACAGGCTTTTCTGTTCCAGGTTTCAGAAGACACTTTTTATCCTGACTAGTTTCTCTTTAACAATGTTGGTCCAAAGTTGGTATTTATTTGTCACTTAAACACATTTGAGTGCATCGCCCACCAACCAAACATGAAAAATCTGTTTTATTTGTTTATTCTGGAGTTAGTCATTAAACGATTCTTCAGGCCCTTTAACAATAAAGGATCCTTCACTTCGGCGTGCAGTAACCCTTTGAAGGCTTAATCCTTAGATACTGGTACTACACATATATAGAAGTTTGTCCTTGAATTGAAACAACCTGCTCCTAGTAAATTTTCATGTGTTTGTGTAAAGGAAGAGGCCACTATTTGAGCAAGGAAGGTGAAGGTAGTAGATCTGAGAATTTTTTTTATTTAATATGTTAAACAAATGCATTGAAATGGGACTGCAGTATTTGCCACACAGAGGATGTGCACGCAGTTCTGTGTACTACGGTTGTAGTAGCTTGGGTGTCGTCTTAGGTGGACATGTTCACACACATGCGCATACAGTCCTCGCTGACTGAAGGAAATTTGTGTATCACTTGGACCGTTGAGGCTATGCAAAATCATCCGAGCATAACATGTTTCAGGTCGATCTAGCGATAAACTAGCCCTTGTGCCCCATTAAAAAGTGTCCATCTGTCCTGTCCTGCCTCTCAGCCGGGAGACATATAATGCCCTGACCAACTGGCTGACAGATGCACGGACTCTAGCCAGCCCCAACATTGTTATTATCCTGTGTGGCAACAAGAAAGACCTGGATGCAGACAGAGAGGTGACCTTCCTGGAGGCGTCGCGCTTTGCTCAGGAGAACGGTAACTGATGTTAAATCTACATTATCCGCATTTCAAGCCTCTGTGTCTCTTTTCCTTTTGTCTGTGTTATCCCGTATGCTCGCTTTGCATGATTTATGCCACCCCATCCTGTCTTTTGGTGCTCCGTCTATGTCTTTTCCACTCTTTTCCTTTTTCCTCCACCTTGAATGTGTGCTTTTTTTCTTCCTGCTCATGTAGAGCTGATGTTCCTGGAGACTAGTGCTCTGACAGGGGAGAATGTCGAGGAGGGGTTCCTGAAGTGTGCTCGCACCATTCTCAACAAGATAGACTCAGGTACACATATCACTATTTGTTAAGGAGGTGTGCCGGAGTTGGCAGTGTCTGTGAAAGTGTGGGCAGGTTTGCTTGTTTTTAATTTGTGATCTGTGTGCGTGAAGCCCTGTGGATCTGCCTTTTAGTCTCATATATAAGTCTGACACTTCTCATTGTGTTTTTGTTGCAAAGGCGAGTTGGACCCGGAGCGGATGGGTTCAGGTATCCAGTATGGAGATGCTTCATTGAGGCAGCTGCGACAGCCGAGAGGCACCACCACACAGAATAAACAGCAGTGTAATTGCTAGGGATCGCCTCGGCTCACCTCAGCTCACAGGCCCACACAGACAGGACGTCCCCTACAGGTTAGTGGCATGTCATCAGCTCGGGCTGTAACAGCGCTACTTTTGAAATAAGAGACTTCACCTGAAATCCGTCTCTAACGTGGTGAAGGCATGGCAGCCATCATCCTTCTCATCTCCTTTCTCTCCCCACGCCTCAGCTCCAGGTGTTTTTTGGTGTGTGGGACCCTTCTCTCTGCAGTCTCACACACCTTGGATCACCTGGATGAGTGGTCACGGAGATCACTGCAACCCCTTTGCCCCTGCGTCTGGGCAGGGAAGCCCCTCGGTGTGTGAACACGCTGGGATCATAAAGAAGAGGAGTCCTCTTCTGTAAAAAGTGGTTTCTCGGTCACTTACCAGACAAGGACGAGTCAAGGGTTGTGTGTATGGGCTGCCCTGCGTTTCTTTTATCTCTGTGCTTTTTCATTCTGGTTTTAATAACACCTACATGCTTTCTACATTTGCACATCGTTGCTTCTAAATTATTGTTGGTAAACTGTTTTGCGCATATGATTCACGATTAGTTTGGTCGGAGCTTTTGAGTTTTAATGTTCATAAAGGCACCTGTTGATGCTTTGCTTTTTGTTATCCATTATTTGAGTTGAGTGTGTGACTTCAGCCTGTCGTTGATGGTGATAAACGGTCTAAACGTGTCCTCCTGTAAGTCAGATGACGTTAACATGCACAGATTTTTTGCTTTAGGATTACTGTAGATATATTGCAAAACCAGATGCAATGCAAGTCTTTGTAAAGGTTTCTTCAGCTGTTGTTCAGTAACTCCTCCCGATCCAAATGAAAGCAGCTCATCTGGTTTAAGTGTACAGGCCCAAACATCAGAGCCCAGTTCTGTTTCTCACTCTGTGTGTTATATTGAACCATTTGACATTTTTGGCTTAAAATGCACTGTTATGACATGGATTGTTGGCCTTAGTAATATACAGCACTTGATATTGTGGATCTACAGTATATTATTCCAAGTCACCACATCTCTAAACTGTCAGAGGGAACGGTCCAATCACTCCTCTCTACATCCACACAGATGAGCCTGTGGGTCAGGTTTAAAGCACAAAAATGAGAAGACATTTTGCTCTTTGTTTCACTCCAAAGTTCCCAAAGTCTGTAGATTTGCATTATCAGATTTAGCCCTAGTGTCTTTGGTCCTGTCGCAGTGTGAAGCAAAGAAAGGGTCATCAATCTTTACACAACAATGTCTTTGACTCCTCCTGCTGGGCTTTTTCTCCATGTTCTTGACCTCCCTTTAATTCATGCCGCACATAGCGTATAAGGGACGTCACAGGAAACCACAGTTGGTTTTGCGTCGGTGCCATCTTTCATACTGCCCACTCAGTTCCCTCACAGACGCTCGGCACTGTTTAGTCATTCAAGGTTGTAAGTGCGCCTTGATAAAAGTTAGTTTTTAACCTTTCAAGTAGTTTTCACTCCTCTTTGTCAGGCACAGAAGCACCTCCGCTCTGCTAGAAAATGTCCTTGAGTTCTGCCGAGCCGACCCAGATGTTTTCTCCTCAGAACAGGCCCCGTGTTGCCCCAAAGAGAAACGGGGAATTTCCAATGAAGCGCAGTTTCCTCTATCCGTGGAACACTGACAGCATGGTTCGCGGTGCTGCGGGAGGAGGATGAGGCTGTGAGCTAGTAAGCTAAAAACATCCCGTACTCTCCCGCCCTGCTGTTGAGTCAAAGGCACTGCTTCTGTCTGAACCACTGACAGCAGGTCGTACTGACCCAGCCAACAGGCGAGCAAAACAAGCCGCCTGCAAAACCTATTTCTCATGTCTTCTCCTAAAGTGTTAGCATATGTCGTCCCAGACAAACCATATGCGTTTAATGCTTAAGTAAGCCAGCACACTGAAGGGAAGCAACACGGCGAGCAAACATGAGATAGTATGGGATATCAAGAGGCAGATGGTGAAATAAAAAATGTCGTTTTCATAAAATATTGGCATTGTGATAGTTTGTCTCCTTCTGCAAAGTGCACTTTTACTTTTGAAACTTCATGTTTGTTTTTGTTTATATGCTGCAACTATAGAATTGTACATTTTATTTTACTTGAACAGTATACTGTAATAAAGATTTTAATTGTAGATGTTATCATTTCTTACTAAATAACAACTGAGGTGCTTAATTTGATTTCCTCGCTTCTGCCGTCATGAGGCAAGACTGCCGTAGTGGTGATAAACTCCTGCTGTCTGAGCTTTGACTTGCTCGTTGGCCGCTGCTGACGTGGAGATAACGATCAAAGGATGTTGAGTCCCTGAGCCGTCAGCAGCACCTCTGATCACTCATTCACAAGTTGTCCTTTATTTTCAGCTGTCGATGGTTGAAAGCTGCTGAAGCAGAGTTAGCTCGCATTCACCTGTGTGTATTTATTGTACAGTTCATAAGAAGCGCTCATCAACAAAGGCGTGATCGGCGTTAATTTACCACTTCTTCCAGTCTGGATTCAATCATATGACGAACACAATCATACTCAGTTGTTGTTTAGTAACTAATGTTATGTAATCAACCTAAATTCTACTGTACATCTCAAGTAACCTATACTGTAAATAAGATTTGTCTATTGTCAATTGGGGGTGAGTGTTGCTCATTGATTGTAATGATTATGCAAGTCCCAGTAAACTGCTTGTTTTTTCAGTTAATACCTTTCACTGTTCTCCTGGATGTTAATGTTGATTTCTGTGTCTTTTCTTCCTCTCAAAGTGCTCGTTATGTTACAGTACATCAGATCGGGAGTAAGTGTAAATTTCACTTTTCCCGTCTCTCTCCTGGGAGCAACAAGTTAGAGCACATCAGGTTTATAGGCAGCCGACTTAACAGAGCCTGAAATTTAACAGTGGAACCCATGTGCGTGATTCATTTGCCGCCGCTCGCCATTCTTCAGTCGAATCATTTCTCTCAAAGGCAGTCAGGGTGAGCTTAGGATAGCAGAGGACTCCTGTGATGAAGAGTAAATGCCCTCCGTGTCCAATTGTTGGATTTATTTGCTCAGGTCGATGGAGCAACGGCTAGAGTGGTTTAATGTAGCTGAAGCGGATATATTGACTGATTTATTGATCCTAGACAGGCTGTCAGGATGACCTCATAATTCAGTGGAAGTGTTGATGCTTTACCACTAGATGGTGCTAAAATATTGGACAGAAAATTCTCCAGTTCCTCACAGTCTACTTTTTAATACAATTCCCTTTTCAGAGAGGATTAATCTACAATTAAGAGCAGATGTGGTTGACGTTCACGTATCATTTCATCTGTTTATTATTTACATACAATGGGATGTACTGATCTGGGTAGCTGAGTCAGAGACAGTAATACATACAAACACACATCTTCCATCAACAAACTCACAGGTGGACAACACGGGAAGCAGTACATATTTCACTATTGCCTAATCATTTAAAAAAAAAATACAAAAGCTCAACAACAGTAACATTTGAAACCACCTTTGTGAATGGATATGGTTAAAATTAGAGTATGACAAGTAATCTCAAACATTAGAGTCCAGCGAGGGGAAATGAGTAAAAGTGGATTCTTTTTGCCAAAGTTCATGAGGTGCGCAGGAGGAATTTAAAAGCCAATTTAAGTGACGCAATGCCAAAGGAATTGATGGATCTTTCACAACACTGCTCACACCATACAGTGAGAGGGAACCACGCTTTCTGGAATGACTCTTAATTTCACAATATTCAACATACGCGAGATACACTGTATGCACACACCATACGAAGCTAACTTCACAGCACTGCCTTATGTAAAATATACTTCCTACGTCCAGGTCTTTGTCCGTCTGAGCGCGTTTGTGTTTTTTAAGTGTTTCAAGTGTGACCAACAAGCACCAGTACACATAACGGGTCGCAACAAAACGATCTGAAATGCAATGAAAACGATTACAGCACCCAGAGAGCAGCCACCTGAGCTAACGCAACCTGCGCTGTTTATCATCATCATCAGCTGTGAGGATGTCTGACACAGCACAGGTTGCCATAACACGCCGTCAAAATGGCACTCATCCTAAGTACACTCCATTCAATTATGAACTTGCCGTGGTTGGGTCAATTGCTCTGAAGGGCTTTCTGGTTGTAGCCTGCTTGTACTGTGATGCAGATATAAAGTGAGCAGAAGGCGTGTCGAGCCTGCTGCCACATCACAGGGAAGGTCTTTCTGTACGTGGATTTATGGAGCTGGCTGTTGTAAGTGCTCGGAGCACGTGGATCATTAGGGGCGTCTCTCTTTATTCATGGTGCTTGTTAGTTACAGTAGTGCCATTAAATGAATGTTGAGGTTAATGAAGGGAGGAGAGGAGGAGGAGGAGAGATCTACATCAGTGTTTCCACACTGCACAGAGATAAACGCAAGGACTAACTGGGTACTGCGTGAAATAACTCATTTCTGCAGCCTCTGGCTTTGGGAGAAGTGAACAGAATAAAGCCGATTGTAACTTAGGCAGAAAATGAGATGTTACCATGTTGAAATGTGCAGCCTTCATACTGGGTGACTTCAATGGGAAGTTCACAGATTTACTGCTGTGACAAACAGGTTAATTGAACTTCTGTATTATATATCCATATGTAAACAATATTGTGTTTTTCTATTTCTAAAACACCCCCTCCTGAAGTTCTGTAAGGAGTGAGGTCAGCGCTGTAGAGAGGGAAAGGACAGGGGGTCCTTTCCAGAGTGATGGGGTGGGTCGGTCAAGGTGCCAGGGCAGAAGATTACTGGGAAGGCAGGAAGGATGGTCGTCTGTTTACTATTCAAGCGACTGGAGCATGAGGAGCTGCTTGAGGACCTTGGTCTGACTGGTCTCCCTGATCTCTCCCGCCAGGAACATCTCATCCACCACCGTGTACACCTTGAAGTGTAGACACAGGAAGTGCATTAGACGGCAGGGAAAGAGAAACTTAAGGCAAGTCAAGACTAAAATAGCGCACAAACCACATTGTTGGAACTGAGACCAAAGTGGCATTATCTTCCTCATTGCACATCAAAGGGTCTGGTTTCCTATACAAAGGGAAGTCATCATCCAGCCTGTGGTCATCATTATCCAACCTCACCTCTGTGTCATCAAAATGTGAAAATAGCTCATGACTACAGTTAGACCCTGGCTAACATAACCACACATGAATTAATGTGCCATGTATGCTGGGATGAATCAGTCTTCCTTGCCACACACCTGAGAGAAGTATATATATATATATATATATATATATATATATATCTCCTCCCTCCCATTAACAATGATTTAGATGAATCCCACTGAATAACTGCTCAAGTCGTGAATGTGTTCTCAGTTGCCATGGCATTGAAATGAAAAAAAAAAAAAAAAAAAATCCTCATCTGCCTTCGTACTCCTCAGCCCCTTTTGTCTGATCAAGGTAAAATTACGTGAAAATCTTGCAAGGGAAAAATAATCTTGCAGTGTCCTTACCTTGTAGAAGTTGAACACAAGGTCCAACTCACACACGTTGTGAAAATACTCGTTTAGCACCTTAAAAGAAAGAAAAGAACAGTGAAGGAAAATCAGATACTGAATGGGACCAAATGGTCTATTTTAATAAGACACACAGCAGATGTTTGGTAATTGTATGTCTTGATGTGATGCATTAGTTCAGAAATAAACTGTGGCTGCAGCAGCAGCAGAATTCACTTAACAGCCATGTAATAGCCTGATTTCCACTACAAGGACATCCATCTAAAATACGCCAAACCAAAATGTATGCGGTTCCCGTTTCATCTGGTTTCACAAGAGATCATTTTTAAGCAGTGATATGGCAGAATCACTGGCCCGTTGTTACGAATTTGCTAAACTGAATCTGGAAACGAGCACCATGAAGTCCTGCTGAGTGTCTGGGTGCAGCGACTAAATAATAATTAGAATTTTTAAAAATGTACTATTAATTCTATATTGGTTGATTCTGCATGCATTCCTTCATAATCAAATATCGCATCAATAGCTGTCACCATAGCTGTCTGAGTGGTGTACAGATTTTATGTAGCAAGGAGCTGCAAAATCTCATTAGATTATCAGGTCCTAAGGGGAAACCTGACGTGCCAGCATGATGATATTTACATACAATATGCTGCAGGGGAAGGTAACGGTACACTGCACTCACGGGAAGGACAATTAATGACAAATGCAATGATCAATACTGGCTGATGCGTCCTGCGTTCCAGGTCACACAGCCGAAGGTCTCAATTTTCATCAAAACCACAATACCACAGATTTTTGGTGCAGATGTTCCCACTAATTCACATTAAACGTATTTAGCCTTGTGACTGAGTTTACTAAAAGATTATCTAAAACAATGTCCTGGGTCAAGGGCCTCAGTCACCTGTCACTTAACGTCACAACTAACTTTATTTGCTTCTTCTAAAGTAGCCTCTAAGTAGCCAAAAATACTGAAAGGCATTTAGTTTGCTGATTTTGCTGCAGCAGCACTTCATGAGCCAACATGAGCACTGACAGGAAGCAACTATGCAAAAATAGGTCATACAGAAGCTGGCACAGACATTATTAGGAAACGGAAAAGTTTTTATCTGACCAAAATGCTCACACACTATAACACTAACACTTCCCAAATCTGAATGTACTATATCGTTGCTATTGGCAGCCTCAGTCTTTTTGAGCATGCTGTTATTATCCTTCGTTATCATTTCAGTGTTTGTGCAATGCCTGTGCAGCCAGCTGGTATCAGACTCAGATTATAATTAGGAATCAATTTGTTATTTTATTGCTGAAGGCTTGTTTCCAGCATCATTTGACCTGGCATTATCTAACACGTCGATACTGACACACCCTGAACACAAGACTGTAAAATTAATTTGGAAACTTGTTATAGTGTGTTTTGGAAATTGTACTGAAACCGTTAACCTGTGACTCATTTGTTGCCTTTGCCCCAGTGTGTTAATCCATAATCTGTTGAAGAGAAAACTCTTCATGATATACATATGTAGTATATCATGTCTAGTCCAAATCTATATATATATATAGTTATTTAGATACCATTGCGAAATCATACAGCGAGTGTGGGTAACGTCTTATGTCTCTTCTCAAGTGCATCACCCATAAACTTAAATACTGAATAAAAAACAATTCATTTCTGCCACTAAATGTCATTTGACTGCAGTCCTCACTTCCCATAAATATGCAGGTTTGAGATTAACAAGCCGCAAGACAGTAAAGGAGGGGAAATTTTGAAGGAAATCATTGACAGACATTCCTGAAACCAATCAGACCATGAGAAGTAAATCATCATAGTTCACCAAGTCTATGTATCATGTGTTGTGTGTGTGTTACCTCTACAAAGTTGTGGATTCCCTCGAGGTATGCCAAGTTGTTATCAGTCACGTCCACGCAAATACAGAAGTACAGACCAGCATAACGCCGGTAAATGATCTTGAAGTTCCTGAACTGTGAGAAAAACATAGATACAGCCTCTTAACAATTTTGTCTCTCATATTATGACAACAAAGCAGCTTTACTTGGACTTAAGCTTCCCAGCTTAAGGCAAAACACACCCATTGTATTTCTAATAACTTTCCAACCAAATACATAATAGATCAAAAGACCTGAATTTCTTTTGACAGTGTGTTTCTCTAGAGTGCCATCCAATCATTGTAATGCTTCTTTTTCAAACTGCTTTGCAAAATTGACTTATGATTTGTTTAAGTAGCTAGTGGAAAATGCTTGTAATGCTGGTCACACATGAGTCACCCAATTATTTTGCTGTAAAAAAAGCCACAACAGAGATTTTTAAGGACAGTGTGGTTTCAGTCATTATGCTGCGGTCCTTGATAGGATTTAGAAAAAAAAAAAGTTCTGGTTTAACCGAACAAAGTAACATAATGTGGCATGTCACAGAACCACCCAGGAAAAAAGAAAGCCATCCAACCAATGCATGCATACATATGATACTGACTAATACCATACCTCCACGAAGTTGGTGTGCTTGGCATCCCTGACAGTTACCACAGCATGCACTTCCTCAATCAACTTCTGTTTCTCATCGTCATCAAACTGCATGTACCATTTGGCCAGTCGTGTCTTCCCTGCTCGATTCTGGATGAGGATGAAGCGGATCTATACGATGAAAATGTAATGGGGGGAAAACAGAAAGAGAAAAATGAGATAACAACACATTCAAGTCTCCTGAAATTCGTGTCCTTTGTACTTTAGTGATTTGATACAGAATCCAATTTATCTGTTAGCTTAGCTATGTCATTCGTTTATAATTTAACAGTAGTTCTTAACATCTAGCAACGTGAATATCTTGAAATCAACCCGTATTATCGGCCGTTATTTAAACTGTAACGTTAGCTAGATAAATACTGTTAGCCTTAGCTTTAGCTAACATATACACTAGCTTAGATGAACCACACCCATTAAGTTTGACACAATGATTGTGCAAGACCTTTAGTAAAGTCAACGTCATTGCGTGTGATGTATTTGAGCTATAAGCGTTAGTTGGTGTCTGTGGGAAAACATTAGGACTTTGCATCTGTGGCTCTTACGGGAAGTTAAGCTAGCTCACTAACTAGCTAACGTTTTCTACTCACTGAGTGAAGAGGTTATCCAGCGAACTCTCAAATGTTAGCAAGCTAGCGGTAACACGCTACTACTATGAAAAGAAAACAAAACAGTGTTCATCTGTGACATATTTACCATTGTCGTCTCCTAAATATGGACCTTAGAATCTCCAGAGTAGCACTTTCGTGAACAATTATGCTTCGATTTTACACAGATACATCAGTAATTTCTTCGACCGCTCGTCCGCTATCTACCCCGAGCTAACAGGAAGTGCGAAACTACGCCAGGTTGTGATGCATGGTGGGGAATGTAGTTTTTGTCGCCACATTTAGAACGCATGGAAGATGATATGGCACTACAAGAACCGGCGTCCCTCCACGGCGTCGCTCTTTGAGTCGTACTTTGGATCACATGAGAGTCAAAAGGGCCGTTATTGTTAATGTCTGTAGTAGAAACATTTTGATGTGTAGTTACTGAACTCTAAATGTTGAATATATTTAAACAAACCGTGAGGATCAATAAGAATGACAAACGTTGTAATACGACACTTACTTAAATGACATGCTTAATGATTACCCAGTCTCATTATCATTAAGATTACTTATATAAAGCAAACTGGAGAATTTTTGCCATACCACATGTAAAAATGACCAAAAAAACATAAAATCGCACATGTTAAAAAATAGTATTTTAGCCACTTTTTTATATATATATAATTGTGTTTGAGTGAGAACGTTTGTGTATGTGAGTGTGTGTGGTTATGTGTACCACACAAGTGACCCACCTCGTGTTACTTTTATGCACAATACAAAATGAAGTAGTAGCAATATATATTTCCAGCCTCTTGAGGTTACATCATTTGTGGTTGTTTTCTGCAGAGTCAGGGCTCAGAGTTTGTTTACTGGTCTTGTTGGGCAGCCAGTTCACCACAGAACATTGCCCAGACAGCTTGGACAGCTTGCCTCACTGAGTGTTCGGGGCGTTTAGGGAGTCAGAGGGGGATGGGGAAACTGTGATTGTCAGGGATTGCACAACTGTGAGTGAAGGAATGTGCTTGCCCTTGGGACCCAGAAATATTTCAGCTGCAAATACAGAGAGGGTTGAGGTGGGCCAGGGAGAAGAAATAAAATGAAAGGAAA